>NC_141696.1:720189955-721389955 GCF_964263255.1 Lissotriton vulgaris
TGCCAATGTCCCCGCAAGCACCCCGCAAGTAAAGGCACCTCCTGTACCACAAAAAGCTGCCCAAATGAGGTATCCGTGGACCCGCAGTTTGTCCGCGGATGTGCAAACCCGCGACCGTGGCCGGCCGCTAACAAATGGAAGAAAAGGTTGCCACCTAGGTGGGAATGCACTTACAGGTAGGAATTAATGCCATCGCAAGGGCGCGAGCTGCGAACAGAGTCCCTTTCCTGCCAGACGCGTTTCGGGCCAACGCCCTCTTCAGTGGCAGCACATGTGACATGACGGCAGCTGCAGGCACCAGTAAATACCCTCAGTGATTATGCACAGGTGTGAAACCTGAAGCAATGCTTTCTGGGACTGGTGGTTCGATAAAACCCAAGTGGGTCGCCGCCGCCATTCGCATGCAAAAAAAGTTTTAAAGGGATTGCCAATGTCCCCGCAAGCACCCCGCAAGTAAAGGCACCTCCTGTACCACAAAAAGCTGCCCAAATGAGGCATCCGTGGACCCGCAGTTTGTCCGCGGATGTGCAAACCCGCGACCGTGGCCGGCCGCTAACAAATGGAAGAAAAGGTTGCCACCTAGGTGGGAATGCACTTACAGGTAGGAATTAATGCCAGCGCAGGGGCGCGAGCTGCGAACAGAGTCCCTTTCCTGCCAGACGCGTTTCGGGCCAACGCCCTCTTCAGTGGCAGCACATGTGACATGACGGCAGCTGCAGGCACCAGTAAATACCCTCAGTGATTATGCACAGGTGTGAAACCTGAAGCAATGCTTTCTGGGACTGGTGGTTCGATAAAACCCAAGTGGGTCGCCGCCGCCATTCGCATGCAAAAAAAGTTTTAAAGGGATTGCCAATGTCCCCGCAAGCACCCCGCAAGTAAAGGCACCTCCTGTACCACAAAAAGCTGCCCAAATGAGGCATCCGTGGACCCGCAGTTTGTCCGCGGATGTGCAAACCCGCGACCGTGGCCGGCCGCTAACAAATGGAAGAAAAGGTTGCCACCTAGGTGGGAATGCACTTACAGGTAGGAAATAATGCCAGCGCAAGGGCGCGAGCTGCGAACAGAGTCCCTTTCCTGCCAGACGCGTTTCGGGCCAACGCCCTCTTCAGTGGCAGCACATGTGACATGACGGCAGCTGCAGGCACCAGTAAATACCCTCAGTGATTATGCACAGGTGTGAAACCTGAAGCAATGCTTTCTGGGACTGGTGGTTCGATAAAACCCAAGTGGGTCGCCGCCGCCATTCGCATGCAAAAAAAGTTTTAAAGGGATTGCCAATGTCCCCGCAAGCACCCCGCAAGTAAAGGCACCTCCTGTACCACAAAAAGCTGCCCAAATGAGGCATCCGTGGACCCGCAGTTTGGCAATCCCTTTAAAACTTTTTTTGCATGCGAATGGCGGCGGCGACCCACTTGGGTTTTATCGAACCACCAGTCCCAGAAAGCATTGCTTCAGGTTTCACACCTGTGCATAATCACTGAGGGTATTTACTGGTGCCTGCAGCTGCCGTCATGTCACATGTGCTGCCACTGAAGAGGGCGTTGGCCCGAAACGCGTCTGGCAGGAAAGGGACTCTGTTCGCAGCTCGCACCCTTGCGCTGGCATTAATTCCTACCTGTAAGTGCATTCCCACCTAGGTGGCAACCTTTTCTTCCATTTGTTAGCGGCCGGCCACGGTCGCGGGTTTGCACATCCGCGGACAAACTGCGGGTCCACGGCTGCCTCATTTGGGCAGCTTTTTGTGGTACAGGAGGTGCCTTTACTTGCGGGGTGCTTGCGGGGACATTGGCAATCCCTTTAAAACTTTTTTTGCATGCGAATGGCGGCGGCGACCTACTTGGGTTTTATCGAACCACCAGTCCCAGAAAGCATTGCTTCAGGTTTCACACCTGTGCATAATCACTGAGGGTATTTACTGGTGCCTGCAGCTGCCGTCATGTCACATGTGCTGCCACTGAAGAGGGCGTTGGCCCGAAACGCGTCGGGCAGGAAAGGGACTCTGTTCGCAGCTCGCACCCTTGCGCTGGCATTAATTCCTACCTGTAAGTGCATTCCCACCTAGGTGGCAACCTTTTCTTCCATTTGTTAGCGGCCGGCCACGGTCGCGGGTTTGCACATCCGCGGACAAACTGCGGGTCCACGGCTGCCTCATTTGGGCAGCTTTTTGTGGTACAGGAGGTGCCTTTACTTGCGGGGTGCTTGCGGGGACATTGGCAATCCCTTTAAAACTTTTTTTGCATGCGAATGGCGGCGGCGACCCACTTGGGTTTTATCGAACCACCAGTCCCAGAAAGCATTGCTTCAGGTTTCACACCTGTGCATAATCACTGAGGGTATTTACTGGTGCCTGCAGCTGCCGTCATGTCACATGTGCTGCCACTGAAGAGGGCGTTGGCCCGAAACGCGTCTGGCAGGAAAGGGACTCTGTTCGCAGCTCGCACCCTTGCGCTGGCATTAATTCCTACCTGTAAGTGCATTCCCACCTAGGTGGCAACCTTTTCTTCCATTTGTTAGCGGCCGGCCACGTTCGCGGGTTTGCACATCCGCGGACAAACTGCGGGTCCATGGCTGCCTCATTTGGGCAGCTTTTTGTGGTACAGGAGGTGCCTTTACTTGCGGGGTGCTTGCGGGGACATTGGCAATCCCTTTAAAACTTTTTTTGCATGCGAATGGCGGCGGCGACCCACTTGGGTTTTATCGAACCACCAGTCCCAGAAAGCATTGCTTCAGGTTTCACACCTGTGCATAATCACTGAGGGTATTTACTGGTGCTTGCAGCTGCCGTCATGTCACATGTGCTGCCACTGAAGAGGGCGTTGGCCCGAAACGCGTCTGGCAGGAAAGGGACTCTGTTCGCAGCTCGCATCCTTGCGCTGGCATTAATTCCTACCTGTAAGTGCATTCCCACCTAGGTGGCAACCTTTTCTTCCATTTGTTAGCGGCCGGCCACGGTCGCGGGTTTGCACATCCGCGGACAAACTGCGGGTCCACGGCTGCCTCATTTGGGCAGCTTTTTGTGGTACAGGAGGTGCCTTTACTTGCGGGGTGCTTGCGGGGACATTGGCAATCCCTTTAAAACTTTTTTTGCATGCGAATGGCGGCGGCGACCCACTTGGGTTTTTTCTAACCACCAGTCCCAGAAAGCATTGCTTCAGGTTTCACACCTGTGCATAATCACTGAGGGTATTTACTGGTGCCTGCAGCTGCCGTCATGTCACATGTGCTGCCACTGAAGAGGGCGTTGGCCCGAAACGCGTCTGGCAGGAAAGGGACTCTGTTCGCAGCTCGCACCCTTGCGCTGGCATTAATTCCTACCTGTAAGTGCATTCCCACCTAGGTGGCAACCTTTTCTTCCATTTGTTAGCGGCCGGCCACGTTCGCGGGTTTGCACATCCGCGGACAAACTGCGGGTCCATGGCTGCCTCATTTGGGCAGCTTTTTGTGGTACAGGAGGTGCCTTTACTTGCGGGGTGCTTGCGGGGACATTGGCAATCCCTTTAAAACTTTTTTTGCATGCGAATGGCGGCGGCGACCCACTTGGGTTTTATCGAACCACCAGTCCCAGAAAGCATTGCTTCAGGTTTCACACCTGTGCATAATCACTGAGGGTATTTACTGGTGCTTGCAGCTGCCGTCATGTCACATGTGCTGCCACTGAAGAGGGCGTTGGCCCGAAACGCGTCTGGCAGGAAAGGGACTCTGTTCGCAGCTCGCATCCTTGCGCTGGCATTAATTCCTACCTGTAAGTGCATTCCCACCTAGGTGGCAACCTTTTCTTCCATTTGTTAGCGGCCGGCCACGGTCGCGGGTTTGCACATCCGCGGACAAACTGCGGGTCCACGGCTGCCTCATTTGGGCAGCTTTTTGTGGTACAGGAGGTGCCTTTACTTGCGGGGTGCTTGCGGGGACATTGGCAATCCCTTTAAAACTTTTTTTGCATGCGAATGGCGGCGGCGACCCACTTGGGTTTTATCGAACCACCAGTCCCAGAAAGCATTGCTTCAGGTTTCACACCTGTGCATAATCACTGAGGGTATTTACTGGTGCCTGCAGCTGCCGTCATGTCACATGTGCTGCCACTGAAGAGGGCGTTGGCCCGAAACGCGTCTGGCAGGAAAGGAACTCTGTTCGCAGCTCGCACCCTTGCGCTGGCATTAATTCCTACCTGTAAGTGCATTCCCACCTAGGTGGCAACCTTTTCTTCCATATATATATATATATATATTCAACACTAATCGTCCTGTCGCAGAGGGAGCGCTTAGCTGGTCGGTGCTGGAGTCGGAGCCAGGACAGGGCTCCGTGTTTGCATTCCTCACAATGAAAATATTCCAGCACTCCGTTAGTCATAAAGGCTTGTACATTTGCACTGAATAAATCAAAACTTTATGACTAACGGAGTGCTGGAATATTTTCATTGTGAGGAATATATATATATATATATATATATATATATATATATATATATATATATATATATATATATATATATTACCTACTGGCGGTCGCCAGTAGGTATATATAGTTAGGATTTTTTCTCTATGGAACTTTTGAAAATTCTATGTCTAATAACTTTGGCGTTTGTGGACGGAATCGGCTGAAATTTTCAGGAAAATGGCACATTTTATTTCTGATCAGCCTCTAAAAATTTGGGGGGGTTTCGTGTAGGGGGGGCCGAGAAAAAAGGGGGGTCCCAAAACACGTTTTCGCCATTCATTTTTCCATAGGGCGTTTGGCCTCACTTTTAGCTCGAACGGCTGAATGGATTTACACGAAACTTGGCAAAATTGTAGGGACTGTTAGCCCGATGTGCCTTTGCTGGGTCTCAATATATGTGCTCCAGTGGATTTTGAGAAATTAACGTTTTAAAAAACAGATATATCTGTGACAGGGTCCTGGATAGCGGACTAGTTCGCGTACTATTCGCGTAACGGAGCTTTGCAAAGCGAAGCTGATTGGCTGTCCGGTGTCTGTCAACATTCTAAACCATTCGGAGCGGCCGCCATCTTGTCTCTCGGTAGGATCGAGAGACAAGAGGAGGCCAAAATGAAGGGGAAATGAAGGAAAGGGGGCAAGGTAGACCTCTTCTGACCCCCTAGGATTGATGAGGGGGATATTAAAGTGCCCTGCGGGGCCAACAAAAAAAAAAAAATTTGATTTTTTGTCGTAGAGGCGCAAATCGGTACGTGAACCGGGCAGCTAACCGGGCAGCTAACCGGCAGTGTAACGGGAGTCTGAGGAGAAGCTGAATGGGTGTCAACATTGTAAACAGTCTGGAGCGGCCGCCAAGGTGGTGAAAAACGAAGGGGGAAATGAAGGAAAGGGGGCAAGGTAGACCCCTCCTGACCCCCTAGGATTGATGAGGGGGATATTAAAGTGCCCCGTGGGGCAAAAGAAAAAAAAAGAAAATTGCGATTTTTCGCGGTAGAGGCGCTTCCCGGTACGCCAACCGGGCAGCTAACCGGCAGCGTAACGGGAGTCCGACATCTTGTGTTTTTGGAGTGTCCGGTTTGCGTACCGGGTAGCGTTCCGGTAAGCGTAACAAGGGGAAAACCAAGAGAAACAGTAAAATAAAATTGAAAGGAATAGATTCCACCAAACTTGGCAAAATTGTAGGGACTGTTTGTTTGATGTGCCTTTGCAAGGCCTCAAGATATGTGCACGTGTGGATTTTGTCTAATTAAGGTTAAAAAAATATATATATATCTGTAAGCGTGCTCTGGCGCGCTTACGCTACGGGTTTTGTTTGCGCTGCAGAGACGATACATCACGTTTATGCGACGCGTCATGAGGCGTCTCACGTGGCTACGTGATACGTCACGTAATAAAGAATATATTTTACAGCTATAGATATTAGCTTTTAAAAAACCAATGAAATTCACTGAAAAAACCATAGGTTATAGACCATATATAGTTAGGGATTAGCATTTACAAAACCAAGAAAATTCACTGAAAAAAACATTGGTTATAGACCATATATAGTTAGGGATTAGCATTTACAAAACCATAATTTACTCGCACAAAACCATAGAAATTCGCATATATAGTTAGTTGCAATAACTATATATCGCGCACCCGCAATCCACTGCTGATGATGTCACATATTACATCATTCATGACATAATATCATTCATGTGATAATACGATAAACCTCTTCAGACTCTAATATAACCTTAGATACAATCAGTGTAAACAGACACTCACAGATTGTCACTCATCCATGGAGCTACTCATACATCTAGTCAGTCATGCAAAGAATCAATCACACCTCCATTTCCTCAACTATACAGTTATACACACCTTACTAATTCAAACATATTCTAACATAAATTTACTCTCTTATACAATCACTGATAAAAGTTCACAATGATCCATACAGCCACTCACACATTCACTGGCTCTTATGCACAGTTATTTATATATGTCAACTCTCACATGTACTGTGTTTTACATATGTACTTACTTGGACATGTAGCACTGAGATATCCATTCACTCACCAATACACTCATGCACACAGTCAACCGCCCATGCAGCTGTTTCCACATGCACTTTTGAACCCATACATCTAGTGAATCAACTGCTCACACATCTTTGCACAGAGTCATACACCTCCCAGCCACTCATACACATACTCAGTCTCCCATACAAATACTTGGGCAACCAATCAATAACCCATATAGTTACTCATATAGCTACTGATTAACACATTCAGCAGTTTACAGAACAACAGACATAATTATGCACAAATTAAGACAGTTTACTCACTAACCCATGCACTCAGTGAGACACATTTAATCACTCTCTCATACAGTCAGTCATGCACCTACTAAATTCTTCATCCAGACACTTATACATCCACTCATTCTTCAATATGTAAGACATATTTAAACACACAGTCACTGGATGATGTCATCAGTGATGTCATCAGTGATGTCACTGACCATGTCATGAATGATGTAATATGTGACATCATCAGCAGTGGATTGCGGGTGCGCGATATATAGTTATTGCAACTAACTATATATGCGAATTTCTATGGTTTTGTGCGAGTAAATTATGGTTTTGTAAATGCTAATCCCTAACTATATATGGTCTATAACCAATGGTTTTTTCAGTGAATTTTCTTGGTTTTGTAAATGCTAATCCCTAACTATATATGGTCTATAACCTATAGTTTTTTCAGTGAATATATATATATATATATATATATATATATATATATATATATATATATATATATATATGTTTATCATTATAACTTTCTTAAACTTTTTAGAAACACTCAGCCACTGGATGATGTCATCAGTGATGTCATTTGAGATAGCATCAGTGATGTCACTGACCATGCCATGAGTGATGTAATATGTTATGTCATCAGCAGTGCGTTGCGGGCGCGGGTTATAGTTAGCTCGGCTAACTACAACAGCTGAATTTCTCAGGTTTGGTATGAGTGAAAAGTCAGCCTAACTATAACGTCCCTGAAACCTATGGTTTTTTCAGTGAATATATATATGTACATATACACACACACCCACAAACACACACATATATATATATATATATATATATATATATATATATATATATATATATATATATATATATATATATATATATATATATATATATATATATCAATTACCAGATCCTCAAACCACCTCCGGCCAGAATAGCCGGCGAAGCAGAAGAACAGACCACAAATAATTGGCAAGATGTTCCGTTTTATTTCTTTAGCCAAGTTTGTCAAAGATGATGCGTTTCGGGCGTGAAAAGCCCTTGATCACACCTTTTTTTCCCCTTGATCACACAACGGTCACAGCAAACAATTTTCTTTTTATGGTTTAAATCTTTTATCGAATTTTCAAGAGAAAAAAAACAAGAAGGCATTGCGCTGTCAGACATACGAGTCTTGCTCGGTGACCATGCGTTAACAAAGAGCGAACATAGTGCCCACAGGGCCGATGCAATGACATAAAGCTGTTGAAGTGCCTTGGAACTTAACACCCACTCCCTCCCCCCTCCCACCCCCCTCTGTCCACCAAAGAAAAAGTCTGCTTCATAATAATCTGTTTGGGGAGGCAAAGGAGCGTTTATTTGGCCCTGCGTGTTCGTGTTTTCTTCGAGGGCTGTGGGTCCGGAATTGGCGTATCTGCCAGTCGTAGGAGATGTAGGTATCTGGGACAGCTCAACTCACGAAATTCACTTGTGAGCAATGTTAGGATGGGGCGCCACAACTCTGGAAATTCCTCCCCCCTCCCGGCTTGTACCAGCGACCGCTTTTCCATTCCAAGTACCATCCATAACCTGTGCAACCAGCTTGTGTGCGGGGGACAGTGTGGTGATCTCCAATGTGCCACAATGTTTTGGGTAGCTGCCCCTAGGGCAATAGCTATGAGGCGGCCCCTGTGGGATCTCAGTGGGTACATCAGGGCATTGGGCAGTCCCAGCAGGATGTAGGTGGGGAATCGGGGCAATTGAGTGTCTAGGTGAGAGTCCACCTCATCTATAATCGTGTCCCAGTATTCCCGTATATGTTGACAGCGCCAAAGCAAATGTTCCAATATGCCTAATTCCCCACATCCTCTCCAACAGCGGTCGCTGATCTGGGGTTCCGCCTGGTGTAAGCGTTCTGGAGTGTGGTACCAGTATGTTGCTACCTTGGTGAGGGT
Organism: Lissotriton vulgaris; assembly: GCF_964263255.1. Taxonomy (NCBI): domain Eukaryota; kingdom Metazoa; phylum Chordata; class Amphibia; order Caudata; family Salamandridae; genus Lissotriton; species Lissotriton vulgaris. Next base: position 720,198,626 of record NC_141696.1, read on the forward strand.
CTCGGTAAGACCAGAGTGGTATGCGGAATGTTGTGCCCTGTGATAGATCCCTCTCCACTCCTTGTGTGTGAGGGCCCTGCCTAGTTCCCACTCCCACCAACATCTTACTGCATTGTATGTGTGTGTGTTTGTAAGAAGGAGGTGCTGATATAGAGCAGAGATTAGTTTCTTTTAAGAGGTGCGGGTGACTAGCCACTTCTCATACGGTGTGAGGTATCGTTGGGCTCCTGATTTTACATCGGGTTAGAGGGCCCAGTGTCGCACCTGCAGGTAGGCTAACCTATCTCTCTCTGTGATAGCGTAGGCATCCTTCAGTTGTTGGAAAGATAGGATGCCTTCTAGGTTGAAGAGATGCCCCAGTTCTTCGCAGGGGGTGCGTTGCCAGTTCACAAATGCTTTCGGGTCAAGACCGGGGGTGAAATCGGGATTAGCGAATAGGGGTGTCATTGGGGAGGGAAACGTCGTCAATTCATGTTTGGTAGCTACTTGGTCCCACACCTCCATGACCGTGCTGGTGATCTGGGATGCATAAAGGTTGGGAGGCCTGTGTCGTCGCAAAAGAAAGGGGATTCCTTGTAGTGGCATACCGGCTACCGCCTGATCTTTGAACAGCCAGGGCTTGCTTGATTCCAGCTGGTACCATTCCAAAAGGCTCTGCAGTTGTGCTGCGTTGAAATAGAGTTGGAGGTCTGGGATCCCTACCCTGCCATGCGTAGATGGTAAAGCCACAATGTCGTGTTTGAATCGCGGACGGCGGCCTTGCCAGATGTAGCGTGCTATTTCAGATTGCATCCGCTGGATCCAACCTTGAGGTGGGTGTAGGGGAAGGGTCTGGAACAGGTAGAGGACTTGCGGTAGTAGCGTCATCTTGGTGGCCGCAATCCTCCGTTGCCAGGAGAGCGGAAGGCACCTCCACCTTCACAGCTCCTCTCAAAGCTGTGTGCGGAGTTTATTATAGTTTGCGTCTCCTGTGGCAGGGATGGTGGGGCCTAATAAGATCCTAGGTAGGGGACCGTGGTGTCTGACCAGTGTATGTTATGTTCGTCCCATACCATAGCCATGGTTTCGGGTGATAGCGAAATGTTGAGGGCGATCGATTTGTCCTCATTTACTTTGAATCCCCCGGCGAGCGCAAAACTATGGAGTTCCACGAAGAGCCCACGAAGTGAGGGAACTGGATCGGTGATGGATAGCAGGATGTCATCGGCGTAGAGGCTGATCTTATGAATGTCACCCCCGAATTTAATACCCTTAATGAGAGCATGTTGTCGAATTCTCTGTGCTAGTGGTTCCATATATAGGGCAAACAGGATTGGGGAAAGGGGACATCCTTGTCTAGTCCCTCTGGGGGAGGTGTGACCATTAACGCGCACCACGGCGTTGGGTTGCTTATAGCAGTTAAGGATGCGGGTGCAGAGCACGTCCCCGAGACCAAAAAGACGCAGAACTTGCTCTAGCTAGGGCCAGTGCACCCTATCAAATGCTTTTTCCGCATCGATGGTGAGAAGCATGCAGTCCGGTCTTGTTCATGATCCAGCCTCAATGAGATGTAATACCCTCCCGGTGTTGTCGCTTGTTTGTCGTTGGGGTATGAACCCGGCCTGGTCGGGTTCGACAAGCTTTTGCATGTACGTCGCGAGACGATTTGCCAGGATGCCTGTATAAAGTTTAAAGTCAATATTCAGTAATGAGATCGGCCGGTAGGAGCCGCAGTTGGTTTTATCTCCACCAGGTTTCGGTATGACCGAGATAGATGCCTCCAGGAGGTCTGCGGGGATCGCGCCTGGTTGGTCAAAGGAGTTAAAGAGATCCCGAGGAGGGGGGCCACCTGGTGGCAGAAGGTCTTGTAGAAGATCGCCGGGTACCCATCAGGTCCCGGCGATTTCCAGTGCTTTAAGCGGGAGATTGCAGACACCACCTCCTCTAGGGCTATTGGCCTATCTAGGAAGTCGGCTTGGGCTGTATTTAAGGATGGGAGCTGTGCGTCTTGTAGGTATGTCCGACCTGATTGGATGTCGAGGTCGTCACTCGCATAGAGGGACTGGTAAAATGTTCCAAAGGTCTCTGCTATGTCAGCGTCTTCCGTGACTAGCTCACCCCTTTCTGTACGTTGGTCCTGTACTCCCTGTCTTATGCGTTTGTTTGCTAACAGCCATCCACAGCGGTCCCCTCCAGTGTAATATGCTTGCCAAAGACGCAGGGCAGCATATTCCTCCGCATCCTGGTCAAGGGCGGCCAGCATCTTCCTCTCGCTGCAGAGTTGGCGCCAGGCCATCATGGCTCAGGTGCGCTGGTGCATTTTCTCCAGTTCCGCCACTCGTTGCATGAGTTCTACACGCTTCTGTTCCCTGTCTTTATTATTGGCTGTGGCCATGGAGATGAATTCACCACGCAGGGCCGCTTTAAGGGCTGACCATTGCGTCGTCCGTGTGGTGTCCTCATTGTTGTTGTGGGTTAGGAATTGCGTGATGGCGTTTTTTATCCGCTCCACCGTCGCGGGGGTACGGAGAAGGTATTCCCTGAGGCGCCAGTGTCGCTGTGGGGCCGGTGTTGTTGGTAGGAAGAAAGTGACCACCATTGGTGAGTGGTCTGATAGCACGGCCGGCAGGATCTCTACGTCTTGGGTTTGCGCCACCAGGTGATATGTGCAAAGAAAGTAATCTAGTCCCGCATAGGATCTATGAGCCCCTGAGTGATATGTGTAGGCTGTGCTGCATGGATGGAGATGTAGTGAGCCCGAGCTCCTGGAGGTGTGCGTTGCCTGATTCAGAGAGAGCTCCCACTTGCCCTGTTCACTGGCATGAGCGGTCTGCTGTGTTATGGAAGACTAGATTGAGCTCCCCGCCTATCAGCAAGTGTCGTTCTGTGTTGGCAGTGGCTGCCCCTAGAGCTGTTCGGAGGAATGTTTCTTGTTTCTCATTGGGCGAATAGATTGAGCCAATCAAGAGTATCACACCTGCAACTAGGAAGCGGTACACCAACAATCGCCCCTTCAATTCCGCTTCCTTCTGCAGCACCTTGCCCTTAAATGCTCTGGAAACCAAAATCGTTACCACGGCTACTTTTTTAGAGGCAGATGAAAAGAGTTGTGTAGGAAAGGCCCGGGATTTTAATCTATGGCAGTCTTTGGGCAGGAGGTGTGTCTCTTGGAGAAGGCAGATGTCAGCTGTGGAGTGTTCCAGTTGTGATAGGACTGCGCGGCGCTTGATTGGATTATTAAGGCCCTGTACATTAAGAGAGAGAATCTTGAGTCTAGTGTGTGCCATCATAAATCAGGACAGGGTCTGAAGCTCCATGTAGTGTGTGTAGCGGCAAAAATGCAGGAAATGAGAGAGAAAAAACAAAATAACATCCCCAAGGTGGACAGAGGGATCCCTCCCAAAGAACCCCCCCCCCGGAGAACCCAAAACAACCCCTGCCCCCCCCTCCCAGTGCCCACCCTAACCCCAACCTCCAACTCCCCATCAGTCAAAATAGTCCCGGACCAGTCAAGTCCCGTGGCAGGCCCATGGAAGGAAGCAACAAAGGGAAGCGTGGCACTGGCAACCCCAGCGACCCCCCAACCCGCCCCAATCAGGCCCGCTTGATGACGAAGCTAAATGTAGAAAATCCCCCCTTTCGAGCATGAGGAAGAGACTTAGTCTTGTGACGTCGTGTCTCTGGACACTTCCTTGATGGCAGCTGCCTGCTCCTGCACCACCGTCGTCGGATCTGGCCTGTGTGACGCCCTAGATGACTGCCTGCGGTGCACTCGCTGCCATCCTTCCCCCGTGGAGCGGGAGGGCCTTCCCTGTGAGGGCCCGCTTGCATCTTCGCTGTCTATCGAGTCCTCCGCCATATCTATCCCCAATAGGGCGCATGTGTCCTTCAAAGACCTAAACTGCTGCAGCACACCATTCCACTTGAAAACTAGGCGAAAGGGATGACCCCATGAGTACCGGATCCCTTTCTCAGTCAGAAACGCGGTGGCAATTTTGAAGGCTCTTCTCTTGTGCAGGGTAATAGCGGATAGGTTCTGATAGAGAGCTACATCCTGACCCTGATAACTTAGAGGCTGTTTTCGATGAGCTGCTTGCATTATCCCCTCCTTTAATGGAAAGTCAGGCAAAAATGCTAATATATCCGGGGGCAGAGCGGGTACTTTGCGTGTTAAGCCCACTCGATGAGCTCTATCAATGCGGATCAAGAAGTCCTCACTTTCCCGCAGAATGTTTCTGAAGAGGCCCTGTAGGAACAGCGTGATATCAGTCCCTTCCGCCTTGGATGGCACCCCCCAGACGTGTATGCTGTTACTCCGTGAACGATTTTCGAGGTCCTCGGCATGAACCTGTAACTCCAGTTGTTGCTCCTGCAGGCGTAGTACTTCCTTGACTGCGGCCACCCTCTCTCCCATGCCGTCCAAGTCCCGGCAAAGTTCTCTGTATTCGCCCGCCATTTCTTGTTTCAAAGTCTGAAAGTCATCCCGCAATGAGTTAAGCACGGACTCCAGGAATGTCTTAGTAATTGGGGCTCCTCCATCCTCCCGCCCCTTAGAGTCCTTGACCACTGCCAGACCCACAGGGCTCTTCTCTCCCTTAGCGGATCCCTTCGCTAACATGTCCGGTATGGTGCGGCCGCCCTTGTGCGACCCACCCGACATCTCGAGGCACACCACTGACCTGCTCCACGAAAGATCTCAACTACTGCGTTAGGTTCCAGCCACTCTGAGCCCACCACCGTCACCCGGGCCTGTCTCTTCCAACAGGGGCTCCCACCCTGCGCCGCTGCAGACCGAGAGTGCCGTCCACGCGGTCGGCAGTGACCGCTGTGCTCGGGGTCCCAGTCACTGCCAGGTCCTCAGTGAGGATAGTCGCTTGCGCCCTTCCAGACATTACACTCGGTTTTGTGTTCCTTCCCCGATCTTGCTCTTCACCAGCTGGCTAAATTCTCAGAGAGGGGCCCCCTCTCGACCAGACCCTTATCTCTGGCCTCGCACTATGGGCGTACCACAGAGTCCCGGTGGGCACTTTCACTCCTCAATGGTTGCTGCAGGGATCCCCTATGCACTGCCACGTGGTCCTGCCAACCCGATGGCGCTCCCTCGCTGCTCCGTAGTGGGCTCTCAGACAGTGGGGGCCGGCGGAGTAATTCCCCAAGCCTCTGAGCCCTGGCCCCAGTAGGCGCTGGTCTCCCATTCACCCCTGCTGCTTTCAAGCAATCGTTCAGGCCCAGGCCCCGACGCCCGGGCATCAATTTCCACCCACACCTCCTGTCTGCAGGTGGGCCGTGCCTCCTCCCGCTGCCTTAGCCGTATATCTTCCCGTCCTCCACTGGCTATCACTCCTCGGGGGGACCCCTGGCACCTCTTCCTCTGCCCCGGGGCGCTGGTATCCCTTGGGCCGACCTTCTCTCCAGGGTTAGGCCCCAAATACCGGGCCTCGATTTTAGCGCCCCCGGGGTCTATGCACGTCCCGTCCGGGGGCGCCACCCCCACCTCTCACCTCCGCTGTTGTCTACATCCCGGAGCCGCTGCCTGCCTCCGCCACTCTCGACTACAGCCTCCCGTGCTCCCCGAGCACACAGGCCAGTCAGTGCCAGCCCGAGTACGCCACTCTTAGGGGGCGCTCAGTTCGCGGACCGCGTCCGTTCCGACAGGCCTCCGCAGCCTCAGCCTCACCGGCAAAATCCGCGCTGCAACTCGCCTGCCGGGATCGTCACAGGGCGGTATTTGGGGGGGGGGGTTAGAAGCTATTTTGCGGGCATAAACTGGGGCCGGGACCGGGAGCCTCACAGACACACGTCTGCCGCGGTCGCCATCTTGGCCACGTCCCCACAATTTCTTTTTAAATGCTTAGTTTGTGTTCTCCCCCACACCATGTGACTGCATCATGTGATCATCAACAGTGAGGAAATACTACACTTAAACCGACATATACAACCATTTTTTTAAAGGCATTTGAAGATACGTGAAATTGGTTACACTCACACATTGTATATAACTCTCAATTATTGCTGTATAAATACAGACATTTGATACAATATATTTGTAAATATATTAATGTGAGGCAACAAAATTTGCAGTCTCTGGAATTACTGTATAAATACATATAATAACTTTAGGCATTACAAAACGAGTAGACATATGATTAAAATTTATAAATCCAAATATAAATATTAATATAACCATACACAATTTCCATGTCTTCTGTATAAATACAGTGTTCACTTCATTACCTCACGCTATCTTCAAACCAAAGATCCAATAAAACGTTTTAATTTACCAAGTCTAACAAATTTGTGAATTTGTTGTATCAAGTGCAATTTTCAGCTAGACATTGATTTACTGTGCAAAGAACTGTGCAAAATATCTGTGCAAACCGTCTGATAAATAAAATCTATTAATCATATATTCAACAACAATGAATCCTAATATCCAGGATAAAATATTGTTAAAAATATAAATAGTGTTTTAAAACTTTATCATTTACGGTAAAAATGGTACAAAAAGAGGAGATAAAATATGTAGTACAAAAAAGATTCTAATTTGATTATTCACATAATTTATATTTTTACAACTACATAGAAAGAAATTTGTCAAAACGAAATTCATTAATGTGTATTCTCTATATCATTTTTAATCTTTTATCATGAAATTAGGGAACCTATGTTTCATGAGGAGAATTACACTCAATCCATCAGTACCAGTAATTCAGTGAACAGCATTACTTATATCAATCGAAAAACATTTGTTATTAGAAAATCTCAAACTGACTAGGAATCTGTGAGCTAGCACAATAAAATGAAATTACAGAAAATTGTGCAATTCTTCCGTGTTGTTTAACCCGTTAGGCCACTTGCTATCAAAGTCTATCATTTTAGTTTCAACCGTGGCGCCATTGTCGCTCACGGTTGCCTCCCCTACGAGGTTTGGGGATAGCCCCCGCCACAAAATATTTGAGGCACGCCACATCATTATTATGACATCTTTTAAAGTGGAGTGCAACGGGGTAGGCTGGGTCAGAATGAAGAATTGCCCTGAGATTCTGCAAAATCCTGAAGTGCACCTGTAGCTTGGTGCTACCAATGTAGTTCAATCCACAGGTGCACGTCAAAACATACACAGCATACTCCGTTTTACAATCATAGCTCCCAGAGATTGCCACATTCTGTAGACTGAACGGGGTTCAAAAATGAGTGGTATAATTTCCAAACTTGCAGGCTCTGCAACTGGAACATTTACGGAACCATTTAGCAAGCATTAACCACATATTATTAGAGATCGTTTCTGGTCTGCTTTTATCTAGTATCCTCCCCATGTTGTTAGCTTTTCTAAAAGTTACAATAGGGCTACTAGATAATCTAGATCCAAGTACACTGTCAGTTAAGAGAATCGGCCAATTCTTCTTGACAATGTCTCGAATCTTCTTATCCTCATTACTAAAAGATGTTATTAATCTAGGGCAGTTCTTTTCAACCAACTCTTCTCTCGTGGCATTTTCTATTGCAGGGGTCACATTGATAGGATCTACACTGGGACATGTAGTTTAAAAATTATTAACCCACAGCAAAATTATCAATACAAAATTACATTAATTACACAATTTACATGAATATTAATCAATTGAATAATTAATATTGTAAAATAAATGATTAATTAATTATAATTAAATTATTTCCACCCTTTAACTCTACAAACGAAAACAACAAACCAGAAAAACGTAACATAGTAAAAAAATGAATTACACAATTAACACAATTAATTATCAACTAAATAATAAATATTAACTAAAAAAAATATATTAATAAATATTAATTAATTTACTTCCCACCCTGTACCCTGTGAACCCCACAACCCACTATGGTTTAAAAAATAACAATAAACTATTAAATTAAATTTAAATTTAAAAACAACATAAAAACATTACCACTAATTATAGAAACAAAGTATAACATATACAATTCTGAAATAAATAAAAATAATAAAACAATTATATAATAAACAACGGTATTTTTGTAAACTATATTAACAACATAGATATTTTTACCATAAATATTGAGAAAAAAGATATTTTTAACATCAATATTACTTACCTTAAAATTGGTATTCTTGTCGAGATTTTTGCACACAACATTTGTGCATCACGATATTTGTAACTCTAAACTGGGATAAATCTACAGACTGCTAAAATAGGATTGTGATTGGATACCAATTCAGTATTTTGAGGGGCATTTTGAGGGTGTCCCTTCCAAATACCGAATTGGTATTCATGTATCATTGGTTTGCAACTGGAACTCAAGATGCAACTCATTGAAAAGTTACCGACCCCCACCTGAAGTGGTAGCCCATTGACAAAAGAGAAGAGGTACTCTTTGGACCCTTTCCCCTTTGAAAATATTGGGAAAGGTTTCAGGGAGAAAAAGAAGTGGTTCAAGGGGCTTTAGGCATCTCAGAGAAACTTTGGAATTATTTTTTTTAAGCTGCCTTGTTTCTTTTAGAGGAATTAAGCTGTTTTAACAAAAAAACTTAATGAAAGGTGATTACAGAAATGGTGGTCTACTGCCCTTTCAGAGATTTTCAAACAGATTGTGTGCATATGTTTGCATGTTAAAAAATTATGTATTGCAAAAATAAATTTAAAAAAACAATGAAATCAAAGCAGAAATAACGTTAGATATGGGACAAATAGCCCTGACATGGAAGTGTGTTACTTGTTATGCAGAAGCGCGCATGTCCCAAAGCAAAATGCCATCACTCAGCCAGTGAACGGAGCCAAGGGAGTGGTGGACAAGAAACCATATTGATTTTTAAAGAAATGATGAATGTAAGATTGTAAAAATATGAGGAAGATATAAACTAAGAAAAGAGTGTAACTTTCAGGACAAAGAAAGGATTATGAAACTGGCAGCATTCTTACATTTGCTAACCATTTTGACACAAAACTAAATGCCTTATTACGGTTTTGCGGTTCGTGGACCACTGTACCGGAGGTGGTGGTCTGACCGCGGTGAGCTCTGCCGTTCGACAGTTGATAAACAATTGTTTACAGACATGGGGTATGTGCAATCACTATTAATGGAAGTAACAAATGTTTTTAAATGCGACATTTTAGCATTATAAAATCATGAAAGATTATTTAACATGTATATACTAAATTCATTAGTTATACAGTATTGTTACAGGCAAAATGTAACATTTTTTACTAACAGGATAAGTTTACAACAGTCTGTTTTTCATTCCATTATGACATATGTACCCTTTCTATGCCTATGTTTAAACAAATCATGTGATACACTTCAGTAGGTGTGGCCCATAGGAGGAGTCAGGAAAAACTAGCATTCAAAAATGACAGGCTGACTTATTCAATGGTGTCTGATCAAGAGTACCAGTTACTCGAAACGCGTCGCCAGGAAGGTGTTAAATAAAAGCAACATCTTGCCTGAAGCCGTGGGGTCTGTCTCCTTCTTTTGCCACCCCGTTGGTGTGGAAGTTAGAGGATTTTCTTTCATCACCTACTGGCGGTCGCCAGTAGGTAGTTATAGTTAGGATTATTTTCAATGCAAAATCTCAACATTCTATTGGGAATAACTTTGGCGCCGGTTGAGGAATCTGGCAGAACATTTCCTCAAATTTGCCTCGCGGCGCTCCAGTCCTTCCCTGAAAGTTTGGGGGGGATTCGTCAAGCGTGGGCCGAGATAAAAGGGGGGTCCCAAAACGTGTTTTCCCCATGTTAATTTCCATAGGGCGGTCGACCTCACTTTTAGCCCGAACGGCTAAATGGATTTACACCAAACTTGGCAAAATTGTAGGGACTGGTAGCCCGATGTGCCGTTGCTATGTCTCAAGATATGTGCTCCAGTGGTTTTTGAGTAATTTAGGTTCAAAAATATATATATATCTATAAGCGCGCCACGGTACGCGCACCGGGGAGCGCACCGGGCGCGCTACGCGACTTGCGCGCGGAAAGCTGATTGGCTCTCGGGTGTCTGTCAACATTCCAAACAGTCCGGAGCGGCCGCCATCATGTGTCTCGGTAGGATCGAGACACAAGATGTGGCAAAAACAAAGGGGGAAATGAGCAAAAGGGGGCAGGGTACACCCCCCTGACCCCCTAGGTTTGATATGGGGGCCATAAAAGGGCCCCGTGAGGCAAAAAAAAAAGAACATTTGACGATTTTCACTGGGGAGCGCCCGGTACGCGCACCGGAGAGCGTACCGGGGAGCGTAGCATGGGGAAAACCCAGTTCATTCACTGCGTCACCTCTACGACCCTTTCTTGCGTCAATACACCCCTTTTGCATACATTACACCTGACGTAGGTATAATGTGGCGCAGGGGTTTACAAAGTGAGGCATCTACCTAGATGCGTCACTTTGTAAATATGACTCAATAAGGTGCATGTTTTACGCTGCAGATGCGTCACAAAAAGTGACATACCAGTGGCGTAAAAGTGATGCATGGCCTCATAAATGAGGCCTTCAGTCTTCTAGTCATGCGTCATATTGAATATATGACGTATTATGTCGCAAGTACTTACAGATACGTCATTATTTCAGACGTATCTGTAAGCGCAAAAGTGATGCATTGCTGGAGTGTGTCACAAAAATGATGCAACTCAAGTAATGCATCCTTTCACATGGGGCCAGGCCCCATGTGAAAGGGCCTGCATCAGTCTTACGCCTGCTGTGAAACAGGCGTAAGATTTGGACGCAACAGCGTCATAAAAGTGACGCAGTGATATCTTATAGATTTCACTGCGTCACCTCTTCGACCCTTTCTTGCGTCAATACGTCCCTTTTGCATACATTACACCTGATGTAGGTATAATGTGGCGCAGGGGCTTACAAAGTGACGCATCTACCTAGATGCGTCACTTTGTAAATATGACTCAATAAGGTGCATGTTTTACGCTGCTGATGCGTCACAAAAAGTGACGTACCGGTGGCGTAAAAGTGATGCATGGCGTATTATGTCGCAAGTACTTACAGATACGTCATTATTTCAGACGTATCTGTAAGCGCAAAAGTGATGCATTGCTGGAGTGTGTCACAAAAATGATGCAACTCCAGCAATGCATCCTTTCACATGGGGGCAAGCCCCTTGTGAAAGGGCCTGCGTCAATCTTACGCCTGCTGTGAAACAGGCGTAAGATTTGGATGCAACAGCGTCATAAAAGTGACGCAATGATATCTCATAGATTTCACTGCGTCACTTCTATGACCCTTTCTTGCGTCAATACGTCCCTTTTGCATACATTACACCTGACGTAGGTATAATGTGGCACAGGGGCTTACAAAGTGAGGCATCTACCTAGGTGCGTCACTTTGTAAATATGACTCAATAAGGGGCATGTTTTACGCTGCTGAGGCGTCACAAAAAGTGACGCACCGGTGGCGTAAAAGTGACGCATGGCCTCATAAATGAGGCCTTCAGTCTTCTAGTCATGCGTCATATTAAATATATGACGTATTATGTCGCAAGAACTTACAGATACGTCAGTATTTCAGACGTATCTGTAAGCGCAAAAGTGATGCATTGCTGGAGTGTGTCACAAAAATGATGCAACTCCAGCAATGCATCTTTTCTTACCCTTCCACACCCCCGTTCCTTTTCAACATTTTCTTTGAATATCCACATTCCCCATGTTCACTCTCCTTCTCCTTACTTTCTTTCTCAACACTCACCTTCTTTCAGTCCCCCTACTTCACTTCCTTTCTCCTCTCATACCTTTCTGTTCTTTATTACTCATTTTCCTTTCCATTATCAATGCACTTCACTTACTCTTTTTCATTTTTTTAAGAATATAGCTCTTTGATGAGAATTGGAGGTAGTTCTGAAAAGAACTTTTTTTTTCTTCTTTTTTCTTTTTTTAGAACAAAAACAAAAACAGGGAATGGAAACTGCTCGACAGGAGCAAAACAACCAAAAAAAATTAGGGCTGGGAACGGCAGCGATGGTTCTCCAATGCTCGAACCATGAGCAGAATACTTTGCTCCCCAAAGGAAAGTAGCTGATCACAGTATGTGCATTTAAGGATGCCTTTGTTAAATGCAGGCTGAATGTTCGGAACCAGCTCCTGTGATCTCCCCCTCACCGATGTTGTTGGTCCTCCCGTTGATGTAGAGTCCCCATCACTGGGAACCTCTTGTGCCAGAGCCCTGACACTTTCCCGGGCAAAATTCGGGGGGTGCTTCCTCTCCACATGGCGAAGCATTGTGGAGTTCCCAAAAGAATATTTCTTAGTGGGGTCACCCCCGTGACCCCACTAAGAGATACCCATACTAGTTAAAACAACCAAATCAGTAATTCCACCATCTATATACACATCCACTCATTCACCAACAGTTCTATATAGTCACTCATACATATACTCACTTTTCATATGTAGTGATACACCTATACATCCTGTTACACACCGACAGTCATCCAAAAGTTACTCACACACATACTCACACATGCAAATAAATTATTGAACATCCATTTATTTGCATATAAAACAATAACTGGTGTGAAACCTATGGTTTTTTCAGTGAATTTATATAAACACATACTTATTTAAACAGGAACTCTTACAATGTCTTACTCTCACATATACTCACTTATATACATCAAAACTCACATACACTACATTAAAATATATGTAGTTACTAAAAAAGACAATAGTGAGACAGTCATTCACTCACTAACACACACATATACACACTCATTCACCCATACAGTCCTGTACATATGCTGTCTTCAAAACACATACAAACAGTGAGTCAGTCACCAACCCATGCAGCTACTTATACACAAAGTGAAACACTGATACATATATTTCAATATTTAAAAGTTATTAGCTAATATATGTATTCAATAAAATACACTTAATAAGGCAGTTAACCAATCCTTTTGTAAAAAAAATACATCCATTTACACACTTATTTAACCATTTATTCTTCCATCAACCTTTACAAATACAAATATTAAACATATTAATTTTTTAGAAAGACACATTCACTGGATGGTGTCATCAGTGATGTCATGAGTGATGTCACTGACGATGTCATGAGTGATGTAATATGTGACGTCATCAGCAGTGCATTGCAGGCGCGCAAGTTATAGTGAGTCCAACTAACTATAACGTGGAATTTCAATTGTTTTATGTCAGTAAAATTTCCAGCTAACTATAACTGGTGTGAAACCTATGGTTTTTTCAGTGAATATATGTATATATATATATATGTGTGTATATATATATATATATATATATATATATATATATGTACACCTTGGGCCCGATTCACAGAATGAACTTAAGACTCAATCCTAAATGTACTACTATTTTGGTATTCACAGAATGCACTTACTACTTTTGGCATTCACAGAATGCACTTACTACTCTTGGCATTCACAGAATGAACTTACTACTTTTGGTATTCACAGAAGTTAGGATTTTGTCTTAAGTTTGTCTTAAGACAGACTTAAGACAAACTTAAGACAGACTTAAGACAGACTTAAGACAAAATCCTAACTTCTGTGAATACCAAAAGTAGTAAGTTCATTCTGTGAATACCAAAAGTAGTAAGTGCATTCTGTGAATGCCAAAAGTAGTAAGTGCATTCTGTGAATACCAAAATAGTAGTAAGTTTAGGATTGAGTCTTAAGTTCATTCTGTGAATCGGGCCCCTTGTCTTGGTTAGGACTGGACTTTCTACATTAAAAGTTTTTTTTCAAGTGTGGCAGCAGCATGAAAATAAATAAACACTGCAAGGCATTTGAAATTGAAAATTTAAATGTCCGTGACTAAGGCCGCCCTGCAGTGCAGTTATTTATGTTTTTTTATGCTTAAAAGGGAGTGAAATTTGGCCCGGGTTACATTAAGACACCGCTTTATTATGCAGAATGACAAATAATGTGGTGCACAAAAGAGGGGGAATGCCCACCCAGAACCCTAAGGTTCTACATAAGCAATAACCTGCCTTTGGCACAAGTAAAGATATTAAAAGAAATGAGTCTTCATTCGATGTCTTCACTCCCGACTGTTGTAAATGCTTTATTTCAGTTAGTCTTTATTCCAGTTAGCCAACATACGTTTTATCATAGTCACAACTTCATCAGGGCTAAAGATACCAAAAACATTGTATTCATAACCTAATAACTTAACCCCAATAAGCATGACTTCGTGACTTACAAAGTGACATTCTGGTTGCATGCACACACAGTGAGCATTGTGTGACATCCCATATTTGTGAGAATCAGTACCGCAATCTAAATCACATTACATCATATAAAAACAAAGTTCCACAATTTCGACAGAGATTCACGCTGAATTATTCCATATGAAACGAGACTGTAAAGGTATTATATCAGCATGTAAACTCCGTAAGCAAAATTCCAATATTATAGAAAACGGACTGAATGACAAACTGACATGTGGTTTCTGCCACAAATCAATATTGTCCTGGCACCATGTTGGAGTATCCATAAGTTACAAAAAATAAGTTTATAATTAATTTCCTTCATACCCTTTGCCACTATATAAACTATAACCCACAGCAAAAATATCAATACAAAATTACATTAATTACACAATTTACATGAATATTAATCAGTTGAATAATTAATATTGTAAAATAAATGATTAGTTAATTATAATTAAATTATTTCCACCCTTTAACTCTACAAACGAAAACAACAAACCCGAAAAACGTAACATAATAAAAAAATGAATTACACAATTAACACAATTAATTATCCACTAAATAATAACTAAAAAAAATGTATTAATAAATATTAATTAATTTACTTCCCACCCTGTACCCTGTGAACCCCACAACCCACTATGGTTTAAAAAATAACAATAAACTATTACATTAAATTTAAATTTAAAAACAACATAAAAACATTACCACTAATTATAGAAACAAAGTATAACATATACAATTCTGAAATAAATATAAATAATAAAACAATTATATAATAAACAACGGTATTTTTGTAAACTATATTAACAACATAGATATTTATACCATAAATATTGAGAAAAAAGATATTTTTAACATCAATATTACTTACCTTAAAATTGGTATTCTTGTTGAGATTTTTGCACACAACATTTGTGCATCACGATATTTGCAACTCTAAACTGGGATAAATCTACAGACTGCTAAAGTATGATTGTGATTGGATACCAATTCAGTATTTTGAGGGGCATTTTGAGGGTGTCCCTTCCAAATACCGAATTGGTTTTCATGTATCAATGGTTTGCAACTGGAACTCAAGATGCAACTCATTGAAAAGTTACCGACCCCCACCTGAAGTGGTAGCCCATTGACAAAAGAGAAGAGGTACTCTTTGGACCCTTTCCCCTTTGAAAATATTGGGAAAGGTTTCAGGGAGAAAAAGAAGTGGTTCAAGGGGCTTTAGGCATCTCAGAGAAACTTTGGAATTATTTTTTTTAAGCTGCCTTGTTTCTTTTAGAGGAAATAAGCTGTTTTAACAAAAAAACTTAATGAAAGGTGATTACAGAAATGGTGGTCTACTGCCCTTTCAGAGATTTTCAAACAGATTGTGTGCACATGTTTGCATGTTAAAAAATTATGTATTGCAAAAATAAATTTAAAAAAACAATGAAATCAAAGCAGAAATAACGTTAGATATGGGACAAATAGCCCTGACATGGAAGTGTGTTACTTGTTATGCAGAAGCGCGCATGTCCCAAAGCAAAATGCCATCACTCAGACAGTGAACGGAGCCAAGGGAGTGGTGGACAAGAAACCATATTGATTTTTAAAGAAATGATGAATGTAAGATTGCAAAAATATGAGGACGATATAAACTAAGAAAATAGTGCAACTTTACGACAAAGAAAGGATTATGAAACTGGCAGCATTCTTACATTTGCTAACCATTTTGACACAAAACTAAATGCCTTATTACGGTTTTGCGGTTCGTGGACCACTGTACCGAAGGTGGTGGTCTGACCGCGGTGAGCTCTGCAGTTTGACAGCCGTATTTCCCATACTACTGCTGATCTTCACCAGTGATGCAGCTTGCCATTTCTCATGTGCTGGGAAAGTGAGATTGAAGTGACTACAGCTACCATGAGGACTTGTCACTTGAACTCTAACCAAGCTGCCAGACTCCTTTTGCCCCTTCGCCACTTGTCTGCCATGTAACTAGTGATGTTCCCTTATCATGCAGGTTACCCTTTGTCAAGTGTTCCTAAAGTGAGACTGAAGTGAGTACAGCTTCCACAAGGTCTTGTCACTCCAACTCTAATCAATATGCTTTAATGAATGTGACTCACTCATATTGCACACATCCCAGGTCCTGATTTTATGTCAAAAAACATCTGTATGATGTGCCAGTAAAGTCAAACACACATTCTCTACTACAACTCTGTAATGGACTCTCACACATCACCCGCATGAAAAGGCAATGTCAGTCAATGGGATACCTAAAATCAGTGTGAAAACCATTCTAAGGGCACAATGGAAACACTATTTGCAGTATAGCTATGCCTCTATCAAGAAGAACCTTGAAATACTAGGGTACTGGAGTACATTACATTTTGCACATGTCTGACAAACTCCATGTGCACTGGACCTGGAGACTGAAGCATATCAGGGACAGCAAATAGCAGAACAAAGTGACATGCATGTGAAAGCAATGGGTAAGTGCAACTTATGAAAGCAAACACTGCACTACCAGCATGTGGCACAAATCTAGATGAAATAGCTGTAAGGTACACAAAGCAAAATAGACACGTCCATGCAGAACTCCTCAAAGGTATGACACGTTAATACCCTCCATGTGTGGATACACAAATATCAACACATCAAACTCATACCCAGCCTACATCATAGGGAGAAGTGCAACCTAATGATGTTGACAGTGGCCAAGCCAAGCCAAAATACACACCCATCTAACATTTCCCCTTATCCTGTGTATAACTCCAGCACTGGCTTCAAGGGCACATCACACTAACCACTTCGACCGGATCAGCAATCAGGGATAAAACAAACACAACTGTACTCACACATCACTAACTATACAATAACATCAAATAGTTAGAAATTTATTGGTAGGTCTAATTTCCTCGAAACTAAGAAAATGGATGAAAAACAAAGGCAAATGTCCGTTTCCTTTTGTTCTTTACGCCACAGCCATCACAAGGCTGTGACACAAAACTTGCCCTTACTGACAGTACCAGGGAACCTCCTCACAAAGGGGCATATATTGGGCTTAGCAGGTACCTCGAAGATGGTACTGGGGAAGGAGGGGCAGAGGTTTAGGGATGGGTTTAGCTCTTGGAGTTATTTTTTTATTTTTTGGGCTGAGTTCGGGTAGGTGGGGAGGCTGTTTTTCCGAGGTGGAGTGGGAAGTGGAAGATATGAGTATGGATGTGGGAGGGATTTTTGGGTCAGGTTTCAGAGGGGTAAGGGCAAAGGCAAACAAGGAAGATTAACAGCAAAAAAGGGTAGAATGTTTGGGATGCAGTTCAGATTGGGAGGAGAATAGAGTGGAAGTGGAAGCTAGGTCTGCTGTCTGCACTGTGTATTGTGTTGGTGTCTGTTATTTGGGTGACTTTGAGAGTTTGCGTTTTTTGGTGGGAGTGATGTGCTGGGTGGTGTGAAGGGGTCTGCGCCTGTTGCTGTGATGTTTGTGGTCATAGTTGTGTCTTTGGAGGGAGCAAATTATGTTGCTGTGATGTCTGCGGGTATGGATGTGTCTGTGGAGGGGTCAGTGTGCGTTGCTGTGATGTCTGTGCGTATGGTTGTGTCTGGGGAGGGGTCAGTCTGTGTTGCTGTGCTGTCTGTGAGTATGTGTGTGTCCATGGAGGGGTCAGTGTGTGTTGCTGTGATGTATGTGGGTATGATTGTATCTGCGTAGGAGTCAGTGTGTGTTGGAGTGGTGTCTGCGGGTATGGTTGAGTCTGTTGAAGGGTCAGTGTGTGTTGGGTAGGTGTCTGCAGATAAGGTTGTGTCTGTGGAGTGGTCATTGTGTGTTGTTGGTGTGGTGTCTGCGGGTATGGGTGTGTCTGTGGAAGGCATAGTATGTGTTGCTGTGGTACCTGGGGGTATGCTGGGGGGGGTGAGGGAGGTGAGTGTCTGCTGTTTGCATGTATGTTTGAGTTTTTTTTAGTCTTGCATTTGTGTGGGATACCTTTGTCTGATGTAGTGTGTGCATGCTTAGGTGTGCATGTGCTTGGGACATGAGTAGGAAGAGGGAATGTGGATGAGGAAGGGGCAGGAGAGGGGATGGAAGGTTGGGATGGGTAGAAGGCTGTCGTGAGGGAGAAGACCAAAGCCTGAAAAGATCTCTGTAGGGCAGACATGGCAGTGTGAATGCCTTCCAGTTAGGCAACCATCTGGGTCAACTGGGTGCTTGCCCCCAGATGGCATTCAGCACTGCAGTCTGACACACAGAGATGCTCCTCAGGAGGCCAGTAGCCTCCTCACTCAGGGCAGCAGGCCTATCAGGGGCAGGGGCTAAGGTGCCTGGAGTGAAGGAGACTTCTCCCTTCTTAGGTGAGCAGGTACAGCCAACTTGTGGGGAGATAACAGACAAGGATGAATGTGGAACTCTTCCTGTTATGTCTGTCACCACTCGGGAGTGTCCAACGGATAATGACTCAGATGATAATGAGCTTTGGCTGATGTCCTCCGGGGCACTCGCCACACTCTCCTGATCACTGGGACCCTCTATGTTTGATGTCTCACATCCAGACCCACTGTGACCAGCTGCGTTACCACCAAAATTGGCTCCTTCTCCTCCACTTTCTCTGGATGGATCTGAAATGACATGGAATGTGGGTTTATTGCAACTAAGTTTCCACACCTGACCATCACAAATCCACAGAAAACATTGAAGATGTCCACATATCACACCACCTTCATAGTTCACTCAATAGACTTCAAATTTAGCATGAGCACATGCGTGCATGCTACATAAACTACAAACGGTTGGGTCCCCTCATTTCATACCACCAGACAGGCTCAAATGCCTTGATGGAAATCTCTAGGATCCATCTTTATGTCCATACTAGGATATGATTTGCTGATTTGATTTGATTTTAGATTCTATATAGCGCACAAATGCCCTAGGGCGTCTAGGCGCTTATGTCAGTTAGTTCAGTAAGGTGCCACAGGAGCTGTAATGAGCTAGTTAATTGGCAAAGAGCCAGGTTTTTAATGATTTTCTAAACACTGACACTGTAGGCTATTCTTTATGCTGGCTGGAAGTGAGTTCCATGTTTTAACCATCCCCAACAGAAAGCTTCTTCCGCCCCATCTTGCTTTCTTGATCCATGGAGTTTGTAAGAGTTTATTGTGAGCTAATCTTAGATTTCTGGAAGGCATGTACCAGATCAGATGCTTTTTCAGAAATTGAGGACCAACGCCATGCAGGGTCTTAAAAGCTAGGCATTGGGATTTAAACTTGATCCTTTTTTCTACTGGGAGCCAGTGCAGAGTTCTAAGACAGTGGGAGACTGTCTGGGACCTGCGGATCTCCAGCAGTAGTCTTGCTGCCGCATTTTGGAGGCGCTGTAGCTTCTGTATCAACCTTGTTTGAGTACTTGTTACTCTCCCCTGAGGCGGAAAGCCGGGGGTTCTACTCTCTTTTCTTGAAGGTGACAGAAGCGATCATTTTAAAATTTGTTATATATTTTAATAGGTGGCGCTTTTAAATCGCACTGCGTGTAGTAGCGATATATTTTAACAACTTGTGTATATTTTAGCGGAAGCGTTTTTATTTCGCACAGCATTAATGTGCTCTCGTGTGCAAGATTTTCGTTGCACCGAGACCCATTTCCTCACCTTTCTCCTCCCAGCGTGGCCGATCAAGGGCTCACAACGTGGGGAAAGGCGCCATCTTGGAGGCAGGAAGGGTTGGCGGTCTAGTGGCAGGACGCCTCCCGCCCTCCAGGCTATTTAAATTAGGCTAACTCAACCCCCCTGTGTACTTGTTACTCTCCCCTGAGGCGGAAAGCTGGGGGTTCTACTCTCTTTTCTTGAAGGTGACAGAAGCGATCATTTTAAAATTTGTTATATATTTTAATAGGTGGCGCTTTTAAATCGCACTGCGTGTAGTAGCGATATATTTTAACAACTTGTGTATATTTTAGAGGAAGCGTTTTTATTTCGCACAGCATTAATGTGCTCTCGTGTGCAAGATTTTCGTTGCACCGAGACCCATTTCCTCACCTTTCTCCTCCCAGCGTGGCCGATCAAGGGCTCACAACGCGGGGAAAGGCGCCATCTTGGAGGCAGGAAGGGTTGGCGGTCTAGTGGCAGGACGCCTCCCGCCCTCCAGGCTATTTAAATTAGGCTAACTCAACCCCCCTGTGTACTTGTTACTCTCCCCTGAGGCGGAAAGCCGGGGGTTCTACTCTCTTTTCTTGAAGGTGACAGAAGCGATCATTTTAAAATTTGTTATATATTTTAATAGGTGGCGCTTTTAAATCGCACTGCGTGTAGTAGCGATATATTTTAACAACTTGTGTATATTTTAGCGGAAGCGTTTTTATTTCGCACAGCATTAATGTGCTCTCGTGTGCAAGATTTTCGTTGCACCGAGACCCATTTCCTCACCTTTCTCCTCCCAGCGTGGCCGATCAAGGGCTCACAACGCGGGGAAAGGCGCCATCTTGGAGGCAGGAAGGGTTGGCGGTCTAGTGGCAGGACGCCTCCCACCCTCCTCTGTACAGTATAAAATGATGAGGCCATTTCGCCCGCGCAGCGGGCGGGCGCAGCGGGCGCGCCGGCGGCGCGCCGAAGGCGCGCCAAAGGCGCGCCAAAGGCGAGCCCGTCTGCGCCCGTCCGCGCCAGACACGGGCCTAGGGCCACCCCTCCTGGCCAGATTCGCCGCGCAAGCCTAACATCTTATCTACGCTCTGCGCTGACAGATCTCCGCCCACAAGTTATGGAAAAATGCATAAGGTATAGTCCTGACTCCATATCATCAAAAACTGCTCTGGACTGTAAACACTGTCAAATTTCTATTCCCCTATTAAATAAAAGAATAGGTAGTGAAAATCTAAACCAAATAAACCAAGTGTTTATGATCGCCCTTATCAATGTGCGGTCACTAGCCAAACATAGGCAAGAGGTAGCCGATGTTCTCATCGACAGGAACATAGATATAATGTTCCTGACGGAGACTTGGCTGGATAAAGCCTCCGACCCTGACCTAGTAATAGCCGTTCCACAAGGTTTCAAGTCCTAAAGACTAGATAGAATTGGTAAAAGAGGCGGTGGGGTTGCTATAATCGCCCGTGACTCTTTCAAAATTCGTACCACTGCCATTCCCTCAACGGCATGTGAGGCGCTCCAATTTGACATCCATCTCTCCCCCTCACACAATTTTAAAGGTGTATTACTATATAGAAGACCAGAGTCGCGGTCGGAATTCCTTACAGAAATGCTCACTATCCTAGAAACTACAGCTATTGATAAATCCGTGACTTTGTTAGGTGATTTCAACTTCCATCTGGAATGTAGCGAAGACAAGGATACTACTTCTCTGCTATCCGAAATGGAGGTTTTTGGTTTATCTCAGTTGGTGAAAGAACCTACCCATAATGCAGGCCATACCTTAGATGGTATTTTCACCAACCTTGAAAATATTTTAGTGACTGAAGTCTTGCCAATGACTTGGTCCGACCATCACATGGTACTGGCCACAATACAAATTAATAAAACATCTACCGCCACCTCACTCCCCCCCAAACGAGAAGTGTTCAAGTTCTGGAAAGACATTGATATCCCCAGTTTTAGGGAGGCGTTACAGAACTCTATACCTAAATGGGCTACTGATCCAGAAACCGCTACTGAACAATATCACATATGGATAGGCCAGGCGGCTAATAAACTGGTACCTGAAAAAAGAATGTCCAGGAATAGAAGCTCCCCCTCAGCACCCTGGTATACCAAGGAGCTTAAAAAACTAAAACAGCAATGCAGAAACAAAGAGAGAATCTGGAGAAAAAAGTATGATAGTGAAGACAGGAGAGTGTACAAGGAATTGTTAACCCAATACAAACATCAGATCACAGAGACAAAAAAGAAGTTTTACACTGAGCAAATTGAAACCGCCAAAAACTCGACTAAAACGCTTTTCGAAATAACTAAACATCTTGCGGGATGTGCCCCAGACCTTAACCCTCCCTGCTCACAAGATGTCTGTGATTCATTGGCATCCTTCTTTTTTACCAAAGTGAACGACATATTTTCAGCTTTTAACTTAGGTGATACCGAATACCATGAAAAGATAAACACCCCATCTCCAAATAATAATTTTTCCTGTTTTGCAGAGGTCTCAGAAGTTCACATTCAGGACATTATTAAAACAATTAAATCTGGATCAGCCCTGGATCCCTGTCCTTTGAATGCCCTTCGTTCAATAATGGATACTGTTATTCCAGTTGTTACCCAAATAATCAATCTAATGTTCCGTACAGGCATCTTCCCAAACCAATTAAAAAAAACCTTACTTAAACCCCTCCTGAAAAAACCCGTCTTGGACAAAGCAGAACTTAAAAACTATAGGCCTATAGCGAACTTACCCTTCCTGGCTAAGATAGTTGAAAAAGCCATGAATATTCAACTTGCGGAATTCATCGAGCAACACCATCTGCTCGACGAAACACAATTTGGATTCCGCAAATTTCATGGAACGGAAACAGCGCTCATTAAAGCAGCGGATGACTTCCGATTATTCAGAGACCAAGGTGGCACAGCACTATTGGTGCTCTTAGATTTATCGGCTGCTTTCGACACGGTTGACCATAAGATCCTAGTCAACCGTGTCGAAAAGATGGGCGTGCAAGGCCTGGCAAAAGATCTGCTAGCGTCCTTTCTAGCAGAGAGAACCTAGGCAGTTATACTGGGCCAGTTTGAATCCGCTGAGTTATCACTGCCATGTGGGGTACCTCAAGGTTCATCCCTGAGTCCGACACTATTTAATATATATGTGTCGGACCTTGCCAACACCATCAAAGTGCACAGGATGAACCTTACCTCATATGCGGATGATACACAGCTGATACTGGCTGTCAGAAATGATGGGGAAGCAGTGGCGGAAAATTTCAAGACAGGTATGCTGGCCATTGGAAAATGGATGTCAGCAAACTGTCTGAAATTAAATTCCGACAAAACCGAGGTGGTCACTTTTGGCCACCTCAGCCCTAGTTGGTCCCCAACCTGGTGGCCATCATCTTTTGGCGCCGCACCCAAACCAGTCACGAAAGTGAGAAATTTGGGTGTCGTCTTTGATGACAATCTAAATTTCATGGCTCACGCCAATCAGACGGCCTCCACGGCTTTTTACAAGTTACGTCTGGTGAGGAAGATCCTTCCTTTTCTCCCTACAAATGTGGGAAAGACACTGATTAGCGCCTTGGTCCTATCAGCACTGGACTACTGCAATGGATTGTTTGCAAACGCCCAAGCTAGGATAATTAAGAAAATGCAAACAATCCAAAATGCAGCAGCCAGAACTCTCCTTAACATTCCTAAATACAAGCCTATAGCAGAATCATTGAGGAGTCTTCACTGGCTTCCTGTCAGGAATCGAATAAAATTTAAGACGTTATGTATCGTCTACAAGGCACTACACCATCAAGCGCCTCAATTCCTGTGCGACCATCTTGTCCCATACACTCCCACTCGAATGCTACGATCAGCAGGACAGAATGACTTGGTAGTACCACGGACTAGGCTGGTCAACTGGGGAGACAGACGTTTCCTAGTTGCCGCCCCTAGATTGTGGAATACTCTTCCACAAACAATAAGATCAAGTCCAAACCTAATGTCCTTTAGGAAGAAATTGAAAACTTGGTTATTTAACCTCTGAAAACATTTCCAAGCTCATATAGGAGGGTAATACAGTACAGCGCCGAGACGCCTGCGGGCAATTGTTCGCGCTCAATAAATGCTAAAAAATAAATAAATAAATAAATAAAATACCCATGTGCAAGGCATTAGCATAATCCCAGTCTGGACAGTGCTAGAGCTGTTACCAGTGTTTTCAAAGAATTGTGCGGGATAAAAGTACCGACCTTTCAGATCATATTTAAAGTGAAAAAGATAGAGGAGGTGAGTGCGTTTATCTGGGTCTTAACAGTTAGTTTGTCATCTAAGATAAAACCCAAATTCTTCACCTTCTGCACTGGAATGGGAAAATCTCCTAGATAGGACGGCCACCATCTGGGTGACCAGAGGGAGGTATCTGTACCCAATAGTAAGACGTCCGTTTTTCCGCCTTTAAGTTTAGGCAGTTCGACCCTATCCACTGGTTTAACTGTGTCATGCAGTTGTTGAAGCAGTACGCAGTTTCTTCGACATTGCTTGACACCAAGACCACAAGCTGGGTGTCATTCATGTTTGTACCACTGAGAAGCCATGGCATCTGATGATTGTAGCTATCGGAGACAGGTAAAGATTAAAGAGCATAGGGTTTAGGGACGAACCCTGTGGCACCCCACAAGGGAGTTTAAATTGTTTGGATGCAAATACTCCCAACTCTACTGACTGAATTCTGTCTGAGAGAAATAATGGGCCCGATTCACAGAATGAACTTACTACTTTTGGCATTCACAGAATGCACTTACTACTTTTGGTATTCACAGAATGAACTTACTCATTTCGGTATTCACAGAAGTTAGGACTACTAACTTTAGGACTCCTAAATGCCTTCTGTGAATACCGAAAGTCTTAAAATTAGGATATTTCTCAATTTAGTAGTAGTAAAGTTAGGACTCCTAACTTTAGGATGCCTAAATGCCTTCTGTGAATACCGAAAGTCTTAAAATTAGGATTTTCCTCTATTTAGTAGTAGTAAAGTTAGGACTCCTAACTTTACTACTACTAAATTGAGAAAAATCGTAATTTTAAGACTTTCGGTATTCACAGAAGGCCTTTAGACATCCTAAAGTTAGTAGTCCTAACTTTACTACTACTAAATTGAGAAAAATCATAATTTTAAGACTTTCGGTATTCACAGAAGGCATTTAGGCGTCCTAAAGTTAGTAGTCCTAACTTTACTACTACTAAATAGAGAAAAATCCTAATTTTAAGACTTTCGGTATTCACAGAAGGCATTTAGGCATCCTAAAGTTAGGAGTCCTAACTTTACTACTACTAAATAGAGAAAAATCCTAATTTTAAGACTTTAGGTATTCACAGAAGGCATTTAGGAGTTCTAAAGTTAGTAGTCCTAACTTCTGTGAATACCGAAATGAGTAAGTTCATTCTGTGAATTCCAAAAGTAGTAAGTGCATTCTGTGAATGCCAAAAGTAGTAAGTTCATTCTGTGAATCGGGCCCAAGGTTAGTAAATTGAGGGCTGAGTCTCTGATTCCCATGCCAGAGAGCCTGTTGGCTAATATTGTTTGATTCACTTTGTCAAAGGCCGCCGAAAGATCTAACAGGATCAAGGCGGCCTTGCTCCCAGCATCTAGTATAGCTCTCAGTTCTTCCGCTGCCATAACCAGAGCTGATATTTGATCACCTTGCATACTTTGGCACTTGTTGTATACCATTGTAAAATAATTTAACCAAATAGGATGGACCCAAGTGTGAGATTTACACAATGCTCACACAAGGTCCAAAATCAAACACATCAAACTATTACTCAAAACAAATCATGATGTCAGCAATGTAGCATCAAATACTGTTATGGCAGACATCCTGTCACATGAAAATGCTCATTGTACCGTGATGACACTTTGCATTCCAAATTGCATCATATGTGCAGTACCTGAAAAGTCAAAAGAAAGTTGGGGACATGTAGTTTAGCTATGTATCAAATTTAACAGCTAAAGTTCCCTACAAACATTGAGGTCAAACATTTGGGAGATAGATTCTCTGAAGTCACACAGCACACTCCATATAGCCATATGAACACCCCCAATCCAGCTTGGTACAGGTGAAAATGACAATCCTAGATTGTATGTCCACAGGAAAATACACTTTTGAAACTTTTGAGGGGGTTCCCCCTGAACATTTATGACATAAAAATGTGGGATCACTAGAGTCACAATGGGCAGGCACATCACACCACTTTTTGGTATTGCATTTTCACATTGCCCTGCAAGAACCAGTGTAGACACTCAAATTGGATACCCACAGTTCTACATCGCACTCCCTCATGCATGCCACCAATCAGTGCATGTGTGTATTGAAACACTGTTGCAGATGAACCATCAACTGGCAAATACACTGGCCAACATGTAGGCACTAATACTGATGACAGCAGTGATGCTTGTATTTTCATTTCATTTTATGACCAGTACTTACCAATCGGAACTGTTGGATAGTCAGTGCATGTACTGTGAACTCTGTCATGCCACATGCAATACATCCAATAGGGCCACCATCACATAAGGGACAGTAATGAGGGCACTACATTCTGGGACTGTAATTCGAGGGGCAGACTATGAAGAACCGATGATAGAGTCTAAGATAGCGTCTAGACTAAACAACTTCATCATTCCCACTCCGGAGACCCTTAAGAGTATCTGCCTCAGTGTCAAATCTGGCTCGCCAAGAGATCCAGCCCCTGCTAAGATGATGTTGGACAGCCTGGCTATTCTCGAACCATTTATTAGACATGTGCTGGATGTCTCATTTAGCTTGCATACGCTGCCTGAAAACTGGAAGCGTGCCATTGTTCTTCCAGTCAGGAAGAAGCCTAACATAAATCTGGACAAACTAGACAACCTTAGACCGATCTCGCTTCTGCCTTTCCTGGCAAAGGTAGCGGAGAAGGTGGCCAACCGTCAACTCATGTTACATCTGGAAGACTCTGGCCTTCTCCACCCGACGCAATCTGGTTTTCGGGCAGGGTATTCAACAGAAACTGCCCTGCTAAGAGCTACAGAAACCATAAGGAAGGGGGCAGATGCGGGACACACTATGGCTCTAATAATGTTGGATCTGAGTGCAGCCTTCGACACTGTAGCGCATTACACCTTGCTGCATTGTCTGAATAAAGGCGGTGTCTCGGGATCCGCCCTAAAATGGCTAAAGTCCTTCCTGACTGGACGTAGCTTTCAGGTAAGGCTGGCTGCGTTCCACTCCAGAGATATTGAATTGCAGCAGGGGGTGCCTCAGGGCTCCGCCCTGAGTCCCACACTGTTTAATTTATATATGGCGCCGTTGGCAGAGATAGTGCAGAGCTTTGGAGTGGGGGTGGTCTCTTATGCGGATGACACCCAGCTGCTGATCTCCCTATCACAGGCTCCTGGGATTGCTGCATCCAACTTTAGGGCTTGCATGCAGGAGCTTGCCTCCTGGATGGATAAGAACTGTCTTAAACTGAATGGCAGCAAAAACGAG
The DNA here is from genome assembly GCF_964263255.1 of Lissotriton vulgaris. Lineage (NCBI taxonomy): Eukaryota > Metazoa > Chordata > Amphibia > Caudata > Salamandridae > Lissotriton > Lissotriton vulgaris. The sequence continues at coordinate 720,225,928 of NC_141696.1, forward strand.
GTGCTGGTGGTGGGGGGCAGTACTGCGAGCTGGTCAACGGAGTGGTGGCCCTCGAGCTTGAGTCCAACCCCTGTACTGTGTACCGAGGCAAAAAACCTGGGGGTTTGGGTTGACCTGGCTCTCTCCTATGAAGGGCACATAAGAAGGGTAGTTGGCAAGTGTTTTGGCGTGTTGAAAACTCTGCGTAAAACACTAGATCTTCTCCCGATAGGGGCAAGAAAGACAATGGTACATGCGCTCATAACATTGCGTCTCGATTATGCCAACATACTGTATCTTGGGGCCACGGATAGGAGTCTTGGTCGACTGCAGGTTCTGCAAAATGCCGCTGCGCGGCTGGTTCTTAATCAGCCTAGGAAGGCGGCTTCTAAAAAAGCCCTCAATGCATTGCACTGGTTGCCAGTGAAGGAACGAGCTATGTTCAAGACACTATGTACTTGTCATCGAATTCTTAACAATGCTTGCCCATCTTATCTAAGCGACTTGATCACCGGATATGAGCCTAGGAGGTCCCTGAGATCCGCTGGTTCCAGGCTATTGGTGATCCCTAAGGTAATGAAGGCCAGGATGGGAGGTCGCTCTTTCCGGGTCCGGGGCGCTCAGAATTGGAATAAGCTCCCACAAAAACTCAGGCTGGAAAGTTCCGAGATCAAGTTCAGAAAGTTGCTGAAAACCTACTTATTTTCTGGCAGCAGGTAAAAATCTTTGCTGAGACGATCTGCGTCTCCCTCTCACCCAGCGCGGGGACACGCCGAAATGGCGTAACCATGCGCTCTATAAATATCCTTATTATTATTATTATTATTATTACATTCCTCACACAAGCAAGACCAGTTGCCTGTGTGGTACAATTGTCACCCAGATTTACTGAGAACATGAGATAATTACTCACTTCACTCAGCCAGCTGTATATTCAAAAGGAGAGAATTGGAGGTGGACAGGACCCTGGTGTCTTTCAGGTCAGAAAGACAATAGTCACAGCACAGCATCATGCACCTACTACCACACTCACTCTAACAATGACTCAAGTTATCAAAAATTTTACATGTATGACTCTGGCCAGGACTCATTCCCTTGTTGCTGCGGTTGGACCCTCAACTGCACTGCCAGTATGCTTGCCACCATGGGGGTCAGGGTCCAGTTCGTACCCTTTTCATGTAGGGTGGACTTAACCTGCTGAATCTCCATGATCTTCCTGGTCCAGCACCACAGGTCCTCCCGCCTCTTCCAGCTGTGGGCACTACGCCGGTTGTAGACCCCCGGGGTCTTCACCTTCCAGGTGATGGCTCTCCAAACAGCCTACTTCTGATGGGCATTGACCTGTATGGATGCAATAGATGTAGAAACAGATTGTAACTGGAAGTTTGAGGATAACTATCAGCTTGATACACTTTATGTTGACATCTAGTCCAAGCCTTCATCAAGAGGCAACATATTACGGGTTCATGTCACATGCTACTCACAACTAAAGCATGGATACACACGTTTGTGGTCATCTGATGACTAACCTCAACCCTGGTCATGACCTTCATGGACTGTGACAGCCCACTAACATCATGTAGGCTAGGCCCATCCTAAATGGAATGTGATGTGAGGTACCATGTGTTATATTCTAAGCCATGTAAAGTTATGTATAAAGGGAAGAGAGGGGCTCTTGATAACCCAAAGGGAAATGGAGCGCCAATATACTGAAAAGTAAAACAAAGAGTTTTCCCAATGGGGAGTATTATTTCCTGCTCCTAGATCAGGACTCAAACTGACAAACACCAATCACACCATTCATTTTGTGGAACTGGAGAACACTTACCAAGAAGGAACATGCCCAAACAAATTATGATTAAAAAAGTGTGCAATTTATTAAAAAATTATACAAAGATATCAATGAATCATCAGTTAAAAACATGTACTTCACAAATAAAAAACAGTTAAAACCACCCAATGTGGACGTGGAGAAATTAATCAAAGGAGACACTAATATCTGTCTTTGTCATTTCATTTCGGACCCTCGTTTGTCAACAATAGGAGGAATGTTATTCCTTTAGACCAGATTGGTTGTTGGCAACGCCGAATATGACTTAGGGATTGGCGTCGACGCGTTTCGGAAGCGTCAAATGATAAAGGCTTCCTTCCTCAGGACAATTTGTATATTTATTCTCCACACGTTAAGTGTCAAACCTAATGCACAAAAATACAATACAATGCAACTATTATATCCACATATAGTTTTATGTAAATACCACATTTGTTTACATTTCTTTATCTTCTCCTTATCATCAGCAGGAATAATTTTACTCCCCTCTCTAAGATATGCTCTAGGTTCAACCCTGAGGATAAACAAACCGAAGCCAGCTCTGTGTGCCCACAGGCCATTTATTGGTATTCCTCACTTATATGTATTTGTAAAAACTCAACGGGTGCCTATTTGTACTCACAGGAGATCAGACTCTTTTTTTTAGTATTACCACATTTTCTGTCAATAAATCGTTGGGAGAAGTTCTTACACACAGAAATAGCATGTCCCATATTTTTGTCATTGTGTTTTCCAAACAGTACATATTATTCCCAAATGTTTCCGACATAAATCTTGCAGCATCAAAAAGGACCTTTACATTGCAAGTTATTCTAAAACATTGTTCTAATTATTCTAAACATTGTGCTAAATTATGACCTTCTGGTTAGTGTTGTCCACATTCTGTTATCGTATATACCCACACCACTCAAATATCATTCATACGCTTTAATATATATGATTACTAACCGTGATGGTTATATTGCCAGTGGTGATCTACCAAATGTGTAGTATTCCCCTGGTTTTCGCCTGTAGTGACATCAAGCTTCTACAATCCTATCTGCAATTAGGAGGAATATAATCTTAAATATTTGGGTATGGTATGCCCTGATCTTATTATTTTATTATTGAGCGCTGTATTTATTTACCTCAATGTATAAACAAGCGCTTTTATTCCACAACCCGTCTGTTTGAAGATAAATCCAAAACGGACTTAGCACAATCCTGCATAAATTACAGAAAGTCAATTAGTTGTTTGCCTCTCGCTTATTAGTCGATGGCTGCGTGGGTCTCATAGATATATTGTCCAGTTTGTATCATGAGGAAATTACCTTATTGTTTGCACAAGTGGGCGTGATAAATTTAGTGCCTCCCCTTTGTTCTTAGCTCTGTGTTGCTGCAACGATATTATAAAAAACAGCGTTTCGCTTGGTTAAAGGAACACCTCATCTAACTTTTGTTCCTCAACTGTGTTTTGTGTTAATTATTAATTCTTACCTAAAAAAACGTATCCGGTTTCCGAAAAGGGGGTTCTGTTTTGCAGCCGGGTAGTGTCACACACGTGGCTGCACAAGAAATATACAAAAGCATAATGGCTTAGTTATTTTGTATATTTAAATTGCCAGATTTAGTTAATCTATTCGCTACGCGATTGTGGCTTAGTTAGATAATACCCAAGCCTTCCAATAATAATAATAGCGCGGATCCCGTAGTCGGTTTCTTACCTAATGTAGGCACACGGCTGGTTTTCCCGGGACTGCTCTGCGTGGTGTCTTCTCAATCAGCGCTTCGTTTGTTGATATGTCGACTACCCTCATTACGGAAGTCGCTTTTAAGCCTCGTCATGCGGTCATGTGGTTTTTAAAAGAGTCACATGATTTATAGAAGAGTCCTTACAGCGGACCCGGACTGCCGTTTTTTTTTTCCCGAGTTTAAAGTGGCAACCGAAAACTTTATTGCCCACATTATAAAGCTGGCAATATTTATCCCCCATTCTTGTTGTTTATTCCGTATTTATCGAATTATATTAATATAGGTTGCCCTATTTAAACAAAGATACAGAGTGCAAACAAAGAACTTTAAGCTTAAAAAAACTTTAAAAAACTTTATTGTTCCCTTGTCGAACATCATTCTCCGAGTTTCCCAAACCCTATGGATATTATTTTAATTTTATGTAAAGCCAAACAAGTTTTTTTAGTTATATGCCTTTTTTGAGCGGAATTTGCCAAAGCCTTCAAATATACATACGGAATATGCTACAAGCCGAAAGCGGATATATCCCTTATTAATCCAGTCGGATGATATGAAAACGGGGGCATAATTTGCCTATTTCCATGATCTTCGTGCTCTTATTACAATTTTAATGGGGGATTTGGAGCTTTCTAATTTACAGGGCTGATGTTATGAGCTTTCTAATTTACAGTACTAGTGTTATAATTTTAATGGGGGTTCGGAGCTTTATAATTTACAATGCTGGTGTAACCATGAAACCTTTCTGTTGGATATTCGTATAGTCCAACGGGTAAATCTATGGCACTATTCTCATCCAGTCCTCTTTGGTATTGAGTCCACGGTTGACCGTGTCCAACGTGGAGATATACCACTGCTCCCTGTTTTTGCGTTTTGTCTCCAGGTTGCCTCCTCTTTTTGAGACAGTGATTTTTTCAATAACAAACCATGAAAACTCTGTATGTTTATGTTGTAGTTGTTTAAAATGATCAACCATGGGGGCATTTTCTTTATTGGTTTTCAGAGCGGACCTATGTTCCAGAAGACGCAGTCTTATTTCCCTGCCAGTCTCTCCTACGTAGGCTAGGTTGCAGGGACACAAAATTATGTAAACAAGGTTGCTACTTCTGCAGTTGTTTAGAGTTTTTGAAGTTATGGTATAATTGTTGTAAGTCAGGGATTACCTGACTACCCGGCTGCAAAACAGAACCCCCTTTTCGGAAGCCGGATCCGTTTTTTTAGGTAAGAATTAATAATTAACACAAAACACAGTTGAGGAACAAAAGTTAGATGAGGTGTTCCTTTAACCAAGCGAAACGCTGTTTTTTATAATATCGTTGCAGCAACACAGAGCTAAGAACAAAGGGGAGGCACTAAATTTATCACGCCCACTTGTGCAAACAATAAGGTAATTTCCTCATGATACAAACTGGACAATATATCTATGAGACCCACGCAGCCATCGACTAATAAGCGAGAGGCAAACAACTAATTGACTTTCTGTAATTTATGCAGGATTGTGCTAAGTCCGTTTTGGATTTATCTTCAAACAGACGGGTTGTGGAATAAAAGCGCTTGTTTATACATTGAGGTAAATAAATACAGCGCTCAATAATAAAATAATAAGATCAGGGCATACCATACCCAAATAATTAAGATTATATTCCTCCTAATTGCAGATAGGATTGTAGAAGCTTGATGTCACTACAGGCGAAAACCAGGGGAATACTACACATTTGGTAGATCACCACTGGCAATATAACCATCACGGTTAGTAATCATATATATTAAAGCGTATGAATGATATTTGAGTGGTGTGGGTATATACGATAAGAGAATGTGGACAACACTAACCAGAAGGTCATAATTTAGCACAATGTTTAGAATAATTAGAACAATGTTTTAGAATAACTTGCAATGTAAAGGTCCTTTTTGATGCTGCAAGATTTATGTCGGAAACATTTGGGAATAATATGTACTGTTTGGAAAACACAATGACAAAAATATGGGACATGCTATTTCTGTGTGTAAGAACTTCTCCCAACGATTTATTGACAGAAAATGTGGTAATACTACATAATGCCTAAAAAAAAAGAGTCTGATCTCCTGTGAGTACAAATAGGCACCCGTTGAGTTTTTACAAATACATATAAGTGAGGAATACCAATAGATGGCCTGTGGGCACACAGAGCTGGCTTCGGTTTGTTTATCCTCAGGGTTGAACCTAGAGCATATCTTAGAGAGGGGAGTAAAATTATTCCTGGTGATGATAAGGAGAAGATAATGAAATGTAAAAAAATGTGGTATTTACATAAAACTATATGTGGATATAATAGTTGCATTGTATTGTATTTTTGTGCATTAGGTTTGACACTTAACGTGTGGAGAATAAATATACAAATTGTCCTGAGGAAGGAAGCCTTTATCATTTGACGCTTCCGAAACGCGTCGACCCCAATCCCTAAGTCATATTCGGCGTTCCCTAAGTCATATTCGGCGTTGCCAACAACCAATCTGGTCTAAAGGAATAACATTCCTCCTATTGTTGACAAACGAGGGTCCAAAATGAAATGACAAAGACAGATATAAGTGTCTCCTTTGATTAATTCCTCCACGTCCACATTAGGTGGTTTTAACAGTTTTTTATTTGTGAAGTACATGTTTTTAACTGATGATTCATTGATATCTTTGTATAATTTTTTAATAAATTGCACACTTTTTTAATCATAATTTGTTTGGGCATGTTCCTTCTTGGTAAGTGTTCTCCAGTTCCACAAAATGAATGGTGTGATTGGTGTTTGTCAGTTTGAGTCCTGATCTAGGAGCAGGAAATAATACTCCCCATTGGGAAAACTCTTTGTTTTACTTTTCAGTATATTGGCGCTCCATTTCCCTTTGGGTTATCAAGAGCCCCTCTCTTCCCTTTATACCGACTCGGTACAGCCTGGTGCTGGAGAGATATCTCTGATCGCTTTTTAGCGACTAACTTCATATCTATTTCGTAGAACTTTAATATGGACCCCTTCAAGACTTTTGCATTTACAGAAGACCAATTTACCAAAATAGTTGGCTCTTCAACGAATAACACTAACAAGATTGTGGTCGTTACTGGCAATAATGATAAATGGGGTAACATACTGAGCCTTAAAAAAAAGGCAGTGAGGACCGAACTCCATGCAGAGTTCCTAATACAATATGCAAGAACAGGAGTTATAGCTATGGGACTACAAGTCCGCAATGAACCAGGGCTCTTTACAGATAATATAAAGTTTTTAGAAACTTGGACACACATTGCAAACAGATGTAGTCGGGATTGGATCCTCCTAATTATTGAGACCGCACAAGATAGGGTAATATTAGAACGGAAAGAAATAGAAAAATTAGAGCAGGCTCTTCAAGAAATGTCAGCAGTAGATGATGCCAAGAAAAGGTTAGAAGAAATAAATGCAGAAATGGATGGGTACAAAGATTACTTGTTAAACAAAAAAAACATCAAACTTAAGAAAGATGTGAATAAGTACAGCATAGAGTTAGTATATCCATACATTAATAAGGATTATTTCCAACAACCAAGAGAGGAAAGGAATGTTGAGAACCGACCGATATACAACAGAGGAGCAAAGAAAAGTGTTACATTTTCTGAAACCTCTGGTTCAAGTAGCGAAGATGAAGGATCCATGCATGAGAACAGTGGCTATAATAGCGAACAAAACGGAGGCAATCGTTTTTTAGAGAACCGCCAAAGGAAAGGCGGGAAAACATACCCATACAGGGGACAGTACCAAAGGAAACCATATCAGACCCCGAGGGGTGGCTACAGGACAAATTACCAACACAACCAGGCCCCTCAGGAATATCCCAACACAAGGAGTCAGCGATATCGCCAATAGTGACAAATAATTCAAATACATTTCCAATAATCAACCTCTCTGACTATCCCCTAAATAAGGTTGAAATGGAAGTCCTAGAAAAGGGATTCACTTTTGCTCCCACTGCCAATGTTAACAAACTTAACCTAGAGAAAGACCTTAAAGCATTTTTTTCGCAAAATTAGATTAAGGGAATTTTTTGAAGAGAGAGATTATAATCCCCCTAACAATATCTCGGGACTTAAACAAAAGTCAACCTTCACCCCAGCCATTTCCCAAGTGGGTAAAAATGTGGAAGTGTTCGAAAAAGTAGTAGAATCTAAAATAAAAAAGATCCTAGAGCACACATTTCCTGACAAGAATAACATGTCTAAAGATCATAGAATAGCAATGACAGGCTTAAAAAACAACTTACAGTTAACCATTAAACCTGCCGACAAAGGCAGAGGTGTAGTTGTCTTTAATACTGAGGACTACAATAGGAAAATGCTGTATTTACTAGAGGTTAAAGAACACTATCAAAGAGTTCCATTTTCCACCTTGGAGTCTCTGAACAAAAAGGTTTGGGAAACAGTGAAAAATGCTTTTGATAAAAACCTGATTTGTAAAGCGGAATTTGAATTTTTATACAGTAAAGAGGCAAGAACACCGGCGATATATGGTCTCCCCAAAATTCACAAGAGCGTAGAAAACCCCCCCATGAGACCTATTGTGAGTTGCATTGGCTCACGCCTTGAACCACTGAGCCAATATGCTGACACTTTCCTAAAACCCCTTGTACTAAAACAAGATTCTTATGTGCGAGACTCGGCACATATGATCTCCATAGTGGAAGGCCTAGTGTACAATCCTAAAAACCAGATCATGGTGACCCTCGACATAGAGGCATTGTACACAAACATACCGCAAAATGATACGATCAATGTGGTAGAAGAAATACTAGGTAGTGCAGACCTTAGAGGTGCCAACCTGGAGTTCATAATGCAATGCATAACCCTGGTCCTGAAAAGCAACATATTCCTATTTCGAGACGAACTGTTCCTGCAACGCAAGGGCACCAGTATGGGGGCCACTTGTGCGCCGAGCTTGGCATGTTTATACGTTGCCAAGTTCGAGAGACATGTGTTCAATGAAGCGTCGCCATTTTTTGAAAACATCTCACTATGGCGACGCTTCATTGATGACATCTTCTTCATTTGGGAAGGAGAGATTGACACCCTGGAAGAATTTCTCGAGTGGTTGAACCTGGGGGATGAGAACCTCCGATTCTCAGCAGTGTTTGACAGGGAAGCAGTAAACTTTTTAGACATCACCATAAAAAACATGGAGGGCAAGCTGGAAGTGGAACTGTATTCCAAACCTACAGATAAAAACACCTTACTGCATTATAGCAGTTACCATCCCCGCTCCCAAAGGGACAATGTCCCATTTGGACAATTCCTTCGACTTCAAAGAAATTGTTCCACTTTAGAAGACTATGCAAAACACGCAAATAAACTTAGCGAGAAACTACAAGAGAGGGGATACCACAAAAAACTTATCAGGAATTCTTGTAAAAGGGCGCGATTTTACAATCGCGACACCATGATACACCCAGACCCGGCTACAAAGAAAAAATCGGTAAATGACTCAAAACTAGTCTCTGTTAGCCAATTTTCAAACATCAGCAATAAGCTAAAAAATGTAATTCATTCAAGCTGGCACATCCTAAATGATGGTAAAGAGGCCAAATTGGCTAAACCTATCTTTGCATTTAGACGCAATGAAAACATTCGTCAAAACTTGGTTCATACATATAGGGAGCAGAACCAAAATAATCAATTGACATTAAATGGCAATAAAGCAGTAGGAAACCATAAGTGCAGTAATTGCTCGATATGCGAAAACTGCATCGTTGGTAAATCCCTGACTTACAACAATTATACCATAACTTCAAAAACTCTAAACAACTGCAGAAGTAGCAACCTTGTTTACATAATTTTGTGTCCCTGCAACCTAGCCTACGTAGGAGAGACTGGCAGGGAAATAAGACTGCGTCTTCTGGAACATAGGTCCGCTCTGAAAACCAATAAAGAAAATGCCCCCATGGTTGATCATTTTAAACAACTACAACATAAACATACAGAGTTTTCATGGTTTGTTATTGAAAAAAATCACTGTCTCAAAAAGAGGAGGCAACCTGGAGACAAAACGCAAAAACAGGGAGCAGTGGTATATCTCCACGTTGGACACGGTCAACCGTGGACTCAATACCAAAGAGGACTGGATGAGAATAGTGCCATAGATTTACCCGTTGGACTATACGAATATCCAACAGAAAGGTTTCATGGTTACACCAGCATTGTAAATTATAAAGCTCCGAACCCCCATTAAAATTATAACACTAGTACTGTAAATTAGAAAGCTCATAACATCAGTCCTGTAAATTAGAAAGCTCCAAATCCCCCATTAAAATTGTAATAAGAGCACGAAGATCATGGAAATAGGCAAATTATGCCCCCGTTTTCATATCATCCGACTGGATTAATAAGGGATATATCCGCTTTCGGCTTGTAGCATATTCCGTATGTATATTTGAAGGCTTTGGCAAATTCCGCTCAAAAAAGGCATATAACTAAAAAAACTTGTTTGGCTTTACATAAAATTAAAATAATATCCATAGGGTTTGGGAAACTCGGAGAATGATGTTCGACAAGGGAACAATGAAGTTTTTTAAAGTTTTTTTAAGCTTAAAGTTCTTTGTTTGCACTCTGTATCTTTGTTTAAATAGGGCAACCTATAATAATATAATTCGATAAATACGGAATAAACAACAAGAATGGGGGATAAATATTGCCAGCTTTATAATGTGGGCAATAAAGTTTTCGGTTGCCACTTTAAACTCGGGAAAAAAAAACCGGCAGTCCGGGTCCGCTGTAAGGACTCTTCTATAAATCATGTGACTCTTTTAAAAACCACGTGACCGCATGACGAGGCTTAAAAGCGACTTCCGTAATGAGGGTAGTCGACATATCAACAAACGAAGCGGTGATTGAGAAGACACCACGCAGAGCAGTCCCGGGAAAACCAGCCGTGTGCCTACATTAGGTAAGAAACCGACTACGGGATCCGCGCTATTATTATTATTGGATGGCTTGGGTATTATCTAACTAAGCCACAATCGCGTAGCGAATAGATTAACTAAATCTGGCAATTTAAATATACAAAATAACTAAGCCATTATGCTTTTGTATATTTCTTATGCAGCCACGTGTGTGACACTACCCGGCTGCAAAACAGAACCCCCTTTTCGGAAACCGGATCCGTTTTTTTAGGTAAGAATTAATAATTAACACAAAACACAGTTGAGGAACAAAAGTTAGATGAGGTGTTCCTTTAACCAAGCGAAACGCTGTTTTTTATAATATCGTTGCAGCAACACAGAGCTAAGAACAAAGGGGAGGCACTAAATTTATCACGCCCACTTGTGCAAACAATAAGGTAATTTCCTCATGATACAAACTGGACAATATATCTATGAGACCCACGCAGCTATCGACTAATAAGCGAGAGGCAAACAACTAATTGACTTTCTGTAATTTATGCAGGATTGTGCTAAGTCCGTTTTGGATTTATCTTCAAACAGACGGGTTGTGGAATAAAAGCGCTTGTTTATACATTGAGGTAAATAAATACAGCGCTCAATAATAAAATAATAAGATCAGGGCATACCATACCCAAATATTTAAGATTATATTCCTCCTAATTGCAGATAGGATTGTAGAAGCTTGATGTCACTACAGGCGAAAACCAGGGGAATACTACACATTTGGTAGATCACCACTGGCAATATAACCATCACGGTTAGTAATCATATATATTAAAGCGTATGAATGATATTTGAGTGGTGTGGGTATATACGATAACAGAATGTGGACAACACTAACCAGAAGGTCATAATTTAGCACAATGTTTAGAATAATTAGAACAATGTTTTAGAATAACTTGCAATGTAAAGGTCCTTTTTGATGCTGCAAGATTTATGTCGGAAACATTTGGGAATAATATGTACTGTTTGGAAAACGCAATGACAAAAATATGGGACATGCTATTTCTGTGTGTAAGAACTTCTCCCAACGATTTATTGACAGAAAATGTGGTAATACTATATAATGCCTAAAAAAAAGAGTCTGATCTCCTGTGAGCACAAATAGGCACCCGTTGAGTTTTTACAAATACATATAAGTGAGGAATACCAATAGATGGCCTGTGGGCACACAGAGCTGGCTTCGGTTTGTTTATCCTCAGGGTTGAACCTAGAGCATATCTTAGAGAGGGGAGTAAAATTATTCCTGGTGATGATAAGGAGAAGATAAAGAAATGTAAAAAAATGTGGTATTTACATAAAACTATATGTGGATATAATAGTTGCATTGTATTGTATTTTTGTGCATTAGGTTTGACACTTAACGTGTGGAGAATAAATATACAAATTGTCCTGAGGAAGGAAGCCTTTATCATTTGACGCTTCCGAAATGCGTCGACGCCAATCCCTAAGTCATATTCGGCGTTGCCAACAACCAATCTGGTCTAAAGGAATAACATTCCTCCTATTGTTGACAAACGAGGGTCCGAAATGAAATGACAAAGACAGATATTAGTGTCTCCTTTGATTAATTTCTCCACGTCCACATTAGGTGGTTTTAACTGTTTTTTATTTGCGAAGTACATGTTTTTAACTGATGATTCATTGATATCTTTGTATAATTTTTTAATAAATTGCACACTTTTTTAATCATAATTTGTTTGGGCATGTTCCTTCTTGGTAAGTGTTCTCCAGTTCCACAAAATGAATGGTGTGATTGGTGTTTGTCAGTTTGAGTCCTGATCTAGGAGCAGGAAATAATACTCCCCATTGGGAAAACTCTTTGTTTTACTTTTCATGTAAAGTTATGTACTGTATCTTTAATGAAGCTCCAATGTTCTGCTGTCACTGTACTTGTGAGGTCATCACACCTGGTCTACTGTAGAATGTTATATTTCAATACAAGAGACAAACTGAATCAGGTACAGATGTGACAAGCAGATGAAGAGCTGTGTAGGATCTATTGAATAAATCTAATTTTATTCATCCACCTGTTTCCTGGAATTACTACATATTTTTGGCGACGAGGGCCTACACAGCTGAATCCACGCATCTATTTACAAATTTCAAGAGGATTTTCATCTTTAAATCCATATCAAGTCATCTGTTTCAACTGTCACATTTTTTTTTCTCATCAATGAAGTCTTCAACTCTGCTTCACAGTATCAATAAACCTGATGACAATCTCAACACTATGACAGCCTCAACGTTATGAGAAAAGTGACTTTCAATTTACTTTATTATATTTTCAAAGCTGTACTTTCAATTTCCGTTTTTTTCTGCTGTACAAATACTCATTACAGCAAACAACTATCTTTACTAACAGACAACGCTTAATATCCTCATTTTTGCATGCCTACACTCTACGTGTTTTCAATTTTTATCATCTTCCTGATTATTTTCATGGATTACCTTCACATATACAGTAATGATTTTCCTTCAACGTGATGTGGTGACTTTCAATTAGCGTGTGTTTTACAGTGTGGCATTACGAACTTTCAAAAGCGGCGAAAATATTTTATTTGAGCTCAAAAAGAAACTTACTCTATAGTTGGCTTTTTCTCGCGCACAGTCTCTCGTGTGCATTTTTTAAATATCCGCACATCTAACAGGAGACTCGCTAGTTTATTTATTGACATCGGAGTCAGCGCGATCCAGAGCGAAACCTGAGTTTGCGCGAGACTGTGTTTGAAGCACCGAGACTCGTTGTGTTTGTTTGTTGACATCGGAGCCAACGCAATGCAGAACGAGACCTGAGCTTGTGCGAGACTGTGTTTGACGCACCAATTGAACTCGTCCTCTTGCGCATGCTCCATAACGTTGCCAACCATCAAGAGCTCATATTGCCAACCGCGTACTTCTGCCATTGTCAATCACGCATTTCTTTTTAATCGGCTGAAAGAGTGACATCATTGTCTTTGTTTTGTTGGTTCTATTTCCTGGACGGTGACATTCCACAAGTTTCCACTGTTCATGACATTCTATGATACAACAATTAGGATTCTTTTTCTCTCAGAGGAACCATTGTTTTCACAAAGATTGAGGAAGCAGCATTCTTCCCTATTAACAAAAAAGGAGAAGACTACACTTTTCAATTGGAATGTTCAAAACTTTATTTATTACAAGAAATGGACATAACATTTTTATATATTTTTCTTTAATTTAGTTGAAACAAGTAACTTATATTTGCATATTTTGTGAATCTTCCTTGTTTATGAAATCGAAATTATGTGATTTTATTCTTTGGTCTATATTTATATTGCTCATTTCATCACAGGTTAATTTTTTTTATTCAACATGTCTTCTATTCACTCTATCAATGCTCCTCCCTCCTTTCTGGATACTCCAGGAGATCCTCCGGTGAAGTGGGATATTTGGTTTGATGCCTTCGAGACATACTTAGGTGCCATTGGAGCTTTAAGATATCGTCCTGAAAGAAAGAAATGTATTTTATTACAGTCTCTTGGTTTCGAAGGGAGATCTATTTTCAAGCATTTACCTGACCCTCCTGGAGATAACGAAATAATTGATGAATATCAAACTACTGCTACAAAACTCAAACTTAGATTTGATAAACAACCTAATTTAGTTGTCCTTAGACCCACATTTTTTAAGAGAAAACAATCTGAAAGCGAGGATGTCGATGCTTATGTTTCTACTCTCAGGAAGTTAGCTTCTGTCTGTCTTTTTGAGAATTTTACTGAGCAATTAATTTGTGACCAATTTGTTGGTCATTGCAAAGATAAACAGATTAGGCAAAAGTTACTTTCCATGGAAAATCCATCCCTTGATGATACCATTAAGGTAGCAAAGAGTATAGAGACATCTCACACCAGTGGATAGCATCAATTTTGTTGGTAATTCAAGGAAAGTAAAAAACAATTCCATGAGGAATGGGAGCAATTATTCTCCAAGATTCAAAGATGCTGTTTCTCTACCTAGCAATATTTGTTTGTGGTGTGGTAGTTCTACTCATAGTAAGGGCGCGAAATGCCCAGCATTGAATTCTATGTGTAACTATTGTAAAAAAATAGGGCACTTTGCCACTGTTTGTTTAAAAAAGAAATTTCAAAATAAGACTATAGCTTGTGTTGTAGAATCAGATGAGACTCAGATACTGAGACTATCTCAGTTGTCACTGATCACATGGAGTCTAGCAACACATCAATACCTCTTACAGGTGATCCTTCGACTTGTGTTGATCCTATAGTTGAAATACTGGTTGGTGATAAGAAACTTGATCTTCTAGTAGATTCAGGCGCAAGGATCACCATGATTACGGAGGAACTGTTCCGTGAAACATGGGGAGAGAGAGAATTGTTTCCCCCTGACAGAAAACCTGTTTCCTACGAAAGACGTAGAATTGAATTACTAGGATTTTTCGAGGATTACTTAGAGTTTAAAGGTAGGAGAATAAGGGGAAAAGTTTACGTAGATGTCAAGGGATTGAATATTTTAGGGTGGTTCCACCAGGGTCTTTTTGGCATGCAACTTAAACCAGGCAAAAAAGAACAGGTATTGCTGGTCACTTGTGAAGAGGAAAGCACTAAATAGGTCAATGAATGTCCTTCTGTTTTCAGTGATAAGTTGGGGAAGATCACTGGGTTCAAACATAAGATCAAAGGTAAGGATGGAGCAACTCCTATTAAACACAAGCTCAGGAGTGTGTCCTTCAGCATTAAAGAGGACCTTAACAAAGAGATATCTATGTTATGTGAAAAGGGAATTATAGAACCTACTGACTCATCATTATGGTTGTCCCCTCTTGTGGTCGCACACAAGAGAGATGGTGAACTAAGGGTGTGTGTGGACCTTAGATCTTTGAAAAAGGAGATTTGGGTTGACTCCCACCCTTTGCCCAAAATTACGGATCTATTTACCAGTATCAAGGGTGCAAAACTCTTTTCAAAATAAGACCTGGCTAGCGCCTATCATCAAATAGAGCTTCACCCTGAATCACGTTCCTTAACGGCTTTTGTATCTCCACTTGGTACTTTCCACTACAAAAGGATGCCTTTTGGATTAGCCTCTGCGGCATCAGTTTTCCAGAGGGTGATGCAAAACTTGTTGAGGAATGTAGAAGGTGTTCTTGTGTTCCAAGATGATGTTTTGGTATATGCCAAAGATGATGAGACGCATGATCACATTATTAGGATGGTTTTGGAAATATAAAAAAAAATGGAGTTGTATTGAAAACTGAAAAGTGCAAGTTAAGTTGCAGTGAGCTAGAGTACCTTGGCCATTTACTTTCTCATGAAGGGATCAAACCGAGGCAAGGGTTAATTGATGCTATCATGAAAGCGCCTGTACCTAAAGACAAATCTGGAGTTAAGTCATTGCTAGGATTGTTGGAATACTATTCAAGATTTGTTCCTAGTTATGCGTCATTAGTTAGACCCATTAGCAATCTGCTTAAGTTTTCTACAAGATTTTCATGGACAGCAGACTGTGAACGTGCTTTTCGTGGAGGTCAAGGATATTTTGAAGAAAAGTGATGCTCTTACACCATTTGATCCTGATTTGCCTTGTATTATTACTGTAGATGCGAGAAAGGTTGGTCTAGGAGCTATTCTCACTCAACGTTCTGGTGAACAAGAATACACAGTTGCTTTTGCTTCCAGGGTTCTAAGGAGTGCTGAGACTCAGTATTCCGTTATGGAGAAAGAACTGTTGGCTAGTGTATGGGACATTGATAAGTATCGACCTTATGTTTGGGGTAGGCATTTTAGTTTAATAACAGATCACAAGCCACTGGGGTCTATTTTGTCTGCTGGTCCTAGCAAATGTTGTACACCTAGGATCACCAGGATGGTTAGCAAGTTGCTTCAATATCAATTTGATGTCACACATATTGCTGGTGTGAAAAACACACAAGCTGATTTCTTATCACGTTATCCGCAGAGTAGTGATTTGAGTGAGGGTACAAGTTTCCAAGATTTAAATGATGAAGATGAGGAGGATTGTTTTGTGGCATCAATAGATGTACCCATTTTAGCAGTTGGGTCTGAGGAAGATTGGAGAGCATTTTTGTTGAAGGACAAGGTATTGCAAGAGGTACTCAGTTTTATCAAGAATGGTTGGCCGAAAGAGAAGTCTTTGTCTTCTGAATTACAACCATATTGGAAGGTTGAGTCAGAAATTTCAATTGAGGATGGTTTAATATTGAGATGTGAAAAATTAATTCAAAGAAGCTCATGAGGGGCATTTAGGTGTTTCTCTTACAATACGTCGTGTAGGGCAAGATTTTTGGTGGCCAAGTATGGACAGTGAGAACAGGATGGTTGTTGAAAACTGTCCAGTGTGCTGTTTTTCAGAAAAATCGCTTAAAGCTGTTGTTCCGCCTTTGTCTCCAATTGAATGTCCATCTAGACTATGGGTCAAAGTAGGTATTGACATTATGGGCCCTTATGAGGTTTTACCTTTGGGGATGAGGTTCATTGTGGTTTTGATGGATTACACATCCAAGTGGCCTGAAATAAAAGTTGTCAAGGAAGCTAATTAATTTAGTGTTATCAAGTTGCTTAAAGAAGTACTTTTGAGAGAAGGTTTTCCTCAGTTTATTATCTCAGATAATGGGACTCAGTTTGTAAGTGTTGAATTTCAAACATTTCTTAAATCCTGTGATGTCAAACACCTTAGAAGCTCACTATATTACCCACAAACCAACGGTCTTGTGGAAAGAATGAACCGTGTTGTGGGTGATTGTGTTAGGTGGGCAGTAAAAGGCAGGCATGATGTTTTTGCATCCATTGAAAGCATGCTTTGGTTTTACAGGACAACACCGCACTCTTCCACAAAAGTTTCGCCTTTTGAAGTGCTAAGGGGAAGGAAAGCTAATACCAGTTTTCGACCTGGATGGATGTGTAAGTGGTCTGATTCATTAGTTGATGTTGAATCGGTTTTGGAAAAAGTCAAATCTAAATCTGAAATGACACAAAATAAGGAGAAAGAATGGTTTGACAAATAGAAAATGTCAAGATGGTTTCGTTGTGTGTGGGTGATTTTGTTAAAATTAAGAATTCTTTACACACCAAGAAAGGGAAATGTAAATATAGTGAACCCATCAAGATTGTGCGAATTGGTGTCAATGCTGTTCAAGTAGAAGGTGGATGTTGGTGGAATCTTTCAAAAGTTGTAAAAGTGAAAACAAGTGTAGTTTCTGAAGATCTTAATGAACAGGACAGTAACATGAATTCATCCCGTAGGAAGAGTACTAGAATTTCTATTTTACCTTGTAGATATCGTGATTAGGTACTGTTGTATCTATATTTAGTTTTTTTTTATTTTCAGTAACTTTTTCTGATGTTATGTTATAGTTAGGTTTAGGCAATGAATTATTGTTGTTCTTACTTTTTGTTCGTTTTCTAATTTCGGAAGAAAAGGACGTATGTTATATTCTAAGCCATGTAAAGTTATGTACTGTACCTTTAATGAAACTCCTGTGTTCTGCTGTCACTGTACTTGTGAGGTCATCGCATCTGGTCTACTGTAGAATGTTATATTTCAATACAAGAGACAAACTGAATCAGGCACAGATGTGACAAGCAGATGAAGAGCTGTGTAGGTTCTATTGAATAAATCTAATTTTATTCATCCACGTTTCCTGGAATTACTACATATTTTTGGCGACGAGGGCCTACACAGCTGACTCCACGCATCTATTTACAAATTTCAAGAGGAATTTCATCTTTAAATGCATATCAAGTCATCTGTTTCAACTGTCACATTTTTTTTTTCATCAATGAAGTCTTCAACTCTGCTTCACAGTATCAATATCAACATACAGGATGTGCTCGAGGCCAATAGCGAGGAACATGGCGGCGGCAGGCTAGCGGCTGTCGCGGAGCTCTCCGCCTGAGCACACTAGGAGAAACAATTTCGATGTCCCCGCAGAGATTCTACGGTGAGAATGGGTGGTAAAGTAAAGCGCAGGTAATTTCTTAACAAAAACGAGGTTTTGTTTCTCCTTTTCGAGCAAAACGGAGCGGAGTTGAGGGGGCGGTGAAGAGCGGAGATCGGCGCTAGGACCCAGGGACCCAGGGAGATGGTCAGTGTGAGCACACGCCGGGAGGACGAGGAGGGGCTACCGCAGGTTACGAGAAACTGAGTTTTGGGAGCTGATCTAGGAGCCGCGGGCGAGGAGTTCGTGACGGATGTGGATGTTCCATCGAGGCAGACTAACAAAACAAAGATAAGTTCAAAATCAGAGACTGTTGTGTGGAGCTCGGGGGGGGATTAACTGGAAGTGGGAAGCTTGGCAGTGCATAAAAGGTGCTTTTCTACACTATTACAGAGGTCCGGTCTGCTGGGGACATTTTTCAGCTAACAGATACTTATCCCCAGTTATCCCAGTTATCCATACTACCCCTGTGAAAGGAAGAGTTCGCATGGAGGCAGTCTTGCCTACAGGAGCACCAGTTTTGTTATGTCAGAGTGAAGCAAGCTCGGATATCCTATCTGATATCTTAACGCCCGCAGAAACACACTCGGGTACAGGAGTTTCAGAGCTAAAGGGGAAAGATCGAGCCAGCAGTAAGCAAGCTAAAAGCAGAGGAGAGGTGGTAAAAAATAGATACCAGTTGAGATCAAAACAAGAATTAAAGCAGCAGGGGGGTTTAGACTCAGCTGAGCTGGGCAAGAAGGTGAGACCCTCTCCTCTCATACCACACAAAAGTAAGAGGAAGTGGAGTTCTAAGAGGAGTATTAGTAGTAAGCTCCCTCAGCAGATTTCAACACAAAAACATACTCCCTCTCTTAAGAGCTATTTTAAAGTGGTTGAGAAAATGAATTCCTTAAAAGAGGGAGCCAATATGGAAGAGGACCGGCAGGTTATTCAGACTACTCCGTCCCCCTCCTTATCTGCCTTGGCCCTGGATAACAGGTATTCCCCTCTAGCTGAAATACAAGCCGAGGAGGTGTTAGAGGACCTAGAGAGCTTAGTTAACCCAGACTATGACACTCTGACAAGCGGCAGTAATACTAATAGTGTGTCTGAAATTCCTCTATCCCATCAAGACTCTACAAGTATACAGACATTAGAGGCCGCAGCGTGTAGCCACACGGAGATCACGGATATTACTAATAACGCAATTGCCCCTGCTTCTAAAACCCGTGCTAGATCAGAAAAGGATACCAGTCAGTTTTCCACTCCTCCCCAGGAGCTTGATAAGATTGGGCTCCTATTTCACTCATTGAGAAGCGACTTGCTGGAGAAATTCGAAAGTTCCGAGGCTAACCAAAGAAGACTACATGATAGGTTTGATCTTTTGGAAACTAGATTGGAAGGGATAGAGAACCGGACAGCCACTCTGGAAAAAAAGGTCTCTACCCTCTCAGTTACCACGGCAGAAAACAGTGAGGACCTCAGTGCCCTAAAGAAACAAAATAAGGCTTTAATGATGGACATGGAAAGGTTGGAGACTCATTCAAGACAGAATAATCTCCGCATTCTAAAGATACCAGAGGGGGAAGAGGTAGGAGACATTAAAGCCTTTGTTTGTAGACTCTTTAGAGAGGGGGTATTGAAAGATCACTTAGATATAGACCTAGAAGCAGAGATACAGAGAGTACACAGAGACCCTTTTAGACTACACCCAGATCGTAAGGGGCCCAGGAAAATTCTGGTCTATTTCCAGACCTACAACGTTAAAGAGCTGATACTCAGTAGAGCTTTAGCAAGTGCCTCTCTTCATTATCGGGCTAACCCATACCAAATTAGGTCAGACATTGGAGGAAGAACGGCTCAGAAGTTTCCAGTTATGCTCAAAGTTATGTGGAATAACAAAATGTATACCTGCAACTAGCCAGAAGAAGTAGATGAACTGTTACGGAATATGAGGGAGTAGATTCTGTTGGAAGTATCTAGCTCAAAGCACTGAGTGTACTTAAACCTAACTTCTACTTGCATCTATTGATTATGCCTATATGGTAAAAAATTAACTCACCAACCCGAGATATAGATCAACTATATTAAGTAAAAAATGAAAAAATATAAAAAGAGGGTTTGCACGTCACACTTAAAAGAACGGAAAAAAAAGGGAAGCTAGGGAAAAAAAATATACACTAATTCACACCGATATTAGTTAATAGGGGCAAGGGATATGATAGATAAAGTGCTGGAAGATGGAGAGCTTCACAGGGGCAGGACAACGCCCAAGATGATGGGAGTGTTCCTCGGGGGAGGGAGCGGGGGGAGGGGGAAAAAAGAAAAAAGTCCCCATTAGACCACAGAAACTCAAATACATACATGCACAGACAAATACAAACATATAAATATATATATAGACATTCAGATAATGCTTTTACCCTGGAGACAAGCTGGGAGGGAAATATCTGGTTATGGCGGTAAATCCTTACACAAGTAGTAAGATCATTTCCTGGAATCTCAATGGAATAGGAAGCTTTAGGAAACAACAGAGGGTATGTGACTTTCTAAAGAATCTAGAGGCTAGCATATATGTACTGCAGGAGACCCATCTTTAGGAAAAAGAGTGTAAGAAGGTCTTCGAGAAAAGACGTTGGGTACAGGACATTTTATGTTCTAGGCATAAGGGAATATCTAGAGGAGTTGCAATAATCACTAGGGCAAACAAGGGAATTAAAGTACAGAGCTGGGATACTGATCAGTCTGGGAGGTGGCTGGTAGCGGAGCTTTTTATCGATAGTCTACCTTATACATTTGCAGTTTATTATGGCCCAAATGAGGATAATGAAATCTTTCTCCGTAAACTTGAGAGGGTTTTAATTCTTAGCAAAGCACCTCTCATTCTTGGGGGGGACTTTAATCTCATTTTAGACACTCAATTAGACCGTACCTCCAGAGCAAAATATGTCTCGCCCAAAATGTCTCTTTCAGTTCTTAAGAACATAATGAAAGAATATAACTTGCTAGATGCCTGGAGAACTAAGAATGGTAACCAATGAGAATACTCTTTTTACAGTAAAAAATACAAACAATTCTCTAGAATTGATTTATTCTTGGTTGACCATTCCCTCGAGCCAGTTTTAATTTCAATCACTCATATCCCAGTCGGCCTTTCAGATCATTCAGTGGTACAACTAAGCATTAGCTTTGAAAATATTGCCACTGAACGAAGATGGACCCTAGATAGAACTATTCTTCTAGATGACAATATTGGAGTTAAAATCAAGAGCAGCATAACAGAGTACTTCTTATTCAACGTGGGCTCAGCTACAGAACAAACTGTTTGGGAGTCATTCAAGGCCTTTCTTAGAGGTTTATTGGGACACCATATGAGACAAAAAAGAAAAGAGATAAAAGATAGAGAAATTAAAGATTTGGACTCTATTAAGAAGAAAGAGCAGGAACTTCAGCATTCAGCTTTAGAGGAAAGAGAGAAGATTCCAGAATTAGAAAAGGAACTTCTAGAGCTGCAGCTGAGTCTCAAAGCTAAAGTAGATAAACTGATCCATGATAGATGGGAGACAAGTAAACTAAAAAACTTCGAATATGGAGAGAAGTGCGGGGCACTTTTAGCGTGGAAGGCCAGATCTGACAGGACCAGAAATAATATCAACATCCTGTCCCAAAGATCCTCGGGAGAGAAGCTGACTAAAGATGAAGAGATCAGGGATGAAGCCAGGGGTTTCATGGAAGAGTTATACAGTGAAAACACTAAGGTTGGAACAGAAGATTTGGAGAAGTGGTGGAACCAAAGGGCATTACCCCAACTGAATGAGGAAGATAAAAAGACCCTGCCGGGGGACATCACTGAGGGGGAAATTAGAGTACAGCTAAAAAAGATGAGCAGGAATAAAGCCCCAGGCCCTGACAGCCTAACAACGGAGACCTATAAAGATAATGAGGAAGAGATTCTTCCATACCTGTTGTCCCTCTTCAACAATATCTATCAGCAAGGATTGGGTATTCCACCCTCTTGGTTTGAAGCCATCATCACTCTAATAGTCAAACCTAACAAAGATCCAATGAAAATAGAGTCATATAGACCTATCTCTCTTCTAAATTCTGACCTTAAAATATTTTCAGGGATTCTGGCTGAGAGACTATCCAAAGTCATTAAAACTATCATCCATCCTGACCAAAGGGGATTTATCCCAGGACAACAATTAAATGAGCTGACCTTTCAGGTCATTGGAGCAATTGATTTTGCAGAAGAAAAGGGTCTGCCACTAACCATCGTGGCAATAGATGCCGCAAAGGCTTTTGATCAAGTTAATTGGGTGTTCCTCTGGGACACCCTAACAAGGTTTGGCTTTCCATCACCCTTTATTCAGGCTGTTAAAAACCTATATGGGAACCCACGAGCAAAAAGTTTTAATTAATGGGAGCCTGACGGACTAGTTTAAGATATCAAGAGGGACGAGACAGGGTTGCCCCCTGTCTCCTCTCCTTTTTGATTTATATATCGAGCCTTTTGTGGCAATATTAAGATCGGATCCAACAATCATCCCCTTTATAATGTGCGGGCTGGAGCTAAAGACTGCACTGTATGCCGATGATTTGTTGCTATACACCATTAATCCATTAGCGGCTATCCCGAAGCTATTTAAATTAGCAGAGGAATATGGAGCAGTCTCAGGATATAGCATCAATAAGAACAAAACGGACATAATGAGTTGGAATAATCCGGTCCCCATACCTGATATAAAAACAAAGATCAGGTACCTAGGTATCTATATTACTCAAAAACTGCTAGACATACCCAAAATAAGTTGGCAGATAGTGGTTAAGGAGATAACTAAATTCCTCCAAAGATGGACTGGTCTACCTCTCAGTATATATGGTAGAGTCAACTTAATTAAAATGGTAGTACTGCCCAAAGTGACTTTCCTATTCAATAGTATTCCACTGACATTTCAAAATAAAGACATTTCCAGCCTTCAGGGAAAGATTGGCTCATTTATTTGGGCCACCAAATCACCAAGAATTGCTTGGAGAAAGTTGAGGAGGGGGTTAAAAATAGGTGGCCTGGCCCTCCCAGATCTGCTCTTTTACTGTTACGCATTTCAGTTAAAAAACTTTAGACTCCTGGCCAACAAGCTAGATTTGTCGTCACACGGCCGTTTGTTTCAAGCATTGCTATCCAACCTGCCTAAGGGTTTTGTATTTTCTTTGTTTAAATTTGGCGCCCACAAATTTTATTAAAAAGTCCGCCTAAAAATCCTATTAACAGCCCTTAAATTGTGGCAAGCAGTCTGTAAAATTTGGAGAATTCCTTACTATAACTCCCTGGCACCAATCTGGGACTCCCCCGGAACACCGGAATGTCTATTAGATCGTCTTTCTTTCCCCTTGAAAGAGGCAGGCTTTATACAATAGGGAGATCTGCATGTTAATCTAGAACTCCTAGACTGGGCATCCATATCTAACATGACAGGAAGATCCCTCACAAGGTTCAAATATTATCAATTATCATCTTGGTGGGGAAGTCAAAACTGGGCGTCAGAAACAGAGGGATGTGAATTCCTAGAATTAGCCAATAGACAAGAAGGTTGGAAGGGTGAGGTTTCTGCATGGTATAATATGCTAATAGGGGCCAAGGACAGACTGGAGGAAGAAATCTCGAAACTTTGGGGGGATATATTGGCAGATGGTATGGAAAAACAATTGGAGGTCTGGATAGATTCATTCATAATATCTCAAAAAACAATAAAACCTGCCAATCTCAGAAGAAATCATCTTTATACGGCACACAGGGTCTACTGGACTCCCTCAAAACTGTCAAAAATATCGGGAGTATTACACTTTTGTCCTAGATGTAAACATCCAGCGGCAGATGACCTACACATTTTTGCAGATTGTCCAGAAATTAAAAATTACTGGATATTGGTCTGCACTTTTCTAGAGGAGGTACTGTCTAGACCAGTCATTTGTAGTCCTAGACTGATTCTTATGGGCTTACTAGAGGAATATGACATCAGAGACAGTATCGCGCAGCTTATATTCTATGTGATTGTCATTGCTAGAAGGGAGATCTGTAGAGAATGGAAATCTCCAACCCCCCCTAGGTTTGCAGACTGCCTAAAAAATATCATGGCTATAAGTAAAATAGATCTGCTGTGTGGGGGAGAGGTTGCGGCAAAGATCTGGGCTCCGTTGATAAAATGGTCGGACAGTTAGACAACTAAAGTCCAATGATTATGCCAGGGGTTTGTGGTCCGGTCCTTCACGGGACAAGGTACACTGACATTGAATAGGGGAGTTGGACTAGAAGAAAGCCTACCTCTGGGAGTTCTCTCGAAGGGAAACATCACTTACAACGCAACTTTTACAACGACATACCATTACAACGAAACTTTTACAACGCAAAAACTTTTACAACGCATGTATTTACAACGCATGTTTTTACAACGCAGGTACCTTTACAACGCATACCATTACAACGTAAGTATTGGTAAGTATATAATTATATTTTAAATGTTATATGTTTGGGGTAAAGGGGTATTTTTAGGGTTCAGGGTCAGTTTTGGGTTTTTGGGTAAAGGGGTATTTTTGGGGTTCAGGGTCAGTTTTTAGTTTTTGGGTAAAGGGGTATTTTTGGGGTTCAGGGTCAGTTTTTAGTTTTTGGGTAAAGGGGTATTTTTAGGGTTCAGGGTCAGTTTTTAGTTTTTGGGTAAAGGGGTATTTTTGGGGTTCAGGGTCAGTTTTTAGTTTTTGGGTAAAGGGGTATTTTTGGGGTTCAGGGTCAGTTTTTAGTTTTTGGGTAAAGGGGTATTTTTGGGGTTCAGGGTCAGTTTTTAGTTTTTGGGTAAAGGGGTATTTTTGGGGTTCAGGGTCAGTTTTTAGTTTTTGGGTAAAGGGGTATTTTTGGGGTTCAGGGTCAGTTTTTAGTTTTTGGGTAAAGGGGTATTTTTGGGGTTCAGGGTCAGTTTTTAGTTTTTGGGTAAAGGGGTATTTTTGGGGTTCAGGGTCAGTTTTTAGTTTTTGGGTAAAGGGGTATTTTTGGGGTTCAGGGTCAGTTTTGGGTTTTTGGGTAAAGGGGTATTTTTGGGGTTCAGGGTCAGTTTTTAGTTTTTGGGTAAAGGGGTATTTTTGGGGTTCAGGGTCAGTTTTTAGTTTTTGGGTAAAGGGGTATTTTTGGGGTTCAGGGTCAGTTTTGGGTTTTTGGGTAAAGGGGTACAGGGTAAAAATAAATTAAAATTAAATTTAAATTAAATTAATTAATATAAATTAAATTACATTAAATTATATCTTTTTTCAATTAATTTACGATTATAAAATTAATATAAATTTACCAATACTTACGTTGTAATGGTATGCGCTGTAAAGGTACCTGCATTGTAAAAACATGCGTTGTAAATACATGCGTTGTACAAGTTTTTGCGTTGTAAAAAATGCGATGTAAAAGCATGCGTTGTAATAACATGCGTTGTATCATCATATATCCTCTCTCGAATGCTAAGCATAAAATACTCCAGGGTGCACAGTTAGGTATTGTGCTAGCAGATCTGAGAGTTTCCTATTAGAGTCATTCCATCTGGTGGCATATATGAGGACAAAAAAAAAGGCACAGATGTGACAAGCAGATGAAGAGCTGTGTAACCCTGGGCGGAGTTCGCGGAGTGGGGCTTCGCGGAGCTACGCGAAGTGGGCGAGAAACTACGCCCACCTCCGCACTCCGCGTAGCCCCACTCCGCAAACACCACTGGCCGCCAGCCCCGCCACCCGCCTCCCTCCCGCCCTCCCTAAATACTTTGAAATAAAAGAATCAAATAATTTAAAAGCACTTACCTTGCCGCCGCTGCCCGCCGCGTCCCCAGGGCTCGCGATCTTCCGTCTTCCGTACTAATGCGCATGCGCGGGCGGCCGCGCATGCGCATTTTCTCGTGAAAATGCGCATGCGCGGCCGCCCGCACATGCGCATTAGTACGGAAGACGGAAGATGGAAGTAAGTGAGCCCCGGGGACGCGGCGGGCAGCGGCGGCAAGGTAAGTGCTTTTAAATTATTTCATTTCTTTATTTCAAAGTATTTAGGGAGGGCGGGAGGGAGGCGGGTGGCGGCCAGCTACGCTCCGTCTGCGGAGTGCCGCCTGGCTCCGCCAACTCCGCAAAATGCGGAGTAGGCGGCACTACGCATACTCCGCAGACGGAGCGTAGCTGGCCGCCCACCCCTAGAGCTGTGTAGGATCTATTGAATAAATCTAATTTTATTCATCCACCAGTTTCCTGGAATTACTACACCATGTCACACAACAAACTACTTTGACCTTCACAAGAGTAAGTTACCTGTGAATGACTGTCCAGGATCCTTACCTTCCAGGCCCATTGCATTGATGCATATGGCACATAGAGGTAAGTACCATAGCATATACTACATCCTAAAACTAAGGTCAGGGATGGTATGTGTGCCACTGAGAGCTATCTCTCAGCGCACTGTGTAGGCATGTGAACTACTCTTTTGACTATCCTAGTAAGTCAACAAACGTTTGTGTTGTTTGTAGAGCCATCACAGGATACCCCTTTTGCCATATGAGGCACTGTAACAGGGATGACAATCAACATACCATTGTATGTGTTGTGCGATAGGGAACATTGTAGCCAAGCAGATTATTTACATTTCTAGATCTCTACAAAAGTAACCCACTATCTACACTGTTCATGTCTCAGATGTGCAATAGGCCTGTACAGTTGAACAACACTATTAGGAAAGTGTCAATAGACCTGTGTAAGGGGTCAGTCATTATTGACAGACCTACATTGACACTGTTGGTGAATGGAAAGAAGTATCTGGTCAGGGGGTCACCCCAGTCACCATGCTTATATTACCCTTATAGCAGCTATCATGATTACTAGTGGTACACATAACTCTTTCTGGAAACATCCATAGATCAGCAGGTCTACAGGGACATTACTTTGTGCATCAGTTCTCATGCCACAGTAACTCTTGCCCAGGCTGGGCCATGTCCCAGACAGCCCACATAACAATGTCAGGCCTTGCTCTCTGCAGGCGGAGGATACCTATAACATAAAAACCTCACATTTCCACCAATGTAACACTGAAAGGTCAAACTTCTAGACATTCCATATGTGAACATAGGGCTGTCTGGCACTCTGAAAGGGCCTGTGAGGTATATCAACCTCCCAGACAACTGTTTTATAAAATCTGATGTGGGCTGAGTGATCAGTGGGACGGACACTTGACTAACATCACCCTCATATGCTTCTAACAGTATACAGACATAGCTCATGTTGTGAAACCTATACTTAACCATGCACATATACCATGATGTGATTTGTGAACTCATTGTAGTTACTATGAAGTTGAGGCCTGCATATAGATATGCATGTAAGACAAGTAGAAATCACCCTCATCAGAAACTCAAATGGTGGCCTTCTCTATACAAGGTCCAGGGCCCCATAATCCATTACATGTCTGCCCTGTATTGGGGCCACATAATGTAAATGTACATGTATTTATATAGCGCAAATCACCAACCCGGTATCTAAGCGCTTGCTTAGGGAACCCGTCCTGGTATTCCCCGTGAGATAACCCCGGCAGGGTATCCACAAGGTGAAAGCCAGGCATCCCACCGCGAGGGGCTGTTGTGGAGATTAAGCAAGCTATTGCCCAGTGTCGCAGAGTGTGAACCGAGTAGGCACCGGAGCAAGAATTGACAAGTCCATGGACATTTTAGGACTCAAGACCCCGCCGAGCTGGGAATTGAACTCTGGTCCCGGGCTGACCTCTGCTTCCAGGTCTGCCTCCTCTAACCAGTGAGCCACACTTCTCCACACTCCATAATGTATGCAAGACACACAATGCTTACTTTCTGATACTCAGAGGCACATTGTAGCCTATGGGAATAGAAAGGAAGCATGGAAATTGAGTCACATATGTATTTAAGAAATCTACCCGTTCCTCTGGTGAGCCATAGAGCAGAGAATACAGGGGAAGGACCTTATCTATCAAAGTATCCATCTCCTCTGTAGTAAAGGGACTGGCTCTCTCCCATGCAGTTCATGCCATGATTGCTCCCAGAGATGGCAAAAAGCAGTTAAAATGGAGGATGTATTCATAGCAGCAGTGTCAGGAGGCAAGTGAGGTTTTCTTTCCAGTCTCTGCGTACATGTATGCCACTTACGCGGTCATAAACATCAGCGCACATAGCCATTGGGCTGCAACCATCACTATCCCCAATGTTAGCCTATGGATGTTACTGCCATGCATGCAACTGCACACAGCGTGATTGACTACCATCAGCAGCAGATGCTCTACATGTTCTATTAGTGAGGTCATATTTACAAAAAGGGGTGGTGAGGGACAGAGTCTCTGAATTAAGCAGAAAGCTCTCACCCAGTCAAGAGATCAGGGCTAGATCCAACACCGTTTTTTAGATCACTGCACCATCCCAGTTTCAGAACCTGGCTGTATGCAAATTAGTCTGTTCCTGTCCCAGTGCATGATGGGAACAGGGCAAACCAAACTACAAAAGCCAATTCCTACACTGGGAAGGAAACAAGCTCCCGGGGACCGGTTTCTGGCATTACAGCCGTCTTCGGCCCGGTTTGCTTGAATCCTGATGGTGCAATGAGCAAGGGTCTCACATCTGAGAATACCCTTCCACGCTTAGGGTGGACAAAAATATTTACAAAAAGGGGTGGTGAGGGACAGAGTCTCTGAATTAAGCAGAAAGCTCTCACCCAGTCAAGAGATCAGGGCTAGATCCAACACCGTTTTTTAGCTCACTGCACCATCCCAGTTTCAGAACCTGGCTGTATGCAAATTAGTCTGTTCCTGTCCCAGTGCATGATGGGAACAGGGCAAACCAAACTACAAAAGCCAATTCCTACACTGGGAAGGAAACAAGCTCCCGGGGACCGGTTTCTGGCATTACAGCCGTCTTCGGCCCGGTTTGCTTGAATCCTGATGGTGCAATGAGCAAGGGTCTCACATCTGAGAATACCCTTCCACGCTTAGGGTGGACAAAAATATTTACAAAAAGGGGTGGTGAGGGACAGAGTCTCTGAATTAAGCAGAAAGCTCTCACCCAGTCAAGAGATCAGGGCTAGATCCAACACCGTTTTTTAGCTCACTGCACCATCCCAGTTTCAGAACCTGGCTGTATGCAAATTAGTCTGTTCCTGTCCCAGTGCATGATGGGAACAGGGCAAACCAAACTACAAAAGCCAATTCCTACACTGGGAAGGAAACAAGCTCCCGGGGACCGGTTTCTGGCATTACAGCCGTCTTCGGCCCGGTTTGCTTGAATCCTGATGGTGCAATGAGCAAGGGTCTCACATCTGAGAATACCCTTCCACGCTTAGGGTGGACAAAAATATTTACAAAAAGGGGTGGTGAGGGACAGAGTCTCTGAATTAAGCAGAAAGCTCTCACCCAGTCAAGAGATCAGGGCTAGATCCAACACCGTTTTTTAGCTCACTGCACCATCCCAGTTTCAGAACCTGGCTGTATGCAAATTAGTCTGTTCCTGTCCCAGTGCATGATGGGAACAGGGCAAACCAAACTACAAAAGCCAATTCCTACACTGGGAAGGAAACAAGCTCCCGGGGA
The DNA here is from genome assembly GCF_964263255.1 of Lissotriton vulgaris. Classification (NCBI taxonomy): domain Eukaryota; kingdom Metazoa; phylum Chordata; class Amphibia; order Caudata; family Salamandridae; genus Lissotriton; species Lissotriton vulgaris. The sequence goes on from NC_141696.1 coordinate 720,255,931, forward strand.
CCGGTTTCTGGCATTACAGCCGTCTTCGGCCCGGTTTGCTTGAATCCTGATGGTGCAATGAGCAAGGGTCTCACATCTGAGAATACCCTTCCATGCTTAGGGTGGACAAAAATATTTACAAAAAGGGGTGGTGAGGGACAGAGTCTCTGAATTAAGCAGAAAGCTCTCACCCAGTCAAGAGATCAGGGCTAGATCCAACACCGTTTTTTAGCTCACTGCACCATCCCAGTTTCAGAACCTGGCTGTATGCAAATTAGTCTGTTCCTGTCCCAGTGCATGATGGGAACAGGGCAAACCAAACTACAAAAGCCAATTCCTACACTGGGAAGGAAACAAGCTCCCGGGGACCGGTTTCTGGCATTACAGCCGTCTTCGGCCCGGTTTGCTTGAATCCTGATGGTGCAATGAGCAAGGGTCTCACATCTGAGAATACCCTTCCACGCTTAGGGTGGACAAAAATATTTACAAAAAGGGGTGGTGAGGGACAGAGTCTCTGAATTAAGCAGAAAGCTCTCACCCAGTCAAGAGATCAGGGCTAGATCCAACACCGTTTTTTAGCTCACTGCACCATCCCAGTTTCAGAACCTGGCTGTATGCAAATTAGTCTGTTCCTGTCCCAGTGCATGATGGGAACAGGGCAAACCAAACTACAAAAGCCAATTCCTACACTGGGAAGGAAACAAGCTCCCGGGGACCGGTTTCTGGCATTACAGCCGTCTTCGGCCCGGTTTGCTTGAATCCTGATGGTGCAATGAGCAAGGGTCTCACATCTGAGAATACCCTTCCACGCTTAGGGTGGACAAAAATATTTACAAAAAGGGGTGGTGAGGGACAGAGTCTCTGAATTAAGCAGAAAGCTCTCACCCAGTCAAGAGATCAGGGCTAGATCCAACACCGTTTTTTAGCTCACTGCACCATCCCAGTTTCAGAACCTGGCTGTATGCAAATTAGTCTGTTCCTGTCCCAGTGCATGATGGGAACAGGGCAAACCAAACTACAAAAGCCAATTCCTACACTGGGAAGGAAACAAGCTCCCGGGGACCGGTTTCTGGCATTACAGCCGTCTTCGGCCCGGTTTGCTTGAATCCTGATGGTGCAATGAGCAAGGGTCTCACATCTGAGAATACCCTTCCACGCTTAGGGTGGACAAAAATATTTACAAAAAGGGGTGGTGAGGGACAGAGTCTCTGAATTAAGCAGGAAGCTCTCACCCAGTCAAGAGATCAGGGCTAGATCCAACACCGTTTTTTAGCTCACTGCACCATCCCAGTTTCAGAACCTGGCTGTATGCAAATTAGTCTGTTCCTGTCCCAGTGCATGATGGGAACAGGGCAAACCAAACTACAAAAGCCAATTCCTACACTGGGAAGGAAACAAGCTCCCGGGGACCGGTTTCTGGCATTACAGCCGTCTTCGGCCCGGTTTGCTTGAATCCTGATGGTGCAATGAGCAAGGGTCTCACATCTGAGAATACCCTTCCACGCTTAGGGTGGACAAAAATATTTACAAAAAGGGGTGGTGAGGGACAGAGTCTCTGAATTAAGCAGAAAGCTCTCACCCAGTCAAGAGATCAGGGCTAGATCCAACACCGTTTTTTAGCTCACTGCACCATCCCAGTTTCAGAACCTGGCTGTATGCAAATTAGTCTGTTCCTGTCCCAGTGCATGATGGGAACAAGGCAAACCAAACTACAAAAGCCAATTCCTACACTGGGAAGGAAACAAGCTCCCGGGGACCGGTTTCTGGCATTACAGCCGTCTTCGGCCCGGTTTGCTTGAATCCTGATGGTGCAATGAGCAAGGGTCTCACATCTGAGAATACCCTTCCACGCTTAGGGTGGACAAAAATATTTACAAAAAGGGGTGGTGAGGGACAGAGTCTCTGAATTAAGCAGAAAGCTCTCACCCAGTCAAGAGATCAGGGCTAGATCCAACACCGTTTTTTAGCTCACTGCACCATCCCAGTTTCAGAACCTGGCTGTATGCAAATTAGTCTGTTCCTGTCCCAGTGCATGATGGGAACAGGGCAAACCAAACTACAAAAGCCAATTCCTACACTGGGAAGGAAACAAGCTCCCGGGGACCGGTTTCTGGCATTACAGCCGTCTTCGGCCCGGTTTGCTTGAATCCTGATGGTGCAATGAGCAAGGGTCTCACATCTGAGAATACCCTTCCACGCTTAGGGTGGACAAAAATATTTACAAAAAGGGGTGGTGAGGGACAGAGTCTCTGAATTAAGCAGAAAGCTCTCACCCAGTCAAGAGATCAGGGCTAGATCCAACACCGTTTTTTAGCTCACTGCACCATCCCAGTTTCAGAACCTGGCTGTATGCAAATTAGTCTGTTCCTGTCCCAGTGCATGATGGGAACAGGGCAAACCAAACTACAAAAGCCAATTCCTACACTGGGAAGGAAACAAGCTCCCGGGGACCGGTTTCTGGCATTACAGCCGTCTTCGGCCCGGTTTGCTTGAATCCTGATGGTGCAATGAGCAAGGGTCTCACATCTGAGAATACCCTTCCACGCTTAGGGTGGACAAAAATATTTACAAAAAGGGGTGGTGAGGGACAGAGTCTCTGAATTAAGCAGAAAGCTCTCACCCAGTCAAGAGATCAGGGCTAGATCCAACACCGTTTTTTAGCTCACTGCACCATCCCAGTTTCAGAACCTGGCTGTATGCAAATTAGTCTGTTCCTGTCCCAGTGCATGATGGGAACAGGGCAAACCAAACTACAAAAGCCAATTCCTACACTGGGAAGGAAACAAGCTCCCGGGGACCGGTTTCTGGCATTACAGCCGTCTTCGGCCCGGTTTGCTTGAATCCTGATGGTGCAATGAGCAAGGGTCTCACATCTGAGAATACCCTTCCACGCTTAGGGTGGACAAAAATATTTACAAAAAGGGGTGGTGAGGGACAGAGTCTCTGAATTAAGCAGAAAGCTCTCACCCAGTCAAGAGATCAGGGCTAGATCCAACACCGTTTTTTAGCTCACTGCACCATCCCAGTTTCAGAACCTGGCTGTATGCAAATTAGTCTGTTCCTGTCCCAGTGCATGATGGGAACAGGGCAAACCAAACTACAAAAGCCAATTCCTACACTGGGAAGGAAACAAGCTCCCGGGGACCGGTTTCTGGCATTACAGCCGTCTTCGGCCCGGTTTGCTTGAATCCTGATGGTGCAATGAGCAAGGGTCTCACATCTGAGAATACCCTTCCACGCTTAGGGTGGACAAAAATATTTACAAAAAGGGGTGGTGAGGGACAGAGTCTCTGAATTAAGCAGAAAGCTCTCACCCAGTCAAGAGATCAGGGCTAGATCCAACACCGTTTTTTAGCTCACTGCACCATCCCAGTTTCAGAACCTGGCTGTATGCAAATTAGTCTGTTCCTGTCCCAGTGCATGATGGGAACAGGGCAAACCAAACTACAAAAGCCAATTCCTACACTGGGAAGGAAACAAGCTCCCGGGGACCGGTTTCTGGCATTACAGCCGTCTTCGGCCCGGTTTGCTTGAATCCTGATGGTGCAATGAGCAAGGGTCTCACATCTGAGAATACCCTTCCACGCTTAGGGTGGACAAAAATATTTACAAAAAGGGGTGGTGAGGGACAGAGTCTCTGAATTAAGCAGAAAGCTCTCACCCAGTCAAGAGATCAGGGCTAGATCCAACACCGTTTTTTAGCTCACTGCACCATCCCAGTTTCAGAACCTGGCTGTATGCAAATTAGTCTGTTCCTGTCCCAGTGCATGATGGGAACAGGGCAAACCAAACTACAAAAGCCAATTCCTACACTGGGAAGGAAACAAGCTCCCGGGGACCGGTTTCTGGCATTACAGCCGTCTTCGGCCCGGTTTGCTTGAATCCTGATGGTGCAATGAGCAAGGGTCTCACATCTGAGAATACCCTTCCACGCTTAGGGTGGACAAAAATATTTACAAAAAGGGGTGGTGAGGGACAGAGTCTCTGAATTAAGCAGAAAGCTCTCACCCAGTCAAGAGATCAGGGCTAGATCCAACACCGTTTTTTAGCTCACTGCACCATCCCAGTTTCAGTTTCTCACTGCTCCATCAGGATTCAAGCAAGCCGGGCCGAAGAGGCTGAAATGCCAGAAACCGGTCCCCGGTAGCTTGTCTCCTTTCTGGTAAAGAATTGGCTTGGTAGTTTAGTCTGCCCTGTTCCCATGATGCACTGGGCCAGGGACAGACTGATTTGCATATAGCCAGGTTCTGAGCTGGGATGGGGCAGTGAGATAAATAACGGTGATGGATCAAGCCCTGATCTTTGGACTGGGTAAGAGTGGTCTGCTCAATTCAGACACTCTGTTCATCACCACCCCCTTTTGTAAATCGATTTTGGCCACTATAGGTGTGGCAGGGTATACTCAGACATGAGTCCCTTTCTCACTGCTCCATCAGGATTCAAGCAAGCCGGGCCGAAGAGGCTGAAATGCCAGAAACCGGTCCCCGGTAGCTTGTCTCCTTTCTGGTAAAGAATTGGCTTGGTAGTTTAGTCTGCCCTGTTCCCATGATGCACTGGGCCAGGGACAGACTGATTTGCATATAGCCAGGTTCTGAGCTGGGATGGGGCAGTGAGATAAATAACGGTGATGGATCAAGCCCTGATCTTTGGACTGGGTAAGAGTGGTCTGCTCAATTCAGACACTCTGTTCATCACCACCCCCTTTTGTAAATCGATTTTGGCCACTATAGGTGTGGCAGGGTATACTCAGACATGAGTCCCTTTCTCACTGCTCCATCAGGATTCAAGCAAGCCGGGCCGAAGAGGCTGAAATGCCAGAAACCGGTCCCCGGTAGCTTGTCTCCTTTCTGGTAAAGAATTGGCTTGGTAGTTTAGTCTGCCCTGTTCCCATGATGCACTGGGCCAGGGACAGACTGATTTGCATATAGCCAGGTTCTGAGCTGGGATGGGGCAGTGAGATAAATAACGGTGATGGATCAAGCCCTGATCTTTGGACTGGGTAAGAGTGGTCTGCTCAATTCAGACACTCTGTTCATCACCACCCCCTTTTGTAAATCGATTTTGGCCACTATAGGTGTGGCAGGGTATACTCAGACATGAGTCCCTTTCTCACTGCTCCATCAGGATTCAAGCAAGCCGGGCCGAAGAGGCTGAAATGCCAGAAACCGGTCCCCGGTAGCTTGTCTCCTTTCTGGTAAAGAATTGGCTTGGTAGTTTAGTCTGCCCTGTTCCCATGATGCACTGGGCCAGGGACAGACTGATTTGCATATAGCCAGGTTCTGAGCTGGGATGGGGCAGTGAGATAAATAACGGTGATGGATCAAGCCCTGATCTTTGGACTGGGTAAGAGTGGTCTGCTCAATTCAGACACTCTGTTCATCACCACCCCCTTTTGTAAATCGATTTTGGCCACTATAGGTGTGGCAGGGTATACTCAGACATGAGTCCCTTTCTCACTGCTCCATCAGGATTCAAGCAAGCCGGGCCGAAGAGGCTGAAATGCCAGAAACCGGTCCCCGGTAGCTTGTCTCCTTTCTGGTAAAGAATTGGCTTGGTAGTTTAGTCTGCCCTGTTCCCATGATGCACTGGGCCAGGGACAGACTGATTTGCATATAGCCAGGTTCTGAGCTGGGATGGGGCAGTGAGATAAATAACGGTGATGGATCAAGCCCTGATCTTTGGACTGGGTAAGAGTGGTCTGCTCAATTCAGACACTCTGTTCATCACCACCCCCTTTTGTAAATCGATTTTGGCCACTATAGGTGTGGCAGGGTATACTCAGACATGAGTCCCTTTCTCACTGCTCCATCAGGATTCAAGCAAGCCGGGCCGAAGAGGCTGAAATGCCAGAAACCGGTCCCCGGTAGCTTGTCTCCTTTCTGGTAAAGAATTGGCTTGGTAGTTTAGTCTGCCCTGTTCCCATGATGCACTGGGCCAGGGACAGACTGATTTGCATATAGCCAGGTTCTGAGCTGGGATGGGGCAGTGAGATAAATAACGGTGATGGATCAAGCCCTGATCTTTGGACTGGGTAAGAGTGGTCTGCTCAATTCAGACACTCTGTTCATCACCACCCCCTTTTGTAAATCGATTTTGGCCACTATAGGTGTGGCAGGGTATACTCAGACATGAGTCCCTTTCTCACTGCTCCATCAGGATTCAAGCAAGCCGGGCCGAAGAGGCTGAAATGCCAGAAACCGGTCCCCGGTAGCTTGTCTCCTTTCTGGTAAAGAATTGGCTTGGTAGTTTAGTCTGCCCTGTTCCCATGATGCACTGGGCCAGGGACAGACTGATTTGCATATAGCCAGGTTCTGAGCTGGGATGGGGCAGTGAGATAAATAACGGTGATGGATCAAGCCCTGATCTTTGGACTGGGTAAGAGTGGTCTGCTCAATTCAGACACTCTGTTCATCACCACCCCCTTTTGTAAATCGATTATGGCCACTATAGGTGTGGCAGGGTATACTCAGACATGAGTCCCTTTCTCACTGCTCCATCAGGATTCAAGCAAGCCGGGCCGAAGAGGCTGAAATGCCAGAAACCGGTCCCCGGTAGCTTGTCTCCTTTCTGGTAAAGAATTGGCTTGGTAGTTTAGTCTGCCCTGTTCCCATGATGCACTGGGCCAGGGACAGACTGATTTGCATATAGCCAGGTTCTGAGCTGGGATGGGGCAGTGAGATAAATAACGGTGATGGATCAAGCCCTGATCTTTGGACTGGGTAAGAGTGGTCTGCTCAATTCAGACACTCTGTTCATCACCACCCCCTTTTGTAAATCGATTTTGGCCACTATAGGTGTGGCAGGGTATACTCAGACATGAGTCCCTTTCTCACTGCTCCATCAGGATTCAAGCAAGCCGGGCCGAAGAGGCTGAAATGCCAGAAACCGGTCCCCGGTAGCTTGTCTCCTTTCTGGTAAAGAATTGGCTTGGTAGTTTAGTCTGCCCTGTTCCCATGATGCACTGGGCCAGGGACAGACTGATTTGCATATAGCCAGGTTCTGAGCTGGGCTGGGGCAGTGAGATAAATAACGGTGATGGATCAAGCCCTGATCTTTGGACTGGGTAAGATTGGTCTGCTCAATTCAGACACTCTGTTCATCACCACCCCCTTTTGTAAATCTATTAGTGAGGTCAGGCATCCGGCAAAATGTTTTGCGAAGCACTGTACAACACGATTGGCAGTAATACATGTTATGTTACACTCACTATAGTGGCAATGTAAATTCTTTGAATTAATGATGAGCCCAGTTCTGTTACAGACCTGTGAAGGCCACCTTCGAGATGACAGGTGGATGTTCAAGATTTGACAATCATGAAGCATTGATGTTTAGACACATATCTTTTGCCTTACTCTTGACATATGTTACTCTGTACACTGGCCAAAATACATTTTTGTGTTACTCCTCACATAGGAACCCTTGGAGATGAAGAAGATGCCTGCCTCCAATGTACCACCGATTTCCAGACCTACATACCATGGTAGAGCGACATATCATCATGAGGTTCCGTTTAAATGCCAAACAGTCCTGGATCTATGTCATCAGTTGGAGCTTGATCTTCTACCACACATCAATAATCCTACATCAATACAACCACTTGTTAAACTCTTGTAGGTTTTGCATTTTTTGCCACTGGCTCATTTCAATTCGCTGTTGCTATTTCTGGTGCAATGTCACAACCTACGATCAGTGTGTCCTCGCAAAGAGGTGCTAGCAACACTTTTGAGACATGTAGGCAGCTACATCTAGTTCTCCAGACATGAAGATTCAGCCACTTTGAAGGTGGTTTTCTATGGATTTGGTCACATCCCACATATAATTGGATCTATTGGTGGCACCCAAATTGCCTTAGTACCACTACATGACAGGAAGCAAGTTTACCGGAACAGGAAGCACTTCGATTCTATCAACGATCAAGTTGTCCGCTTACTGGATTTGTACATCACAAATCTCTGCAGGTTCTCAGGATCTACACATGATTCCTTTATACTTTGGAACAGCACCATAACCCAGATGATGTCACAGCTACTACAGAAGATGGCGTGGCTTGTAGGTAAGTGTGATATGTCCCAAAATTGTGTGGGAAATGTAAAGTAGTAAGATATGAAAGTGTGTAACTAAATGTTGCCCTTCTGTCTATCTACCATCAAGGAGACTCAGCATATTCCAACCAGCTATGGTTGTTGGCACAGCTGAGGAATTCTACAATGCCAAGGGAAGTCTGCTTTAATGAGGGCCATGGAAGAACACAGCGGCCAGTGGAGCAGGCGTTTGGGCTCCTGAAACCCAGATTTAAATGTCTGTACTGTACTGGGGAGCCCTTCTCTGCTCACCCAGGAATGTGCCTAAGATCTATGTGGCTTGTTGCATACTCCACAACATTAGCCTGGGATGGAACATACCTTTCATTGCAGAGGATGCAGACCATGAAGACCCTCCAGGTGGGACTGCAGAAATGCCAAATGAAGATGATGATAGTGGTGAAGAGAAAGGAAATGACTTGTATCAGGATCTCATTCAGAACTACTTCTCCTGACTGTAAGTATGGTGTGAGATGTGATGACTTTGACTATTCTTGCAGCTCTTGTAGTGATGTTGTGAGGAGGATGTTAATGCCACATACTAGGAATATATGAGTTTGGATATATCTGGGGAAAAGTGTTTGTATTGTAAGTGTATCTTTGTTAAGCTGTAAATGTTGTTTTGGACTGTGTTCTCTAGATGATGACAATGTGATGTGTGTCATATGTATGTTTTCTTAGGTAATCTCTCTGTGTTGGTCTGTTTTTGGTACCTTCCCCATGTCATCTTCATTTGGACATTTCAGAGTTGTGACATTAGCACGTATATGATGCTGTTCAGGCGTATGAAGTGAACATGGATTGGTCCTGGGAATGTCTGACACAGATTTTGGGTGTACAAAGCCAATATCAAGCCAGCTTGTACAGCGATAGGATGGAATTTACCTTGCATCCATTGAACTTGTTCCTTGTGGTGTGTTGGTCTTAATGCAATATGTGCGTCATTATGCAATCCAATACAATGTAGTGTTGTACCTAATTCATGTTATCTTGCTAATTCCTCATTGTGCATGAACTGGATGTAGCTGTTAACGTGTCTCCTCACTGTAGGCCAAGGTGCTTGTAGCACATCACTGACATGTGTTTGTTACAATCCACCAGATGCAAGAAACACTGGATTGAAATTAAGCATGGGCGAATTTTGCGAATTTGCAAATCGCGAATTTGCGATTTCGCAATCTGCAAAATCCGCGAATTTGCGGATTCGCGGATTTTGCGGATTGTGTGGGTAAAGGCCGGGCGGGAAAACGGTGCAAATCGCTAGTGTGAGGGGCAGGGCCAAGCGGGCAAGGCTTATATGCGAGTTCACATGCCTCTTGTGTGTATAAAAGGACAGGCACGGATCAGAGAAGCTCGTGGTCACAGGAACTGCACAGGGATTGAGCTCGTGAAAGTCAATAATGCAAAGGCCTCCATCAAGCATCATAGCTATTTTTCGACGATAGATATGGGGAGAACGCACACCTGCCCAGCCTCGACAAAACTCACATTTTTGGCGGGGCTGATTAACTTTGCCATCACACCGAAGAGCACCGGGGTCCCTCGAGTGAGCTGTCCTTCATAGTGGGTAAAGGGCTGGAAAACGGTGCACATCGCTAGTGTGAGGGGCAGGGCCAAACGGCCGAGTCTTATATGCGAGTTCACATGCCTCTTGTGTGCATAAAAGGACAGGCACAGATCAGAGAAGCTCGTGGTCACAGGAACTGCTCAGGGATTGAGCTTGTGAAAGTCAATAATGCAAAGGCCTCCATCAAGCATCATGGCTATTTTTCGACGATAGATATGGGGAGAACGCACACCTGCCCAGCCTCGACAAAACTCACATTTTTGGGGGGGCTGATTAACTTTGCCATCACACCAAAGAGCACCGGGGTCCCTCGAGTGAACTGTCCTTCATAGTCGGTAAAGGGCTGGAAAACGGTGCACATCGCTAGTGTGAGAGCAGGGCCAAACGGGCGAGCCTTATATGCGAGTTCACATGCCTCTTGTGTGCATAAAAAGACAGGCACAGATCAGAGAAGCTCGTGGTCACAGGAACTGCACAGGGATTGAGCTTGTGAAAGTCAATAATGCAAAGGCCTCCATCAAGCATCATAGCTATTTTTCGACGATAGATATGGGGAGACCGCACACCTGCCCAGCCTCGAGAAAACTCACATTTTTGGGGGGGGCTGATTAACTCTGCCATCACACCGAAGAGCACCGGGGTCCCTCGAGTGAGCTGTCCTTCATAGTGGGTAAAGGGCTGGAAAACGGTGCACATCGCTATGTCAGGGGGACTCATGCAGCCATCAGCTGACTCTTGAAACTTTGATCCAGTTGTGCAAAAATACCTTCTTTATCCCTGTAAACATTTGCTTTAAGGGTGTAAGTTTCATTGTAGGTAGCAATGCTTGTTAGTTTTCTGCTGTTAACACTTGTTAGATTCATGTGTAGAAATCGCAGGAGGGGTCCCACGTGCAGCGCGTGCCTAATTACTTTAACCAACATTCCCAGCCTCTATAAATTGAGCGCTTGTAAACGTGACGGTGCTTCACTTCTTTGGCATCGCGTCACTTCAAGTGCTCCAGTTCATTTCTCCCCGTCATTGTTCTCCGCCCCCCGAGAAGCCTAAAGAGGAGAACAGAGCAAGATAACAAGCCCCCACTTACCTGGATCCTGATTCATCGTGTCTTCAGCTTCCTCACCAGAAGACATCCTCGTCCTTCCCTCGGGGATACCGGAATCTCTCCTGTCTTCGCAGAGCCTGAAACCGGAACAGAACACAAAGACAGTAAGCATTCAAGTTGCTTAGCAACTTCCGATATTGTTTTTGACACGATTCTAAAAGAAGAAATACTTTTAACTTTGGACTATTGAATGCACAAGCATTGTGGAACTATCGGATGACTTTTAATAATTAAAATTAGCTCTGGGCTGAGTTACTTGTGGCTGAGACTGTGGGAAAAACAAGCACAAGTAAATACAATTTTAGGTTCAACAGTACTGTTTGTTTTGTGAGTACAGTTTATGTTGTGAATTCATAACCTGAAAGACTAAAGGTTAAACAACAATAAGCATTGGTAAAGGTAAATCCGAATGTTGAATACCTTTTAAACAAGCACAGAACAATGTAATTACTCAAGTGTGAAGTCAACACTATAAAAGAATGTTAGCTGATTATTTTAAGGGTGTGATATACACTGAAGATAACAATTAATGCATTATCAGATTGTTAGGGTGCTTGTGTCTTTGTTTCTTGATATCTTCCAGACGTAAACATAGAATCCCAATTGCTGCAAGTCTTCCTGGGTCTTCAGGTATGTGCATGCATTGTTAAGTGTTTCCCAATTAATACTAACACTATAGACCCAGTTCATGTTAATTGGTTTAGAGAGTTTGCATGTTCACTGATTGGTCTTTTCTTACCACTTGAAGGAGTGTCTGTCCTGAAAAGTCATTCTAGCAATACCCCAGACCTAATGAAGTGAAGGCAAGGGCCGTTTGATGAAAGGTGTGTATTTTAAGATTCTGTGAATTAAGGAATAAGATTTAGATTGTTTGAATGCTGTTTTAAAATGTATCTTTGGGTTTTTGCACTGAGAAGACATTGTGAGGCTTCACGGCCCGAACACTTCCAAGAGAAACGACGCCTGGACGAAGACCAGTGTTGTTTGTTTGTTTCTCTCTCCACTTCCCCTTTCCCTTACGGGCAAGTGTACTTAGCCAGAGTAAATATCCTTGCTGAGTTCACTGGTTCGTGAGGGGCTTGGGACATTTCATCATCAAGAAGGAAACAACTGGAGTGCCACGAGTGATTGCGCAACAGAAAGTGAAGCCACACTTGTTTCCTTGTTGGTTTTGACTGTCCCATTATGGATAATACCCAGTTAGCCCAGTTAGTACATAAACTGAATGAGGAATTGGAGGAGTTGCGATTGGAAAATCAATCCCTCCGGCAAGAATTAGATAAAACCAGAAGCGGGTTTACTACCTGGAGGGACACATCTGAACAGAGAAAACCTATATTAAGTTCCCCATAGTTTGGGATTTCTCCTAGTCCTCAACATTCATTTGAAGGTCAGTCCACAGATCAACCTGTACAGGTCACTGTTGTAACTCCTAGCACAGTTCCCTTGGCCAATCCTGAAAGATTCACAGGTGAATGCGGTAAATACACTACCTTCATGAGTCAATGCCAATTGCACTTTTTGTGCAAACCTCAAGTCTTTCATTCAGATACTGCCAAGGTGGCTTTTATAATTTCGTATCTGGGGGGGGTAGCTGCTAATTGGGCAATGCCCTTAGTCGATACAAACGATCCTCTTTTACACAACCTACAGAATTTCAAGACAGCAATGTCTAATCTTTTTGCTAAACACACGTTTATTCAAGCATCAGACAATGAGCTTCTTAGTCTTCGTCAGGGTTCAAAAGATCTAATCTCCTATATCACTACCTTTAATAGACTCCTGGCAGAAACTCACTGGCCAAAAGATAAGGGGGTGTCCTTGTTTTATCGAGGGCTAAAGGATGACTTGAAAGACTCCTTAGCTCATATTGTGAATTTACCCAAGAACTTCGCTGAGTTTCAGGACTTAGTTGTTAAGTTAGACCACAGACTAGGGGAACGCAGGAACGAAAGGCCTAGAGGTGATATCCAGAATTTACATTTTAAATCTGACAGAAAAGATGCTGAGAATAAAACCTCTTCTGTGGAACCAATGCAGATTGGTGGGTTGAAAGGTCCTTTGTCTCCTGAAGAAAAAGAAAGAAGGCGCAAAGGGAATTTGTGTCTGTACTGCAGAAAATCAGGTCACTTTGCTAGGGATTGTTCAGTAAGACCTGTTAAGAAAAAGGCCTTGCTTTTAGAAAAACGTCCTAAAGACTCGTCGGAAAACTAAATCTCCCTGAGAAAGACGAGATCGTTTCTTTGGGAAAAGTCTCTAAGATCTCTCAGTATGCTACCAATGTTGTCACTCGAGTTACCAGACATTTAACCATACGAGTAATATTCATTCTATCAACGCAACAGAGACATAGCATACCGGTACTCATTGATTCTGGAGCTACTGGAAATTTCTTTGATTTAGAATTAGCAAGACGACTACAACTTACTTAAGTACCCAAAAAAGAACCTGAACCTGTTAGAGCTGTAGATGGGTCGGCTTTATCCTCAGGGTTAATCCGATTTCATACTGAACCACTGACCATAGTGGCAGATAATGGTCATACCGAAAGCACAATTTTTGACCTTATGGATACTCCTACCTTTGGAGTTATTCTTGGAATTCCATGGCTTGAGTTACACAATCCAAAAAATTGATTGGATAAAACGCACTGTTTCCTTGGAATCATCTTTTTGTAAATTGCATTGTTACCAGGAGGTTAAGGACCCATTAATGCCTCTTTATTGCGCAACTGTTGAGCCCCCACTTCTTCCTGTTGAGTTCCAGGATTACTCAGATGTATTCGATCCTGTTAAGGCCACTTCTTTACCACCTCACACGGTCTAAGATTGCCGAATCAATTTAATTCCCGGGGCAGTATTACCCTGTAGTAGCATCTACGCTCTGACAGAACCTGAGAACGAATATCTTCGAAAATATCTGGATGAACTATTAGATCTAGGATTCATTCGTCACTCCACTTCACCAGTTTCCTTGCCCCTTTTCTTCGTGGCTAAGAAGACAGGTGACCTGAGAGCCTGTATTGATTTTCGTGCTATTAATAAGGCAACAATCAAGAACAGATACCCTCTACCACTGATCCCAGTATTACTCAATCAGGTCAAAGGTTCCACTGTTTACAAAAAATTAGATCTACGAGGTGCTTACCACCTAATTTGTGTAAAAGAAGGCGACGAGTGGAAGACCGCCTTCCGAACCAAGTTTGGACTCTTTGAATATACAGTGATGCCGTTTGGGCTTTGAAATGCTCCGGCAGCATTTCAATACTTCATAAACGAAGTATTACACGATCTATTGGACATTTGTTGTATAGTTTGCATCGATGACATCTTGATTTATTCTAAAAACACAGAGGAGCACGTGCAACACGTCCGATCTGTCTTACAAAAGTTAAGAGACAATTCATTGTATGTTAAATTAGAAAAATGTGTTTTCAATTCAACTAAAGTGGAGTTTCTGGGATATTGGTTATCTGCTGAAGGAATTCACATGGACAAGAAAAAAGTAGAAGCAATCCTAAATTGGCCTGCACCAACTTCCATAAAAGATTCTCAAAGAATATTAGGATTTGCAAACTTTTATAGAAGGTTCATTTCAAAATTCTCAGATATAGTGACTCCAATCACTCGATTATTAAAAAAGGGGCAGAAATTCTATTGGACAGAAGAGGCTGAAGAAGCTTTTAGCAGTCTTAAGAAGGCTTTCACCTCAGCACCTATTTTAACACACCCTGACCCAGACAGACCTTTTTTTGTTGAGGCAGATGCTTCACAAACCGCCATTGGTGGTGTTCTGATGGAAAAAGATCAAGAAACCGGGCACTTACATCCAATAGCCTTTCATTCTCGGAAATTATTACCGGCTCAACAGAACTACAACATAGCAGAACGTGAGCTATTGGCTATAAAAGATGTATTCCAAGAATGGAGGCATCACCTCTTAGGAGCCAAGCACACTGTTACTATTTATTCGGATCACAAAAACTTGCAATTTTATTCTACAGTAAAGGCTTTTACTCCTAGACAAATGAGGTGGTTGCAGTTTTTTAGTGAGTTTGATTTTTTGACAACTTACCGTCCAGGAAATAAACAATTGTTATCTGATACCTTGTCACAACTGGTTTGTGAAAAACATCAAGATCAGAATAGAGTTATTCCCAACGAAAGAATAGTTGCTGAGACACATTCAGACACTTTTCTAGTCTCAGTTAAGAAACAACTTAAAAGAGTTGATTCGCAACAATGGTTATCTAAGAAAGATAATACAATATCCGAAGGATATTACTTTCATAAGGATAAATTGTTCATTCCAACAAAAGACTTACAAAATCAGATTTTGCATTGGAATCATGACTCAGCCATGGCTGCTCATCCAGGAACACATAAAACTCTTGAGTTGTGTCAAAGGTTCTTTTGGTGGGAGGGTGTGATTACTGATGTTCAACGATATGTGAAGGCTTGTCCTGTTTGTTCACGTCAAAAGGCTCTACATTCAGCTCCAAAAAGGATTGCTCCAACCTATGGAGCTTCCTCCACGCCCATGGCATACAATCAGTCTAGATTTTATTACCGATTTGCCAAAATCAAATGACTACACAACTATATTGGTAGTGGTAGATTTGCTATCAAAAATGGGTCATTTCATTCCTTTACGGAAAATACCAACAGCTATAGAGTTTTGTGATATTTTCTTATCCAATATCGTTAAATTGCATGGACTTCCTAATAAGATCATTTCAGACAGAGGCCCTCAATTTGTGTCAAGGTTTTGGACACAACTTAGTAAACAACTTGGGATTGAGTTAGCTTTGTCCTCATCTTTTCACCCGCAGACTGATGGCCAAACCGAAATGGTTAATCAATATCTAGAGCAGGGTCTGCGTTGTCTTTTGTCCACCTTGACTTCTAATTGGGACAAGGTTTTACCCTGGGCTGATTTTTCTTACAATAATACGTCACATGCTGCGTTAGGATGTTCTCCCTTTTATTTTTTAACAGGTCAACATCCTCGATCCCTTCCTGTAATTATACCTGAACAGAACCATCCAATGCCAGCAGTAACGGATAGGCTAACTACACTATTAGACATTCAGGAAAAAGTTAAGGATCATTGGGTCAAGAACAAGACTAAAATTAAGATCTCAGCAGATAAACACAGATTACCAGCTCCACCGTATAAAGAAGGACAACTGGTCTGGCTATCCACTAGAAACATTCAATTAGAAGGTCCCAGAAAACTGAAACCTAGGTATATAGGTCCCTTTGAAATTAAAAAAATTCTGAATCCAGTTTCTGTAAAACTAATCCTTCCAGAAAACTATGCCATACATCCGGTATTTCATGTTTCCCTTTTAAAACCCCATGATCCTGAAACTCGACTTGACAACCCTCCATCTCTGCTAATTGTAGGTGATCATCTTGAATATGAGGTTAAAAAGATTCTTGATGCAAAACGTATTCGAGGGCGTCTTCATTATCTTATTGATTGGAAAGGTTATGATCCCTCTGAAAGGTCATGGGAACCGGAAGGTAATGTACATGCTCCCAGATTGTTAAGATTATTTCATGCTCTTCACGCAGATAAACCACGTCCTGTGAGATGGCCTTTGGGGGGGAGAACTGTCAGGGGGACTCATGCAGCCATCGGCTGACTCTTGAAACTTTGATCCGGTTGTGCAAAAATACCTTCTTTATTCCTGTAAACATTTGCTTTAAGGGTGTAAGTTTCATTGTATGTAGCAATGCTTGTTGGTTTTCTGCTGTTAACACTTGTTAGATTCATGTGTAGAAATTGCAGGAGGGGTCCCACGTGCAGCGCGTGCCTAATTACTTTAACCGACATTCCCAGCCTCTATAAATTGAGCGCTTGTAAACGTGACGGTGCTTCACTTCTTTGGCATCGCGTCACTTCAAGTGCTCCAGTTCATTTCTCCCCGTCATTTTCTCCGCCCCCTGAGAAGCCTAAAGAGGAGAACAGAGCAAGATAACAAGCCCCCACTTACCTGGATCCTGATTCGTCGTGTCTTCAGCTTCCTCACCAGAAGACATCCTCGTCCTTCCCTCGGGGATACCGGAACCTCTCCTGTCTTCGCAGAGCCTGAAACCGGAACAGAACAAAAGGACAGTAAGCATTCAAGTTGCTTAGCAACTTCCGATATTGTTTTTGACACGATTCTAAAAGTAGAAATACTTTTAACTTTGGACTATTGAATGCACAAGCATTGTGAAACTATCGGATGACTTTTAATAATTAAAATTAGCTCTGGGCTGAGTTACTTGTGGCTGAGACTGTGGAAAAAACAAGCACAAGTAAATACAATTTTAGGTTCAACAGTACTGTTTGTTTTGTGAGTACAGTTTATGTTGTGAATTCATAACCTGAAAGACTAAAGGTTAAACAACAATAAGCATTGGTAAAGGTAAATCCGAATGTTGAATACCTTTTAATCAAGCACAGAACAATGTAATTACTCAAGTGTGAAGTCAACACTATAAAGGAATGTTAGCTGATTATTTTAAGGGTGTAATATACACTGAAGATAACAATTAATGCATTATCAGATTGTTAGGGTGCTTGTGTCTTTGTTTCTTGATATCTTACAGACGTAAACATAGAATCCCAATTGCTGCAAGTCTTCCTGGGTCTTCAGGTATGTGCATGCATTGTTAAGTGTTTCCCAATTAATACTAACACTATTAACCCAGTTCATGTTAATTGGTTTAGAGAGTTTCCATGTTCACTGATTGGTCTTTTCTTACCACTTGAAGGAGTATCTGTCCTGAAAAGTCATTCTAGCAATACCCCAGACCTAATGAAGTGAAGGCAAGGGCCGCTTGATTAAAGGTGCGTATTTAAAGATTCTGTGAATTAAGGAATAAGATTTAGATTGTTTGAATGCTGTTTTAAAACGTATCTTTGGGTTTTTGCACTGAGAAGACATTGTGAGGATTCACGGCCCGAACACTTCCAAGAGAAACGACGCCTGGACGAAGACCAGTGTTGTTTGTTTGTTTCTCTCTCCACTTCCCCTTTCCCTTACGGGCAAGTGTACTTAGCCAGAGTAAATATCCTTGCTGAGTTCACTGGTTCGTGAGGGGCTTGGGACATTTCATCATCAAGAAGGAAACAACTGGAGTGCCACGAGTGATTGTGCAACACGCTAGTGTGAGGGGCAGGGCCAAACGGGCGAGCCTTATATGCGAGTTCACATGCCTCTTGTGTGCATAAAAGGACAGGCACGGATCAGAGAAGCTCGTGGTCACAGGAACTGCACAGGAATTGAGCTCGTGAAAGTCAATAATGCAAAGGCCTCCATCAAGCATCATAGCTAATTTTCGACAATAGATATGGGGAGAACGCACACCTGCCCAACCTCGACAAAACTCACATTTTGTCCTGTAACTATTTTAGGATAGCGCAGGCAGCTTGCCGGCGCAATCCTAAAATAGTTAAAAGTTCAACAGGCTTGAACTTTTGCCCCCCAAATCCGCCGCTCGCGGATTTCGCGGATTTTCAGTAAATTCGCGGGAGTTCGCGGATTTACCGAAAATCCGCGAAATATGCGAGCGGAACGGATTTTGCGCCCATGCTTAATTGAAATGACCCAGTGGTCAGAAACTGTTGCACTGACATGTATCTATTTGTTTATTTTACGTAGGATTCCTTATGAGGTAGGCAGAGTATTGTTGCCTATTGTGCGGAATGTATAGCCTCTTTCCATGATGTGAAATTTTGCAAGTGATTATGTGATCACTGACCCAGAATAAGTGAGTCAAGTCTTATTTTACTTTTTTGTAATTTTTTTTACTTTTTTGTTACCACAGTTGGGTCATCTGAAAAATAATACATTCACAACATCAAAATATATAGATCCACAATCTTTTCTTACAAAGTTGTTTGAGACGGACGGGGAGGACAAGGTTGCCAAATTCAAATACAAAATACATAAATCCATAAACTATTCCTCTAAGAACTCTTTAAGTGCCCCCCAAATCATAATACCTATTCGCTTTTTCCTAGCTCCATTTAAAGCATACAGATTCCATTCCAATTCATATGCATTATATAATTTCCTTCTCCAAAAATCAAACATCGGTGCTTCAGGTTGTAGCCATTCTGTGGCTATACATAACCGGGCTATGGTCATTGCCACAAAGAGAAAATTCTTGAATTTACCCAAATTCGCATTTTCACTGACACACTGCCCCCCCTATTAACATAAGTGCGGGATATTTTAATCGGATAGTGAATGACTAAAGATATAAACCTTTCTATACTGGAGATGAAAGACGATAGTTTAGGACAATTGTAAAAGACATGAACAATATCTGCATCTTCCCCTCCACACCGAAAACACTTTCCATCATACATAGGCCCCCATGCTGCCATTCGTTTGGGAGTATAATATAGTCTAAATATAGTGTTATATACCTGAGCTTTCAGATTGGCTGACAAACAAATATCCTTAGCCATCAAAATAGTATCTACAATATTTAGGTCGGTTTCCTCCAACTGATTCTGCCAGTATGCATTATATTTATTCAAGTTGTCAGGTTTATATTCCATCAGCGTCCGATATATCATACCAATCCTATTTTTTGATTGAATTGCCTCTATTAAATTATTCGGAGTGGGTCTGGTTAGTTTCTTTAAACAAAAATCTCTGACTTGAAGATATTTAAAAAAAGAGAAATGAGGTAGCTGATATTTACTACCCATATTTGAAAAAGATCTGAATATTCTGTCCGCCTCATATAGATCTCCAATTCTGACCACCCCTTTCTTACTCCATTCCTTCGCTACATTGTCCCAGAATATCGATGGAAGTATTTTCTCCGCTGAAAGAGGAGTATGATACGAAATTCTCTCTAGCTTCATGATCCTCACGACCTTTCTCCAAACTTTATAAGCAGACTCAACCACCTTAAAACGGGTGTGCTTGTAGTAGTTCCCCTCCAACTCTTTTAACAAACATCCCTTTGCATGCTCCCCCAATAGTAGATAGGATATCGACGGGGATTCTGCCGGGTCCTCAATTTGTTCTCCAGTCAGCAAAATTCTCATTCTTTGTAAAAAAGAAACATAATAATAAAACACGAAATCCGGAATCCCCCGCCCACCTCTCTCTATTGGCAAAGTCAACCATTTCATTGCTCGCCTAGTTTTCCCGAGTGCCCAAAAAAATGTTGTACATAAAGGTTGCAACTTATAAATATGATTTAAAGGTGTCTCTAAGGGAATACTGCAATATACATATAATATCTTGGCTAATACATTCATCTTGATGATGTTACCTCTCCCAATTATAGACAGTTGGAGTCTCCCTTATCTATCTAAAGATTGCTTGAGTTGTTGCATTATCTTACCCCAATTAACGTCCACTATCTCTTGTGTATGAGATTTAATTGCGATTCCTAAATATGTCACTTCGGAAGTAACCCTATAATCATTCAATTGAACACTATCTGTACAGAGCACCTGCGTTTTTGCAGCATTTAACTTATAGCAAGAGCTATTTCCAAAATCGGTGGCCAAGCGTTCAATATCTGTCATTGCCTGCCCAGGATCAATGGTAATAATGGCTATATCATCCGCATATGCAAATACGGAGTGAGGTATGCTTGAAACAATAAATAGTTTAATATGTGGTGACTCTAGCAATCTAATTAAGAATGGATTAATAAATAGTGCGAACAGAAGTGGAGAGCAGGGGCACCCCTGGCGTGTACCCCTTGTAATAACTATCCTTTCCTACTTTCGGCCCATGACTACCACTCACGCGTTAGTTGAGCGATACAATACCTTAATAGCTCTCAGGAAATTTTTACCAAATCCCATTATATTCATTACTGCCCATAAATATGCCCACTCTACGCGATCGAACGCTTTCTCAGCGTCGAGTAATATCAGCGCCAAATCTCTTCTCTCAGTTTCTGCTATGTCTATCAAGGTAATCACCTTATTAACATGTGCCACAGTTCCTCTGTTTGGGATAAACCCATGCTGAATCAGTGCTATTAAAGGTGTTATAACCTTAGAAATGCGGTTTGCAAGCATCTTCGAATAAATCTTGCTATCGCAATTTAGTAAAGATATGGGCCGATATGAGGCAGGCTGCTCTGGGGGTTTTCCTTTTTTTGCAAAAACTACAATTGAAGCATCATCCCATGACTGTGGAGCTCTCCCCAATTGTGCCATTCTAAAAGTCCCCAACATAACATTTTTTAAAGGCTCAAAAAAGCATTTGTACACCTCCCCTGGAATAAAATCAGGGCCGGCTGCCTTCCCATTCGGAATGTTTTTAACTGCTCTTTCCATTTCTTCCATTGAGAAAGGTTGATCTAACGCCTCTTTCTCAAAATCTGTTAATTTGCTAAAAATGACCTCCTGCAAAAAAACGTCGGGAGATAGGTTCGATTGATGGGTATATAACTCAGTGAAAAACTGGTATAATATTTCCAATATTTTCTCTGGATCTCCAAACATGACCCCATTTTTATCTTGCATTTTCGCAATTTGGCGAGCAGTCTCCTCCATTTTTAATTTTAGGGCCAAAGCCCTTCCTATAGCCTCCCCATACTCATGGATATACCTTCTATATATTAGATATTTCCGAGCAGTCTCCTCACACCAAACTCCTGTGATATTAGCGCGACATTTAGCAATTAACCCCTCATACTCATGGATTTTAGTCATATTATCCCCCTTCCCTATTTCTTTAATCAGATATTCTTCAGCCTTACACAACTGATCATACAAGTCCCGCATTTTTCCCCATTGCTGATTTTGGTGATAGAGTCCATAACTCACCGCTTCCCCTCTAAAACAGGCCTTCCAAGTATCCCATATTATCTCAATATTAGCGGAGCTCATGTTGTTCTGTATAAATTCTGCAATCCATTTACCCATATATTCTCTATATTGTTCATCCAGGCAAAGTTTCCTGTCAAACAAAAAGCTCCTGCTTTATTTCATTTCTCCAACATGGGCAATCTCAATTATCAGTAGGGAGTGGTCCAATGTTACCCTAGGGTATAGCTGAATCTTTATATTGGATTGAATGCTAGTTGAAGTAAAAAAATAATCCAGGCGGACAAATTTCCTATGTGGTGAGGAATAATAAGTATACCCTGGTGATGTTGGATAATTTTCACTCCATATGTCAACCAGCGCATAATCCTTAACTAGGTTGTATAATGCTTTAAAAACACGAGGCTTTCGCCCCTTATAATTCTCTGCTCCAGCATGTAACTCCCCAGCCGCCAGATTGATGTTTAGGTCACCACACACAACCAAGGGAGAGCTCCAATTAGCCAACTCAGAATTTAAATGCTCAAATACTTCCCCCTCATCCAAATTAGATCCATATATTGAACATATCGTTATGTGTATACCTCCAATATTTAATGTCACTATCACCCATATACACCACTTATCCGTTAAACTGCGTACAAGCGTACCTAAACGCGGACTAATCAAAATCATTACCCCTCTGATCAAGCTTGTTTGCTGAGATGCAGCCAACACTGTATACCCTAAATCAGCGGCTAAGCCCCTTTCTCTTATTTTACTATGTGACTGACATCATGTCAGCCTATGATTTGAACAATGAAATAAAGATGTAAGCCAAGACACTTGTATGTGTGTATTGTTGTGACACTGTAGTAATCCTGAGTTGAATATCGTTTACATACAAGTCATATCCATGCCTCCAAAAGTCCCTATTTTTGACATTGTAAAGTTCACATGGTACTACATTCTCATTGTTATAGGTGAAAATTACAACAGGAGACAATTCTTTGGTGATGTGTGTTTTTAATGAAGCGAACAAGGATAAGATAAATAAATTAACTTAAAATTAAACAGTAAAAACAAAAAGTGAAGTCTTCAGTCATGGTGGATGAAACCATTGTAGTAAAGCCCAAATGATCAGACGTCCAAAGTCCAACATACTCCTCCTATCAGATATGGAAAAGTGGGCAGGAATAGTACAACAACGTAAATATGTAGCACACGCAGGACATTAAGGTTAAGGTCTCTTACTGGGAAAGAAGGGTATTTTGCCATCCTGAGTTCCTGGGATTTTGCGTGGACGTTCCCTCCCTATGACAAAGGGAGCATCTGGAGCTGCTGAGACAGGGGTGCATGTGGGCGTGTTGTCTTATGACAGGGCCTTCCTTCCTGTGATGGTGGCAGATGTTGATGATGTAGATGTACTTGACCACAGAAAGGCAGATGCAGGTGGAAAAGCCATGCAGAGGGTGGTATTTATGTCCGACAGCGCCCCAGCCAGGGAGGCCACCTCGATGTGGATGACGGCCACCTCAGTGTTGATGGCAGCAACCTCCCAGTGTATATCCCTCTGCAGCTCCTTAATTTTCTGGACTGTAGCCAATAAGTCACCAATGGCACTCCTGTTAGACTCCCAGGACTTGGGTGATGGCAGCCTGGGTGTCCATGACCTCAGTGGGCTCACTCTGCGGGCCCACAGTTATCCTCTAATGAGTCCTAACCCCACTGCCCTGTGCCTTTGGCAAAGACTGCACCCTCCCATTGAGTCCTGGTACCTCTGTGGTTTGGTGTTAGCCATCTCAGAATCCAGGACTGGGGGGTGCAGGATAGGACTGACTATGCTAGGTGCAATGGTTAAGGGGCAGTGGTTGGCTGTGATGTTGAGGTGTAGGGTGTTGTAATGAGTTCCACTGTTGCCATCTGCCTAGGCTGACCAGATGGGCCAGGACCATCATCCATGTCTTCAAGACTGTTGTCAACACTGAGGGCTTCATCCTGGGGTGGAGAGGAGCTCTGTTTGCTTTCCAACCTCTGTATAGATGCAGTGGCTGATTGACCCATTGAGAGATAGAAAACAATGTTAATGGTGGAAGTGAGGTATCTACATCCACGTTGTTATTGTTAAGGTAAGTGGGGACCTAGAATGGAACCAAATAGATAGAGATTAGAATTGTTATCTATTTGCGTGGAGTTGAAGTTGGTTACTAGACATTTGTTGCCATTTAATAGATGTAATGGATTTCATCAGCTCATGTGGCATTTTGGCTTTAGGGATAGACATGACATCTCGAAAAGTCTGCTACAAAACACAATGTAGTCATAACATGTGTATTTGTCCATTCAAAGGCCTAGTTGTGTCTAATAGAGGCAAAGACTGAGATTGGTTGTATATTTAACATTGTTCATCATGTGAGAAGCGCAGAGTCAAGGGGCACCTGACATTGCTAATCAGGTGAGTTTCCTTAATGGCTGACATATATTAGAGGTATTATTAAACAAAGAGAATCCACCCATAGAGAATAGGCAATGGATGATGGATAATCAAGGGTCCGATGTGTTTCCTACATAGGTGGAAAGCACATTGTGTTTCTTAAATACCCCTCACACACCAAAAGGGCCCTTGATGTCATGCTTCATCATAGGGGTCCTCTACGAGACGCGGCGTACTAATAACCAGCGAATACACGGGAGCACTGATATTATCATTATGTGTAGTGTGAGAGGGGGTGAGTGGTAGGGTCAGGAGTGAGTGATAAGTGAGTGTTAAAAAATAACTAGCACCTGAGGAGCAGAAAGAATTGTAATAGACCTTGGTGCTGGTATTGTTAAAAAGGTGTGGTGAAGGTATGTTTTATTAATGTATGAAACCTCCTGTGTGCATCAACCTGTTTCGAAGCGTGATGCTTCTTCTTCAGGACGGTTGTACTGATCCCTACCCTGCTCACATGGACAGTTCGATACTGTATGTAAACAAAAAATACTATGTGCAGTTTAATGAATTAATATAGCAAAATATGCCATTAAATGTCAAAATGTATTGCGAAAAGGTAATTCCTTTATGTCAATCTGAAAAAGAAACCCAAGAGTACAGAAGTAAAATCAGGTAAGTAAAATTACTCCGGGTGTGGAATTCGTGACCTGCAAGAGTGATATATAGTGTCTATCTTTAGCTTTAAAAAGCAAGTGTTGGTGCAGTGACCTGTAAAAAAAGGACATTTACAAAACACATAGACATGTAACATAAAAAACACTACCTCTAGATTGGTTGGTTCCAAGTTGTGACTATGAAGATTATACAGATGAGAGACAGTTGTCAATAAAAGAAAATGATTGTATACTGCACTCTGTAAGTAAAAATGTTGCGGCATAAGAGATGTGCATGGGAGCCCCATGCTAATTGAACTCTGTAAGTAAGAATGTTGCGGCATGGGAGATGTGCATGGAGTCTCACTAGGTGAGAGCAGGAGTGGCCTGGCAGAAGCAGCTATGTCGTACTCCCATTAGTCAGGATACTACCATGTCTAATCGTCCCCTCCGCTGCTCCATGGTTACAGAGAAGCCAGGAGGGTCTGGTATATATACTCTGCTTAATTGCCTTAATTGTTCCCGCCACTCGATTGGAGTACGTGTGTGAACAGAGCATCTCATAGAGGCAGGTCATGGCTGAAGAGAGACCTGAAGTGATTACGGTTGGTCTGACCCGGAACTGCAAACAGGCGCCTAGCGGTGGAACTAGACCACTCGCTGGTTGAAAAAAAAGATGCATGGAGGTGAACCTATACCGCTCGCTGTCTTGACTAAAAAGGAAGAAAAGCGCAGTGCTGATTGGGGGAAAACGGACGTGCTTTTCAGAAGTAATCTGTGCTAGGTGGCCGCGGTGTAGGGCACCTAACGGAGATGTGGTGTAATAGTCAATCAGTTGACTCAAGGACTGTTTAAAAACATTTTGTCATATAAATACCAGTAAGGTTGTACAGACTAGGGAACCAATAAAGTTTTAACCAGACAGGAGAGTGGAAAAACATTAAGAAGAAAGGGGGAACAAAATAGAGGTCAATGAATGGGGATCCAAAAAATATATATACATATACCCAGTGAGCCAGACAAATTATCACTGTGCTCCTGGTGGTGGAGGAGAAAGGGGGACTGCTTAGTGGCATTCAGCGGTATGTTCCCCTCAAATGAAATGACTTCAGGGAATATTATCATTGAGTCCAGTGACATTGGTGCCCAGGCGGAACACCCAACGCTGCTCTTTTTCCAGGAGTCCTCTCTCAGATGGTAGTTGTTCTATGATTGTCCATTGCAGGTCGTTCACTGTGTGTGTTTCAGACAGGTAATGTGTTGCTATTTTTGCAGTGCTTTTTTTGCACCTGACATTGCTCTTATGTTCGCTGATGCAGATTTTGGCTGGTCTTGACGTCATTCCAATATACTCTAGACTGCAAGGGCATGTGATCATGTAGATGACGTCGGGCTACCACAATTGGTGAATATCCTTTGCTCCTATTCACTCCCTTTCCTGAACTTCACCCACCTGCTTTTTTTGGTGAGGTGGCAGGTGCTGCAGTTTCCACATGGATGATGTCCTTGAACTGGTTGTAGAGTTGAGTAGTGGGTGGCTGTGCCTGGGTCTGCGCGTGGTTGTGTGTGAACCAGCATATCCTTCAGTTTTCTGCCCCTTTTGTGTGCAAACAGCGGTTTCTCAAGGTGCAGATATCCACAGTTAAGAATTTTCCAATGTTTATTCACTATTTTTGATATTCTGTTGGAATGGGTGTTGTAGGTTGTCATGCAGATGGGTCTGGCCTCTGAATCCTTAATTACCTTCTCTTCCAAAAGGGCCTCCCTATTGTTGTTACGCGCCCTCTTCATTACTTTGTCGATAATCAGGGCGGGGTAGTTTTGGTTGGAGAGTTTGATCTTCAAGTCAGAGGCTTGTCTTTTGTAGTCTGGTAGGGTGGTACAGTTCCCCTGAAGTCAGAGAAACTGCCCGCAGGGAAGATTATTGCATAGGTGACGCGGGTGGAAACTGTCTTATGGTAACAGACAGTTCTTGGCCGTTGGTTTGAAGTGTGTGGTGGTTTTCAATGAACCGCCCTCCGGGAATATGTTCAGGACCAGGAACACTAGTTGGTCACGTGACGTGGTGCTGGTGAATTTTAGGAAGGAATTCTGCTGATTGAGCCATCCCATAAACTGCTCGGTTGATGGAATGTCCCCTTCCCAGATGACCAGCACATCGTCAATATACGTTTTACAGGTTTTGCTATTGTGCCTGAAAGGGTTATCCTGGTGGAGGATTTTGCTATTCTCCAAATGATGTACATAGAGACGAGCCAGGCTAGGAGCAAAGGTGCTCCCCATGCTGATCCCATGTTTCTGTAGATAGAGTGTGTCCCCACATAGGAAAAAAATCTTTGTAAGGTCCAGGGAAATGCACTCCATGACCAAGTTCTTACCGTTTGTTACTACCATTTGGTTGAGAAAAGAATCTCCTCAATGATGTTGTGCCTCGTAGTGGGGTAAACTTTTGTAAAAACTCTCCACGTCGAGTCCCAATAGTAGTTGTCTCTCAGGGTCATAGGTCAGATCTTGTAGCTGCTGTAGTACTGCTTTTGTGTCTTGAAGATAGGTGTTAGTCTGGTGAATCAGGGGGCGGAGGAAGGCGTCAACAAATTTTGACAGGGGCTCTAATATAGAGCCTATGCCAGAAACTATTGGGCGGCCTAGAGGTTGTACCAGGTTTTTGTGTATCTTAGGGATGGTGTAGAAATAGGAGGTCCTTGGTGATTTTTGGATCAGAAATTCCGCCTCTTTTTTAGACACCCAGTTGTGCGCCAGAGCTTCTTCCACCATCCACGTGATTTGGATCTGTAGGGATTCTGTGGGGTCCTCCTGTAGGACTTCATAATTTCTTCTGTCTCCCAATAGTCTCCTGCATTCGTTGTCGTAGTCCGTTGATGTCTGAATCACTATTGCTCCACCTTTGTAGGCTGGTTTGATGGTGATCTCTTTGTTGTTTGATAGTTGTTGTATGGCTTCTTTCTCCATTCTAGTGGTGGTCTGAAAGAAAGTCTGGCCTTCGGTAGTCAGTTGTCCTAAGTCTTCCATCACTGCCTTCTCAAACGTCAGTAGTTCAACGGGTAATGTTGAGTCCGGTGGGGTGAAGGTTGATTTTAGCTGTAAGCCAGGGTCAGGTGGTTCAGTTGTTGTAGTATCCTTCTCTTTGAAGAAAGCCCGTAGCTTCAGTTTCCTTATGAATTCTTGCATTTCTGTGTGGATCCTGAATTTGACTAACTTGTTTGTAGGAACAAAACCCAACCCTTTTTCCCGGACCTTTTTCTGAATTTCCGTGAGTTCATCTTCTGTAATGTTTACCACTAGGTGCCCCTCTTGCTGGTAGACACCTGATTGTTGAGCGAGCCCGTCATGCTCCTCGTTGAGACCCGTGGGTCCTCTACTCCTTCCGCTGTCCAGTGCACATTGTTGCCTCTCCGGTTCCTGCCCCGTCGAGGTCCCAGACGTTGTCCTAAAAAGGTGGTGGCCCGTAGTAATTACAATCATAGTCGGTGCCCATTGTTGGTATGCAAACCCCATCGGTGGGGATCTGTACAGGTATTGATGGTAAATAGGGGGGCCTTGGTAGTTGCCCCATGCTCTCCGTCTATGATTATATGGCCTTTGGTATTTCTGACCTCCTCTCATGTTCATGTAAGGATTTCTCTTGCTAGAATTGGAGCCGTTGGAACTCGTGTCCGAGGTGTCGCTGTCCAGGTCACTATTGTAGTCCTTAAGTACATAGTCATCCCTTGTGTACGGGTAGGCTCTCTCGTGGCTGAAGCGCTCCTTATCTTTCTTAAGTTTGTTGAACTTACTTTGTTTGAGAGTGATCTCAAACTCAGTCATTTGTTGATTCAGTTTCTCCAGGCGTTTTTTCAACACAGTGTGAGATTGATAGCTCTTGAATTGTACCTCCAGTTTTTGGATGTCTATCTTCAGTTCATGCGCTATTCTGGTGGTGGTCTTTATAATTAAAAGTAACCAGTCCCTGGTACAGTGCCACAATATAAGTGACCAGTCCTTTTTGAATGACTTATCATTCCAAAAAATTAAAGGTTCATTGCGGACAATGAAGCCCTGAGGTGCTGTATGTGAGTTAACTCTCCCACTATACTTGCCGCTTCGGTCAGTCCATGTGCTTAGTAGTCTAACACTTGGATCATGCATTTTCAATTAAGTGCACAACATGCCTTCGCCGCTTATCATAGCTAATAGGCGATTACTTGTATACTTTGCAAAAGTGGTAAACTAATCAATTTCTCCAATACTTTCCAAAAGTGGTAAACCAATAATTTTCTCCAATAACCTCGGTAAACTACGAATTTGGTGATATTTCTCGTCGACAAGAGACTCTGGTTCGTTCTCTTTCTTGAATAATACACAGCTGCCGTATTCCAGACACTTATCATCAGTAGGACATCACCGCCCTTAACTCCCTCTATGAAATTATTAAGGCTATAGGTCATCCATCCCACCCATAGGGTATTCAGGTAGTAGATTCATACCACTTTATATATTCCATAGCTCCGATTCCCCTGCGTATATCAATACCACGCGACCACTTGAAAAAGTGGCCACAATTATAAAAGTGGCAGTGATTGCCCAAACCATAGATGTTATACTCCCTTTTGAATCACACATTTACCAGATGTGATACTCGTCAATAATACAAAGCCACGGACATTCCCTTTGAGTTAGAACCTAGGACACAGAAGAGCGATGCCTCTGACCAAACGGAACGCATCAGAACTAAATCAACTAATCGTGACATAACATCGTAAGACCGGATATGTTAATTCCGAGGCTCTTAATAGCATCGACCTGATATGTTTAGACTTAAACCAAGTACAAGCTAACCCAAGTATTCAGACATGGCGCCAAACCACAGGTATTACACTCTCCTTTGAACCATATAGTCACTACTTAAGATAATTGTCAATATCACAAAGCCACGGACATTCCCTTTGAGTTAGGATTTAGTACACAGAAGAGCGATGCCTCAGACCAATCAGAACGCATCAGAACTACATCAGCCTATCGGGACATAACATCGTAAGCCCGGATATGTTAATTCCGAGGCCTTCAATAGCATCGACCTGATTGGCTTAGACCTAGACCAACCACTCGCAAACTCAAGTATTTAAACACGGCGCCTCTTCCCTTGGTCATTTCCCGTGGAACCAGAGAAGCAGGCAGTACTCTGTGATACAGAAGGTAAGTACCATTAAAAAAATAGGATTCTAGGCAGATACGATAGCGGAAGCGAGTAGGTAACTTCCAATCGCTGACTTCTCTTTACCGTTTTTTAGGAAATCATCCCAAAACACGAGGATATGACATTAGTGCCTCCGGTTCTGCTATTTTAAGAGTTTATGTAACCAGAGAAGTGAGCAGTCCTTTGCGGAAGAATAGGTAAGCTAATTAAATATTTGGGCAGCATAGAACATTAATATGTTAAAAACATGGTTTTTAACCGCCCCCACTCATATTCCCTTTTTTACTTATAGCGAAAAGAACGCTGACACTGTTGGGACATGACTTCGGCGCCTCTGGGTTTTAATATTAGAAAGAATAAGGAGAAGTACATTATCTGGTCATAATAATTCAGGACTGTCCAAACTCCATGCCCATGAACTCATATCATCAGGTAGGTTCAGCCCTTTCTTCTCTTGACTAGACAGTTACTTGAAAGACTAATTGAACCAAAAAAGGCGGTAGTGCGAAGCTTGTCATTCTCCTCACCCCTATCAAACATCCTTTTTGATCTACAGGTGCAATGTATTGATAGCCTGAATTCCATTTGCGGTTTTAATTTTGCGCACACAAATTTGGAATAATATAGAAACCTAAAACATCCTTCCATCACCGATTCCAAGGTAAACCTTTCATCCATTATACTCAAATGTGCTAGAATAAATTAAAGTTTCTGTGGTTCCCTAGTCTGGTATACAGTTACCTTTGCAAATTTAGCACAAAAACAAGTCATATATTTCGAAAGCCTTTTACTTCCATACAGAATTTGGTAATTTCCACTCTAATTAGAACAGCTCCTCCCCAAAGAAAGAGGAATAGTAGAATTAAAAAATGCATAAAAACTGGATTATTTAACTCTATGAAAGTAGGATAAAATTGTTCTCTCCACAGGCATGTACTCGAATGGTTAATTCCCTTTAATATTCTGTAAAGAAGAACCATAATTTTGCTGGATAGGGACCATATATCTATCTTATATTTAATTAAGCACAAATATCTTGAATAGTCAACCGAATTTCTATTTTTACACAACTATGATTGACCAGAAAAGTGTTTATATATGCATTTCCATGTACCATTTTTTACAAGTGTAAGAGACAAAAATGTTACAAATAACGAACGTAAATCATCATGTATTTATCAAATTTTATTGTATGTTTATTTCTCTAGGGAAATCATATTGACCCCTATGCCCAGACAGAAATCAAATGGTGTCTTGATAAAGGTGGACATAACGTTGGAAAAACCACCGAAACGCGTCGACGCTTCACCCAGTATAATTCATGATCCCGACATCTTTTGCTGATATACAGAATTATGGTGCACATAGCTTAGGTGTCCAAAACTGAGTCCGAATATACAACCAGTATTGTACAAATCCTATGTCTTACAGTCCTTTCTGTCTTTGTGTTTCAATCTTGCTGGCCAATATTGAATGTTGATCGCAATACTTTTTTATTGTTTTATCTGTGTTGAGTGGTTTCCCTCTGGTCCACTCTCCTTTTAAAATTCGTTTTTTAATAAATTGTAAGAATTCTTGATATAAATTTGTAATTTGTAATTATTTTTCTTGACCCTCTGGCTTATCTCATTTAATCACGTTCAAGGGAATACTCTGTTTTACTGGTTTGCCCTCATGTACTGTGTCATGAAAAGGCCATGCAGCGCTGTTTTGATCTGGGTTCTTCTCAGGTTGGTTAATTCATCCCAATCGGCGCTGCTGGGCCCGAGTCTGTGTTGACCAGTCCCTCAAAGGGATTGATTGCTGCCAAAATTCTGTTGATTTCCTCGTCAACACTGTACTTGACCGTGGATGATGTAGCAAAGAAAAAGTGGGGTGTGTGTGTTCGTGTCAAAATGTGTGTGTAAGAGAACAATAGGGTATTAAAAGAGTGGTTCACTGACCGCTCTTAAACTCCAGCCCTTAGACCGGAGTACAATGGCCAGGATTTCCGGCTTACTCCCACAGCTGTGTGCTTCTGAATACTATAAATACAAAAAAAGGAAGTGGAGAGGAGGTGTTCTACCGAACACCAGGGGTGGATTCTACCTCCCCTAACAATTATTAATAAACAAAGAGAATCCACCCATAGAGAATAGGTGATGGATGATGGATAATCAAGGTCAGAGGTGTTTCCTACATAGGTGGAAAGCACATTTCGTTTCTTAAATTCCCCTCACACACCAAAAGGGCCCTTGGTGACATGATTCATCATAGGGGTCTTCACGCCCCTCTACGGGACGCGGCGTGCTACTAACCAGCGAATACGCGGGAGCACTGATGTTATCACTATGTGTAGTTTGAGAGGGGTGTGAGTGGTAGGGTCAGGAGTGAGTGATAAGTGAGTGTTAAAAAATACCTAGCACCTGAAGAGAAAAAAGAATTTTAATAGACCTCAGTGCTGGTATTATTAAAAAGGTGTGGTGGAGGTATGTTGTGTTAATGTACAAAACCTCCTGTGTGCGTCAACATGTTTCGAAGCGTGCTGCTTCTTCTTCAGGATGGGTGCACAGATCCCTACCTTGCTCACATGGACAATTCGATACCTTATGTACACAAGAAATACCATGTGCAGTTTTAATGAATAAATGTAGCAAAATATGCCATTAAATATCAAAATGTATTGCGAAAAGGTAATTCCTTTATGTGAATCTGAAAAAGAAACACAAGAGTACAGAAGGAAAATCAGGTAAATCAAATTATTCGGGTGTGGAATTCGTGACCTGCAAGAGTGATATATAGTGTCTATCGTTAGCTTTATTAAAAAGAAAAAGAGTCCCTAGAGTTAAGGATATCCCTTATGTCGCCGTGTTCCTGGCTTTAGGTAATAAAGACACCACCTGACTTAAAGAATAGCCCTATAGCCAAATTACAAAAATATAGCTCAGCTTGCAACCTAGGCTGAGCGTCAGTTTCATTGGGTACTCAGTCTTGCCTAAAAGTCCTATGGCATGCCAAACAAACTATATACGAAAGTGATAAAAACAGTGATTTATTAAAAAAGTTTTTCTTTACAGTACATAGTATCAATATTACATAATTATACAACACACAATTACAGTAAAAACCAAAAGTCGACAAGAGAACACATAAAGTCCATGATTTTTTCAACTGTAGATCTAAAAATTTAATCTACTTAATAAAATGCCCCTGTGACCTAATATATATAGGGGAAACAGCAAGAGAAATCAGGGTAAGATTAAACGAACACAGGTCTGCTATCAGAACCCGCAAAATTACAGCACCTTTGGTAGAACATTGGATTACCACTAAGCACACCAATCAAGATCTGAAATGGTGTGTGTTGGAGTCTATCAAAATGAATATGAGAGGAGGAGACATTACAACAAAACGCAAAAAAAGAGAGCAGTTCTACATGTCTAAATTGAATTCTGTACACAATGGCCTGAATAGCAAGGAGGATTGGGAAAGGATAATATAACCATCACTTATCTTCCTTAATTCTGTACTATAAAACACCTAATAATGCCAAAAATATATTAATGTTAACTTCCGGTTGATAAGAGTGGGATGATATCTGAATATAACACATATATATCGATCCCTAATATTTGTTCACCCTGTCCCACATTGGTCCATAGGGTACCTCCCTTGTTTTGTTTTGATATCGTTAGCTTTAGAAAACAAGTGTTGGTGCAGTGACCTGTAAAAAAAAAGGACATTTACAAAACACACTACCTCTAGATTGGTCGGTTCCAAGTTGTGACTATGAAGATTATACAGGTGAGAGACAATTGTCAATAAAAGAAACTGATTGTATACTTGCACTCTGTAAGTAAAAATGTTGTGGCATAAGAGATGTGCATGGGTGCCACGTGCTAATTGCAATCTGTAAGTAAGAACGTTGCGGCATGGGAGATGTGCATGGAGTGTCACTAGGTGAGAGCAGGAGTGGCCTTGCAGAAGCGGCTATGCCGTACTCACATTAGTGAGGATACCATGTCCAATTGTCCCCTCCGCGGCTCCGTGGTTACTGAGAAGCTAGGAGGGTCTGGTATTTATACTCTGCTTAATTGCCTTAATTGTTCCAGCCACTCGTATGGAGTACGTTTGTGACGGGAGCATCTCCCAGAGGCAAGTCATGGGTGAAGAGAGACCTGAAGTGGTTCCAGTTGGTCTGACCCGAAACTGCAAACAGGCACGTAGAGGTGGAACTAGGCTGCTCGCTGGTTGAAAAAAGAGATGCTTGGCGGTGAAACTATACCGCTCGCTATCTTGACTAAAAAGGGAGAAAAGCGTGGTGCTGATTGGGTGAAAACAGACGCGTTTTTCAGACAAGTTAGTGACATATTGACAGTTGGAAAGTTGTATTTTTAGGTAGCCCATAACTTTTGCTCTGTTTCACACATTTGCAACAAAATGGGCAGCTGCTTAGCAAGTTTCTCTTACCTTTGTATTTTTAAATTTGGGCAGATTTGTACAGGGGCACTTTTAAAAGGGGAGATCAAAAATATGATCCTTAGATAATAACTATAATGCCATTTATCGACTCCCCATAACATTTGGCAGACAGCCTGTTTAGTAGTCTGTGGGTATGGCATTTTTCATGCAGCTCCACCAATTGAGGCCGAAATTAAAAGGGGGGAAAACAATTTAATATGCCGATTACTTTGGGGTACCTATAATTTGCACATTTACCAGGCACTGCGTACGATCTCATAGTTTACATCACTCAGTAAGTAATATGATATCATTGATAATATCACTGATGATATCTGAAGTGACATAATTAATTACATCACTGTGAATGGCATATGTGTAAGTAATTGCTACATCAGTTAACTATAACTGGTGAATTTCAGTGTTGTTTTTTTTGTTGTTTAAATGGTATTTTTTAACAGGCATCTTCACTTAAATGTAATGTCGCTTTACTGTTTGGTGTTTTCAGTGAATCTTTAAGAGTTTTTTTTTAAGTAAAGTAAGGCATTACAGGCGAAGTCCTGAGTGTGTCATGATGCCTCAATAAACAATGGCAAGACATAGTATACATGGCATATTGAACTCTGCACAATCTGCACATATTATTTATGATATGGTATTTTTTTTATTTGTACTTGTTGTATCGAAAGATATTTAACCATAACCAAGATGAAAGGGGCTAAATATATGTAATATGTAAATATCACATTGAAGAGTAAACGATTTGTTATATGTAGAATGTGATACAGTAAAACCTGCTTTTCTACAGTTAATTTTCCCTTACTGTGGTATTTGATTCAAGTCTGACATTTGCATTGTAGACATACTTGGATCAATGTGCAATCATTATTACAGTTCCTCTAAATAGCAGGTTATTGGGCCTCATTTATTTTCACTGAAATTCAAGTTACACAAGAAATAACAGACAGTTACATGGTTAGGGGCTCTTGAGCTACCATGTGAAGCTGAATCACATTGGGGTTGGGTTTGACTGATTAGGGAGGTGGAGTACAATACCTCAAAGACTAGTTATGGATGCTTCAATAGTAAATACATTTCATGGAAAGGTTGCCGTCTCCATTTAAACTTGGCTTTAATCTTTTTGATAGACTGTTTTCAGGTATCTACTGAACGTGACATGTCAGCTGGTTGTTATCTTTGAATCCTTCCCTTTCAGTGAGAGGGGCACGATTCACTATGAATTGACTACTTGATTGTATTTTCTGTCTATTCAATGCACTTTGGAAATCCATTTGCCGTAGCTGCCTCTCACAAGTTCTTCTTTGTTGTGCAAAGTCCTTTGATGAGAAATTCTAAGAATTGCATGGATATGTTTGAGGCGGGAGATTGGTATCAAGGGTAGGTAAATATTAGTTACACATTACAGATTCATAACAACAGGCTCCCTGCAGCTCAGCTCTCGTCTTTGCATTTTGCGGTGATGAAATCTACAGTTACACAGCAGAGAGGTGATGGAGGCAGGCAGATAGAAGCTCACAATCCACTATATTTTGATTATGAGTTAGCAGGCTTGAGGAAGTTATTGCTCAAAATACAAAATTCATATAGTGCATCCCTGAGTAGGGATGTATGACGTTACAACGCATGCTTTTACCACACATGCTGTTACAACGCCAGTTTTACAACGCAAACCTTTACAATTCATAGTTCTGTGGGGTGCTGGATAGTGATTAGTTTAATTTACTATTCCAACTCCAGTCCCCGTGGACACTAGGGAAGGTGTTGGATAGTAAATTAAATCTATTCCCTATCCTAGAGCGCCCCCCAGCGCAATGCGTTGTAATAGTTTTCGTTGTAAAACCTGCGTTGTAATAGCACTGCGTTGTAAATGTTTCGTTGTAAAGGATGTTTCCCCTGAGTAGTGCAGCAAGGGCATTGGCAACAAGACTCGGGTGTGGGGAGGCCACCGCACCCCAAACCTACACTACCAGACATAGGGATTGTGTGTGGGGGATTTGGGGCTATGCACCATGGCTACGTCACTGAAAATGTAATTGTTTCCTAGATACGGAAAGAGGCAAAAGCAGCAATACAAGCAGCAGTAAAGCTACTGAGCAATGCTTTTACCTCTTCCAGGAATATAAGCATTTGCAAAGTCAATAAGTCTGTCATGCAGACTTGGTAAATGTGTATGTACTTATGCTGCATTTCTACACAGCAAACATAACCTTAAAGCATTTAAGCACTGTATACAGTCAAAGGCAAATTTACAGGCAACAAATGGTTGAAGAGGTAACAGGTCTCTGAGAGGAAGAGCGGCTTGCTACTGCATCATGCTATAGCATTCTTTAGAGAGGTGCATCTTCATTCATTTCCTAAATTGATGCAGGGTTGGGGCAGTCCTGATGGATACCAAGATATTGTTCCAGAACCTGGGTATACATATGGCAAAGGCCTATTGCCTTGTTTTTCCTTTTGTTCTCCTCTATGTTCCAGTCTGATGGTGTCCTGACTGGGTCTGGGTACAGAGCCACAAATATGGTGAGTGTATTAGCATCTAGGCAGGAATGCTCGTCCTGCCAGCTTTGTTACTGATGAAGCTAGTTTAGAAGATGTTGAGGTCCGGCAAGGGCAGCAGTAGAATTCCATTGAGATAGGAGTGATGGGGATCATATTTCTCTAGGCCACGGATATGATGTGCTCCACCATGCAGGGTGCCCTTGAGGGCGCCTGTCTGGTGTTTAGGAGGCCGTGGAGCAGGGTCTTTCCACCATGCAGATGCAAGAGTATAGTTGCTTGAGCTGAAGGTTCTCAATTCACTTTCTTGGAGGAACTGTTTCACTTATTTTAGCCGATAGATCTGGTACAAGACTGTCTTTGTTTTCTTGGGAATGGGCTCTTTGAGGGTGAGGTTTCTGTCTAGGGGGAATGACTCAAATGAATTGGCAATAGGTGAAAATTGGTGTTCAAAGCAATCAATATTCATGTCACCTAACCAGGTTTGAACTAGTTGTTGCTTGTTAATAACAAAAATGATGTCTTTGTGGGATTGAGCTTCAGGTAGGCGCTGGACATCGAGATCTAGAAGAGGTGCAAGCAGTGTTTGAGGTATTGAATGATTGCAGTGGAGGAGACTTTCAAGTAGAGTTGAGTATAATTAGTATATTGCTGACTATGTTGATTCTATTATCAGTGAGAAGAGCCCCAGGGGGCTTTACATAGTGGATGAAGATGTCAAGAGACGGGATGGAACATTAGATGATACCACAGGTAATAGGGCTTTTTGGGTCCTGGAGGAACTCATATGAATGATTTGGTGCTGGTTTGCATACGAAGGAGGGGAACCAGTGAAAGAGGCTTCCATTGTATCTCATTCAAGATTTTAGGATAAGGATGAAGCAGGGAAGGGATGAGGCAGGGATTTTTGAAAATGTCATAAGGGGTTGAGAGGTTCATATTTGCAGGCAGAAGGCATCTCTGTGTGTTGTCAGGAGGACACACCATCTCTGATATGTAAGGTAGGTGTCTGCATGCTACAATGTGATCTAAAGCATGACTGGCAGCTCTGCAGAAATTAATTGGTATTAATGTGATATTTAAATTGAGCATAGGTTTATTTTCAATGTTTTTGCCAATAAAGGATAGGTGTGCGATAGGCTGGTAGTTGGCTAGGCCATCAAGCTCTAGTGTGGGTTTCTTCAGGAGTGGGGCGTCTGTCTTGTGGGCCTCTAGGATTGTGCCTAGAGTCAATGAAGCAGTAGCAATGGCAAGGAAGGGTGACAGTGTTTTTCTGGAGAGACCTTTGATGAAGGATGAGCGTAAGACACCATCTTCATTATAGTTGGCATTAAGGGTGTTGAGTATGTCAGTGAGATCTGCAAGTGATAGGGCTTTCAAGCATTACATTTTATGAAATGATGCAAGAAGGGGTGGATCTAAGAAGAGAAGTAGGCTTTATTTGTCAATATACTGCTGAAGCATCCATATGTTTATTACTGAAGAAGAGGTTGATGGTATTTAATGTGTCTGTTGAGTGATGGAAAGACAGGTCAGGCAGGGGTTTGATGCAGTTTCGTGCAGTGCTTGATTATCTTGTAGAGTGTTTTGCTTCTGTTGGCAACTTTATTGATTGTGCTGGTATGGTATTTGGATATGGATGATTTGTAGAATTGTCTGCCTGTTCCCTGGGATGACTTTAAGGGTGATCTGCTGGATTGATGTTATATTTTGGGCTGACCTTGCTGTGTTGGTTAGACATTGAGCAGAGAGATGGGGATGGCAAGGGGGTTGGCCCAGGCCAGCAGTATGGGTGGTTTTCAATGAATGGTTGACGACTTCTCCAAGATAATGCCAAGGATGTTTCCATTAGCGTGATGAGGTTTAAAAGAGTACTCTTGTTTTTTATGCGTATGCATTGTCTGTGAAGTTGAAGTCACCCAGAGGTCTGGTATGAGTAATGGGCTGTGGGCTATATAGTGCCATTCGTACACAACTGCCCATTAGGAGCACAAAGCAATAGCATTAAGGGATATGCCAAGCGCAAGTCAAAGAAGAGCCTGAGGTGGGTGCTGAAAGTCTATGAAATAGCCCAGTAACAAGAGAAAAGCTACAACCAGGACACCAAGAAAGGTACAGTTAGCCTGGAGCATGGGATATTAAGTGATTGGGTGACCATTTGGGTGTTAGAGAATCCCAATGTATAAAGGCAAGAAAGTAATTGGGCAGCTATCTTAAGGTTGGGCTTGTACTCAAGTCCTAACAAAAACATGGAAACAGCCTACTGCAGAAAATAAAATATGCAAAAAGGGTTGTACTTCGTAAACAACATATTTATGAACAATTGATGACTGTCTCTATTTTTCAGATGCAAAATAGTCCCACATGTATGGCAATGGGAGCAATCCACTGGGTGTGGAATAATACATCAAACAGCAGTCGGTGAGAGTGATACTCATTTTAAACAATGCGTATATATTTCAGTCTTAGGACTGTTGGGTAGTTCCTACTAATCTATAGGAATTGTTCATTTGTTGGACAACATAAACTAGAGGTTTGGTGCCTAGACTGATTCCGGACACCCCGCATGATATGTACAGTCCCAAGATCACAGTGCCACCGTAAGCCCCCCTAACTCGATCAGGGAGAAAATGGTTTCTGGTAACCACTGAACATGAAAACCCTGACACCTCAGTGATTGTGGAAACAGTACAGAACCTTTCACTTAGTCACTCTTGCTCACTTATGCTCAGAGAAGTACACAGAGACTACACAGTGGGATGTTTTTCAATATGTTTATTGTTTATGTTTAACATTATTCTTGTATAAAATATGTGTGCTGCAATGATTAATAGACAGATGCAGATAAAAGTAATTATGAGCACAAAAAGAGTAAATAGTAGATATAGTTCTACCATGGCGCTAAAACAGTGTATATATGCAGGCATATAAAACAAGGCAGTAATCGAGCGTATTCCTACTATTGAAACCCTACTCTACGTGTACCTAGAGTGTGTGTAGGTGTGGAGCCAAGAATCCCTGGAAGGGGAAATCCATCCCCATTACCTGATGGGAGAGAATGAAGGACCCCGTCTTGGTCACAAACTGGCCACCCTTCACGAGATGTCAGGCTGTTGCCTGGTGAAGTCTCAGCATGCAAAGAACTTTAGTGTCAGCTGAAGTGCCTCCTCTCCTCATCTATAGGGATGCTCATCTTTTATTATATAATGCAGCCTTGCAATGTGCGTATAGATTAGTGATGTTATGGATATGTAGGTAGCCCGGTCACCCTGTGGATGAAGAAAGAGCTGACATGTGTACATAGTACGAGAAGAGACCTTGTACACGGTTCAATGCATTGTGATAGTGTTGTGCGAAGCTAGATGTGTGAACAACTTTAGTTTCAGAGAAACTAATCCAAACATTGTCACACATGCAAATATGTGCAAAAGGTCACTGCTAAAAAACAGGACAATGTAAGAATATAAGCTGCTTCGCTACATGGGTCTAACCCAGGAATATAACAGGGCCTGATTTAGATCTTGGCAGAAGGGTTATTCCACGACAACGGTGATGGATATCCCATCAGCAGAAATATAAATCCCATAGGATATTATATTTCAGCAGACAGGATATCCGTCACCGGTGTGATGGAGTAACCCATTTGCTGAGACCTAAATTAGGTCCTTAGAGCCTTGTAGATGGGATGCTCAGGGCAAAACATGAAGGTTATCCTGGCAACTGTTTTACAAGCTCCTTAGGCTATAACACACCTGTAATACAGCTGACAGGATATCTATCATATTTGTGGCAGTCTGTCACATCCGACAAACTCTAAATGATATTGTTAGTAACAATATCACTGTATGACAGAAAGCTGGAACTAACCAACAACTATTAATACAGAGTTCCCCAGGTAAAGTCAACTAAATGACTGGCATGAGCCTCTCTCTCATTAAGTCAGACAGAAAGGGTGAGTGTTGTGAACCCTTTTCGGAATTTTTAGGGATACCTCACACAGGTCACCGGTTGGACTACACTTGTAATCCCACCCGGTGATCGTCCAGCGTCATCATCGGTATCCTGCCCCTGCGACAGACTGGCGGTGCAATGCCTGTCGGGCAACAACAGATGTCGCACTTTGGCGGGGATCTTCTATTCCTTAGCCAAAGGGTGTGTGGGTGTGCGGGGCCTAAAAAAAGAGGTTTATGGTTGTGCAAAAGTGAGCGTGAGTGTGATTTAAAAAAAGTCAGTAGAGTCCAAATAATGGGTTTTTAATGGCATGGCTCACTGCTTTATTAAAATAATAAGGGGTATTGAGGCGGGACAGTCAAGGTAGTGAGGCCTCATTCAACCCTTAGTGAACAAATGGTCAACATGTTTCTCGCCACGAAGGCAATTCGTCAGGACCAAGATAAACAGTGCTCATATAATTGCAGGGGATCCCTCAGTGATCAGAGGGATCCAGTATACGACCTGGTGTGTGTCGTATGGTGATCCTTTGTCAGGACCCTTCCCAGAACCGTATTCCTAATAGTGAAGCTCCCTCGCGCTGACCTGGTGGGGCCAGAACTCGGTGTGGGACACCTGATAGTTCTTGGCAGAGGGCGTCTAGGCACCTACCCCTCCCACTCCGGATGATACCGCAGGCCAGCCGGTGGAGCTGCAACGTCCCGAGGTCTCTAGTTAAGACCGGGAAGCGCGGGCATTAGGTGGAAACATGAAGGTTATCCTGGCAACTGTTTTACAAGCTCCTTAGGCTATAACACACCTGTAATACAGCTGACAGGATATCTATCATATTTGTGGCAGTCTGTCACATCCGACAAACTCTAAATGATATTGTTAGTAACAATATCACTGTATGACAGAAAGCTGGAACTGCCTGTAGTCAAATGCTAAAATATACGGAAACCTTTATCTTCTGCGGGCTGTCAGCGTTCTGCCACGGGGTAATTCCTGACCACGCTGCTACTCACCTGGACTTTCGCCACAGCATAGGCGGTTTCAAGGACACCGCAACCATCGGGGACTTCATCCCCCAGCATCCCCTTGGCTGCGCATACCAACGATGCTGTCCCAAGGCGCCTGGAGGCGCTTAAATCAGCACGGCGACTCCCGCGGCGCGGGACGCACGCGGGCGTGCCTGGGCCAAGCCCGGGCCAAGGGTGGGCCCGTCTTTGCCCGTCATAGCCCGGAAGAGGCTGGGCTGGGCTCTGTCTCTTGGCTCATTGGCATTTGGAACTCTGGGACCTCAATCAAGTAAGGACATTAATATTGCTTAAAGACTCTCCCCTTTAAGCAGACTTTGCCTGTTGACATATTGTTTTAATTGTGCATAAAGAAGGAGCACCTCATTACTGATGGGAAAAGAAAGCTAAACAAATCTAATGGAGCACTGCCATCAGATAAGAAAAAATTAAACAATATGTCACTAATGAATTATCTGACGGGTGCAGTAGGGGCTATTGAGAAACAAATATCTAGTGTCGAAGATGCATTGACTAAAGAGAAAGAAGTACTGATTA
Organism: Lissotriton vulgaris; assembly: GCF_964263255.1. Lineage (NCBI taxonomy): Eukaryota > Metazoa > Chordata > Amphibia > Caudata > Salamandridae > Lissotriton > Lissotriton vulgaris. Next base: position 720,298,193 of record NC_141696.1, read on the forward strand.
CAGGGGTTTTGAGTAAAAATGTTAGTAATCAAGGGACAAAGTTCCCAGGAACAAAGAACATCAGTAACATTTCAAATGAGCTAATTAACAGCTGCATTCTCAGAGGAGGGGACGAGATTTGTTCTGAAGACCAAGAGGTTGTTACACAGCCCCCACCAAAGAGAACTTGTATAAAGGAAAAGAAAGTCCCTCCAATTAGTCTACCTCCTGTGATACACATTACCTCTGAGGCACTAAACAATAAGGTTCCAGTCGCAACTATGGCTCAAAGTAAGCCTAATACAGGGACACATAGGGTGAAAAAACGTCCAAACCAGGTAAAAAGCTATACAAAATCTCAAACCTGTAACCGCCCATCTGATTTTTAACTCCCTTTTTGCAGATTTGGCATCTACAATTCAAACACTCATTGGTCAATTAGAGGAAAGGTTAGTGCACTTAGAAGCTGGACAGGTTTCTATCCTGAACAAACTAAATGAACTAGCTGAATCTACCCCTAAGTTAGTAAAGGGGGGTGATGAATGGTTATGTAGGCAGCCCCCCTCTACTCTGAGACAGAGAGCCTACTGCCCTATTATTTTGGAAAAAGCTGCCAGAGAAGGTGTTATAACAGGGCATAATAATAGGTATGATGGAAAAGAGGGGGTAAGAGGTTTAGAAAAAGAAAAAAATGGGAGGATACCACTCATTGATACGCATCTACGGGAAAAGTTACTAAAGACATCTACCCAAATAACGCATCAAGAACCCATTACCCTAAACCTTCCACCCGCTACGGCCCCGTACACCCTAGTTTTGGCAAATGTACCGCTGATAAATGACTCTGAGAACGAATGCTGGGCTACTCTGCGGAATAAGCAGATCCATCACTTGGTACTTAAAACAGGCCTAGCTAAGGATATGTTTGAAGGGTTTAAAATGGTGAGACGTGTCTCCTGGGTGGGCTGGGAGAGAAAGACTTGGACAGGGGATTGTGTAGTTTTGGCCCTGAGTTCCCCTGCCCTGGTATATGAAATTTTAAAGGGAGTGGGGCAAGTTGATTTAAGATCTGATGGAATAAAAATTCTCCCACTGGCCTTTTTTTATCACCCACGCCTGCTAAGGAGGGGAAAATTCTATGTTGAGGCATGGCTTTAATAATGATGATAATCTGACCTATAGAATTGCGACACATAATAGATTCGAACCATTAAGTCAGCTCGGAGAGGTGGACTGACTTCATGACGGTATCTATAACATTTGTAGCTCAGCCCAGAAAGTGAATACATCGCTAGTGCATCACTCAATAAGGTTGCATTAGTGCCCCAGAATGAGGTTAACTTGTCACAGGATGTAGTTTCCCCGAACACTAAAGATGTGACCGACAATGATGGCTTAGACTCTGACAGAAATAAGGTCCAATGTGTAAGTCTAATAATTCCACACAGTCAACAAGTCAGACCTGAAGCGGGGAATCCAGTGTTTTTTAAGGATAGGGATTACATTTTTTCTGCTAGTAAGTGGGGAGCACCAAAGTTCACCAATGATGATGATTGCAATCCACCTGCCAGGTCACCAATAACCCATGGGCCTGTAAGGATAGCCTCCTGGAATGTTTGTGGTCTTGAAAGTAAAGTTTCTAATAATGCTTGGGGAGATTTTATTCAGGAGTTTGATATAATGTGCCTCCAAGAAACTTGGCTCATAAATGAGAAGCATCTGGACAGTTATAAAACTTTCCACACTCCAGCGGTGCGGTCCACATGCGGGAGACACAAAGGGGGAATCTGTGTTTACGTATCCAATATGCTGAGGGTGCAGGGTGTTAAAATGTTAAAGAGCTCCCCGTATTATCAAATGGTATCCATCTACTTACACTCACCTATAAAGTTGCTGGTGGTAAACTTCTATAATATCATTGATAATGCTAACTTCACTGATGTGATGAAAACTTTTATAGAAGATTTAAATGATGAAACCACTGCAAAGGGAAGAGATGTAATTTTGTTATGGGGAGGGGATTTAAACATAAGTATATGGAAATTGAATGCGTGCGGCTTCAGGGGAAAATGAATGGGAAGAAAATGGTGGCATGAATCATTTTGTCCACACAGAGAGAGGGGGAAAAATTAATGATATTATGGCCACGTTCGACCTAGGTTTTGCAAACATGATGTGCTCCCCAAAGGTAAACTTTAGTCCCACTTTTATGGGCCTAGGATTTAAATCTGGATTGATTTTATTATCCTTCCTATTCAATAGTCTTACTGGGTGGAAAAATTCATGATTTGCCCTAATGGCCTTAGTGACCATTTGCCCCTTAGTCTGCATCTAAAATTACCTAGTCGTAACGATTCCTCCACAATAGAGTGTTTGGCATGGTCACAAGAAATTGTGATGGCTCACCAAAATGGTTTTGCACTGAGGTGGGGTTAAAAGGATCTAATAAAAATGAACATCGATATCATATCAAAGGCATTAACACCTATCTTTGTATGTTTAGATGAAGAGACCCCTTACGCTGAGACCCTAGATGCTTTCATGCAGGTCACTATAGTTATCCAAAATTCCCTCTCTAGGCCAAATAAAAAGAGACAAGCTAAGAGTAATGGCTGGTTTGACACCCATTGCACTAAAACATACTCTCTCCTTAAGGCTGCCCTCAGTACACAAATAAGGGATTAAGAACAAATTAGAGCGTGCAGGAAGGCCTATAACTTAGCTAAGAACCAACAGAAAAAAGAAATAAAAGAACAGGCTTGGCAAAACTTGTGTGAGGCTGCCCAACTTAGAGATTCCCAATTGTTCTGGCAGGCAGTGAATGCTCCTTACTTTTCTAAAAAAGATACCTTGAGAATAGAAATCGCTATAGATGAAAAAACTTGGATCGATTTCTTCTCGTAGGTATATAATAAAGAGGAGGAAAATCCTGTTAGGCCCTTAGAAAACAGTGAGCTGGATGGACATGATCAGGAACACTCTCCGATACCTATAGAGTTCTCACAAGAGGAGGTTTTACTGGCAATTAATACCAGTAAAGGAAAAAAGCCCCGAGTCCCGATGGGATTCCAAATGATATTTTTAAATTGACTACCGAACTTTGGGCCCCACTTTTGGCACATGTCCTAACGGCCTGCTGTGCCAAAGGATTTATAAAAACCTGGTGTGAATCGGTAATAATACCCATCTACAAAAAAGGGGACAGAGAAAATCCAGCTAACTATAGGCCTATATCACTCCTGGACTCACTTATGAAGATTGCAGGAAGGGTGGTTTTAAACAAATTACAAACTTGGGCTGATGATAATAATATTTTGAGCCCAGTACAGTATGGTTTTAGGGAGGGGATGGGTACTGTGGAGCAGGTTCTAAATTTTGTGATATTACAAGGGAAATATACCCAGGCAAAGACAGGGTGTTTATACACCATATTTGTCGATCTCACAGCCACTTTCGACTGTGTAGATCATAATAAGCTTTGGGAAGTATTGGAAGACATACGGGTGGAACCTGCCATTGTGCAATTCCTTCGACAACTATATACAGGAGCCACTGCAAAGGTGAGACATGGACTGAAGGGAGAATGCACCAAGCCTTTCCGCATAGAGAGGGGAGTCAGACAGGGCTGCGTCCTTGCCCCATTCCTTTTCTCCATGTATACGAATGCTTTGGAGAAGGAATTGGAGGCCAGTGTAGTAGACTCTCCAAGATACAGCAATAAGCAGGCTGTCTCCCTTCTCTATGCGGACAACGCAGTGCTAATGGCCAGAACCAAAATAGGAGCCCAGAAGGCTCTTTCCAAATATATTGAGTTCATGGATAAAAGGGGCCTAAAAATAAATGCTAAGAAATCGTTTGTGATGAAGAGTGGGAAAGGTCGGGCTAGATGTAAAACTATCCAGGTGGGGGATGTTTCTATTGAACATAGCAAAACATTTTCCTACCTGGGGGTGCTTCTTGATGGTTCGGGCTCATGGGGTCCCGCGGTTAAGAGCAGGACCCTATTGTTTAAATGCTCAATAGTGGCATTAATGAACTTTGCCAAAAAATTAGGGAAAAGACCCCCGGAGATCCTTCTAAAAATATATACAGCCAAATGTAGGAGTATAGACCTTTATGGGGTGGGTATCTGGGGTTTCCAAAATGTTGCGTCCTTACAAATTGCAGAAAATGGCTTTTTTAGATATCTTTTAGCACTTCCTCAGGGCACTTCAGTTTTAACTGTCATGCAGAATTAGGTATGGAGTTTATCATAGACCTCATAAAACTACAGCCAATCTTACTCTGGCAGAGAGTATGGTCTGCAGACGTGCTGGGCCTTAATCGAGAAATCATTAAGGATGTAATGGCTTTGGATAACTCAAGACATATCCCATAGTTAGAGTATGTCAGAAAAACACTAACAGATCTGCATAGACTCGAACTGTATAATAACCCTGAACTAATCTGCATGATATCGAGAAAGGAACAACATTTTTTATGTATGAACCACTTTGAACTGCTCAGATCATCGGGCGCAATTACTAAAATATCAGTGATTCACCATCAAATGACCTTGGCCTGGTACACAATCCATCCTTATTTATTTCATTGCACAAAGGGTTTTGATCGATTTATTTTGACAAGGTTTAGATTTGAAATATTCCATCGCCTGGTAACATTTCCAGCTAAAAATGACTGGTCAAGGAATTTGGAGTTTTGCCCGTGTGATAACTTATCACTGCAATCCACATTTCACATGGTTTTATTTTGTAAATATTATGAGAACTAACGTAGAAGGTGGATTAAGCAGTATCTGAAGCAGGGTTTGTGGCGGCAATGCCGGCCAGCATAATAATTCCTACAACAATTGGAAAATGAATGTTGTATTATGATTATGTCTGATTTTTTTTAAAGTATCCTGAGGAACCTGAATTTTATAATCTGTTAACTGTATTAAGGAGAGGTTTTAGCCTGTTAAACTGTAATTATTTAATCTTATTTTAATGTTTTTCTTATGGTACTTGTATGAAATGGTCTATGCTTTTATGATTTTATGTTCTTGCTAAAATCGAATAAAGCATTTTCTGATTCTGTTTCTGATTCAAATGCTTAAATATACGCAAGAGAAAAGAGCTAAAGAGGTTGTGCAGCAGGAATGGTAAAGCCCTTAACTCCTTCGCTGCGGCGGCTATTCCACCGCAGCGCTAACGGTTGCGGGCGGGCGCGCCGCTCACCCGCGCTGGTGACAGAACCGTTCCCTCACGGCTCGCGGGTTAGCTGTGCTTGTGACGGAACGGTTCCGTCACGTCCCCGCCCGCTTAATTAAACCCGCCGCGCAGGCGCGAAATCAGCGCCGCGCAAGCGCGGCGGCCGGGCCGTGACGGAACCGTTCCGTCACCAGCACAGCCCACCCGAGGGGCGTGACGGAACGGTTCCGTCAGCAGCATCGAAGGTGTTACGGAGAACGAGTTACTAAAAAGGCAACCTCACTGTTAGTAAAAACACACATGGTGAGCATCACATAATGAGTTTACTCAAAGCCAACAGAAATGTCATGAGTGTTTTTCTGAATGATGTTGCAAAAGAAAGATGTCTTATCATCATTGGTAGGCTATTTCAAAGACATGTTTTGCAGGAGGCCAATGTGATCAGTTTTGGAGTTGTACAGCTCAGCATTGATCAGAGAGTAAATTCATGGGATGTTCAACTTGTAAAAATACATAGGAGGCTCTTTTGTGTTCCATTTACCTTAGCTGGGAAAACAACTATTCTTGACAAGCCATATTTGGGTGTGCATTTTAAACTGCTTTCCGGCATACTCTTACTTTTTGAAGTTGATGACGTTTTTAGAAACCCTCATTTTTTCTGGATCTGGATGTGACCACGAAGGGTATGTGTTGTCTTCATGAAGGCTTCTCAACTGCCCTTATACTAATTGTGTCATTTCCCATTACCCTATAGATATCTCACTTACTCTTGGGAGTTCCTGACACATAAAACTTGCATTGATTAAGCAGCGAATACCAGTACACTAGCAATACTTTACAATTTTGTAAGCAATTTTGCTGTGTGTCTCAAGTAAGAGAAATTAATGCGGCCTAATAGAATTTTATTTTTTTCGGAAAAGGAAAACATGTTTGGTGGGGGTTAGATCTTTCTGCCTTAGGGTGGTCTCTTCCCAAATGTTTAGCCTACTTACCTTCATTTGTCTGGGGCAGAGCAGCACACGAGTGGGGGAGAGGTCATAGGGCTTCAGCGAAAATTAGTTACAGAGTAACTGGAGGGCCAGGAAGGGGGGCTATTACAGCTCCTTTGGATATCAACAAAAACGAAGGTGCTGTTGCTGATATTCCCCTTAAAGAAGATCAAGTGGGTCGAGGTGACTCGGCTGAGGCAGTCGCTTTAGTCATACCAGGGTACAAGTTAAGGAGTGCAGGAAGGGGTGGTGGGGAGAAGGTACCCTCAAAACATAGTGGACCACTTATAGGTAAAAATAAAAGCCCACAAGAAATAAAAATTAAAAAAATACAAAAGAAAAAGAATAATACCAACGAGTGCAGCAAGGTAGGGAAAAATTGTGTTTTGGATTGGAAAGTTAAGACAACTGCTTTGCACAAATCTTACTTTAAAACCGTACCAAAGACGCTGATATTGAAACCTAAGTCTATACAAATTAGTCAGAGCACAGAGGTTGAGGAGGGTAGAGGTCAGGCTTCCAGTGTTGTCGATTTGCAAGGCTTTCATTATAGTCCCAACCGTGTCCTTCCCTGTGTGACGAGCTGTGGCTGACATGGACGTGCTTGACGTGCTAACGCTGACGCTGAGGTCGAACGCTTGACGGAGAGAGCGAGAGCAGCGCAAGCAGAATCAAAAATTAGCTAGCATTCGCGCCAAGAATTTTCAATTCTATTAAGGACACGGAGGCGAGGATTATGCTTCTCTTTCTTATTTTTGCTACTCACAGCAGCCAATGAAGAACGTTTTGTATGCAAATAAAAACTACATTTCCCATGATGCTTGTACATACATCACATCCTGTATAGCCCCATAAGAGCTGCTGCACCCAATGGCTCCTCCTCTTTCTTTGCTCGTACATATACAGTCCACACATTAATAAATCCAGTCCATTTCACAGAATATGAGTCTCAATAACATCCTTCAACATGGAGAACCATCGTCAACTGGAAATATCACGTCTTCTAAGCCAGAAGAACACCTGCTCCTTCATCTTTACTCGAAGCTGAAAAGAATGAGACAGGAAAAACCCATAACTTCTGCTGATACAGAATATCAAGTACATGCGGGTGGGCAATTATTACCAATACTGTAATAAACCGGGTGGGATAATCCTCGCCTCCGTGTCCTTAATAGAATTGAAAATTCTTGGCGCGAATGCTAGCTAATTTTTGATTCTATTACAGGACCGGAGGCTTCGGATTATGCTAGTTTAACGCTTATCAACACAACTACAGTCTCAAATCTCCCACCGGTACATAATATACAGTTTAAATAGAGTCTGAGAAACTCCATCAGAAAAATTAAAACTTGCACAACAATGGGAATTATCAAAACAAGAATGGTAAGTATTGTACTTGAGCAAACTGCGTCTCACAATTGGTTCTAACACTCATTCCGGCAAAAGGCCCTCAATCATCGGCTGTAATATCCTCGTACTCACATATAAAATGTCAATGATCATTAACAGACATATGAACATATACTCGAAAACCTCAGATAGTAAATCCGAGATTCCTCGTTGTAAGCCATGAGGCGTGTGAAGAAACACTCATAAAGTGCTTTATCTCGACTTCGTGTGACCAGGCCCTGACCACATGCAGTTCAGACTTCGCTGACAGAGCAACTTTTAGAGTAGATACTGTACCTGTAAAACGCGGGCCCTGCCTCGCCATAGGAACACCTGAAGGCGGAATGCTTTGTAACACAGCCTGACAATATTTACTGTCCAGTCGACATACGATTATATGCCTAGTAATAAAAAGGAAAACCCAGACGCAAGTTCAGCAACTCGCCTTGGACCGAGAATGAGCCGCAGAAAAACGGTCAAAATGGAGGCTATAAGGTGCACGGTATTGAAGTCCCCGTACAATATTTGGAAAATAATTCACAAGTAGGGAAAACAGGCCTCACAAAGCCTGCCAAAAAGGCGTACACATCAACAGAGCGACCCTCTATCGCTGAAACGCATGTCAGGAAGGAAGGACCCAGAGTACAAAATGAACGCCCTCAGCACGTTCGAAAAACCAGAAAAGTATTGTATGTACCAGAAACTTGATCGTAAACAAAGTAAGTCGGAATACATACACCCTAGGGAAGAACTGTACTTACCACCTGGCCATGAGTCAAACCCAGACCCGTGCTTACTAAACGGCCACGATGAACCTGCGGGCCGTAGCTCCCCGGTGAACCATAAAGGCAACAGCCTTGATCTACATGAGTGCTACGTCATGAGAAAAAGAAAAATAATACGGTCAGGCAGGAAACCGAACCTGCTTCCGCTAACCCAAGGGGCATTGAAATGTCAAAATGGAGTCCACCCTGCACGAAAGTTGCGACTCAGTCGCCGAAAATACCAAGAACCGGATGGAACAATCCTTTACCGTCATGAAGGCTAAGGAGGTATACCGCAACCTAAATATGAAAGTTTCGGCAGAATGGCCGGAGTCCTGGAACAAGACCACTTAAGAAGATGAGCTAAACGCCCATATCCGCTGATCGATCTCGCCGTCGAGATATTGCGATGCTGAACAGTAAGCCTCCAGGGGCGTGCATGATAAAGAGCCCGAATAGCTGAAGGATCGGAAACAATAATTGGACTGACGGTGTCCAACACACTGCTACCATGGCACCCCTATGAAGGGAACGCTGGCACTGATACCATCGGAAATTCATCCTCGCAATGTAGATTGGGTCATACCACACCTGAGTCGCGTAGGAAGGAGATAAGCCTGGAACCTAAACTAAGAGCCACAAATGCATGAAGGTAATAACCGGGCTAATCCAGCACATCAATCCGATGTCCGGAAAGGTTAGGCCAAGGCCTGTTAAGATAGTCCCATCCATACAGAAATGTATCCAGTTAATTTGAAAGGTAAATCAATTCGGTACTCGGAGGGTACTAGAGAGCTGAGAGCTTGGGACATTCTATACCTCGCCTCAACCATTAGAACCGCCACCGGAACAACTGCCATTGCAGTGAAGGAGGAGATCACCAGACTCACTCCTGAACGCTATATGCCAAAAGCTGCGGAAAACAATGGAAAAGAAGACCAACTAGTATGAATGTGACCACAAGCAAAAAACGTCTACCCTTTATACACTCAACGATAATAAATCTGTCCCATAGGGATCTGATGCAAAAGGCCCACCTGGATCTGGTGTGCTGGTGTCCAACCATATGAAAGGCTATGTGCCACTCGGCGATTTGGCACAAAGGCGTTATACCGACGCCTATCGCCGATCGTGGCTGACTACAACCTAGATTCGCAGCCTGTCGAGTCTGGGAGTCCCTTTCAGAGATGACTAGAAAAAAGAAGTCTAGCGACGCCGTCGGGCAAATCCTCAGCTATACCCCAAAAAAGGGGGGGGGTTGCACGCCCTAGGCTAAATCCCATCACACGCGCGCTGCTGCCTTACGTGTTGGCGAAAAGAAATACGAAATGAAAATAATAAATGAAATAATAAATAAAAGAGATAAAAAATCATGCTCAAGGATTTGTGGTAACAGAACGAAAAAGTGGGCGTCAATCAAGCCCTGTCACCCTTAGATAGGTAACGTCATACTCGTGGCCCTGTTGATCACACAAGAACGGGAAGAACTTGGGTGTCAACATAATTAGTCCAGGAGGCTCTTGCGCTCCTATCAGTAGTTGTCATCCTCCAATATATACATAGATATACACATGTCCCACCATCACCCTCAAGGGATATCCGTATTTAATATATATGGTAGTGCAAAGCACAGCGCAATGGAGGAGTAGAGGGGGAGACAACCCTGTGCACACTAAAACAGAGAATGAATAATGTAGCGGCTCCTCAGCAAAGCTGTAGTCATTATACCAGTCCAGAGGGCGTCGGAGTCATTGTAAAATACAAGGAGCGTGTGCGCACTCCGAGGGCCAGCCTATTGTTAAAGCCTGGAGGCTACCAGGCACTCTGCTCAGATAAAGCAGGAGCCACTGAGACCTCAAAACAAAACAAACTGGGGACGCATGCGACGTGCGTAGGCCAAAGTGCCCAAAAGTAAGCCCAAAATTGTGCCCAAGTGGGTTACGCACACTGGAGCGTTATGACTCCATAACCGCACTCGACTACTAGGGAAAGCCTTTGGCAGAGAAAGTGCGAGACCGCGCAATAATTCAACCAACCCTATGGAAGTGACAGGAAAATATATTGCAATGTGGAAACAGCATCGCTGGAACCCAATCTAGGAGCTAAAATTCTAGACACAAGCCATCGGTACCCATTTCATCATGGCGCCATGCCAGCGCCGCATTTCAGCTCCGGAGGGAGCGTTTGAGTCAGTTTGTGGCCGAGTCAGGCCTCCCACGAGGTTTAATGTCGCCGGCAAGAGCAGAGCGACCTCACCACTCCTGCCGGAGCGATCTGAAACTTGTATTGGTGGGTGAAATAAAAAACGCTACCAAGCGCACTACTGTCTTCCAGTATAAATAATGAAAACATGCACCAGGGGAATATCAAACTTAAATAGTAATAAAAGTACGAAAATAGAATTATAAACATTAAATTTCATGTGGCAATTGGAAAATATGAAGTGGAGGCACCTGGGATCGTGCCCTGAACCATGGAGATAAGAGGCAACAGCCTTGCCCCGAGGCCACGTGTAAACCAATCATGGCCATGCAGCTGTAACGTTCAGCGGCCAGAAGCCGCGCCCGAACGGGCCAACCGAGGAAACCACAGACCTGCTGCGGGAGGAGGCTCAACACTCATACGCCGCCCCCTCGATAAACACTGCCATGCCCGCAGGCCCTCGGGGGACGGAAAACGTGGCCGGAGAGGCCGAACAGTCAATTAAGTAAAAGCTTCCCCGGAGTACGCCGCTCCCAGCGGGAGCCGCTCCGCCTAATCATAAAACAAGCAATGGCGCCCGCGAGCGCTGGTTCAAGACAAAGCATGGTAAATCCGTTTTAGTCGACAAAAGATATGGTCAGCATTAAAAACAATTTTTACATAGCGCGATATAAGCGCAAAGCATTCAAATAGCGCGACATGAGCGCAAACATACAGGTAATAACATCAAAGGCCATCCAACAGCCAGGTAAAACATGTCATGGCACAATGTTGCGAGTACTTGACTGTCTGCGTGAGCAGCAAAGAAAGAGGAGGAGACATTGGGTACAGCAGCTCTTATGGGGCTATACAGGATGTGATGTATGTACAAGCATCATGGGAAATGTAGTTTTTATTTGCATACAAAACGTTTTTCATTGGCTGCTGTGAGTAGCAAATATAAGAAAGAGAAGCATAATCCGAAGCCTCCGGTCCTGTAATAGAATCGAGACGCGGAAGACAAGGTGCGGTAATCAGACTAATCAGACTCGTACCAGGCTAAAATCCCCCCCCCCCCCAAGGGGAGTCGCAGAAGGTGCCGGCCGGGATTATAGTGGGCTGCTCGGCGGTACATTGGCGGTACATTGATCACGGTGAAAACCGCTACCGCATCCTGCGCTCTCAGCAAGTAGGGCCAGGTGGAGGTGTCAGAGTTCGTGGGGCCGGCCCCCGGAGCAGGGAAGCAATTCTGCTGGAAGTTGCTGTTGCTGGAAGTTCGTTATTCCCTGATTCGGGCAAAAGAAGCCTAGGCCCCGGGGAGACGCCCGATTAGGGGCCCCTGTGAGGACTGGGCAGGTTTAAGGCAGGTTTAAGCCAGCACAAGAGAATCAAAGATCACCCTCTGTCAGCCAATCAGCTCACAGGGAAGGTAAGTGGTTTTAGATTAGATTTTAACCCGTTTTAATCATTTGGATTAGCGTGTGAGTGGGTAAAAGTGAGGGCTGCTGAATTCGCAGGCTAACAAGGGAAGGCTAGCCTGTGTGGCCTTGACATAATTCACGGAACAGGTGTAGCTTGGATATGGCCCCTAGAAAGGCAAAGCCAAAGGAAATATGCTTAGAGCCACTGGAAAAAGCTGATGAGTTTGACGTGACATCAGTCGCGGAAGGGCCCGAAGAGGCTATAATGAATCCCTCCGGGCTAAAAGATAAAAAGGAGGGAAAAAAACTGCCAAGAAGTCCTCCACGGAGAATAAACTGCAAGGAAGCGAGAAAGATGGCAGCCTTGTGTCTAAATCCATAAAAGACTGTGTGGGGAAGCATTTCAAGAGAACACCCACCCCAGGAAAAGGGCAAGCCCAAGCCCAAGAGTTTAATAAGGAGTTACCAAGCGTTGAAGTAGAAGATGTAGTGGAGATTGTGGACTCCTCACTTACACAGTGTGGTCTAAGCCACAGGATGCTCCCCCATGAACCAAGACTCTCATCTTCTGCTCGGATCTTTTCTTCGCCAAGGGCAGAGGATGAAGGCTTGACAGGTCTTGGGTCCAAAGATGTGCGGAACTATTTTAATATGTCAAATCCAACGGCAAGAACTATATTTGACAGAAGTGTGGACCAAGTCGGGAACCAAAGCCCTAAACCTCTAGATTCTCTAAATGAAATATTACGGAATGGAACTTTGGGCATGGATATTACATTGTCATCCTCTGCCTAGATGTTGGACATAATGTTGATGCTACAAAAAATGCTGCAAGGACTGCTAGAGGTTTCTGTGTTAAATAATACCCTGTTAAATAATCATGAAATACAATTTAAGGAAATGATAGAAGAACTGCAGGGGATAAGGGGACTGATGCCTACAATGGTTAGAACAGTACAGGACCCAGCGACAGATGGCCAAGTTGAAGAGAACATAGAGCCATTAGTGGAGGGTGGTCCCCTGAATAACGTTTATATTTCTAGATGGCCTAAGTTGGTAAGGAGGCGGAGAGAGACCTTTGGGCACCAGAACTTCAGGTACTCCCATAAAAGTCTTTCCCACGTTCAGGGTAGAAGGCCCAAAATAAAGTGAAGGGTAAAGAAAGGAAGGCTAGGTTAATAACTAAAGAAAATGTCAGGCGGAAAAACATGAAAATGGAAGGAAGGGAAATAGGGAGGCAATCTGTCCCTGTAGGTGCTGCGGTTGAAGTAGAAAGGAAAAGGGCACCACGAAAAATCACGTATAAACCCACTGGGGAGGTGGCGAGCTCCAAAAACATTAGTAACAAGTTAGGGGAGCAAGTGCCCCTAAGAAGCGTAATGGTTGGAGGTAGCATAGCAGACACACTCCCTAGAATAAATGTACAGGAGGGAAGAGGTGGCTGGGATTCAATATCCTCAAATAAAAGCAATTACAATAAAATGTGGATCTACTTTAAAATCAAGGAACAAGTGCCTGGAGGGAAAAAGCAAAGAAAGGTATTGCCACTAAACCGTTACCCGTCTTTTATTTTCGTTTGCAAAATGCCCGTCCCTAAAAGAAATTGGTTCAAAGGACCTGAGACAGATAGGGTTCTGCAGTGACAACAATGGTGCAGAATATACAAAGGTGCTAGTCTACTCAGGGCTTGTTAAAGCGGCAATCCAGAAAGCCGAAAAAGAAATCTTAAAAGAGGGTATAAGGATAATCCGGGAAGAAGATGTAGAAGTAGGGAAACAGCAAAAGGGAGGCTTTCTGAGGTTTCACGCAGGATTGGGGGAATGGCAGGTGAGGTGGGTAACCAGGGGTCGGGGGAGAAGGCCAATATCACCATAGCTGTAGAGAATTCGAAGCTTAGAAAGGACGTGGGTTACTGGGACATGGATAGTAGTGCTTGCTCATGGGGTCTGAATGAGTCAGGGTGTCTCAGCGAGATCGACTAGGTTACTGTGTTGCCCCATAGCCTGAAGTTAATTTCATGGAACATAAACGGGTTGGGAGGTACAACAAAGGCAGATAGTTTAAACCAAGTTGCAAAGTGGGTAGACATCATTTGTCTACAGGAGACTTGGCTATGCGGCAACACCCAGGTAGTTGAAGGATTTGTTCATTTACCAGACCAGCAAGTAAAAAGAAAAAATTTGGACGTCCCTCAGGGGGGATGATGACTCTCGCTTCAACCAGATTCGTGAAAGAGACCAAATTAATTAACTCACTATGTAAATGGTTGTTGGTCTGCAATGTATGTCACCCAGGCACTGAAGGGAAGGATGTCCATTTGATTATCATAAATGTATATATTCAATGGGGGTCTCAAGAAGAATATGATATAGAATTAAGCCTCTTTAAAAAGGACATAATTGACCTGACAGAAAAGTATGGGATTGATACATTGATGATAATGGGTGACCTTAACCACAAACTAAGTTTTGGAAAGATTGATTACTGGTTCGAGGACATGCTGAGTGCCTATAACATAGGAGCAGCAATTTTCCCATTGTGTTTAACCTCTAGCCTGGACGAAGCCCTTGGGAAGTTCTTGGGTTCTAAAGGTCTAATATGTTTGAATGGCAGGCAGGAAGGAACCTGATCGACCGGCGACACAGACCTTTAGAGTAGGAAACCAACAATGTCCAATAGATTATATATTCACCCAGGCATGGAACTATATACTGGTAAAAAAGTTCCACGTAATTAAGCGCAGGGATAGCGATCACAATGCCCTGTTTTGTGAAATTGTAGGTGGGTCATTAAGTAAACGTGAAAGGGTGATCACCCAAAATGTGGAATATCCTAAGCGCATAACTACAAGATTGACGGATGAGTATGTTCAGAAATTGGCATGTTTTAAACAAACATATTGAAGGATAAGATCGAAGGGCATCAGGTAGCATGGTACGAGGATACAATAGTACAGGCCGTGCATTGTCTAAGAGTATATCTAAAAGATAAGAAAGATGCCAAGGTAAAAACACAGCCCAATAAAGGGAAGCCCTGGTGGTTCAATCAAGAATGCCATAGTAAAAAAAGTGAGATACGGAGAATAGAACGACGCCAGAGGAATAATTACGACCTGGGAAACTTGGAACTCCTACTCGGGCTAAAGTAAGAATATAAATATTTAGTAAGGAAGCAGAAAAGGATCTTTAAAGAAGAATGCTGGGCAAACCTTTTAGAGACAATAGAAAATAAAAACATAAAAGGGTTCTGGAGGCTGATACAGGATGCTACAGGAAGGGCACCGGGTACGATGAGTTGTGTTGTGGAATAGGCAGCTTGGGTAAATTACCTAAGTAACCTATATAGTGCTAAAAGGACCCTGGAAATCGTGAAGAATAAATCAGCTTTGTCAGGGGGCGTAAAAGGATTAAAATCAGACTTCGCAGTAGAGAAAGTAAAAGAAACCATTAAAAAACTGAATCTATCACGTGCTGCAGGTCCAGATAATCTTTCTGCCGTTTTAACTAAAACCCAGATAGATTGGTGGGCAGGATTTTTTTTTCTCACATGTTTGCAGCAATCCTGGACTCAGGTCATTTTCCTAAATCCTGGAGAGGGGCCATAATTAGACCCTTGCATAAAAAGGGGGAAAAGAATGACCCTAAGAACTACAGGCGGATCCACTTGCTGGATATTGGCGAAAAGATTTTCTCAAAAATTATCCTTGGCAGGTTAAAGGAGTGGGCGGAGCAGCAGTCAATAGTTCCAATAGAGCAGGGTGGATTCAAGGAAGGGCAATCTACTGTTGATCACTGCTTCGCACTGTGGGCTGTAGCGAGGAAGTCCATGGAGTAGCAGTGCAAATTGTTTTGTTGCTTTGTTGACTTTCGCGCTGCTTTTGATTTGGTGGATAGGGACTGTCTGTGAGAGACATTGAGAAATTTTGATGTTCCTGCCGACCTTTTGCTGGTAATCCAAGAACTGCACAGCCAAAATTGGGCACAAGTAATCAAAGATACCTCTGGCGGCCTTACAACGGAAATAGAGATAAATAATGGGTTGAGACAAGGCTGCGTATTGGCACCGTTGCTCTTTGCCATATTTTTAGCAGACTTGCCTCCTCTCCTGGGCACAGCCAGAGGTGCAAGCCCAAAAATAAATGGTAAGCACCTGTCCTGTCTGTTGTACGCGGACGACCTTGTTATAATGGACCAAACAGAGGTGGGGCTTCAGAGGAAGTTAAATGTATTTAATGAATATTACATTGCAAAGCGTCTTACAGTAAACATGGATAAAACAAAAATTCTATGCTTCGGGAAGAAGTATACGAAGTTTAGCTGGTACTTGGGCCAAACTAAATTAGATACTGTAAGCGAATATAAATACCTCGGAATATGGTTTACAAGGTCCCTGAGGTGGGAAACCGCATTTAGCTGTATGCGGGCTGAAAAGATTTAACCATAGCTATGGCGATATGTCACACAAACCTCTATTGACTCCCTTTAAGGCTATGGTTCCTCTGCAATTCCAATATGGGGCAGAAGTAATCTGCATTGACGGGAAAAGCTCTTGGGATGAAGAGGAGGGGAAATGTTTAAAATTCCTTCTGTCTCTTCCTGGGTCGGTAATTGTCCAGGCAGTAAGATTGGAAGTAGGCCTAACCGCATGGAATGTCCAGGTGCAGATGAGTCTCCTTAGATTTTGGAATCGTCTGGGGCAGGGGTAAGTTACAAAGGTGTCACAATGGTGTATGAAAGAAATCCAGACCAGTGAGTTAAAGTGGGCCAAGGCAACAAGAAGTAAACTCCGGGCCATTTGTGACCACCTGAATGTGAACATTGACCCTCTGACACTCCAAACTAATGTAATAAAGAGTGTACTAAAAGCGCAGGGAAAAGAAATTTCAAGGGACACAGACCAAGAGTATTTGAGAAAGAAAGACTCCGTGAAATTTATGAGCCCAGGTTGGGAGAAAGACTTAAGCTTTCCATATATAGATTTGCTACCAAACCGTTGGTTAAGGATAGAAGTTCTTAAGTTAAGAATAGGTATTAACCCGATATTTATAAATAGTGCAATTAAATCAGCTTTAACGCATCCTGATGGCAAATGTGTGTGTAAGTTAGGAATGAAATGTAATATTTTGCACATTTTATTGGATTGTGATATGTTTTTAAATTTACGTAAACAGTTTCTTCATCCGATATTTTTAAAATACGATGTTGAGGTGCGTTCTCAAGCACGGAAGCTTCTAGTGGATATGGAAAACTTAGACATCGCGATAGCCATCGGGAAATTTATGCAGGGTGTTTATAAGTTCCCGGTTTGGCAGGAGGCTCAAAAACAGCAAATAGCTTTATAATCCAAACAAATTCTCGTTTTAAACTGTATAAAGGTAGTTTTTAGGATAATTTGACTTTTTATTGATATGAATATGAAATTGTGATATGTTGCTTTTATATGACAAAGTAGGAACTCTGGTTTATAGATCAAATGGTCTAAATAAACTTTATTTTTGACTTGACTTGACTTGAGTCCCAACCGCTATAAGGCTCTCTCACTAGATATGGATGTTCCGGTGCAAAATGAAAAGGATAAAAAGGAACTAGAAGAGGCAGAAGAATCTAGTACCCTTCAGCCAAATTCTCTAGGAGAAGAAACAGTGGCATTAATGAGTGTTAACCCTGATCATGACCAGAATTCTTTCGATAACGAAGCTGAGGGAGACAATCCAGATCTGCCTGTAATTGCCCTCCTCAAAAAAATAGATATGGATATGCACAGGGGCTTTGAGATTTCAAAAAGGAATCAAGAAAGTATACGGGCCTCCTGTAGTATATTAGAGGCAAAGTTTAATGAGTTAAGCTTTCGTACAGAGCGGCTAGAGGAGGAGGTTAAAGAGGTACGGGAGGTTTTTGCAGATAATTATAAGGAAATTGAAGAAATCAAGTTTAGAGAAAGGGCGCAAGAAGAAAGATTGGAACGGCTTGAGAACATGCAGAGAAGGAATAATTTAAAAATGTTGAAATTGCCGGAAGGAAAAAAGGGCTCATATATTAAGAAATATGTTGTCCATCTTCTTAAATCTGAATTAGAACTTGAGGAGGATGAGGAACTAATTCTTGCAGATATTGAGAGGGTCCATCGTGATCACTTTAGGCAGAATCCAAACCGTCCAAAGCAGAGGAAAATTTTTGTTAATTTCTTGACATATAATCTGAAAGAAATTTTTTTATCGGTAGCTCTCAAAAAGAAAAATATCCTGGTTGAAGGCACAAAAGTTGAAGTAAGATCTGATTTATCGCCAGTTACAGCCAATAGACAATGGGAGCTAGGTAAGCGGATGGACTCTCTCAGGAGTTTGGGTGGTACGGTCTAACGCAAGTTTCCGGCACTTTTGAAAGTCATGTGGCGGAACAAGATGCACTCATTTCGGATGGTGGAAGAAGTGGATACTTTTATTCAGCAATGCCAAGAGATGGAGAAGGAGGCGAGCATGTAATTCTAAGTTAGATTGAAGTATAGCTGTTAGAGGTACTGTGCCATATAGAATTTGGGTAGGAGTTAGTTAGTTGCACCACCACTGTAGGCACCCTAAGGGCCTTACGCCTTGGGTAAGATGGATGGGTTTTCAAGGGGAGGGAGAGGAGGGGTAGGGGGTAGGGTAGGGGGGAGGGAGAGGGTAGGGGGGAAAATAAAGAAAAAATTCTTCAGAGGCCTAGTCCTCACCTGGTTGTGTGGAACAACATGTTTTGAGTTTGATGAGTGGGGCTTGTGCAATAGAAATTACGTTTTTTTCATGGAATGTTAATGGGTTACGTGTATCTTCCAGGAGAAGGATTATTTTAAGATATCTTGAGGATTCAGGGGCCCAGATTATCATTTTACAAGAGACGCATTTAACTGCTACTGAAAGTAAGGACATTTTTTCAACTCAAAGGTGGGTTGCCCATTCGTTTTTTACCCCTAAAACTATAGTTACGAAAGGGGTGGCGATTTTGGTTAGACAGGGAGTGAACTTTATTATGAAATCTCTAAAGGCTGATGTAAAAGGGAGATGGCTGATTTTAAAAGCAAAAGTAGTAGGTGAAATGCTGATTATTATCGGGTACTATGGTCCTAATCAAGATGATGATGGGCCCCTAGGTGAGCTAGATAGGGAAGTATTAGGACTTGAAGGGAAAATAATTCTGGTAGGAGATTTCAATACAGTTATGGATAACAATTTGGATTGGTCAGAAAAATCTAGATGGCTGGTAAATCCTAAAATGGCTAGTCGAGTTAGGCAGTTGATTAATCAGTATGGGCTTTGTGATATCTGGAGGCTCAAGTTAGGCCAGCAGCGGTGCTACACATACTATAATAAAAAATATATTCATAGTTCCCGAATAGATTATTTTTTGCTTGATCTTAGACTAAAAGATTCTGTAAGGTTTGTGGGACACGTTGGTGTCCACATTTCAGACCACTCAGCTGTTATACTGATTATGAAAGTAAAGACGGGTGGTTTGGATTCGGTCTAGAGATTAGATCGAACAGTTCTTCTAGATCAGGAAAGCTTAAAAGTGGTGAAAGAGGAGCTGGAAGTTTTCCTTGAAAAAAACATGGGTACCGCAAGAATTGAGATAGTTTGGGAAACTTCTAAGGCTTTTCTAAGAGGGAGGTTGGGAGCTCTAGGCGCAAAGAAGCGGAGAAGCTATCATAGTAAAGTGTTAGAATTAGAGGAAAAAAATTGCCTGAGTGAAGCAAACATTATAACTTGTGGTGAACTGGCAATTCGAGAGCAGATAGTAAAAGGCCTGGCAGAGCTGAAAACCGAATTAATGGTAGTATTAGCCCACAGAACTAGGGAAAAATGGGAAGCTAGTCAACTGGCCCACTTCAGCTATGGGGAGGGGTGTAGCAAACTTCTAGCATGGAAGGCAAAGAATGATCAAGTCCGCAATTTCATTAAAGAAATCAAGCTTCCAGAATCTGATGTCACTATCTCAGATAGTAAGGAAATTGCAGGTGCCTTTTTTGACTATTTTTCGGAGGTATATAGGGAAGATTTGAACCCTGATGTTTCAGCAATTAGGGGTTGGTTACAACTTATAGATCCACTCTCAGTTGACCTCAAGCAGCTTTTAAATAGCAAAATATCTATATTGGAGGTTGAAAGGGCCATAAAACTGGGAAAGAGAGGGAAGGCTCCTGGCCCAGACGGCCTCCCGGTTGAGGTATATAAAACTTTGATAGGTAATATTGCCCGAATTATGACTCAGCTATTTAATAAGATTTTCCAGGGGAATGCAAACTTGCATGCCTCGTGGAACGAGGCAAACATTATTTTAATCCCAAAGCCTGGAAAATCTCCTAAATATCTCGACCTTTACAGGCCAATATTGCTATTAAATTGGGATTATAAACTTTTTGCAAAAATAATGGCCGATAGGCTGAGTCTTTTTATCCCAAAAATAGTACATGACGATCAGAAGGGGTTTATTAAGGGCAGATTCTTAAAAGAACTTACTTTTTCACTAATAGGCGCCATAGATATGGCAGTGGTCTATAAACTTCCCTTGGCGGTGATAGCACTTGATGCCGCTAAGGCGTTTGATCGAGTGAATTGGTCTTTTTTAAAGGCCCTTCTTGGTTATCTTAATTTAGGGTCTTGTTTTACTAATTCCCTGTTATCTTTATATCAGTCACCTACTTCTAAAGTACTTGTAAATGGGATCCTGACCCAGTCTATTAAGGTGATGCGTGGGACACGGCAGGGGTGCCCGCTGTCGCCTTTGTTGTTTGACCTGTATATGGAACCCCTGGCCTGCAGGATTAGAAATGCAGAAAATATCCCCCCACTTTGACGTGGAGGGGTGTTAAAAAAAATGGGCCTATATGCAGACGACATAATCATCTACTCTTCTAAACTGCAACAGTCAATGCAAGCCCTACTAGAATTAACTAAAGAATTTGGGTCTGTCTCAGGGTATGAGATAAACGAGGATAAGACTGAGATTATGTCATTGAATTTAGACACAGAAGGGGTAGTATCCAAAGCAGGGATGAGATATCTGGGAATAAGGGTTACACATAACATTGAAGAACTTACTAAAACTAATCTCTGGAAGTTTAAGAGTGAAATTACCACTATTTTGCGAGGTTGGGCGCACCTACCACTTACCCTGTATGGTCGAACGAATTTGGTCAAGATGGTGATCTTGCCAAAATGTACTTTTCTTTTCAAAACAATTCCTTTGGCATTTAAAAAGGTCTGGTTAAAGAAGTTAAAGAGTGAGATTAGCTCCTTTATTTGGGCCTCAAAGGGATACCGCTTATCCGGGAAAAAACTATGAAGAAAACTTGTTAAGGGGGGACTTGCGGCCCCGGATTTTGAGTTGCATTTTTGGGCTTTTCAGTTAAAAAACTTTAGGGTGCTGTTAGGTGTTCCGACGGGCTCATCGATTGGAAAAATGTTTGCTGCGATGCTTAAGAGTAGCAAATACAACGAATATGTTTTTTTTGTGTAAATTTGCTGACCCAAGGTTTTAAAAAAAAGTAAGACTCAAGACTTTGCTTGAGGCGGCGGAGCTCTGGTTTAAAATCAGGAAGGTATTGACAATTCCGTATTATGGATACATGTCTCCAATCTCGGATTCTCCAGGGTCGCCTCTTTGGACCAGAGATGTAATGGCTATTCCTTTGAGAACGGTGGGTCTTGAACGTTGGGGGGACCTATTTCCAGACGGAAAGCTGATTGCTTGGGGCTTAGGCGAGGTACTGTGGGGCCGAAGTTTCTCAAAATTTAAATACCTACAAATTCATAGCTGGGCAAGTAAATCGGAAAATGTTATTGGAATCCAGAATGAGCTTGAAGAAAAACTTTTTGCAGCTTGCTCCTACAAAAAAGAAGTCGCTTTATGGTATTGGTCAGTACTCGAGATGGCAGACGGCCCATTTACACTTCCTGAGGCCCTGTGGGGAGGTTGCTTGCCGGATATCGCCACCGAGAACCAATGGCAAGTAACTATGGCTATGTTATATAAAACAGTGAAATCTGCAAACTTAAGGCGGAACATTTTATTTACAATCCACAGGGCATATTGGTCGCCTTACAGACTCTCAAAATTCAAGAATGGCGATCTGGTTGAATGTCCGAAGTGTAAAAGCCTAAACGAGGATGACCTGCACATGTTTGTGGAATATCCGAACATTAAAGAGTTTTGGGAGGAAGTAAATAATTGCCTGGCACAAGCTTCAGGCAGGTGGATTAAGGTAAGCTCTGAGCTGATAATAACTGGAAGATACGATATGCAAAGTAAGGGGAGCACAATTTTGGACTGGGTATGAGTCATGAGACTTACTGCTAAATTGGACACCTTGGATCAAACCAAGAAAAGGCAGAGTTTTTGAGCACCTTTTTATTATATTTTGGGCAAGGGGCTTAATAATTAGGTTGAGAATAGCTATTGAAAAATAATATTCCAATGATTAATGCCTTGGCCTATCTCACAGGCGATTGTTTCTGTATGGGAAACAAGTGGATAAGGTAGCGGTGCTCTAGATAAGAGGGTCACTTGCTTGATAGGAGTCCCCTCATTGATAGTAGTGTTGCACAAGCCTTTGTTACCATAGCTGGTAAATGAGATAAAAGCCCTAGGGCAGCATCGTTTTTTGAAAGGGTGGAAGAATGACCAATGAGGATAAAAGAAAAAAAAATGGAAAAAACTGTCTTGCATCCAGTCAGGCTCATTTGAACAATCTCAAGCTAAACCCTGGGTAGCTATGGCTTTGAGCAGCAAGACTTGAACAAAAATACTTAGTCTAAAGCATTTAACAGCACCAAACTACGAAATATAGATGATATTTTAATGATTTTTTACAGTCCTTGATGAGCAAAATCCACCTTTAGTGCTTGGAGATAGAGATTTTTAAAGGTGTTATCTCTTTTTAATTGAACCGCAAAAAAGCAATGGTCAATCAAAAGTTTAGTAACTTTTGAAAAGTTTGTGAAAGTTAATTCAGTTACTCTGGTCTGGCTCGAGCAACCAAATCTGACAGAGTTAAGGTCTGTGGGGTCAATGGGGTAGATTTGGACAGGACACAGAGTGGTCCGGATGCGGAGGATACAGGATGAACAGATGCTCAAGGATTAAGGTGCAGTCGACCGGGGTGCTTTGTCGTGATTCCTTTGTCCACAGGTCATGTGGGGTGACTTTGGCTACAGAGGTAACGGTACCTTGACGTTCTCTTTGAGACAGTGGAAGGCCAGCTGCAACTGGCCTACTTATCTCTATACACTGTGGTCCTTGCAAAATCCTTTAGTGGAGGATACTGTCCCTCTTGGGTGGCCAATCTGGATTCAGCTGACACTCCCTGGTACAGAAGTCTCTAGTGCAACTATTGGCTGTTGAGGATTGGTCTCTTGGGGCACCCAGTGGCAGTCAGCAGCGATTCCTCTGAAGTGGCTACCAAAATGCCTGTTTGGGATTCTTGAGCTTTATTGTACCTGGTGCTGTTCCAGAGGGCCAGCCAACTGACCCTTGGAGTCACAGCTGCATTCTGTGATTCGGGAGTCACTTTTCCCTGAGCCAGGAGCAACAGCCACAGTCCTAAATTTGCTAGCACAAAGGTGCAGCAGGTGCAGTTCAGCATACGGTGCAGCATCTCTTTGTCTAGTCTAGGGGCAGCAGAGCAGTCCTTATTCCATCTTTGTTCTAATTCTGATTTGATCTGAGGTTCAGGGTGCCAGCGATGCCATATTTAACCGAACGGGACAATGTGTTCACTAGCCAATTGGCTACCAGGTTCCCTCCCTGTTGGAGATGACTTTCTGGCAATGTGTGGCATCTGGTGATTCCAGAGTGTACTGTTCAGGCCACTCTCAAGAAGCCTGAACCGTTCCTCAATGGTGAGGAGCTCGGTAGCCCACCCTGGAGGTGTGTCTATCTGGGGGCTACATGTCCCCGGAAAAAATGGTTTGGGCACTGGTCTTCCCACTCTAGCCCTGTCTGCAGCCTGGCTACCTAAACAAAGGTCAGCATAGCAGCTTTACCATTGAAGCTCACCTTTAGAGCTAACACCCTGAGTGGCTTCCTCCAAGGGGGTTGTGACACCTCTCCCTGCAGCGGGCTGATAAGAATTTCAAGCCTGGGAGTCATTCACATGACTCCTCAGGTGGGCCAGGGCACGTGTGAGGCTACTGAACCAGCTGGGTGACAGAGTGGCAACTTTCTAAAGGTTGCTTTACTTTAATTGTGACATTAAATTCGACCTGGGCATCAGGTCAGGTTTAATCCCATAATTAATTTGATACTTTACAGTACCCAGCTAGGTAGACCAATTCAGAGGTTAGCCAGGCTGAGGTGACAGCAGGAAACCCCATACTAGTCAATGTGGCTACTAACTTTTCCACAGCAAAATGAGAGCTTGAGGGGTTCTGCTGCAAGCACATATATAAACACAGGTATCCTACTTAATAATATACAGTGTTTTGCCTTAGGGCTCTATAGACCTTCCTTGGGGGAGAAATACATATATTGTTAAGGGAAAGGGTGGCTTTGCCATTAATGCTAATAGCAAAGTTTAATTGGGAGTGTGACAACTGCCCTTCCAGCCTGCATTGACAGATTAGGAGCCATTTTGTACTTTGTTAGACTCAGGGTGGCACAATCATCGCTGCAGCCCTGGGTAGACACTCTGCCTTACATGGCCTAGGTACCCCGGGTACCATATACTTGGGACTTATAAGTCTATACTTGCCAAGTGGGTATAGCCAAGTAGACATACATCTTGTAATGGGTAAGAACACTGGCACTGAGATCTAGTTAGCAGGCCTCAGTGCACTCTCAGATTCGAAAAAAACAGTAGCTAGTAGGCCAAATTTGGCAAAAAGTAGGGAAAAATCTGCAAGAATTATGTTTCCTTACAAACACACAGACTCATATTACTTTCTTCTGCACCATCTTCATTTGGTGGGTTCATATCCACCTTACCCACTATTATCATAGAAAACATATGTGACAATAATCTACACCAAGAAAGTGCCACGGTTGTCACTCATGCCTCTAACTTCACCAACTCTACTCAATACATGCCCCTCATTCTGCTTAACAGTGTAATCTCCACAACCCCCTATATGGAGTCCCCCTTGGTCATCCCCTTCTCCAAAAAATCCCTTCCTCCCCAAGCCTACTTCAAATTTAATGTATTTGCCTTTATCCTACACCATCAGATGAGTTCACACAATACATTAATAGATAGTGAATGTGGCAAAACATTCCCACCAAGAAACAACTCCAAAACTCAGCTGAACTCACCAGCCTACCTACTTTTAAAAAACCAAGTCCCTATTCCTTTTTCCTTCCCCAGCTCAATTTGATGAGTTCACATCCACTATGCCCACTGTTGCTATAGAAAACATATGTGACAGAAATCTACAGCATGAGAGTACCTCAGTTCTCACCCAAGCCCCTAACCTCCACAACCCCACTCAATGCATGCCTCTCATTCTGCGTAGCACTGTAATCTTCACAACACCCTATATGGATCCCTCTTCCACACACTCATCCCCATTCAAGCTCGTCCTCCCATGCCAATCCAACTGTACATTTCATCTGTCTACCTTCATACGACTTTGCCTTCTCATATTACCCACACAGCCTCCTAATGCCAATTAAACACTACTGCAAACACCTAATAGCTGTCTAACCATTCCATGTACCTTCCCATTCCCAAAACTCCCTTGTAAAAGATTAGAGGCCATTCCAGGTAGTTTGTATAGTTTGAATAATAATTACCAAGTCTCTAGCTCTCATTGCCCCTCAATCAGTATAAGAAACAGTTGACTCCCAATCGAGTGAATCTCCCTATCATATACCATCCACACAGAGATAACAAAATCTTTGTCGCACAATTGATTTAATTCAACACTAAATCCTTCATCATGTCAAAAAACAACATAATTATTGGAGTCTTTAAACTACACTGAGGTGATGAAAAAGGAGCTTCAACATCCAGTTATCTTCATTTTTAGGTAACAACAGTCTCTATTGGCTACGGTCGAGTTCTTCCCACATGCAAGGTCTCACTCTAGACCTACTCATTGCAAAATAAGGTAGATTCCAGATAGGCACCCAATCAGGTCAACTGGTCAGACCATTTCTTCATCCCTTTCTTGCTCTACTGCTCAAAAGTGATCATAACTGGGCAGCTCACAAAACCGAGACAATAGGTGAGTGATCAGAGGAACTTGGATACTCTATTGCCTGCTTCAGAAATAGCTTAAGTGCTACAAACCATTCCCCATGATCAGGATATCAGTGATTTCACAACCCAATGAAATGACAGAAGAGTTTATGGATACACTGGCCCATATATCGTACTTAGAAGACAGAAAGGCAAAGGGTCAGCTTACTGTGTCTCAAGAGGAGACACAGAACTACACCAGGACAGGGAAAACACTGCCAGCCTTTGAACAAATATGCTGTCAAAAACCTCCTCCCGAGCCTCTACCTGACTCAACTCTTAAATCAATCACATTTATATCATGGAATATTGCCCGTTTGGGCAGAAAAATTCAGGACCCAGATTGGATAAATATTATAACCCCATGTAACCTGATTTGCCTTCAGGAAACTTGGGAGGTCGGGCAGATGGATCTGGATGGTTTTTCCTCATTTTATACCCCTGCCCTCCCATCAAGATCAGGCAGAGCCAGGGGAACGATTTTAATCCTATAACGAAACACTTTATGGGTGGAAGTTGTCTCATTTTATAATGTTTCATCTTTCTTTCATCTATTATTTTTAAAAGGTCCAGATGAAGACATTATTGGTTTAGTTAACTTTTATAATATTAACTGCTCAGGTGACATGAAAGACGTTGCAGACCAACTGGAGCTAGATACTAACTGAGGTTAGGCACCATCTATCTAGGAAAAAACCAACTGCCATAACAGCAGGACGTAGATGGTTTGATCGTGTGTGCACTAAATCACTAACAGCTTTGCACCAGGCCCTGGGGGTAACCCCTAGAGATAACATCCTAGTGAAGCAACTCTGTTTTCAATACAATGAGGCCAGGAAACAAAGAATAAAAACCTTGCAGGAGGAATTATGGGAACAACTCCACCAAGCTGCTTTTGGAGCATTATCAATGCCCCCTTCCTTAGATCACCATCCGTTACTACATTGGACTGTCATGTTGATGAGGAATCTTGGGTTGGGTATTTTTCCTGTATATTTGATCCCAATGTGGGGTGGGGGGGTGTTAACACAGAACGTACTCATGATTACTTTTATAGACCCACCATTGGTCTTTGAATATCATGAAGTCAGAAAAAATCTAACCCAGTGCTCCACTAACAAAGCGCCAGGACCGGATTGTACCCCCATAGATTTCTTTGTCGATCAGCCAGATCTGTGGGGCTCGGTGCTGACAAAGGCTTTTAATGCAGCCGCATAAGTGGGCCCACCAGATACATGGAAGAATTTATTTTTTGCAGATTTTTATATAGCGCAAACTAGACCTTAACCAAATCGGGTATCAGAGCGCTTTACATAGCACCAGTTACATTACATGAGGACACACATTCATTTTTGAGGCACGGGAAATTAAGTGATTTGCCCAGAATCACAGGAGGTTTTGGCGTCATTACCGAGACTCGAACCCAGATCCCCAGCTTCGAGGTCGCACGTCAAAGCCGTTAGGCCAACTCCTAATCAATTTTGGTACCAATTTTTAAGAAGGAGAAAAATCCGAACATAAATCTTACATGCCCATATCGTTGTCGGATACATAGCCAAACTCTTGGGCAGGGTTTTACTGAATCGTTTAGAGGATTTGCCAGCTAAAAGCAAGGTTTTAATTCCAGTCCAATACAGTTTTAAAAAGGGTATGGGCACCCAGGATCAATGCCTCAATCTTAGCCTGTTAATAGCCAAGTGTACCCAATTAAAGCCTGGTAGCCTATACTTGGTGTTCATGAATTTGTCCGCAGCTTTTGACTGCGTGGCACATGAACATCCATGGAGGATAATGGAGGAAATCGGAATAGATGGGGCAATCATATTATTTATAAGGGGAAACATCCTTAACATCAAAGTTTGAACAACGACTGACCTGAACAACGAATCCTAAACAACGACCAATCTGTTAACCACAACTCCTTAACTACGATTTACACGTACAACGACTTTCCTAAACCACGAAAATAACGATCCAGTGACTGGCCAAAAGATGGCACTATTTTAATAACAACGAAAAGCCTGGGTCCCAAGACTGCCAAGGTCCTCATTTACTATAAGTAAAAGATTTACTAAAGCAATCACATAACTTTTAAAATCAATCATGGGCAATTTTTATGTGAGACACTTTTTGGGAAGGGTTTCTGCCTTTACATTTCAAGCTTCTGGGTACTTTATTGGAAAAAAGAAATGTGCACGAAGGGACTACATGATAAATAAAATGCATTTAAGCCTGATTTTTTTTCACATAACATAAATAAAATGATCGGGGTAAGAATGAGGAATTGTTTTGTATGACAGTAAAGCTTTTTTAAAATCTTTGTTTAAGTATAATGGTTTAGAACTTACAGGCACATTGTAAAAGTACTACGGCTTGACATGGTTCACTCCCCACCATCCTCATCAGAGATTTTATAAACCCTCCAGCATTAGTACAAAATTCTTGTCAGGTTATTTCAGTGTATTCTGGGACTCGTAGTCCTGTTTCTAACACTAAACTGAGGGTGAGGAGAACCAGCATCCAAAGTATAAACCGTGGGCTGGGTGAAGCGCTCATGTTCGGATCTGGGCCCTGGTTCAATACCCGGTCAGGGAAGGGGACTTTTTTCATCCGGATACTTCTATTTATATTTTGATCGTATCTAAACAAATTTTTTGAAGTTTTACATCACAAGTTCTTTGTTACATACATTTTAGCTTTACTCGACTTGACACCTGGTAATAGCAATGTGACCTTTCAGTGACAGAGACAAAGCACTGAGAGAAAAGTGAATGCTTGTCCACAAAGCTTATTCTTTCCAACGGATGCATTGGCACTTGCCGGAAGCATTGGGAAATCCAGGAGGCCTGTTTGTATTAATTTGTGGGCTTTGCTTAGAGAAACACCACACTGATAGGCACTTCATTATAAATCAGGCAAGCATGGAGATGGGTAGGCTGAGCAAGACAGCAACCTTCAGAGCACGTGCCCCCAGAGACAGTACCAGTGCGAGGATGCCTATGCCTCTGTCACAGTCTTTGTTTATTAACTAAATTAGGTAGTAAAAAAACACATCAACCTAACACTCGCAATCTATTATTTACTACACTTCGGAAAACATTGACAGACACAGAAAACACACTCATTTCAGACACACCCCGAACAAAGCAATTTACTGAACCTTAAATAGACCCAAATCTCTGGAGACTTTCCATCCATGAAAAACATGCAGATTTTAAAGAACATAGTGGTGGAAATGGGTAATGAGCAAATTGAATATTTTTCGTTGTTTAGGTACTCGTAGTTAAAAATGTAGTGGTTTGGCATTGCTCGTGGTTTAGCCTTCGTCGTTAATGAATTTGTTATTTAGGCACTAGTTGTTTAATCATATATCCATTTATAAGGCAGCTTTATTCATCAGCTATGGCCTGCGTCAGATACGGGAGAGAAGGAGAGTGCATCAGGGCGTTTCCAATTAACAGAGGAGTCTGCCAAGGATGCGTACCCGCCCCATTTGTTTTTTCTATTTACACCAATGGGGCAGAAGAGCCCCTGATGGATTCTACACTAGAGGTCCCAAAAATGTAAAACGTTCGCACCACAATCCTCCTGTATGCTGACGATTCAGTGCTAATTGCCCGTACGGGCCTGGCCCTACAAAAGTTATTAAACATCTATGTAACCTATAAACAAAAACTAGGGCTGGAAACTAATGAGCCAAAATCCTTCATTCTAATCCATGGAAGGAAGAATAGGAAGGTCCTGAGTTTTTATATTTCGGGGAAAAAAATAGCTCACACCGATACCTTTTCTTACCTAGATGTAACATTCAATAAGCAGTTATCATGGTCCCGTATGCCTGCCACTAGGAGGTTATCATAAGAGAGAAGTATCATCACTCTCTATTCCTTCATTAAAAAACTGGGGGCGAAGCCCATCGATATTTTAAGAAAGGTTTACGCAGAAAAATCACTGTCGGTAGCAACTTATGGAGCAGGTATATGAGGTCATACTAATCCATCTCCCCTCCAAGTGATAGAGGACACCTTTTGGAAAAAGCTAATGGGCCTTCCCGAAAGCTGTTTCAACTTTAATACCCACACAGAATTGGAGGTCCCATATCTCTCTGATGCAATCTCTATGGCACTAATAATTTTGTGGCACCCATCTGGAGAAGGGAGTCTATTCAGACTACTCAAACCCTAATTGAAGATTGTTTATCCATGGAATATGTACATAGAATTCCATGGATTTCATATATCCAATCTACCTTCTCCGCTTTAGGTTTGGAGCACCAATTTACTACCCCCAGGGATTGCATGAGCATCTCAAGGCGGGAGGTAAAAGCCTGTTTTCTTAAACAAAGAGCAGATGCCAGATTACAAACAAACTGTACAAAGGTATTGTTAAAACTGTATCTCGAAGGTACGAAGCCCCATGAAGGGATAAAGTCATACCTATTTACTGTGTCAAACGTGCGTCATAGATTGTTTCTAATTAGATTCCGACTGAATCGTATACTGTGCCTGTTGGCACACCCTGCAGGTGTCTATTCTATAAATGACTTGCCCTTCTGTCCCTGTGACAGTTCTTCTGCACAATCAAATTGACATATTTTTTCTTCTGCAAATTTTATAGGGACCCTCATAAAAGATTTATTCTCCCCCTGATGTGCAAATTTCGTTTCAAACAATGTTGTGTAGCAATGTTCTTTTTACAATCCCTGCCCAACCCCTTGGTTTGCTTATCAGTGGTGTTTTTTTAAGTCAATCGTGGAAGATCAGGCGACAGCACAACACCACTGAATGAATTTTTAAATAGTTCCTAATTATCATTACTTTTACTTTGTTACTTCTACTTCCATACTGATATGTATAGCATTCTCTTTTTGTACTGATTGATTGATGATTGTTAAATTGTATTTTTCTGTATTTTGTTATTTTTAAATAGTATTCGTCTGCACTTTTATGATCTAATATTATAAGTATCGAATAAAGTAATTGACTGACTGACTGATTCAATCAAGCAATCAAATCAATCAAAAGAAGCTCTATTCAATTGTAAAATTGTGCAATCATAAAAGCAGTACATACATCGATATAATCAAAATGACAATATAAAAAATGTATCTCCATTGGTATCAATCATATATGAAAGTTAAAAAGACATGACTATAGTTGGGGATAACAGACTTGACATCTACAGTTAATTAAAACACTAAGCTCTTCCTATAGGAGACCGTCCTTTTCAAAAAAATTGCAACTTTCCAGATCATATCAGCATTGTCCAGGGTTTGTAGTGCAATATACGCAGGTCGACAAGTCCTAAGTCCCATAATTTTTTACATTGGTCGAATCCACACTTTTCTAATTTCAGAGTAAAAACCGTAAAAAAAGATAACATGGATGGTGGATTGACATGAGCAATCGTCGCAAGGACAAGCTATCAGAGTGCGACTCCAATTATTCATATTAGGAAAGCTAGTGAGTCTGTGAAATATACCGAGTCTAAATCTTGTTAGTAAGAACCTATCAGACCCATGTTGAAACTATGGCTAGATAGGGCTGTATTTTAAAAAACAATTAAAATCATTTGGTTAGCTAGTACCAAGGGTTTAAGACTTTCCGTTGTCAGCCTTATCATTTCCAACATTGCAATACCTTATTTTTTCAGTTCCTTCCTGCTTACTGAGTGCAACAATTCAGGGTCAGTAAAATACTCAGGATGACCTAGAATATGCATAAAACTAGAAACATAATAAATCCAGGGAGTCCTTAAAACTTTTTCCAATTTTAAAATATCCTTTAAAACATCCCTATTTAATGTGGGTTCTTCTTTAGTCCATACACGATGCCACAATAAAATTGGCTCAAGTTTAATAATGTCAGTCAGATATGTTAATCCCAATTCAGCATGACATATGTAGGCAGGTGTTGTTCTTGGTACAGACAATAAATATCTTAAAAATGTATTTTCCACTACTTGTAGGGAGTTAGTATTTGCAATACCCCAGATTCCAGACCTGTAGGTTGCGGTGGAAGTACATTTTGCCTGATAAATTTGTAACTGTTCCACTTGTGGTCGTAACCCTAATCTTTTTGCGAACTGAGAGCGGATAAAGTGTTAGTAAAACTAAGTGTTTTAAATCTTATTGCCTGTGCCCACATGGACTCTTGGTGGAACATAACACCCAGATATGCGAAAGTTTTTGTTGTGTCAATCTTTTGATCCGCAATGAACACTTCACAACATTGTTTCCTCCCCACCTGCAGCTCATTACGTACATTTTAGACGTGTTCACAGTTAGTCCTAAGTCCCGCATAAAATTGTTAAAACCAGTCAAAACTCTCTGTAAGCCGACTTTGGTTCTGGACATTAAAACCGCATCAACGGCGTATAAAAGGGAAGGGATTGGACGACCATTGATCTTAGGGAAGTCTACCTTTTGCTCAAGTAAAGCACCCTCCAAATTATTTATGTACAAGTTAAAAAGGAATGGTGCGAGGTCGCATCCTTGTCAGACTCCTCTACAAATTGGAATGGGAGTTGTATTCCCACCCTTAACATCAAAGCAGACTCTGGTTTGGGAATTGCAATAAAACTACCTTAAAAATTGGATAATTTGATGATCCACACCTATCCTTTCTAAAATCTCCCACGGTTTAATGTGTCGTAACGAATAAAAAGCAGCCGTCAAATCTACAAAGGCTAAAAACAAGTTGCCATTTTTCACGTGAACATATTCCCCCACCAATAAGGCAAGGTTAAGAGACTGCTCGATCGTGCCCACTCCTTTGCGAAATCCATATTGTAAATCGGAAAGAATCTTATTATCAGATGCCCAGGCTTTTAGTCTTATTAAAATTACACGACCCAGGATTTTTTCATTGAGTCGAGTAATGAAATGGGCCTGTAGCATCTAGTATAAAGTAATTGACTGACTGACTGACTCAACTCTGATCTGAAAGTATCAATTGCATTAAACTTATCTTCAAAGCAAAATCTACTCATAGTAAAATATGGCTTCTCCCATTGTACTATTATTGATCCTGTACTATGTCCTAAACATTCAGAAGTAATTCTCTCCTATTATAATTTTTTCCACTATCTCATGTGCTTATACAGCTCCAGGTGTAACTGTAGTTGCCTTCATCGTGCTCGGAAGAGAAAACATCTGACTCAGAGATGGGCAGCTTATTTGCTGGGAAAAGCCTTACAAAAAGGCGAGGCAATTCTCATAACTTATTTGCTGCTGTCCAATCATGTACCAAATGTTTAGTTCCCTTCACGAAGAAGCTGTTTCTGCTGTTGAGTGGAATGACCAAAGGAGAAGGATGAATTAGGTTCTCTACTGAAATATACCTAGTCTGCAGGCCTTTCGTGCCTTTATGTTCAAACATCTGGAAGCCCTGTAGAAACTAATGAAAGACTTGACTGTAATTCTCTTTAGGTCTGGCTTGAAGGCAAAGCTGTCCACAAAACCTCTTGTTTCCAATATGCAGCAAAATGGCTTTGAATACTCCCCATTAATGTCTGTTAAATCGAACTATTTTATGCGAGAACAGTACACGTATTCATCATACTTTTTGTCATATTCAGTTCTTTACCTCTTATATGGACTCTGTAGAGAAAGTTATTCATTTTGGTTTTATTTTTCACAGCAGCAGACATTTTAATACTTTTGTGAGCACTGAAGTGCAAGTCTCACTCTATAGCAGCCCCCTTGTTGCTTTTCCTTCTTTGGACACCGGAACAGCCTGACACTATGAAAGGCATTGAGGAGCAGAACTTTCATTGGGAAACTGTGTTTAAAGTCCTCGTAGCTTTCCTGCACTGTTGACAGGGCACAATATTTTTTTCTAGCTTTATGGCAATGAAGAGTAATGTAAAAATTAAGGTAGTAATCTCCGCTCTCCAAGGAGGAGGTGTCAGGCAGCGGCGGTGCTGTATAGAGAGTGGCTCAAACCTGACCAAAAGCAGTGGATCATTTCCTGAGGGTCACATCAGGAAACCCACAAAAAACCTGAAAATCCACCACATTTCAAAAGGCAGGGGCGGCCTTAGGCATGTGCAAGCTGTGCACCTGCACAGGGCCGCCAAACCCCAGGGGCCGCCATGCCAATACTGTAGTCTTGTGCTGACTCTGCCTAAGTGTGAGAAATTATGACGTTGAACGTTCATGCGTCCTCACGCACACACCAATTATATTTCGGCTCCTCAGCTTGCTGCTCGATACCCCTCTTCTTCATTTGTCCTACGCTGTGCCAGACAAGGCACACACCCATAGCTGAACTGGCTTTTTACCAATTCTTTTTGCTGCACAATACCCTGCTTGTCCAGTCTGAGGATTAGACGATGGCCTACCGCCCCCACCTCTCTCATTTATCAGGAGGAATTCACCTCCCCCCCACCTTTATATAATACCGCAGCAGCATGTGCCCATTTTTGTAAACCTTTGTTGGGGGGGGGAACTTTCTCTAACTCAGGAGGCCCCTTCCCCGCATACAATGACCATGTTTGACTGTGTAAGCATTGCCAGCATTTATGAAACGCGAGCACGCCCCGCATTTGGTTTAAATTATGTCGCCCGTACCTAGCCATTTAACCTTTGCCAGTACCAGTAATAATTGTGAGTAGGTGCACATATTTTAGGCCACACTCAGCCTTTCACGTTAAGCCCCGACTGGCACTCCATGACCAGCCATTACAGAGAGTGGGCCTTTTGTCATTTCTAGTTATCACCACATGTATGAGGCCACTCACACTACAACTCGCTGTATTATTAATGTATTAGCCCTCTCACAACAGAGATGTCCCCCCGCAATGAAAGTGACCTCTTTCTTTTTTAGGCTCCATGGGATTCCTCCCTCAACATCTGCAAGCGGACTCTGCTGCAGATTTCTTAAACCTTCCCTGATTCTGGTGAAACACTGAATTGATCCCCACCAGTTGTAAGCTGAGATAGCTGCAGACCCCTATTAAGCTACTACAAGTAAGCAAGATCCCTCCACCCCTCAGTTGCGAGGTTTTCTGTGGTAATCATTTGTCTTTACCACCCACCAACCTGTGATTCTTTTTCTGTTCTCCCTCTCTTTCCACTCCAGGAGCTCACAATAGCCCACGTCTTTCATTATCAAGATGGATCCCCTTCCCCGTCTTCTTACCAAGTAGGTATTGATACCGAATACATTAGTAGCACACACACCTATTTCTACCAGCCCTTTAATACCATTTAAATTGTCTACAGGTGCTCTTCCCAGTCCTGATGAAGACCCCACTACAAGGACAACAATCTGTCCTGCCCTGAGGGGTCGAAAGGTCAACAACATTTGAACACAAACTCATGCAACACGATCTACAATTAACTCTCGGTCTATCTTGATGCATATATGTCAAATATACCTTTCCTTGTCCCCTACCCACACGTGAACACTCAATACCCATTTCCTCCCCTCTTCCCTACCTCACTAAGAGCACTGTATGATATTGCACTATTGCCGCAATGAGTAACTCCATTGCCTGTATCTGTAAATGCTTTGAATATAATTGCAACAGATATTCTTCATTGTTATAAAACAGCCTAATGTTTATACATGCTACACCGAATTAGTGTTGTGTTTTTGCTACTATCATTTCCTTTGCACAAAATTGTTAACTACCGCAACCACACTGTTTTGATACTGGCATATATAACATTGCAAGCAAAATGAAGAGAATTCGAGTATACAAGTCTGGTTATTCGAAACGAAAGAGAAAGGCGGCTCAGCAGGCTTTCGTAGTGTCACAGGAAGGAGCAATCCCGAACTTTATCACCCAAGAGAAACCTAAAGATGGAGAATCCTCCGGCCAGAGTACTGCTGATGCACTAGGTAAAACAGGCGCTGACAACCATAAACAAGAACAAAAAAATTATGATATCCATGAGCAGAATGATACCAATAAAAATGAACAAGGTGACTCTGAAATTGATGCAAACATGCATCAATTACCAACTCAGGATGAGGATTATTACAAAAGACCCTCAGACAGAGAAACTGAAACATCCTTCATTGGTCCCTCAACATCTGGCATTCTAAAGGAGGTTCAGAGTTTACAGACAGATGATGCTGGTATTGAAAAGGAAACCATTACTAGAATGGGGTGACCCAATGAGGTTCAAGGACCTGGGTAAAACCGTTATACAGAAAGACAATGGTCCCAACCAAATAATTCCTTACAAAAAACAAAATCTGTACTCAGTTAGTTACTTAAATGAGCTTCTTAAATCAAATTGCTCCGTTGAATCAATCAATATTGCCAAAAAGACAATTTTTTCAAAACATTAATTATTGTCAAATACCTGACGCAAACCAAAGGATTATTTGAAAAAGTTAGGAGTTTAATGATTTACTCCATTAGAACTCGATAATTCAATATATACATTTGGCCTGGACCTTACACGGCAGTTCGGCTTTCAGCGGCAACAGACGCGAGGCGGAGAGCGCCTGGTGGTATTTTTAACAAAACGGAACCTGAACACTTGCTGATCCCCACTGGTTGACACTTGATATGTTCAACGCCTGACACGGAAGTGTCCGAGGACGCTCTGCTCGAATTTTATCAATCAAGGTCTGAATACCCATCATAGACACCGCACCACCTAGCTCAGGGTGGGTCTCTACGATCAATCATACCATCCGTCCATCTTGGAATAGGAGGATGGAGGCAGCCCATAAATAATCTGTGGGTTACTTTTGTGAGAAGTCTACGGTAAAAAACGTATGTGCAACATCCGTCCTGAGGAAGACCCGCAGGTCGAGGCTCCAACTTGCCCATGCACCGAAAGACGGGTCGAAACGTCGACGCCCTTCTTTGAGATATACAAATAGGACCACCCTGGAAAACCATTATACATGTCACCTGTGACTGTATAAATGAATGAAAATAATAACAACTAACTGTGGCCTTTTGTGAAAGTAGCTGGATTTTCAGCACAGCTACAACAGATCTGAAATTGTTACAATCCTTATTCACTTGTCACTATTTTTCTTTTGAGGCTTACACCCTTCCTATCACAATCACCTTCTCTTCTTCTTTTTCCTGCACTCCTTTAGAAGCTGACTGCTCTTCTTTTTACCGTTAGTCCAAAATTGTATATAATTGTAAAAATGTATATATTGAATTATCGAGTTCCAATGGAGTAAATCATTAAACTCCTAACTTTTTCAAATAATCCTTTGGTTTGCGTCAGGTATTTGACAATAATTAATGTTTTGAAAAAATTGTCTTTTTGGCAATATTGATTGATTCAACGGAGCAATTTGATTTAAGAAGCTCATTTAAGTAACTAACTGAGTACAGATTTTGTTTTTTGTAAGGAATTATTTGGTTGGGACCATTGTCTTTCTGTATAACGGTATTGAAAAGGAAGCCAAAGAGCAAGACAATGTTACAGACCCGTGTTCTGAATATGATTTATGTGATTGGAGGGATCCTGCTTTGTGGCCGAACTCTCTTACTGACGCGCAAAGTGTTTTTCTTGTTGAAAAGGGGTCCCTCCAGAGACCCAGATTCTAAAACGAAGTATCCGATTGATGAGCACTCAAAAAGTAAACGTCGTTTTTCTGTTACCATGTTCTCAAGAAAATTAAGGAATGGTGAAATTATAGATAGGCGCTGGCTTGTTTATTAAAAAAAAATAATGCAGTATTCTGTTTTTGCTGTAAATTGTTTTCTGACTCAGGGATAAAATGTACTAATGATGGAAATGACGACTGGGCACACATGCACAGTTGTCTGTCTGATCATGAATCCTCTTCAAAACACATGTGCGCCGTCAGGGCCTGGGTTGAATTAGAAAGAAGGTTAAAACAAGGACAGACAATAGATAAAGAACAGCAGAAGTTACTGCAAGTGGAAAGTGATCGTTGGGGCAAGGTCTTGGAAAGGATCATGTCCATTGTCCATTGTCTTGTCACAATACCCTCCTCCTCCTAAATGTTATCCCTCTGAGACGAATTCGGAACGGTAGGAGCAGCCGCAGGTACTGGTCATCTAACGCCTTTTCTGGACGTTTTATTAAAACACCTTCTGCGCTCAGGGGGGCTCCGCCCCGCCCGGACCCCCTCTTCCAGGGCCCCCTACCTACGCTCCCTGCACAGGGCCGCCATGAGCTTAGAGCCACCCCTGCAAAAGGACAGCTGAGATCCACAGCGAGGAGGTAAGGTGGAAGAAAGATTGGATCTGAGAGAAGTGGATGGTATAAGTGGGGTGACAACTGGGCAAGCGTGTGGGGATAGGAAGTCTGATAAAGGGCATGGGTAGGGCTTAAAGAGGGTAAACGCCAAGTACACCTGAAGTTCACAGGGAGAAGGTGGGGTGGTTGAAGCAACGCTCTTTAGTGGTGGCAGCTATATGGGCAATGCTTAAGGAATTTTGAAATGGGGAATGCACATGGCATTGACCTGCAGTGATTGGCCCTTTCAGCTTTTGCATGTGCTCGAGTCTGAATATTCCTGCGCATTTGACTCCAGGACCTGTGTCCACCAGCAGTACAGCATTGTTGCAGTCAGAGAGTGCAGACACGACTAGGAAGCAAAGCGGTGTAGTCGGAGGTGACTCACATTTCAGGAGAGAGGTATATTATTCCTCCTTGTGACCACCACCTTGCTCCTCTCTTCTCTGAATCTAATTAGCACATGCCATGTTGAGGCCCGGGTCTCACCACAAGCCCGCAAGGCAGCTCTTGGGGTTGTAGTCAGAGACGATGAAGCTGGCAGCAGTGTAATGAAAAAAAGGTAAAAAGAAATCGAAAGTTTGAGTTAGGTGTTTTTGTACTATATGTTTTTGTAAGAATTTAATTAATGTTGTTCCCATATGTGAATGAATTGTTGTAACCATGTGCAAGTGTACTACAATAGTTTAGGAACTATAATGTTAATCCTCAGGCAACTACTGTCATTTACTTACTAACACATTATTTCAAAATAAACAGAGTTCATGAGCACATAAATTTTGAAAAATATCAACCTTATGTTATTATCATTACACAAATATAGACAATCACATGACAAAAGCCGAACTATACATGTAGTACAGTTCTAAAATAATACCAATACAGTACACTCACCCACCATAAACCATATACATTCATAAAATTCACTCAATAATCAAATAGTAAGATTCCAATATATTTGTAAATCAATGTCTTTCGATGTACAGATCCTGACAGATATAGAAGATAACCATTAAAAAAAATACTTTCCTATTAATATATAAAACAAGATATGGCACATGACAGGAAATGCAAAGGCCAAATATTGTATACAGTTGATAAAAACAA
Organism: Lissotriton vulgaris; assembly: GCF_964263255.1. Taxonomy (NCBI): domain Eukaryota; kingdom Metazoa; phylum Chordata; class Amphibia; order Caudata; family Salamandridae; genus Lissotriton; species Lissotriton vulgaris. The sequence goes on from NC_141696.1 coordinate 720,337,613, forward strand.
AATGTCTGGAGTGAAAGATGCACTCAAGGGATCTCTCTATGTGTGTTTCAGCACACAGGCCTTCATCATTGACTTGAATAATACCTGAAAATATACAATCAAAAGGATGAGAGCTCTAAGGGTCAACCAAGATAAATGATACAGTGTGTGTAACAATTAATCACACATCTGGATGTTGCCCGTGAAACACACCAGTGAAAGGTTCACATACATCACCCAAGTGTACTACATAATCAAGTGCATGTGATCTAAACACAAAACTAGTTGCATGTGCAGATATGCACTGAAAAGCAAAAGTAGAAAAGATAAGACAAAAATAAAACACAAGAAATCTAAAGAAAAGGAAAATAAATAAAAAAATAAAAACTCCCAGTGTCATAGATGAAAAAGAAACAAAAGAGAATAAAACCATGTGTGCGGCCATATTTGGCCCGCAGCTTGTCTTAAATGGGATCATATTGAGATCCGTACAAAAGGTGGTGGTGATGGACGGAGCATCTGAACCAATCAAATACTCACACCCAGTCAACAGATCTGGGTTTAATCCATCACCATTCTTTAGCCCACTCTGCCACCCCAGTTCAGACATGGCCATATGCAAATTAGTCTGATCCTGTGCCTCATGGGAACAGTCCAGCCTGGACTGCCAAGCCATGCCTTCCCTGGACCGGAAACAAGCTTCCGAATACCGGTTTCTGGCATTTCAGCCGTCTTCAGTCCGGCTTGCTTGCTTTTTTTCATCATATTGAGATCAACACCGACCTGCTTCCTGGCTACAGGGATATAGATTGAACCAGTCGCAGCTGGCATGACTCGCGGGTGGGGAGGCGGGGGGGTCGCACTGGCAGAGGATCGCACAGGGAGGAAAGCAGTTGGGCGACGCTCCTCTGCTCACATGGAGAAGCCATCCCTGTATATAACGTGGTTGATGCAGCAACATTGACACAAATGTCTATCCTGAAATACAGATGTGCAAATTATAGTATTACATTTTTTACTGTAACAGATCACTTAAGATAGCTCCTGACATGAGGGTACCATGTCATGCAAAACTTAGAATGAATCGCTAGTTGAACAAAAGATTTCTAGTCCACTACACTGTAGTAGAACAGTGTCCTTGTCGCGTTACAAAGTTTTCAAGTATATTCCAACGATTTAAAGGGTATTGTGTGCTAGATAAATAAGGCTGATGGCAAATAAAGATATAAATAGAACAAACATCCATACTACACTATTCATAATGTTGAAATAGCGAGAAAGCAGACTTAATAACCTTGACGGCACAACTAACTACAAGCATGCAGAAATTCTTGATGTGGTTCAGTCCTGGTAGATGTCAGATGCTAAATAGAAAGAAATTATATCAATGAACGCAGCATCAAAGTAACTTTCTAGACTACGCTATCGTACATACTGAATTGATGGCACTGTGCTATCCCACAGTCTGCATGTGGGTCTGTCCCGGTAGTCCTCAAAGTAGGGAATATACTGCAGGGACCAAGACTATAATAACGCAGGCACACACAGATAGATAGTATTGGGAGATGACCCACGTGTGGGTCCTCCCCTTTTATTAACGCCCGCAGGCCACGTCTGGCCTGTGGATGATGTGCAACAATATCTGGCTGGCTGGCCGGAGCACAGGACCGCCGACCCACTACATCCCTCCCCAACTTGGATCTTTGAACAAAGTTAATGAGGCCTGGTGATTACCTGTGTGCCTTGATGTCAGTCAATAATGGTTCAACAGGCTAAGTCCTGAAGGTGTTGATTGGGTCGGGGATTAGGTCGGAGGCTGTAGCGATGTTGCTGGCCTTAGATGGAATGTCCGCCTCGCAGCAGTGGATCTACATGCACCTACCCTGATGAAGAGAGTTCTGAGACACTGGTTCCCTCTTTCCCTTGGCACGGGGGCCCTTTCAGGGGGTGGCAGGCTCAGAAGTTCATTTTTTCAGCGGATACAGAGGGAACCTCTTTGAACCAGGATATGTTTAGAGATATTTCCTCGCTTCCTTTTTGGGCAGTTACCATGGTGCCGTTGTTGGTCACTACTGTCCAGGTGCCTGGCTCATAGGCGGTTTGGAATTTTCCACTGGGTGGACGAGCTCTAAGTATGAAAGTTTCTCTTGGGTGAAGGGACCAGGGAGTGACGCGCCATTGGACGCTCGCCCGGTGAGTCTGCTGTTCCCGCCTTGCCTGGGTCACTTGGATGCCGTGAGGTGGGGTCACCCACTCTGGGTACATGGGCATGAAGTCTCTTCATGGCCCTCTGAGCATTAGGGCCCAAGGAGTCAGGAACATCATGCAGTGCGGGGTACTCATGTATTCCTTGCAGAATTTGTGGAGGCATTGTTTGGGGTCCACTTGCTACACACTGACAATGCATAGCATCTTATTAAATGTCCTCATAAACCGTTCCACATCTCCATTGGCCTGAGGCCATTGGGGGGGATGATCCGCCGGTGATGGATCCTTCGCTGATTGAGGAAGGTGGCAAACTCGACCCCTTGGAATGGTGGGCCGTTGTTGCTCCTGATCTCTGTGGGTAACCCAAACGTGGCAAACACCATCTCCAGGATGGGGTCCACATGAGCGAATGCAGGTGATGGAATCGGTTCTACTATTGGGTACTTTGAGTATGCATCTACCAGGACAAGCATGTTCTTCCCTCTGGGGAAACTCCCGAAGTCCATGCTCACTTTCGACCATAGGATGGTGCAGGCCTCTTCTGTGATTCTGTGAATGTTCGGGCATGCTTGTCATCTGAAAGACATGGCAGCGGTGAACTGAGTCCTTAACCATGTTCTCGAGTGCTGGAAACCAGACCTTTTCTCTCAGTCTCGCCTTCATATTGGTAATTCCTTGGTGACCCCCATAGGCCAGTTGGGTTGCTCGCTGTCTTAGGGCTTGAGGGATTACGAGCCTCGGGCCTCGCAGGAGTATTCCATCTGACGTGGCACTCAGCTCGCTCCTCACCTTCCATATCTTGGTCAGCTCATCACGGTCCTCTGGCGCCCACGTGTTAGCTTGCTGAAGGCACGTTTTCCAGGACCTTTCTTGAAGCGCTTGAAAAGTCCGGGTGTATATGGGGTCTTGTTCTGTGGCTTTTACATTTTTTTTAAACTCTCTTTATTTGGGACACTACATTTCCATTGTCTATGAACATTGAGACCATCATTTGCCACACATTAGAGTTCTAACTTCTGTTACATTACGATCTATGTTGAATAAGAGCAAGAGTTCGTTACATTCAGGATCTGTCTACATTTGCAGTTCATTCTCTGTTCTCCAATAGTGAATCAACAACGGCTATTGCACATATGTTCATTCTGTGGCTTTCTTGATGTCTACGAGCATCATCACCTGGGGGCTCACTGGGACAGTGATCATTATGATGTGTTGTCCTGACCCCCGATGTTGTCAGTCTCTTCTCCGGGAAACGGGTTTCTGGACAGGAAATCGGCAGGGTTCTTAACCCCGGGGTGATGGACTACCTCCATCTGGTAGGAATGAAGTTGCACGGCCCATTGCTTGATCCACGGAGGTGGGTGAGGGGCTGACCCTTTGAAGAAGGGCACCAAGGGCTGGTGGTTGGTCACTATTGGGATTGGCTGGCCCGCCAGGTACAGGTAGAAATGGTTGCAGGCCCATTATATAGCGAGCGCCTCTTGCTCGATTTGAGCGTACCTTGCTTCGGTGGAGGTCAGTGACTTGCTGGAAAATGACAAAGCTGCCCACCATCCGTTCCTGGGTGAGTACTGCTCCTAGCCCCACTGGACTGACATCCACCAGTAGTTCAGTGTAATTTGCCGGATCGAAATTGGCAAGTATGACTTTCCCCAGCAGTGCGTCCTTGATGCTCTGGAACGCCTCCTCCCGCGATCCCCAGGTCAATTTGGCATCTGCTTTCGTGAGGGCCTTCAGCGGGTTGCGAGTGTTTATTTATTTATTTTAATTTCTTCTATAGCGCAGGAATCAATCCCGTAAGGGTATCTCCGCGCTTAGCCAACTAAGAAGGTATAAGAAAGATCAGCCTAAGGTTTATGTGGATGGAAATGCTTCTAGGAGGAAAAGAAGGGTTTTTAGTGCCTTTCTGAAGGACATGTGATTTATGGTGGTTCTTAGGTTAATGGGAAGATTGTTCCAGAGGGCAGGGCCAACAGCGGAGAAAGCACGGTCTCCATACCTAATCTTCTTTGTGTTGGGAGGTTTTAACAGGGCTTGGTTGCAGGAGCGGAGGGACCTGCTGGGCTGATACAATTCAAGAGACTGGGCTAGATATTTAGGGATTGCTCCATACAGACATTTATGTACCGTGCAACAGATCTTAAAGTGGATGCGCTGTCGTATGGGAAGCCAGTGCAGTTCTTTCAGCAAGGGCTTAGAAGGAGTCCTGGCAGGTGCACCCATGACCAGTCTAGCTGCTGTATTCTGGACCACCTGTAAGCGGCCTACTGCATCCGTATTGGCTAATGTCAGCAGGCCGTTACAGTAGTCCAGGCGGCTGGTTACCAAGGCCTGTACAAGTGTCCTTCTACATGTGGCAGGAAGAAAAGGGAAGACACGCCTAAGTAGACCTATGGTGTGAAAACATAGACCAGCTATGTAGTTGGTGTGTTCTTTCATGGTTAATTTTTGATCCAACTTCACTCCAAGATTTTTAACATGTGACTTGGGTACAGGTACTGGGCCAAGGTCGAGTGGCCACCAGTCAGGGGTCCAAAGAATACTTGCTTTGCCAAAGAGCAAGACCTCAGTCTTTGTTACATTACACTGGAGGCAGTTCCTCGCCATCCAGTGTGACACCGCTCTCATACCCTCAGCAAAATTCCCTTTGATTTTAGGGTCAAGGGAGCTGAAAGGGTAGAGGAGCTGAGTGTCGTCAGCGTAGGAGACCGGTATGAACCCGTATTTCCGCACAATCTCAGCAAGGGGGGCCACATAGACATTGAACAATGTAGGGCTAAGGCATGAGCCCTGTGGCACCCCCTTCGTGAGCCCCCTTGAGATGGAACGAAAGGGGCCCAAGCTGATAGATTGTGATCTCCCGGCAAGGAAACTCTCCAACCAAGATAGTGCTACGCCTCCGATTCCTACTCCTTGCAACCGGTTCAGTAAGGTGTTATGAGACACAGTATCGAAGGCTGCGGACAGGTCCAACAGCACTAGAATCATGGAGCCCCCTCTATCTTGTGACATTTTAATCTGATCTGTCACAGAGAGGAGGGCTGATTCAGTGCTGTGGTTGGGCCTGAATCCAGATTGGGATTGGTCCAGGCCCCCTGTCGCTTCGATGAAATTGGAGAGGGTAGTGTTGACATGCTTCTCTGCCAGTTTACTGATGAAAGGAAGGAGAGAAATCGGGCGAAGGTTGGAGAGTGTAGACCAGGGCAAGGTGGAATTTTTGCGAATAGGGTTCACTACCGCTTCCTTCCAGACAGATGGGAGTTGGCCTTTGGCAAAAGACAGGTTAAGTAGGTTCTGAATATGAGGACCCAGTATCTCGATTAACGGGGAGATAAATTTAGCTGGTATCAGATCAGTGGGAGAACCAGATTTAGTTTGGTTAATGAGAGTGGTCAGGTCCTTAATGGTTATTTTTGGGATGTCCAGGAGAGTATCTCCAGAAGTCAGTTGCGGGGCAGTTTCAGGGACCTCAGTTCCCAGGGTGTCAGAGACTATAGTGATTTTTTTTATGTATTGCTTCAATTTTGTCCTCAAAGAACTGAGATATTTCATCGCATAGTTCTTGGGTAAAGGTGTCTGGACTTTCACATACTTCAGGGCTAGTGAAAGTTTGAATGATTTTAAATAGCTCTCTTGTAGAGTTGCCTGCCTCTGCAATTTGAGTGGTCAGACTCATTTTCCTAGCTTTTTTGATATTTTTGTAGTAGGAGGACATAGCCTCCAGGTAGTGACTCTTGTCTTCCCTATTACCTGTACGTCTCCACAATTTTTCCATTTTTCTGCATTTCTTCTTTTCTGTTTTGAGAGCTTCCGTATACCATGTTTCCCTTTTCGCTGTGGTGGGCTTTTTGGCATTTTTCTGAGGAGCTAGTGAGTCAATAGCTGTCATCAAAGTAGAATTGAACATGGAGAGAGCAGTATCGATATTATCGAAGTTGGTAAGTAGAGGCTGTTTCCAAATTTGAGTGAGTTTGGGAAGAGTAATTTTGTGCCATGGCCTGCGTTTAATAGAGTGAGTAGCCGGGCGGTTAGTGGAATTGGATAGATGTGGTATGGAGAAGTCAATAAGTTTATGATCCGACCAGTTAATAAGTTTAGGGGGATAACAATGAACATTAGGTTGGGTAGTAAGGATCAGGTCTAATGTGTGACCACCCGAATGAGTGGGGCCACTGTTTCTAGGGTGTAAACCAAGCAGAGCAAGGTCAGTAAGGAATGCATTAGTATCCTGATGGTCAGCAATATCAATATGAAAATTGAAATCTCCAAGTAAAATGAAATTCTCATTCGCTTTCAAGTAGGGGGCTAGTAGTTCAGTGAGAGCAAGGGAAAAACCAGCATTGGGTCCAGGTGGACGGTAAACCAAGGCTCCTTTCCATTGTGTTTTTGAGTTGATTTTTAAATGAAAGATGAGTACTTCCATAGTAGGGAGCATCACCTGCTCTAGGACTCTAATACTCAGGGTGTCTCTGTATATAATAGCGATTCCGCCTCCCACCTTCACAGGACGGTCGAGGCGAAGGATTTTATATCCCATGGGTATCCCTAGGGTGATAGTGGGGATAGTATGAGGTTTCAGCCACGTTTCAGTCAAGAAACATATCTTAGGTTGAGTGTTGTAAATAATATCCCACAGTTCTATACAGTGCTTGGGGAGTGATCTGACATTTAGCAAAAAGCTATCCCCGTTTTCCTGAACGTCAGTATTGTCTGTAGGCCGTCCAGAAATGACGTGGGAAGGCAAGGCTTGAAAACCGCATTTGATACAGGAAAAGGGACCCTCAGGACATGAACGCGATGTGTTTTTACAACAGTATTGTTGTGGGGGTTGTAGTGCCCTAAGTGCCTGTGGAGCATACCTGATACAAGGAGTGGGGGAGGTGCAGTCCATAGTGGCAAGGACAAGGAGGGTGGCCCCTAGCCCCGTCTGGTCGCGGACGGGCGCAGACGGGCCACTCTTTGGCTACTCTTCGGCGTTGTCTTCGGCTCCCCTGCGCGCGAACGCTGCAGCACGGAAGGGGCGAGGGCTAAATAGCCGTGTCAGCCCTGTCCGCTAGAGCGCTAACCGCTCCGCAAACCCGGAAGTGGTGTTCTCCCTCCCCGGTAAACAATCACGGGGAGGCGGGGAAGCGAGCGAGTGCTCAGAAAGTGTTGTAGCGTGTGTATGTGAGTATGTGCACCATTTAATTCAAGTGACACAAATTAGGGAAATTTTAAAAAACACAATTTCACAGTTTCCAATTTAAAATACAATTAAGCGCTACACGCTAAAATGAAGCAGTGCAGTACACTGGGCGTCCCAAGTTGGCTAGCGGGTCCGGGAAACACTGCCACTGTCCCCCCTACCGCAGCGCGGGAAAGCAGGGCTCAGCCTAAATAGCCCCGTCAGCCCTGTCCGCTAGAGCGCTAACCGCTCCGCAAACCCGGAAGTGGTGTTCTCCCTCCCCGGTAAACAATCACGGGGAGGCGGGGAAGCGAGCGAGTGCTCAGAAAGTGTTGTAGCGTGTGTATGTGAGTATGTGCACCATTAAATTCAAGTGACACAAATTAGGGAAATTTTAAAAAACACAATTTCACAGTTTCCAATTTAAAATACAATTAAGCGCTACACGCTAAAATGAAGCAGTGCAGTACACTGGGCGTCCCAAGTGTATTGAGATGACATCCCGCAATAGGTGGCCATGCCAAGAAAACTCCTCACTTTGGTGGGCGTGACTGGAACTAGTAGGTTTAGGATGGCCTGCGACTTCCTCGGATCCACCTGGATGCTGTCCTGGTTGAAGGCATAGCCAAAGAACTCTAGAGATGGTTGAAAAAAGAGACACGTTTCCTGTGGAGCGCTGTGCCATGTTCACTGAGGCAACGCAGGGTGTTTCTCAGGTGTCTGTGGTGGTCTGCGGCAGTGGCAGAGTGGATGAATAGGTCATTGCTGACGTTGATTACTCCAGACAATCCAGATAGCAGCTTGTGGATGGTGTGCTGGAACATCTCTGCAGTCGAGGGCATTCCAAAGTTCAGCCGTCTGTAACAATGCAGCCCCATGTGTCTACTGAAAGTTGTAATATAACAGCTTTCTTCCGCCAAGGGGAGTTGGTGATACCTGGCGTCAAGGTCTATTTTAGGAAACCACCTTGATCCATTGACGTATGCAATGATGTCGTCCATCGTTGGCGTTATGTGGTGTTCTCTCTTCATTGCCCGTCGGTAGCCTCATATCGATGCAGAGGCATATGGCTCCTGGCTGCTTTGGCTTCTCCGCGATGACCATTGGGGATAGCCACAGCGTCGGTCCCTAGACTTTCTCAATTACCCCTTGCCGTTCAAGTTTTTCAGGCTCCTTTTCCACCAGGGCCCTCAGGTCAAAGGGTACTCATTGATGTCGTAGTTCCACAGGGGTAACAGTCTTATCGACGTGCAGCTTGATGGGGTCACACTTGTGTCCTAGCCCTTGGAAGAGCTCTGGGAACTGGTCTAGTATCTCTTCAATTTGATGTACTTGGACGCTCCTGGCGAACAATACTAACCCAAGGTCTTCCGCCGTGTAACTGCTAATTAGGGTGTCTGCTTCACGGTCTATGACATGAATGACGGTCACAACCTCCTGATCATCTGATCTTTATGGGACGGAGATCTTTCCTCTTAGCAGTAGTGGGGATTGGCTCTCACAGGTGATTACCTTAGTTTGAGATAGGGTGATTGGTGGTCGAGAATAAAGGCAACAATATTGCTGGAGGCCCTTCACGTTCACTGAAGCCCCTGTGTCAATGATTGCTCTCACCTCTGACCCTGCAATCCAGACTATGCATGTGGGTTGCAGACTTCTGCTGCACTTGAGTTCTCGTGTGAACTAGATTTCGTATGTCTCCACCACATCTTCACCCGTCGATGAGTCTTCCGGCCCTTGGTACCGTCGGCTGGGTCCACTGAGGCGCTTATTGCTGCCTGGAGTGTGCGATAGGCAGCTGTCGCAGTGCTTGTGATGGCAGCCTCTGTCCTCGGGTGTCTCGGACTTGGCTTTGTCTCCTGCAAACTGATGTGAAATGGTTGGAAATCCCGCAATTTGGGCAGGTCTTACCTTTAGTGGGACAGTCCTGGGCTGTGTGTGGCTCGTGCCAACAATATCCACACTGTGTCATGGACGTTTCGGGCCTTGTTTTCCTGAGTGCGTCACTCTTTGTCTTTGACCTGAGATTGTCAGCCCACTCTATTTTGATGGTCCATGATTTGTCCAGGTTCTTCGTGAGGGCCTGGTCCATCTCGCTTTCCCTTGCAGCTGAAAGGTCATGGGTCCGCACCAGTATAAGTATGTCTTCTAGGGCGATCTGTGGTTGGTGCAGGATGAGGCCTCTAAACATCTTGTCCCGGCACCCTTGAATGATCTGGGCCCTTATTTCCTTCTGCTGGTCATCTGCCATGCACGAGCTGGCTAGCTCACGTAGGCGGGCGTAGAACGCATCAATCGAATCTCCTTCACGTTGGCGGGCCTGACGCTACTTGAATCGTTTAAAGTCGTTACCGGCGCTTCGTAATCCAAGGCAATGCCTGTGTTTGGCAGGTGTTTGAATAACTTGAAAATCTCATCTCCTGTGTAGTGGAGGACTAGCGACCCTTTTACCGCCCTGTTGGTCTCCCTCAAGGCCACAAAGTAGGTGTTTAGTGGTTCTATCCAGATCTTCCACCTTGGGGACGCTGTTGCTGGGTCTTCCAGCTCATTGAAAGCTGATAGGACCCTGGTGAGACCATGTTGCACTGCGGCTCTTTGCTGGGCCTGTGCTTGGTCGTCATCAGCCATGCTTCTGGTGTGTTGGAAGCTGTCTTAATTGTATCTCAGCCTTTCTGCCTGTTTGTGGCTATCTGTGTCCTTTGTAAGTCTTCCTCACTGTGGTTGTTCCTTAATCTCTCCTCTTTCTTCCTTTGCACTTTCCGTTTTTCTTTCTTTTCTCTCTTTGCCTCTCTTTGCCTCTCTAGGCCACCTACCAATGATGCACTGCCATGTGCACTGGTTATCTTCCAGACACGGGCTCGCATGTGGCAGGGGTGCGTGGCCTCCTGCTGGACTGCCTCTCCTCTGCAGTGCAGATAATGCCCAGTATGTGGCGCGGCAGCATGCACGTGTGCTGGGCTGAACTCCAGGAGACGGGGAGGAGTGCATCACTGCAAGGCATCACTGCAAGGCAGCTCGGAGGCCGGGAGCGCCTAACAGGGGGCAGCACTCACCCCCGTTGTCTGAGACGCACACCACTCCTCAGTCGCTGCCCGTGATTCGGCAGGCCGCGGAGACAGGGTCAGTGAGGCGGAGCGTGGACTTCTACTCCGAAAGTCGCAGGTGTGCTATCCCACGGTTTGCATGTGGGTCTGTACAGGTAGGCCTCAAAGTAGGGAATATACTGTGGGGGCCAAAACTAAAATAACCCAGGAATACACACATAGATTGTATCGGGAGATGACTCATGTGCGGGTCCTCCCATTTTTTTAATCCCCGCAGGCCACGCCTGGCCTGCGGATGACGTGCAACAATATCCGGCCGACCCACTACAGGCACCAGAAACATATTTACCTTGGCTTGTCTACACGCCTCCGATTGAAAATGAAATCACCATTGCTCACACTGCTCACTTCTCACTAGTGGTGAAGTTACGGCATGACGTTATGCCAGGTGAGCATTGTAGGGGAAGGGAAATCCTTTAAAGAGTCAATTTTTCTCTGGATTTCCCTTCTCTTTTTGAAACTCAGGAGCAGCCACATTGTTACGGTATCACAAGGGCTTTAAGTGGAAGCTTTTTCAATATTATATACAAGCCATAGTTGCTGCTTATTTATCTTATGCAACAAACAACTATTGACAAAGCCAATAGTCCTGGCTTGTTGTAGGTAAGATGTTACTTGTTGTATCATATATCTGGATGCAGTGACAGAAATAGGAAAATACAAGTTGGGCGGCTCACTATGATAAGCACAGATTTTTAGCCTACGTGTTTTTAAGTCACACCCTTTTTTACGTTGGACACGCCCCTTTGAGAGACCCCGAGTTTTTTCATCCCACTTAAAGCCCTGCCTGGGAAAGCCTCTTAAATAGCTGACAGGGGGCCTGACCCCCTTTTCTCCCATTTCCTTGTCACTCCCATCCAATTACTTACCACTGTAGGTGCCTGTTGCACCTGCCTGAATCAGGCCTCATGCTAAGAGCAGCCTTTTTGTTCCAGCACATCAAGAAAGATTATAACATGTCACCAATGAGCTCTTGGGAGCTGTGTTCATCTTCCTTGTAGAGTAAAAACGTTGTGCATCTTGTGTGATGATGTCCCAGCAAAAACCTAAGTAATTGCACTTTTGTTTACCAGTATAACATTGTTTTTTAAATGCGTCATATTCAAAGAAGTGAAGGGAGTGCATTGGGCTGAATAGGGACAATATCTCATGTCTGTATATGTGAGCTGGGTTCATATTCAGGTGGGGGGTGTGTGAGCTTGCCAAGTGTTTCGCTTGCAAGCATCCTTTAGTTTTCACTTACCCTACGATTACTACCCATAGTCATGGATTCTATTTGTTTGCATGTAGGTATTCAAATTAAATCGCACAAATGAATACACACTCAATTTTGCATTACACAACTGACTTCTATGGAAGCACAGACTTAATCCCTAACTGCCCAAAGATGCTTTTGAGTTAGCTTGTTATTAAAAAACTATTTTACTGAGGGAAAGTCAATGGCCAAAGCATATCATCATTATCCTGGCTTCATGAAAATGAGCAGGATGGCAGGCAAAATTGTAATTGTGGGCCGCAAAGGACGGATGGACGAACTAACAATTCCCGGCGACACTGAGTGCCCGTTGGCAGATGAGGCCTGAACCCTGGGCCTTGCAGCAGGTGCTGTAGCAGTGAACTGAGGAGGCCCCATCGGCAGCTTGGTGGCAATGGAGGAAAGCGTTGGAGCTGTGGCTCCTGCAAGAGGGTCGTTTTGAGGACGGACGTCTTGTCACATCGCAGGCGACCTGACGGAGAAACCAGAGGAGGGCCCCATGCACCAAGAGGAGGTTAGTGCACTAACCTGCAGGCTGCGTAGGCCAGCAATCATCCACCAGATGGTCCGTGGTGGAACGGTGAGGGCCCACTTGGACATCCCGGGATCCAGTACACTTCCTTCCCCACCACCACCCGGTCTTCAACCCGTACAGCCAGCACCAGCTCTGGGATCCCTCCTCCGTGCCCAAGAACACTGCCTGCGAGTGCAATAGAAACCTGGAGTCCTGGCTGAATGAGCACCGCTAGAACCCAGCAAAGGCGAGAAGATCATGCTTTGTAAATATGCAATATATATTTGTTCAACCCTAATCGCTTTAACTTTTCTTAAAATGTAATCTTAAGTGAATTTGCATCTTATATGTATGTAACTCTTACCACTAGTATCTGTAGTAGACATAAATACTTACTACCATTTTATGTAAGTTTAGAGTTTTTTTCTGTTTGTAGCTTATATGTAACACATGTACTCTGAAATCCTTATGTAATGTAACTGGTTCTATTTTAAAGAGCTCCAACACCTTCGGGTACAGTACACGCTGTATAAAAATGCATAAATAAGTAAATCTGTAAGCAGTAGTGCAACAGACAAAGTGGTATCCAATTTCCTAAATTGGTAGGCTTGGCTACTATAGCACTTTCACAATTGTCTTAGTAGCGTTATTGCTTTCTCAAATTTGCTTGAAAATGCCCTGTAGGAAAGTAGGATCTGCTTCTTATGGTTAACCCCTGCTTTTTGCTTGATGTTTTACTGTTTTTGAATAGTCTGACTTGGATCCCGCTAATCAGGACCCCAGTCTATCTGCTTACACCTTTAAATTGACATACATGTACTTTGGTACACTCCAGATTGGATACTGGGGTACCCTTATAAGTCCCTAGTATATGGTACCCATGTACACAGAGAATAGGTACCCCAGAGGCCTCCCATGGGCTGAAGCATGTATTATGCCACCCATGAGAGGGCATGCAAAATGGAACTACAGGTCTGCTACTGCAACTTGTGTAAGCTGGTGCTTGCACCACTTACTTAGATATAGGTTCACTATATCTATTGGTCACTACACTTAAAACGTATAAGTCACCCCTATAGCAGGCCTTATCAATCCTGAAGGCAGGGTGCTGGGTTTATTGTGAGAGTGTGCCCCTGCATGAGCAGAGCCTCTCTGCAGCCTTCAGAGACCATTCTCCCGGGTTGTATGTGACTCGGACGGACCTATAGGTAGAGGTGCATTATTACCTCGCGGTAAATGCTATCTTGAAAACATCTGCATAGAAACAACTCGTGTTTGATATCAAACACCTTGGAATCATACCTCCACTCCAGTAACTGGTGTGGAAGGTATGATTCTACCCTTCAGAAACAAGCTTTGTGGGGTCACTGGTCTATCCGGGGCCAACATTCTCGACCCGATCATCACAAAATGGATGCAGATTTCTGCCTTCCTGCTGCTGAGCCAAGCTCGAGCAAAGGAAGGCAGCACAAGAGGCATCCTGTCTCAGGGAGGTGTGACCACCTCCCAGACAGGGTTTAGTGTGTTGGCGCTGGGTGGGTGCACTCTAAGAGTGCCTGAAAGTCTGCACCTTGGAAACATTTGCTGTCCCTGTGCATAGTTCAGTTCAACCCAGTTGTGGGAGCCATTGGCTCCTGCTCTGGTGCGAAACTGGACAAAGGACATGGAAGTAACCTCCCCTCTGTCCTGCCCCTCCCCTAGGAGGGTCCCCTGAATCTGTCCAACCCTCTCCAGTGGGTACAAAAGGGCTTACCTGGCTGTAAGTCAACAGAAGAATCTCCCTTGGAGTGAAGGAGTCACTCCCCTGCCCTAGCAGGCACCTAAATGCAACTGACCGGTCTACTGCTCCTGAACTCCTGAGGGCTCTCAGCAAGTTTGAGGCCACTATCCTGCATAAACCGAACCCCGGTGCACCACATCCATTTGCAGTTGCATATGCGTGAACACGAATACAGAGCTTGTACATTGGACCGTGTAGTCCTGGCCCTGAGCAGTATTTACACCAAACAACTCCAGCCTCCTCACACAGAGTGTTCTGTGGGCTGGTACTTTGCAATCTTGCTCGAGGTCCCATCGTGACTCCTGATCCTTCGGCCTTTGGGTCCCCCTGAGGGTCATCTTGATATCTCTGGGTCTTTCCGAGTTGCTCCAGACTTGCCCTGACTCCCCGTTGCTTGGTGAGTCCCCTTGACCCTGCTGGTCTACATCGTAACCTCCTTGACCTTGCTGCATGTGGTGCTTTTGCCAAGGCTTGTTGGTTCTCCAGCCATACACCAACCCCTCAGTACTCGACATCCTTCGTGGGACAGCTCGCTTCTGCCTCCTGGTCATCCTCGATGTCTCCTGGTCTTCGTGGCTGCTGAGTCAAATGTCCCTTCTTCGCACCTGAAGCACTCAACAACGGTGGGCATTCGTCTACCAAGTAAGCATGAGCGGATTTTGCGGATTGGCAATCCGCGAATTTGCGGATTTGCGAACTCGCAATCCGCAAAATCCGCGAATTCCCGCGAATTTGCGGATTTTTTTTTTTTTTTGTGTTCGCCCGTGTTTCTGCCAGTTCGCGAGGGTTTTTACAATTTCGCAATTTGCGAACTTACCTGTCGGGTCGCAAGTTTTGCGAACTTGTTGTTTCTACGTGTCCAACCTGTTTGGGACACTCTTCTTCATCACTGCCACTCTCTGTCACCACTGCCACTCTCTGACTACTCATGCCACCCTCTGGCCCACCCATGCCACCCTCTGTTTCATCACCACACCCTCTGGTTGTCCAGTGTACATTATTTTCGGCAAAGCAAAGCACACCTTCCCTGCCTCAAGTGACCTGAATTAATTTGGGGCTGATTAATGTGTCACAGAATATTTTTTTAGCTGGCACCTGCTTCCTTAGTGCGCCCTGATTAGTGATCTTTTGCACTTGCTAAGTGCTTTCATTGTTGCAAAATTAGTTACAACACCTGCCCTGCCCCAACTGACAATAATGAATTAGGGGCTGATTAATGGATTTTAACTTCCAGCCTGGCTCCTGCTTGTCTCCCTTAGCTGTAATTCATGACCTTTGTGGCATATGTGTAACTATTCTGAGGTTCAGAGCAGGGTCACATAATAGTTTCAACTGGCAACTGAACTCTGGAGGGGCCCCTCAGGAAGCACTACAGGAAATGGCTACTAATGATGTGCCTGAACTTTTGAACCTGGTAAGTAGTTACTTTCAGTTTTGCTTAGATCGTATTTCTGCAATTTCGCACTTATTCGCGGGGCGCGAACTCACGCGAACAGTGCGAGCAGTGCGAGCAAAATCCGCTGCTCGCGGATTTGCGGATTTTGCAGGAAATTCGCAAATCTCGCGGATTGCGGATTTCCCGAAAATCCGCAAAATCCGCGAGCGGAACGGATTTTCCGCCCATGCCTACTACCAAGCCCCTGGTCACTCTGAAGTGACCCAGACTCTGTCCCATCTGCTTTCAGGTTCCTTTCTTCCAGAATCCAGGTTTGGATTCCTCCGGACCCTTTTCACCTTCACGGCAGCAGTACTTCTTCCAAGCCCTCCACTGATAACAACAGTGGTTTCTGACACCACTTGAGACCTATGCACCCGGCTCCTCTGGGTAGGTAACTCTGGTACTATGGTATCCACTGGTGGGGTGGCTCTCTAACCTCTTAAGGTCCAAACGGTTTGCTCGAAGTCGTCCTAGAAGGGTCCTTAAACTTTAAAATTGCTACCGTGACTTTCTCATTGAATTGTACCCTGCACCTGTCCTACGTGGGGTCCCTAGCTACTCACCTGGGGTGGGGGGTCCCAGTGATTCTACGTGCTCCAGACCTTGTCTTGATCCCAGCCCTGATTGTTATACCACTATTTTAGTATATGGTTTGGTCTTCCTCTGGAGTGCACTGTATATTGTGCTACTTACAACTGTTCTATTGATCTCGTATTGTGTGCTTTGAGTTGTCATTCGGCTACTTTTTGGGCGTGGTTGTATATCTTCTCAGATAAACACCTAATTGCTAATTTTTGCTCAGGAGGATGTTTGTTCGTGTACTCATGTCACAAATCAAAATTCCTTTGTATTTTTTCAGGAAGGAAGACTACATTCGTTGCTACCGGTCACCACGGTCTATACCAGGTCCTGGTAGGGTGGCTTACAACCACTGATGTATTAAATCCTTTAAGAAATATTCTTTTAAGAAATATTCTGAATTTTGTTATATATCATTGCAGTAGCATATCATTCTTTTTTAGGTCCTGACGAAAGCCGGTCACTGTTACCTTTACGGCTGAAACATGTTGGCCTTTCACCTATTCCTGAAAGATAGTCATTTTTTCACACTATCCGGTTGTTTTTAATTTTGGCATCTGGACGATTTTGAATAAACATATTTTTCGTCCATATAGTCAATTTTAGTTATCACTTTCACTAAGAACTGCACACCATCAGCACTACTGTCTTGAGAGCACTTTGGCTAAGATAACTACTGGATAGAAGTCTAGTGCTGTACAGCCATTCTACTGTCAGGCTGGCAACACAGATCTCATTCCATCATCTCCCAGATGACGATGCACCGCCAGAGTGGTGGGCTGATGGGACTTGTTCCATAGCCTGGCGCTACTCAAATCATCTGTTATTGATGTTCTCATCCTCCTGAGAATTTGTATTAGGTTGGACCAATTACCAGTAATCTCCTTTACTGTTTTTTATGCTTTTAGTTGTATCCTTGTGTAGAGGATAGTAGAGAGTGTTATGTTAATAAATGTCTATTTTTATATGACTACTGTGTGGTTCCCTTTCATTTAGTCATTAAGTAGGTGATGTTCTGGTAAAACAAGTTGCTTTGCATTCCTTCAAGATTAAGCCTGAAGGCTGCTCTCAACAGCGCACTACTAGGATATCTTTCTAAAGGTTATCTTTCAACTCATACATCATAAGGGTAGTTTGGACTAGTGCAATTAGTGGACAGCATATACCAGGCCAACTTCTCACACTCTCTTTATCAAACTTTTCTTGGGGAAAGAGTCCCCCCACCCCTTCAAATCCTCCTTATAACGGTCAAGCTCGCTCACTGTGCTTGCTCGGCATAGGGCACTCATCCAGAACTTTTGCGCTCCACCAATTTCAAATGTCACCAGGCATCACTGTCCCTTGCCTTTCCGGAGACTGATAAGTGGAACACAGCACCTACTCTGTGTATTGCGTCGCAGGTGCTGAATTTTTAAAACATAATAGGTACTCATAGCCAACAAGTGAGATGGTTCAGTAACACATGGATCACAAACTCTTTTAATTTAATTTGGCATAAAACATATAATACTTATATGTACAGCTGAACTGATCAAATATGATGACCTGTGAATAAAAGATCTTAGACATATTACATAATGATGATAAGAAGTTAAGTGTTAGACTTGGCATCTTTTGGAGTGTTTACTCTAAGTTTTTTCTTTTTGCCCTCCCGATTTTGACTCTGTTTTTGCTGGCATAGTGTTTCTGCCCACTTTTTGTACTGCTGATCAGTGGTAAAGTGCAAGTGCTCCTGTGGTAAAGTATGTTATGGATTGGTGTTTCCATGATTGGATGTTTGGTATTCTTGTCAGCCCCTAGTAAAGTGCACTGAGTGTTCCAGGGCCTGTGAATCAAATGTTACAAGTGGGCTTGCAGCACGGATTGTGCCACCCATGTGAGTAGCCCGGAAAAGGTACCTCAGACCTGCCATTGCAGAGTCTGCGCGTAGTTTGTAACTGTCATGTCAACTTGGCCCGTGCACACACTGGCCAGTCCCTAACCTTCTCTTTTTCTTACATGTCAGGCACCCCTAAGTTAGGCCCAACGTAGCTCTGTGGCAGGGTGCGGTGTATGTGAAAGGTAGGACATGCCCTGGTGT
This sequence comes from Lissotriton vulgaris, assembly GCF_964263255.1. NCBI lineage: Eukaryota > Metazoa > Chordata > Amphibia > Caudata > Salamandridae > Lissotriton > Lissotriton vulgaris. Next base: position 720,355,714 of record NC_141696.1, read on the forward strand.
GTGCGGCATGTCCTTATAGTGAATTACAGCCCATTTCGTTTTTCACTATTGCAAGGCTACCTGTTCCCCATAGGAAAGAATGGAAAGTTTGTTTATAACATCTTATAAACATAACTGACCCTGGGAACTAGGTGGGAAAATAAAATGTAGTATGCCTGAACTCAGAATCTAAAGATGCATCTTTTAGTAAAGGTGATTATTACATTCTGTGTTTGAAAATACCCTTTTTAGAAAGTAGGTATTTTCTTGCTCAGTCATCCCGTGTGCCTCTTTAGGAATGTGGATTGCTGTCTGGGTTTTGGACAACAGATGGCTAGGAAGCAGGGGTGGCTCCCGATAGTCCAGGTAGGTCATGAGAGACCTGAATAGACCTGGTCCCCCTGCTCTGCCCGACCTACCTGCCGTGAGGGCAACGGCTTGATCACCGGAGCACAGTCCAGCGCCCTGAGGGGAACGGCAGCCACGCAAAGCAGCGGCTCAAAGAACTTCAACCCCCAGGTGCCCCGGCGGCCGAGTCGCGTCCCTGACGCTACCTTCGCGCCTGGAGGCGCCTGAAAAGCAAGGAGCGCCGAGCGCTCAGGGTCCCCCTGCTCTGCCCGACCTACCTGCCGTGAGGGCAACGGCTTGATCACCGGAGCACAGTCCAGCGCCGTGAGGGGAACGGCAGCCACGCAAAGCAGCTCAGCTCCACCGGCTCAAAGAACTTCAACCCCCAGGTGCCCCGGCGGCCGAGTCGCGTCCCTGACGCTACCTTCGCGCCTGGAGGCGCCTGAAAAGCAAGGAGCGCCGAGCGCTCAGGGTCCCCCTGCTCTGCCCGACCTACCTGCCGTGAGGGCAACGGCTTGATCACCGGAGCACAGTCCAGCGCCGTGAGGGGAACGGCAGCCACGCAAAGCAGCTCAGCTCCACCGGCTCAAAGAACTTCAACCCCCAGGTGCCCCGGCGGCCGAGTCGCGTTCCTGACGCTACCTTCGCGCCTGGAGGCGCCTGAAATGCAAGCAACACCTCTCGCAACGCGAGTCGCGCGCGGGAGTGCCCGGGGCTAAGCCCGGGCAAAGGGCGGGCCCTCTGTGGCCCTCAGCGGACCGACCAGGACGGGACGGGCCACCCCCCTGTAACTTCTGCTAAAGGAGGTATAGTGCCCATATATTATTTTTTCTGTCTTCTGTTACTTTACCATCTCCTTTTTGAACATGCCCTGTAAGGGGGGTACAAACTCTGCTGCGCATGGGTGTCCAGGGCAAGCGGCGCTAATGCACCAAACTATTACCACAAGCTCCCTGCCTACTGTTCACGTGACAGATATAAACTGTCCCTGTTATTCTCCATCTAGCACGCTATCTCCTCCACTATACTCCCCAAGAATGCATAACCTGTCCTTGTGGGATGAACTAAACAGTCTATGCAAAACTAAGTATGTCAGTGTGGACGCACCCTCTCTCGTTAAAGGCACCTGTACTACCAATACTAAAGGCTGTACACATGAATCCCCCTTTTTATCAAACAAAGTTAACACACAAGCCTCTGTACTTTCATGGTTATTACCCGTTAAAGGAAAGCACGATGAGGGCAATGCCGAAAGGACTGAACCCAAATTCCACAAACCATCTGTAAGCCCTGCATTGTCTGGTCACAACCTCCCCATGACCATGGAGACTGATGTTAAACTGGATGATCTAACATCTTATTCCCAGACTTCTTTTCTGACTCAGATTGAACAACTTGTTAAAACCATCATTTCCCCATTAACAGACAAAATCAACGCTATAGGGGAAAGGCTCGCGGGTCTGGAGAATAAAATTACGGCTATTTTGAATCCCATCGATAAACCAGTAACATTGAACCGACCCCAGCCAACTACCACATTTCCAAGAGCTAATCCAACTGCCATCCACAAAAGCATGCAAGTTACCTTACAACTCCCTAAAACTGCAGAACCAACTACCTCAAAAGCTTCATTTAAATCTGTTATATCAAGGCCCTCAGAGGTCAAGACAGTACGCAAACTACCATACATACACCTTCCGCCAGAAGCCGCGCCATACGTTTCCGTCCTATCAGGAGTACCAGCACCTCTGAAGGGAAAAGCTGAAAGACAGCAGGACCTATTAAACAAAGTTATTTTTTGGATGGGAAGAAACAGACCCCTGCCACCGGACAAAGATGGTGGAATACTGAGTGTGAGAAGGGTGGGCTGGTTGGGCCCACTACCAAAAAACATTCCAGGGGACTTGGTACTTGTTAGATTCAGGGACCGGAACATCGTATCACATTTAAGATCTTGTCCACCTCAAAAAGGGGATGGTCCAATACATATTTGGGATTTATTTGATTTTTACCCCTGTAGGCCAAATATCCCCCGGTTAGGACCAACAACAGCTTACCGCCATCGGTTGGGTGGGGAAGCCCAGGCACCTAGTGGTACCAGTCTTTCTGCTTTCAACAGATTTGATCCACCGTACAACTGTCGTAATTTCTGAACCTATTCACCTAAAGGACAAACCTGTGTATTTCTTACTCTAGAGAGGGATAAAACCCCTTGAATAATATGTCATATCACTGATATCTGAGGGGGGGTCAATGTCTTTGAATTTGAAGTTATGTTACCCTTGAATGTACATATTTATTTTTAATTTGACTGTCATTTTTCTGTACGCTTTTATGATTTTAAAAAACAAATCGAATAAAGCTTTCTTTACGATTACGATAGACCTGGGCTGCGATGAGGGAAGAGGGAGGAGATTTCCTTGCACCTCAAAGGGCCTGGATTGCCTCTGACAATGCCATCTCTACCTTCTGCCAGGATATCACACCAGAGAAGGCAGAACTTGTTCTGGCTGGGCACAACCACCCTCTGCCTAGAGGGTCAAATGATTTTTGGATACAAATACTGGGACTCGGACCCCTGAACTTTAGAGCTCATCTGGATCAAGAAGACTGCCAAGAAGAAGAGCCGGAGAAGCTGTAAGGAGGAACAACCGCTTTGCTGAGTGCTCTGCTGGGCTGACCTGCAGTGGCTGCTTCTATCTTGGGCAGTGAAAGGCCTGGATTGGACTTTCTGCAACCTAATTTGTGAGTCTCCACAAGTGCTTGAGGTAGAGCTTGTCCCCTGTTCACGAAGTCTCAGGAACTGCAAAGACTTCAAGCTCTTCTGACCCCAGCACTGGGGACAGTGTGTGTTGTGCTGCAACAGAGGAAAAGTAACTCAACGACAACTACAACACCCCTGCTGACTCCGTGTCCTGACTGCACCGCAGAAGGCACCGCAGCAATGCCGCACCGCGACCCTGGTCTTCCCGACGACGCCTGCTGATGCCGCCACCGAGCTGCTGATCGCACCACGACCTGTGGGCACCGCACTCCACACCGCCTTGCTTCACGCCGAAGCCTGGGCACTGCAGAGAGCACCGCCGCACTGCAACCCTGGCCTCACTGACGATGCCTGCTGATGCCGCCACCGAGTCGTAGCTCGCACCGTGACCTGTCGGCACCGCACTCCGCACCGCCTCGCTTCACGACAACGCCTTGGCCTCCACGATGACGACACTCCATGCCGAAATCGACGCCGCTGCTTGCACCATGGTTTGAGGGCACCTCTCGTAAAGATGCACAATGCACCGCCCTCATCCTGTACCACAGCCTTGGCCTACAGACGCCCGCACCATCGACTCCCGTTCGTGAACCGATGACAGCGCTTCATTAACGACATTGCCCCTGCTTGCACCGTGACCTGCCAGCATCATGACGAGCGCCACCTTCACCTGGCACCGCGACCCTGGTCTCACCTACGACGCCATATGATGCCGCCACCAAGCCGCCGCTCGCACCGCGACCTGAAGGCACTGCACGCCGCACCGCTGCACTTCGCAGCGCAGCACCTGAGGCCTGCTGATGCCAGCCCTCCTGATCCCAGCAGAAAGGAGCTCAACCTGCAAGTGACTTCAAGGACCTGTTTGCCCTGCATCTCTAACAGGTACTGTTTGTGAGTCTTTCCAATACCGTAGCTGGGGCGACCAGCCTGAACTGTTTGGATTTGTTTGCTCACGACGCCGTGATAGCCCCGGACGGAGCTAACAGCATCAATGAACTGTTTTTAAACTGATTTTAAAGCGTAATTTGATAACTGTAGATTTTTGAGTACTGTATTGTGGATTCTTATCGTTTTTGGTCTTGTATACAAAAATATTGGCTATTTTTCTAAACTAGTGTGATGTCTTTTTGTAGTGCTTACACTGTATTACTGTCGGTTATGTGTAAATGCTTTACACACTGTCTCTAAGACAAGCCTGACTGCTCGTGCCAAGCTACCAAGGGGGTGAGCAGGGGTTATTTTAGGAGTGTAACTCCCTTGTCCTGACTAGAAAGAAGGGTCCCTACTTGGACAAAGGCGCAAGACCTTCCAAACTAGAGACCCCCATTTCTAACATTAGGTAAGACCATATTCAGTTGGAAAAAGTGCCCCAATCATATAGTTGCATATGTGTATAACGCATATTATGTTATAATATAACTGTTAGACTTGGCTGTCTCTAGTTGGCAGAGGTATACACTTCTGACAAATAGGGACTCAACTCCTCTAGTCAGGGCAAGGGGATCACACACTTAGATAACCCCTGCTCACCCCCTTGGTAGCTTGGCAAAGCAGACAGGCTTATCTCAGAGGCAGTGTGTTAAGCATTTATGACCACATACAGTAATAAAGTGAATACACTACAAATGGACACGACACAGTAGTATTATAAAAATAAGGATTTTTATATAAGGCTTAGCACAAGACCAAATAACGACAAAAATACACCACAGTCTTAATAAATACTCTTGGAAGGGAAAATAATATTGTAGTTTCTTCTTAGCACAAAGTTGTTAGTATCAAAAGCAACTCTTCTTCTTTAAAACACAGTTCTTGGCAACAATGTAACCCACACGGGAGTCACACGGGAGTCACACGACGTCGCAGCAAAGTTAATCCAAAGGATCGGCATCGACCGCGAGGAGCGCTACGTCGAGCCCGGAGTCGCACAGACCCCCACAACACAGTACCTTGGAAAAGCGAAGCACATGATGATCAGCAGCGTCGAGATGCCCGGCGTCGCGTCTTCGATGTCAATCCGGCCTCGGAGTCTGGGCGACCTGCAGTGGCGTCGACAGATGTCAGGCAGGAGCAGCGCTCACGAGGTGAAGCAGAATACAGAGTCTGCGTCGATGTCGATGATGTTGCAAGAGTGAGCAGCGCTCACGGCGTCGAGAGGGCTCGAAGTCGATGCGATCAGCAGCGGTGCAGACACGAGGTCACTTGGAGCTGGAGCCGAACTCACTACTCACTGGCGTTGCTGCTGGCGTCGATCGGGCCCGGCGGCCAGCGTCGAGGAAGCAGGACACTGGAGCCGTTACTCACGATGTCGAGCTGGATTCGGCGACGTCCGTCGGCGTCGAGATTGCTGGTTTCTTTCAGAGGAGCTGGATTCTCAAGTTCCAGCAACAAGCACTTTTAGCAAATGATGAAGTCCTTTAGCCCTGTGACTTCAACAGGAGACTGGCACTCTTCCAGTCCTTGGAGATTTTCTTAGCAAAGTTTGAGAGTACACACACAGGGCCCGATGTAGGTAGGCCGTTACCGATCGGTAACGGCCGAAAATACAGATTTTCGGCCCTTACCGATCGGTATCCAGCCATCGAGATGTAGGGCAATGAAAATCGTCCAAATCGGTATATATACCGAATCGGAATAGTTACCGAATCGGAAATAATCCGATTCGGAAAAACCCCGAATCGGTAAGAGAACGAATCGGTAACATACCGATTCGATAAAAATACCGAATCGGTACATGTACCGATTCGGTAGTGACACCGAATCGGAAAAAATACTGATTCGTTCCATGTATCGAATCGGTAGAGACAGCGAATCGGAAATAATTCTGAATCGGATAAACTACCGATTCGGTAGAGTTACCGAATCGGTAAATCACCGATTCGGACAGGGCAAAACTCTGATTGAGATGTAGGGAAGCATAGAAATACCGATTTTGGCTCAAAATCGGTATTTCAAAATCGGTATTTACCATGGATTACAATCAGGTGGTAACCAACTTCAACCTATAAAAATAGACCCAAAATGGATTGCAACTTGCAGGATGGCGGCTTTTCATGTCATTGCAAGGCGGCTACGGCTACAGCAGGAAGGAGAGAGGGAATGGCAAAGAGAGGAACAGGTCTACAGACAGAGCATCACCCTGTTCATGCTCACAGAGGCAGAGATCCTACAGAGGTACAGGCTGGACTCAGACACCATTCTGGAGCTCATCAGGGACCTCAAACCACTGTTGGACCACCCCACCCCAAGGGCACACGCCATCCCAGCGCATGTGCAGGTGCTATGCAGCCTACACCTGCTTGCGTCTGGCAGCTATCAAAGTGGAGTAGCTGCGGTAGGAGGGATGACCCAGAGCAGCCTGTCAAGGTTTTTCCACAAATTCCTTGACGCCATGATACAGAGGATGGACCAATACATCTCTTTCCCTGCAACCCACGCGGAACAGGTACAAACAAAAGCAGACTTTTACCAGATGGCACAATTTCCCCAAATCATCGGCTGTATAGATGGCACGCACATTCCAATTTGCCCCCCTGCTGACACAGAATACATATACCGCAATAGGAAGTCTACGCACACCATCAATGTTCAGGTGATCTGCAATGCGAAGTGCACCATCACAGACCTGGTTGCAAAAATCCCAGGGAGTACCCACGACTCCTACATTTTTCAACAGAGCGGCATCTATGCACGGCTGACGGCTGGCGAATTTGGTGAAGGATACCTCCTAGGTGAGACACATCATCAGACCCCCATAACACAAAGTAGCTAAGTAAAATACATGTATGCATGTGACTAATGTTACCCCTTTTTCTTCTAGGCGACAGTGCATATGCCCTCCGCTCATTCATACTCACCCCCTACCTCAACCCCTCTACACCCAGCCAAAGGAGGTATAACCGGGCCCACAAAACCACAAGGAATGTAGTTGAACGGACCTTTGGCATCTGAAAAAGCAGATTCAGATGCTTGCACAAGAGTGGAGGTGCAAGGCAGTATACCCCCCTCACCTGCTGCAAGATCATAGCTGTCTGTGCAATGTTGCACAACCTTGCGGTTAAGAAGGGCACTGAGGTGGAGTTGTCAGACTACGAGGACCATGACGACGACGTTGCTGTGCCACAAACACAACCTGCTGGGGTGTCTACGCCAAGTGATGGCAGATACAGACGTGAGGAGATTACAGAAAACTATTTCTGAGTGAGTACAGATGCACAGACAGGTCAATGGATGTTAGAAAAAGAAATATTTAATAATGTTGCAACAACGTTACTGCACTGATGTGCAACAAAAGAAAATGTAAACATAAAGTGGGTAAATGTCAATTGTCCGGGTTGCCTCACCCGCCCTGGCAGTCTTATTTCTTGCTGCGCTTAGCAGCCCCACTAGGATGTGCCTCACCCCCTTCTGCATGTCCAGCAGCCTCAGCTGAGCACCTGCTGCTCCGGCGCGGCTCAGACACTGCACTGGCGGGGCTGCTGCTGTCCCCAACCTCGCCCAGGTCCAGGGCTGGATTAACAACAGTGTTCGAAATGATAAGTGCCTCCATGGCGGTGGTAATGCGGGCCATGCCCCTAGTGACCTCTGCCGTGTTCTGGGTCAGGCTGGCCTCCATGTTTGCCCCACGTTGGCATAGCTGGGCGGTAGCAGCAGCAAGGCGGTTGATAGCCCTATTCTGCACGCGGGCATCCCTGCGGCGAGAGAGCTTGTGTTCATCCATTTTTGTACAGAGCTGGGTGATGGCAGTGGTCATTCGCCCAAGACCTGTTGCAATGTCCTTGTTGCTTTCAACAAATGTCTTGAACCCCTGTGCCATCTCTCCCATCTGCAGGTTATGCACCCGCAACTGGCGCTGGCAGGCCAAGATTGATTTAGCCTGCATCCTCTGGATGTTTACCATACTGCCCTCCAGCCCTTGAAACACGCTGCCCTCCCGTGCTGGAAGTGCACTGCTGGATGTTCTTCGACTCCGGGGATTGCTGCTGCCCTGCTGTGTGGGCTGGGGTGCCACATGTGTAACTGGGTTGCTAGCTGGGGCCTGACCCGCTGCTCCCTCGATGGGGTTAATGGAGCAACAATTATACTCCTGGCAGGAGATGTGACAGGTGCAGGGTGGCTCTGTGGTGGTGAGTTCTCCGGGGAGAACTGCAATGGGGGTGTTACAGATAGTGGGGGGGAGTGTGGAAATGTGATGGAATGTCCAGTGTCTTCCTCATTTCCCAGGGCACTGCTGTTCTCATCCTCCTCCTCCTCCTGTGTAGACTGGTGCTTGGCCCTGCGACCGCACTGGCAGATGGTGCTGGTGCTGGTGCTTGAGTAGCTCCTGCTCCTCCGCCTGATGGTGCCCCTAGGTATAAAGAAGCATTTGTGAACTGAGTGCTGATGTATTACAGTCACTACAATTAAAGCATTGCACATATCATTTCAAATACTTTGATTCAGTTTTACAGTTCTGTTAATTATGCTTCTGCACTGGCATTTTTGCCTACTTCTGCTGACTACATTTACCATGATGAATTTCTCATGTCTGTTGGTAGCAGTACTGGGCTGGGGTTTGGCTGTGCATTGGGTCTAAAGGGGAGGTGTCTGGTAGGGTGTGTCAAGATGTGCATGCTTCTTACCTTGAGCTGTAGCTCTGGCTGAGCTATCCAGGTTCCCAACTCCCACCACACTCTCCCTCTCAATGGTAGTCGCCACAAGTTCCTCCAGGTCAGTGAGGGGTGGCGCCGGGTTCCTGCCTCCACCAGTAAGTCCTGCCTGCTTCTGCAGCTCTGCCAGTTTCCTCTTTGTGAGGCTGCGGATATCGTAGAACCTCTTCTTGAGGTCGTCCAGGCTCCTGGGGGTGACACCAACAGCGTTTACTTTCTCCCCTATTTCACTCCACAGCCTCCTCTTAGTGCTCTCAGGTACAGTGAGGGACAGCCTCCCAAACAGCTGCCTGTGTACCCTCACCACCTCCTCCACCAACACTTGCAGCTCCATGGTGCTGAATTTTGCCTTCCTCTTGCGCTCTGCCTTCTGGCTCTCACTGCTGCTTGCCATGTTTCACAGTGCTCTGGATACTGCTACCACTGCTGCTCACTGTGAATGCTCAGCTCAGGCTGCCTCTCCAGAAAGCTCTAATGAGTTGCACCTGCCTGGGTAGCCACTCCCTGCTAGGGTGGGGGAGGGGGGTTCCACCTCATTGGCTGATGTCTTTGGTTTCAGTTTGACTTGCTTGCCGAATCGGCATTTACCGATTCGGTATTTACCGAATCGGATTTTTCCGAATCGGATTTTACCGATTCGGTAAATACCGATTCGGTATTTACAATGCGTTCCTATGGGCCTTTTGGCCATGGGGGTGTTTTGCGATTACCGAATCGGTATTTGCCGAATCGGTTGTAGCCGAGTCGGTAAATTCCGATTCGGTAAATGCCAATTCGGTACGTATCGAATGACAATACGGATTACTACCGAATCGGTATTTTTCCGATTTTTTTTATCTACATATCATTTTCCGATTTCAAAATACCGATTAGGTACGATTCGGTATTTTAAAATCGGAAAATGCGTTTTACCTACATCGGGCCCACAGTTCCTCTCTCCTGGTTCCTTGGCAAAATAAAGAAGCAACTGCAGGATTCCCCCAACAAACAGCACACTGGCAGAAGGGGTAGGCAAGTCCTTGGATCAGCAGGCTTCTTGTCCTTGGTTCAGGTTTCCTTGTCAGAAGTGATCTAAATTCTTGGTTCAGGGGTCCTTCTCTTATACCCCTTTTTGGCTTTGATCCCTTTGTCCATGCAGGGGAATTTCCCAACATCCTGGGTCTGTTGTGGGTGTAGCCAGGCAGAGGCACCTGGCCTATTCACTGGGCAGGGCTGGGTCCTCAGACGCCCAGCAGGAGGTGGAACCAGCATTGTCACTGGCAGGAGCAGAGCTATCGGCCTCCTGGTAGGAGGTGGGGCCAGGATCGTCCATGGCAGGCACAGAGCCATCAGTCGCCTAGCAGGAGGTGGAGCCAGCATTGTATCAGGCAGGGCAGGCTATCAGAAGCTACTCTCCCCCTACTCTCAATGCAAATGTCCCACTCATCCCACACTGACTCAGCAGATCTCTGGATCCACCCAGCTCCTGTCACACACACACCAAACCAGCAGAAACTAGAAATAGTTAGACAAGAAAATAGCCACTTTCTAAAAGTGCTATTTTCAAACCCAGAGTCCAAAAACCATCCACACAAACGGATGCGTTATTAAACCCCGAGTTCAGGGATACCAAACTCGACATTGCACCATGCTCCCCGAGCTAGCTAGGATTATAGCATTAATAATCCTGGCAGCCCATTCTAACTAATGGAGAGCAGGATACCTCGCAATAGTGAAAAACGAATATGGCTGTAATTCACTATTAGGACATGCCAACCTGGTCAGGCTTGTCCTACCTTATACTTACAAGGCACCCTGCCCGTGGGCCTACCATAGGGGTGACTAACATGAAGTTAAGGGAAGGTTTAGGGACTGGCAAGTAGGTGTACGTGCGCAGTCAGCGTGACAGTACCAGACTGGACGTAGGTCTAGCAATGGCAGACCTTCAGGCATACTTTTACTAAGCCGCTCTTGTGGTTGGCACAACATGTGCTGCAAGCCCACGAGCAGCATTTGTATTTACAAGCCCTGGCACTCCTGGTGCACTAGACTAGGGACTGACAGTAAACCAAATAAGCCAAACATGGAATTCAATCAGTACAGCAATTTTACATAGGGAGCACTTGCACTGTGGCACTGATCAGCAGTGGCACAGTGCCCAAAGCGATATACCAGCAAAAACATCGTAAACAGTGGAGGCAAACAGCAAAAAAAATGGAGGAGAGACTCAAGCCAATGATGTCAGGTCTAACAGCCAAGTATGTCTGTATTAGGCCGAATAAACTCTCTAAAGAATAAGGTACACCTCAGTCTGAGTTGTGTTATCCTCTTTTGTATGGTAACTTGAATGTGTGGCTTGGTAGGAGTTTCGCCGGAGTGATTTATACCTTATTCTTCAGAGAATCTATTTCGGCCTAATAATGAGAGCACTTGATGCATACCATGCAAATCTGCAAATATTCAACAGGGAGTACTATTTTCAATTGGAATGTGGAAGTTGGCTTAGTTGCTGTCATAATTGTGATTAGGAGAACATACAGACATCTAAACGGCTTTGAGGTTCTTCACAGAAACAACTTGATGCTGTGGAGATTAAGGTGAACACCGAGGGAGCAGACGAGTTAAGCATTGATACAAATGGACAGATAATACTGAGAGGCCTGGTAAGATGATTTACCGGGCCAATCAGAATTACAAGATGTTGTTTTTCACACTGAGATCTCAGTGTGAAAGACCATAGAAAATATACAGGATTAATTTGGTACGTTCCACCAATCTTGAAATCCCTGTTATTTCTCTACCCCTGAATTACCAGGATCCCAGGAACATATATTGTGGGGAGGCGAAATAACGGGAATGACTCTGGGGCTCTTGAAATGAAGGCCTCAATGTAGTCAGTTAGGAGTGTTTGTTTTGGGACCATTACGTCGAGGTAGTTGAATAGTATCCAACCATGACTGACCTTGGATCAGACAGAGATTGCACCAATTTTGCAGCTAATCTGGATCCCAAATTGGATGTGTCTAAGTAAGCGTAGAGTTGCGTGTATTTCGAATAACACGAGTTACAGATGATACCTCTGTGTGATGGGAGCATGTAGTTTCATGCTATTTTAAAGACGGGAGGGAGGGACGTGTGGCACTCTCTAATACAGTGAAAATGATAATAGGAGAAAATCTTTAATTTTAATCTGCCAATTTCAGACCACATATTCTGATAGACTATGACAGACAACTTGGAAGGTTGTGGTGCCATAGATGTTGCAAGCTGTTGACATTTTAAGGGGAATCTAGACTGCTTGTTTTTAGGTTTCGCCTAGGCAGCGCGCCTGCGCTGCCTTTCCAAGGCATCTAGTAATCTATATGCATGGTGAAACTCAGCCTATTGCTGGGCAATATCTTGCTGCTTGTCGTTACTTAACTTTGGCATTTTTTTTGTTAACAGGCTTATTATTGGCTCTTCATCCGATACGTAACTTCCGTTCATTCTGAAAGCAACACCACCTAACTTCAGTCTTGTTACGCTTATACAGTGTAATTGTTTTTTTTTTTAAATAGTGCGTATTAACATGCACGCGCAACCTTACATTATACGCATGCGCCAAAAGTATCCCGGCCGCCGAACGCACGTTTATGGTTAATCACCTCATCTTCCAATGCCATTCCCTACCACCTCCCACTTATCCAGCTCTTAGCTTGTTATAAACTGACCGAAAGCCGTGTTCACAGATGCTACACTCTTGCTGGTGTAAGAGTGTTACAAACCAACCACACACAAATTAAACACGAACATGTATTCCTACAATCTATAGAGTTAAACCTCCACTCTGGAATCTTTTGCAAGGTTGCCTGCATTGGGCCTGCTGTCCGAGGTGGTTATGCTTCGGTGACTCACAAGTATGTGAACTTCAGACCTTGTCGGCTAATCTGTTATTAAATCAGCACTGTGCTGCAGCGCCCAGGTCTCCTTCCCCTTTCCAGCAGCGTATTGCTCCCACCCCTGGACTTCATCTGTACGTGGGGATCCTCCATGGTCCCCTGACCAGCACATCCACCAGCTTGCTGTTTGCTCCTCGTTTGGCCTTCCTGGCTGTACAAAAAGTGCAGCGCCTATTTCCTGAAACATACAAATTCAGGAATTGGTCCTGCCATTCAGAAGAAAGGACTGGTTCATTTCTCCAAGCCAGAGGGCCATGGACACCATCTTATGTCACAGCGCCTCGCTGCACAGAGTTGGGCACTGTTAATGGTCATGATTGATGGGAACGGGAACAGGCAGAAAGCCGCCTGTTGTGGCAGCGAAAATGTGAGTCAGCAGAGTGCACATAGTTGGAGTATCTCCCCTTTGCATCATCGAAGCGGCATCAGCATTGTGAGGCTTCCCACCCCGCCGCCATTCTACAGTGTCATTGTGAGGACCTGGAGTACTGCAAGGAACACACACAGACTCTGTATCTGCTGCAACTTGCTCCACTCCCATGCAGGATGAAACCGCCCTATTATTATTTAAATTACATCACCGGTGAGCGTATTATCACTCCAAGCTCCGCGGGTGCATTCCCACTAAACACCCTTCACTCCACGTGTGTAATTCACTGGCCCCAAAAGCAAAAGCATGATCCTCTCTGAGCAATAGGCAGTAGCCCTCCAGTTTAGGAACATCATGCCTGAGTCAGGCATTTTGGAAAGTGTGCAGTTGCCGTCTAAATCTCATGTTTAATCATTATTTTGCAAAGAGAAATGGAGTCTGAGTTACCCCAGTACAGTGCCCTGAACAACAGAGTCTCAGAACAGCCGGAGTCGATTGGGAACCAAAAAAGGCCTGGCCGCTGCAAAAAAAACCAACAATTTGCTATGCAATAGGTCTCGCATTTACAAGAGTTTCAGCTATTGACATTGCAAATAACAATGCCTTTTATTTTTGTTGTCGTTTTTAAAACATAAATAAAAGGCAATGCCATTTATAATGCCAATAGCTGAAACTCATGTAAATGCAAGACCTAATGCATTGCAAATGCTTGTTTGTCCAGTGTACAACAACTTTTTCCTCTGATGGGTCTTAGATGTTTCCAGATTAATGATGTTTTTAAAAAGCATGCACCTCATGGAACAGGAAGTGATACAGTAGCGTAAAGTAGAATGATGGTGCTTCCCTGCAGAACGTGAAGTGTGGCCCATGAGACTTATCTCATAAATATTCATTGATCTTGGGAGGAATATATGTAAATGTAAATGTATTTGAGCTTATATAGCGCACAGCTACCCGCAGTGGGTTTCCCGGCACTTGCTTAGGGAACCCGTCCTGGTATTCCCCTGTGAGATAGCAGGGTATCCACAAGGTGAAAGTCAGGCATCCCGCCACGAGGGGCCGTTGTGGAGATTAAGCAAGCTATTGCCCAGAGTCGCAGAGTGTGAACCCGTGAGTCGAGAAGGCACCGAAGCGAGAATTATCGAGTCCCTGGAATTTTTAGCCCAAGACCCACCGAGGCGGGGAATTGAACCCTGGTCCAGGACCGATCTCAGCTTCCGGGTCTGCCGCCTCTGACCCCTGAGCCACACTTCTCCACCAGGAATGGGGCCCCTCTGAAGTCTTTGGGGGCCCCGCCTGCACCATAGAGGCTTCAGGCACCTGTGTTACACCCCTGAAGAGTTGCATGAGTTGGCATCAGCAAAAGTGTTGAGCACACCCACTAGTTTAGAAATAGTGATGGTGTGAGGGTTTTCAGCAGTGGATTATGGGTACCTTTTTAGTGACTGTGAGACGAAATAGTATGAAGTTCCTAGAATGGGAGGAGGAGGGGGAGAGAGAGGGGGAAAGGCATTCTAGGAAATGCATACTATTTCGTCTCACAGTCCTCTAGGAGCCCTGTGTGCAGGACCTGCATAAACATCGGCTCCCGGTCCTACCCTCCCTCCTTTCTCAAGTACCTTTTTAGTGACCCTGTTACTAATCCATGTGCTTATTTCTCTTGAAAATATATTTTAAGAATGTTGTTAATGTATACTACGAAAACTATGTTGTTACATTCAGAAACGTGTCACAGTTGTGTGTGAGAGGTTTAGGTGGACTGTTATGGATTTTTTTACTTTTTGAGGAAGCAGACTTCAAAATATATTCATAACAATGTTTATTTTCCATACTACTTGGCATGCAATTCACAGTCCTATTAAAGAAAAGAGGAGCTTGCCTTCTCATGTTTTCCATGAAAAGTGCACCCTCAGATCCGTTTACGGCCTTCAACATGGCCTCAAAAGTTGTGCACTAACCATAAATTATTTAAATGTCATTCGACTGCCCCCCATGCCCCTCTGCACTCCTCCCCCTTTGAATAGGCTCCAACATAAAGGACTTATGGGACATAACATTCCCAAATGAGATAGTCAGGGTTGGGGGGGGGAGACTTGGTTGCATAAGGCTTTCCAAATACCGCCAGCCCCTAACTTAGTCAGTATGGCTTCCACACCATTGTCCCCTGAGCCACCTTGCATAAAATGAAATAAAACAACATTGTCGGCTCACAGTCCATCCGCTATAAGGCACACATTTCGGTTGTCCCGCCTGCCCAAAATCAACTGAAGACGTATTACTATCCAAGAAGCACATATGCCGGGCAGCTTATGGTCTTAAGTTATACTGAATAAAGGCAGCATTTACAAAAGCCTTTTTGCTAACTGATAGCTCTTGCCTCTTGAACCTTTTCTGATGCAAACTGTGAACATTGAACTGTGAACACTGTCAGGGCAATTTGTGGGTCGAAAAATAATGAACACATTTTGAGTACCTTTTTTTGATCCGGCCCTTTTTTCTGCTGGTCCGCTTGCCATTTTGATTCTTCTCTGCAACTCTCCTATTTTTTCATTACCTATACTTTTACATTTCACCTGGTACTTTTATCCTGCCCCTGTCCTGACCAATTGTACCTTTAAGTTTCCATTCTACTTTTTGATTCCGTTCTCTTCTTTAAGTTTGACTTTCTGTAGGATTGAGAGGTAAACGCAATAGGAAGTCAACTATACTCCAATTTGTTTATAAAAAAAATCATCAAATCTATTTGCCGACCTGTTTTTTTCAATTAACTTACTTATACCTGTAAATTCTTGCAGGACTTTAGGAATATTAGGAATGTGTACCTGATCAATCTATGCGAATGATAACGATTTTATCAAACAGTGTTAGCTCGCCGAAACCTCAACGTGTTGATGACCAAGTTCATGAGTGTTCATTTTATTAGCATTTAAAGGATAGGAGGCCGATACTCATGCAATGAGATTCAAACCTGTGACTCACAGGTTCTATAAGGCTCATCACAATTGACCTACAAGCAGCAGATGAAAATTGCACAGGCATTCATTTGTGATTGTGAAAGGTTTTCAAATTAACAGGTCTTTAATTTGCACCCGACTATATGTTTGACATTTAGAAAGGAGAATTGTTAGGCATTGGGAAGGTCCAGGGCTTTGCCCAGAAACACAGGATGATGAGTAGATGCGAAGACCGAATCTGGGGCCTGATGTACAAACATTAGGAAAACCGATTTCCTAATTGTGATTATCTCTGAATTGCCATTAATAAGTCAGCATTCTTAATGTATGAATTTTTCTTGGCAAATAGCCATTCTAGTAGGTTTCAAATTGACCGGCCTCATGAATATTAATGAGGTAGGTCACAATTTGCGACACATAAGGAATTCCAGCCGTCACAGGGATGTGGCCTGCTGTGGTCACTAGACCACCAATGACTGTGATTGCTTTTTAATAAAGCAATCTTTTCTTTTTACATGGAGCGCGTTTTCCTTGAAGGAAAAGAGGATACTTTAAAAAAATATATATATATACTTTGAAGTTTCATTTTTCAAGAGTAGGCTGTCTGCTCGTAAAAAAAAATTCCCAACAATTTTATTTGCGAATGGGTTACGACCACTTTTAAAATGGTGGTAAAGTATTGCTGTTTGCAACCGAAATTTGCTCGCAAAACAGTAATACATACCATAACGATTCTGTGTTTGAGAGGGACGCCCGACACAACCCCTTTATAATTGATTCGCAAATGCAATTTGTTATGTGGTATCAACATTTTGCATTTTGTACATCTGAAAAAGCATTTTCCTGGTCACAAACGGATTCTGTGATTTTGGCCGTTTGGGACCTGGAAAATGCTTTGTACATCTAGCCCCTAGTTTCCCAGTTCCAAAGTCAGCAGCTCTGGCCGTAACTCCAAAAGCACACTAAAAACAATATGATGTCTCTGCTCTTTGACACCTCTGCTCCATTGGAGTTGAAATTGTACTTAGCCAAATCGACATTGCGATAAAAGTTCCTCAAACGTAAGTATTCTGAGCGAAAAAAGTGTAATCAGTGATCTCACTCCAAAAGCGTTTCAATGTTTCTCCTTCACCTCTGATAATGTTTTCAGCACTGTGCCTTTAACATGCTATTGTAATTGGCTCGCACTCCATGACCTCTCTCTGAAGAGCCTGGCAACTTGAGATTTCCCTTTCAAAGCTCTAATTGCCCTCAGTTTGTTCGTTAAACTGTAATTCGGCTTTATAAAAATGGTTTCACCTGCATAATATAACCCAGGAGAACGTTTTAAAAAATAAATTACAACATCGAAGCGGCAAAAGAACACTTTAAAAAAAATCAGAACAGTTAATTGTGTGTGGATGAGTCACCCGTATGACACTTCTGCATTTGGGAAGATTACAGAAAGTGAAAGCTCAGTCGCTAGCTGCAATTAAAAACACCTGTTCTAGGAGAAAACTTTCTATTTCTAATTTCTTTATTGTCAGTTAACTCACATCTGTTGTGTGTCAGAATAAGTGTACCCTAAATTGCTTGGCAAGGTTTCACAATGCTTTTTTGTACAATTATGTCAGATCAATAGTACACTGTGTTAAGTAAATCCTGATCCCAGGTTAATTTAACACAATGTCTAAAAGAAAGTAGATAGTGTCAGTGAGGGACTCTGGGACAACATATGCTAACATCACTGGTTTTCTCAGTGGCCAAAGGGCATTAAAAAAGTATGGATACTTTAATCCTGAGTAGAATGGGGATCTGGTCAGTGAGCTTGAGGAGAAATCAAAGGGTAGCTAAAAAGAAAAAAAAATATCCTTGCTCTTTCACGATCAGATAACTGCTTAAAAAATAATGTACCCCTTTAATGAAAAGTAAATGCAAGTTAAAACAAGCATTTACAATGCAATGGTTTCGCCTTTGGAAAAGTTAGAGCTATTGGCATTGTAAATGACAAACTTTGTATTTATGTGTTGGTTTTGTCATTTACATTGCCATTAGCTTAATCTCTCGCAATGTGAGACCTATTGTACCCTACGGACGAGCTCAGCAGACAGCAATTACTACCACACACACACACCCCGAGCCACACACACACACAGAGCCACACACACACACAGAGACACACACACACACACAGAGACACACACACACACCCAGAGCCCCCCCCACACACACACACCCACCCAGAGCCCCCCCACACACACCCACCCAGAGCCACACACACACACCCAGAGCCCCACACACACACACACCCAGAGCCCCCCCCACACACACACACACACCCAGAGCCCCACACACACACACCCAGAGCCCCCCACACACACACACACACCCAGAGCCCCACACACACACCCACCCACCCAGAGCCCCACACACACACACACACACCCAGAGCCCCACACACACACACACCCACCCAGAGCCCCACACACACACACACACACCCAGAGCCCCACACACACACACACACCCAGAGCCCCACACACACACACACACACCCAGAGCCCCACACACACACACCCACCCAGAGGCAGGGCAGCCCACATCTCACTTCTTGCTGTTTGAACAATATATTTGGGGACTAAGAGTGTATTGCTATGTTCTCCCTACCTCTCTTCACAGAAAAATCTAGGACTAACACAAAAACACACAAAATCTTTCACTCTGAGGAAAGGCAAGTAACCATATACATTGCTAATCCACGGTTTCTGAGGAAAAAGCAACGGCCAGCCACCCCGTTATTGTCATCTACGATGCACTGAAAAATACTTAGCCAACAATTGCTTTTCCATCAAAACCTGAACAGGAATGAGACTTATAGGCAAAGACACAGAAACTCGATCCATAAAGAATGGAAGAATACCTTGGCTGGCACCATTTTCTTGCAGGAAAATCAGTGATTACACAGAGAATACACGGGTGTGGAAATGCAGGAAGCTTTGGGTGGTGTGACATATTTACAATCAAGGATAAGGGGGAAGGTGAGCACATTGTAGATGGTCCCTAAAACCTCAATTTGATCTACACACTGTGGGACAAATAGATGCTGCAATCCACATGCGAGGAAAAGACAGCCTGGTTTCTGACCTATCCACCAGACAACTTTGCAGTTCACATTTTTTTTCTATCAAAGGGCAGCGCAAATGTACATTGTCTGCTAGCTGCAGTTACATCATGCTGCTGGCTTCACGACAGCTTAGCCCAACAAGAGGCGCAAGTTTGGCAAACTGTATTTAAAACTTTGTTCTAAATGTCATACACTGCTTACTGCAAGGCACCGCATTAGGGAAAGGGGTACTACTTTTTATTAGCCTATGCAGAGCATGTGCTCTACTTTTAAACATCTAGGGGTATACCCAAATCACCCTACAACACCTGGGCTTCGAACATTCAAAATACACTCAAGAGATGCAGTTTTCCTTTGCATTATAGGACATATGGTCCTTGAAAAGATGTACATAAGTATCAGCGCTTGTTGTCTCTACTCACACCTAACTAGTGATGTCCAATGTTAGACAGTCTGCATCAGTCGAGTGGCTGGGTATGGCATAATAAACAGTACCTTGACCAGTATTGGAAATCTTTGCAAAAACAATAGAAGAGGGCCCATCGGACAGCAGCAGGCGCTCCGCGCTTCGAAAGAACAGCTCCAGGCATCGCAAGAACGGCAGACCTCCACAGAGATTTAGGCTTTGAGATATAAGATGGCCATCTCCCCAACCTCAACGAGACACTCTACAAAGGACTTGCTCAAAAGGAAAACCCACTGAGCAAAAAACTTGCTGATATTTCTACAAACCGTTTTGACCAGTATTCTTGACCCATCACAGTGTTGACCCTGCGCACCAGTTGACCTGTGGCAAAGTGTCACAGATCAACAAGAAAACAAAACTGTGCCTTAAAAATAATAAACGTGAGACTGGACTAATGCGGCTAAAGTCACTGTCAGTTCAAATCTTACAGACAGAGAATGACAGACCTGCCTGTACTTACAGCCCTGTTATCAGAATCTACTTTTTATCCCTAGGGCGCATTGGTAAGGACCCTTTGCATCTGAAGAACCGAGACTGTGCAGGGGACGGGGCAGGCCAGCTCGGGTTTGCTATGTGCGTGACAACTGGGCTTTGAAAAGGAAACTGGGATTGACCCCTTTTGATTCCCCATGCCAGCTCTTCCTCGGCCAGGATGAGCCTCGCCACGCCGCAGCGTGTGATGTCACGCGGTGCTGCTTTTACTCCATTACATGTCACGTTCAGTATATATATCACCACATCTGTCCCAACGAGACGGCGAGAGGAGGAAAGCGACGGAGCAAGTCGCTTTTCTGCTCATCTCTTCGGGGTGCAGTGATGCCCGAGCTCTCACCCCTTTCAAGCAATTCTGAAGGACATTTTGGGGCAAATTGTGATACTGAACGTATTTGTGGACTATATAACGTGGGGCCTTAGAAATAAATAAGGACAGAGCAGACAAAATATACAGTCACCAAAAATGAAGCCTGACCCTCTTAAATCAGGGTACGCATGTGACATTTCGGTGCGGCCCCGGTGCCTGCGTCCTCGCGCCCCCGCACCCCCTTGTACTCGGCCCCCAGAGAGGTATTGGAGCGCTCTGCAGCAGTGAAGGTTACACCGAGCACAGTGGACCATGCGGGACTGCAGCATCCCCTCCCCCATGCCAGAGGGAGGGGGCTTCTTCTCCGCCTGGCCCCGGAGGAGAGGGGCTACCGCACGAGCCAGGGGCTATATGGGGTGACCATACAGCCTGCTACCCACCACCCCACAGGCGCAGGCACCCGCACCGCCCGCCCGCAGCACGTGCAGCCAGTACTTGCCTTGACTTTGCCTGCTGTGAGCCCACCGCTGCATGCTGCACCTCCTCTGCAGCATGCATGTGTCCAAGGCCAGAGCATGCAACCCACTCCCTCTACACATAACAGAGAAAGCACCATAGCTGCCAAGGTTTCAGATTGCTATGTGTGACGTTTCATAATTTCAGTGAAATTATGGGTGACATTTCAATGACAATGAGTGACACCTTCACGAGAGTAACATTCAGCAATAAAGATGAGGGAAACGCACTGGGGTTGAATAAAAAAATGCAACATAAATGAGTAGAAATGTGTTTTTTCCAAAAGCTAACTTGACTCCAACCGCAATAAAAATCATTAACGATGAGAGGTCTGCGCCCACTCCTCCCCCGGTTGGGGAACCTCTATTTGCCCAAGGCACAGATCACACCATGACCCTCATATGCTGTCAGAGCTACACTAGATTCTATTGACTTAAGTGACACAGTGTGTGTGTCTCAAAAAACCCGAGCGGCCTAACACGATTATAGTGCGGCTGTATGCGGAGTGTCACGTCTCGTGAAAACGAGTGATTCAACTGACACAGGCTGTGAGTGACTGCAAAACTGCAGCTTGTAACAGAGCAGGCAGCTGAAGATAATCATGACTGCGCAATAGGCACTGCTAGTTTAAAAGGCAGCAAGCACATCTTTAATTTTATGAGAAACTAGAGTGAGAGATACCATTACTTCACTCTATGCACTGACTCGAGACGTGCGGCAATTCGGTACGGCGCGGCTGCCTTGTTGTAGCCACAATGACTCCCGGGGCAAACCATGCCGCCCGGGAATTATTCAAACATAGCTAAGCAGCAAAGCTGCACAACCGAGTGCTCTAGGCTCCACAGCCGCCACGGTCCGTGGGGCGGGATGGGGAGGGTCATAGGCGGCAGGGCTCACTTGATGTTTTAAATAATTCCCGTGGTGCGAGCAGCGCGGATTGCCACCACAGCTTCCTACAACTTTGACACACTGTGGCTCAGTGATGTATAATTTAAAGGAACCTGTATAAATGGGGCGATGTATCACCCTAATCAGACGCACAGCATAAATTAAGCACGACTCTGATGCCCAAATAAACCATTTTCATCATTTTTATTCCAATTTCTTCCAACTTTAACGTTTTAATCCTTAGTTCTTATTGTCGCATGAGAGACAACTTATGTTCTTTAAATCCTTATCAACTGCAGACATGCCAATCCTGGCCTTATACTGTACCGCGGTACATAAGTAATCCTCATTCATTGATCCAAATAACACAATGCATTTCGGGCCTATTTCCGGCCCTTCATCAGGGGTACTGTACAATTAAAAAACATTATTCTCAAAACGTGCATTTGAATCAATACAATGCATTGATATCTACGCTGAATTACACTGTTTTTACCTTGTATAAATTAACATTTTTCTGGCTAAATGTAACCCTAGAGCTTCCCCTAATCTGATGCCCAAAACCACCTCTCCACTTCCCACATTTCAAACCCTTGCATCCCAATACATTTACATGACACACATTCATAAACGAATTGTTGCCCAACAGATAAGTCATCCCGGACCTTTACCTTCTAAATCAGCTTCCATAAACACCTCACGATTGAAATACAAGCCCCCACGTACTGCATGCTTTCCTAAACCTGTGCTTTTAACACCTGTGCTCTGTGTTCACCCTCCTCCTTTTCGTTAACACTATATCTCCCTCTTCCATGCTGCGTTAGGCAGTCACCTTTCCTTTCATGTACTTCATAATCATTAGTGATTTATTTAACGGTTCAACGTCTTTTCACAATAGTAACCTCCCCATCATCTTACCCTGGTAACCTTGTTACAATCGAAATGACCCCACTCTTCTAAATCCGTCCTTCGTGATATTTGCCAAAATCTAAATCTAATACATGTCCCAAAATCCACTGCTTGTGCCCAGGTAAAATCTGTCAGTGCTTTGTCTATCAAGCTGCATAATTTACACTTCCTCCCTCACTGCGCATCAAACCTAACTGACCCGCCCAACCTAAGATAGCATTCAACATAGCTGCCAAGGTTTCAGATTGCAAAGTGTGACATTTTCATAATTTCAGTGTAATTTTGAGTGACATTTCAATGACTAGGAGTGACACTTTCTCGCACGCAAAATCAAGCAATGAAGACCACGAAAACATATAATTATCAGAAATTACATCTATTTGAGTGATGAGAAACTCTAAGGGGATCTTAAAATTGCTGTAAAGCACCAGAAATAAAAAGAAAAGTGGCCTTGAAACCTGATTGGACAGGAGTCACTGACATTCCGCATCGGGCAAGCATCAGGAGAGTGAGGCTGAAGCACAAATAGGTTACAGCCAGCTAGGGCAAGATTAAGGAATGTGCATAAGGAAGATTATGCAAGACCGTTTTATTCGTCCAATTAGTAATCTACAGCCTAAAATACCAAAAGCAAAAAGTACTTGCAAAATGTAACTATCACCTACGTCTGAAACGATAGGAGAATAGCCCAGGGTGTGGACTGTGGGCAGTTTAAAAACACACACTTAACAATATCACATTGAGAGAAAAAAGATATAAAAGTCAACTGTCTACGTAATTCCGGGTAAGACAGTGGAGTTCAAGTGGAAATGCACACAAACATAACACCCTTTTGGAACGGAAATGTTTTCAGTTCTGTTAAAATTAACCTAAACCAAATGTTGGACGAAACTCTTTCCATAACAAAATCAGCACTTTAATGAGTTAAATTTAGCAGTTATTGTTTGAAGTAGCGTTCGGGGCAAGGCAAAACATGAATGTACATACTTAGAAAACAATATACCGCTTCCTGGTCAAAATTACAAGTAAACAAAAGCACCCTATAGTTACGTGTTTAGTTTAATAGGTTTCATTGATTTTTCTTTGAACATGTAACAGGTACAACAGGACATAAATATATTTACAGCAATCCTTGCATGTTTTAACACTGCTGCCGAAAGTAAAGGACAGTTAGAGTTGTTGGCTGGCCGAGGGTGAATTGAAAACGTATGGCAGCTGACAGCAGCATGCGCCCCTGGGCATTTTGGACAAGGCAGCCTCAGGATCTGTGAGGCAGCACACTTGGTCGTGGTCCACCGGCAGCCTCGAGGCTGCAGCCATGCCCAGGGCAGAACTTCACCAACACTACAAGCAGCTGATAGCGCGCTGCCACTTACACTGAAAAACACATATTGAAGGTTATATGGTGCCACTTACACAGAAAAACTAGTGCTGTCTGCACAGTCGTTCTTCTCTAAGCCCTCCATGCTTGCCGGGCAGTGCACTCACTTTACCAGAGCCGCAGTCCCCGGCAGCACTGACATGGGCGGGCCCCTGCTGCAGGTGAGAAGTTTCTGGTGAGTTAAGATGAGGATTCGCCTGGGGAGATCATCGAGGTGCGGACGGATGAAGTAATAACACGTAACTACCGCTTGCCCTGCCTTCTCGCCCACAGACAGTTATGGATACACTGTTAGTTGAAATCACGTGACCTCTCCATGTCACGTGAACGCCCTGGACTGCGGAGGCCGGCTGTGATCCTCAGGTTGGGTCGGTGGGTGAAACTGGCAGCAGGGATAAATATTTGAAAATTTTTCCTGCGTGTGAGGCTCGCTCATTGCCCCTAAAGCTTCCCACAACCAATCTCAGGCACAGAGCGAGGCACTTCAGACACCCGCATCGGGCAGCAGTAATTAGGAAGTCAAGTGCGGTACGGCGGCCGCGCAGCACGGCCCGTTGAGGCGGTCTTTATAATTTATTTGGGTACACTCATTGACAGTAGTGTCAGTGAGTGTCCCTAAATAAATTATAAAGGCCGCCTCAACGTGCCAGTGCAGCGCGGCCGCCCTCAAAATAGTGCCGCCTGGGGCGGACCGCCCCCCCCTAGCTACGCGGCTGGACGTGTCACCTCTATGGAGAGGGCTTACATAAAAGACCCAGCGCTTCACAGTGCGTTACAATAGGAATTAAACGACGGAAGTGGTCTCATTTTTAAAAACCCACTCTACCCCAGATCGGTGAATATCTTGAAAAGCGAATATAGTTAAGGCTGTAGACGCACGCTAAAATTTTTGAGGTCCCGGGCCGCGCTGTGATTGGCTGACGTCACGGGGGTGTCCCGGGCCGGCAGCCAATCACAGCGCGGCCCGGGAATGACGTCACGGGGGTGTCCCGGGCCGGCAGCCAATCGCAGCGCGGCCCGGGACAAAGGGGCGGGGCTTAAAAAAAGCACCAGAAACGCCCCCGAATCGCGTTTTCAAGAGAAAGCGCGATTGACAGCCTCTGTCTCCCAATGGCTAGCGTCCATTTATGGAGCTAGCCAATGAGAGGCAGAGGCTGTGCCGACATCCATACTGAAGACAACAGTTTTCAAACTGGGAGGGGCAAGCCCCTCGCCAGGTTCGAAACCTAAAAAAAATCAGTGCGAAGTACACTATTATATGTTAGGAAACCTTTGTTGGTTAATGTGATCCCTGCAGATGTTTGTGTGTGCAACTAGAAGCCCATAAAACTGAATTATATTTGGTTCACCAGGGATCAGTGATTTGTGTATTTTTAGTACTTGGAGTATCCTGCCCGTTACAGAAAGCACCATGAATGTGTAAGTCATTATTTAAAATGTGCATTGCAACCAGTATAAGATAGGCTGCCACAAAATATGGCCATAAATGTAGGTGAAAATCAAAAAAGGGTTTTCAAAGTATACATTTTAGTAATATGGAGATTGCACCTAGTGACAACAGTTTTACGACTGTCCATTAAAAGCACACACTCCACACCTCGGCTTGGGACACCCCCTACAATACCTCTCAAAAAGAGTGAGGGCCAGATGTAGGTGGCCATTTACCGGCCGGTAACGGCCGATTTCGTCCGTTACCGACCGTTAAATGGGTTTTTGGGATGTAGGGGGCCAATTTTACTGATTCGGTAAATTTACCGAATCGGTAAAATACCGAATTGGTATTTTTACTGATTCGGTAACTTCTAGATGTAGGTGGGACTCTTCTGAGTCCCGAAGGCCTTTCAGATTCGGTATTTTACCACCCAATCCAATTGGGTGGTAAAATACCGAATCCAGGTGTGCATGCACATGTGTGCATGCACACCTATGCCATGTGACAGACAGACATGCCCTTAGGGCATGTCTGTGTGCCACACGGCACACATGCCTGTATTTGGGGTGCTAGAGGGTGTCAAAGTGACACCCCCTGCACCCTTGCTGGAATCGGTATTTACCGAATCGGTAAATACCGATTCGGTAATGCCCATTGATTCCTATGGACTTCAATGCCCATAGGAATCAATGGGCATTACCGAATCGGTATTTACAGAATCGGTAAATACCGAATCTTAACGATTCGGTATTTACCGATTCTGTAATACCTACATCCCCCGCCTCTATTTTACCACTTTTTAAATACCGAATCGGTAAAATTCGGTATTTAAGAAGTGGTAAAATAAAATTACCTACATCTAGGCCTAAATCTCTGCGTTAAGGATGCTTAGAGTGTCTCCATCAATTAACACCACTTCTACATACTCTCAAGCAGCCTTTACATTTACACATTAACCAACTGCACAGATCTATATTTCTTTTTAGGCAGCTACCACCATGGCAGGAAGGCTTGTTTCTTTTTTATGTCCGCCCCTGCCTCTAGATCACAGCACAAGAAATGTTCCACTTCAGCCAAATACTGTCCGTTGAAATCTTCAACACGGACCACGGACATTAGGGTTAATTCATGGACTGTCCATGAAAATTAACGATGGGTGGACACGATAACTCCACCTCATGCATATTCATGAGTCATCCACCATGAGATGTACAGGAGGGTGTATAAGGGAAGGAGTGACCTTGAATGTTGGCTGCTCATCGAACACGTTTCTGAATGCAATCAGCAAGACTGTGTTGTGATTAATTTCTATTGTTTCGTCTCAGATTTGCAGGACCAAGTTTTTGGTGCCGTACCTAGAGATTTGTTTCATTATCTATTAAAAGGAAATTTTCAGCTACTCATGTGCACACATATAGCATGCATACATGCATAATTATATAATGAATATTCCCACTTGCGTCACATACAACGGTCCTAGTTTCACAGATATCGCTAGTGTTTTGCTTCTCATGCAAGCTATTTCGATGGAATGGAAGTTTACATGTCCCTTTAATGATCTAAAAAAAATCTATTAAAATCAATCCCTGTTCAGAAGTTAGTCCCACCCACAACATGCTTGCCTATGCAACCGTTAATAACTTTAAAAAACTACATCTGAGTAAGGTTCGGGATATCCAGTAAACTGGTTTACCCACTTGCTAGAGGTGCCTCAAGTAACGGAAAGATTCTCTATAAATGTTCTGGGGCTGCAACGTACCATAAATATTCTATTGAGAAGTTTCCACTGTCCTATAAAATGCAGTGGGGTTAGTACTTTGATTCATAAAGTGGCACTTCTATGGCTCCTGAATTGTATAGAAACTGCATCAAGGACCCCTGTGAAAGAGCTGCACACAAAGCAGCCCTCAGCAACTCCTGTACATAAAGGGAGCCAAGAGTTCAGCCATCACTGCTCGCTTCAACACTACGGCCAATAGCACGAAGGAACTATTCAAAATAGTCAAGGAATTCTCCAACCCGACAGCCACAGAGAACACCATCCACCCCCCACAAGAACTCCGGGAGATTGCCACCATCTACAACAACCTCATCCGCCCACCCTCAGCCTCGAGAACCTCAACCAACCAGCGAACAACAGAACGATCATCACCTGGTATCCACTCACCAGTCAGACCACCACAGCAATCAAGTTGTCCATCCACCCCAGGGCACCCACCTACCCTTGCCCCCACCATCTCGACAACTTCGGAACCCACCCAATCAGCAAGTGACTCATCAGCATCCTCTACCTCCATCTCCACAGCAACATTCCCAGACAGATGAAAAAAAATAGAGGTCAGACCCCTCCTAAACAAACACTCTGCTGACCCTAGCAACCTCAAAAAGTACAGACTGATCTTCCTGCTCCCCTTCCCAGCCAAAGTACTAGAGAGGGCCATCAACCAACAGCTCACTGAGTACCTGGAACAAACGCACCTACTCAATGCCTCACAATCAGGATTCTGGACGAACCACAGCACTGAAACAGCACTGATCACTGCCACAAATGACATTAGAACTCTCCTTAATGATAGAGACAGTGTGGCCCTGATTCTCCTCAACCGCTGTGCTACTTTCAAAACAATCTCCTACCACACCCTCATCGACAGACTCTACAACATCACAATACAGCAAAGTGCCTTCAAGTGGATTGCATCTTTTCTCACAGGACGCACACAGAGCATCCGACTGTCCCTATTCACCTCCGCACCCAAGGACATCATATTCCGCGAAACCCAAGGATCATCCCTCAGCCCAACCCTGTTCAACATCTACAAGACCCCCTCGCAGACGTTGTCAGATCCCATGGACTCATGAGGACCCCACCAAAAACAACTTCTGCAATGCCATGACCCATGTAGGGAATTGAATGAGAGACTACAGCCTCAAATTTAACTCTAAGTTTGGGAAGACACCTCTGTATGGCACCACATCCGGTTGCCAACAGAACTCGGACCAACACCCACTCTGACAGACCATGCACACAATCTGGGCACCACATTCGACAGCCAAGACCATGAAACAACAAGACTACGCAGTTGCCTCCTCCTGCCTCCACACCCTTTGCATGCTCCGCAGGATCTTCTGATGGATCCCAATCAAAACCAGAAAGACCGCCCAGCAGGCCCTCATCACCAGCCACCTCGACTATGCCAGAAATTCCACCCAACGCCTAAGAAATCTGCAGAACATACAGAACACCACAGCCATACTCATCCTGGACTCCCCAAATGGACCCACATCACACCTCACATTCAAACCCTCAACTTGTTCCCCATTCAGAAGAAATGCAAGGTCAAGATCCTCACACATGCATACAGATCCCTACAAGACCAAAGACTGTCCTACATCAACCATAGACTGAATTTCCAACTATCTCCAATAACCCTGTGCTCTGCCTCACTTGCCATGGCCAACACCCCCTGCATCTGCCACAGTGGGGGGCGCTACTTCTTCTACATCACCACTAAGTGCTGGATCAACCTGCCCTTCACCTCTGAACTGCACACTCCCTGCCTGACTTCAGAAAGAAACTCAAGGCATGGCTTTTCAATGAAGACACAACACCCTCAGTCCCTAGATACCCCTAGAGGGGACAGTGCTGCTCTACACAAATGCCGATAGATTGATAAATACATTTTTAATAACAAAAATAATTGAAACACCACCACTTAACCTCTCTAGAACAACCTCAGAAATCCCTTTTCTAGTTCCATCTTCAACACTTATCTTACTGTGATATCTAACATACTCACCTGTTTATTCCCTCCCTGCCAATCATTTGTTAAGCTGCCTTTCACTCCTTTCATCACTCCCATCCTTTCACCGCCACACACTTACCTATCATGTTGCAAAGACCTCCTCTGATCAGCTCCATCCAAATTCTTGCAAAAATGTTGTCTTT
Source organism: Lissotriton vulgaris (assembly GCF_964263255.1). Classification (NCBI taxonomy): domain Eukaryota; kingdom Metazoa; phylum Chordata; class Amphibia; order Caudata; family Salamandridae; genus Lissotriton; species Lissotriton vulgaris. The sequence goes on from NC_141696.1 coordinate 720,385,137, forward strand.
CCATACACACTGCCCCCTTCTCAAATGCTAGATGTTACCATCTCCCACCTACACTAAGTAGCATCCTACTTCTATAACCTTGAATTTATGGTACCAGAACTTTGTAGCATAGACATTGTCTGACAAAAATATTGTGTCCTAAATATTGTTTACAAAAATAGCACTCCATTTGGAGTTAACAACACAAAATCTACATGCAAAGGAGCTATATATTTGTACAATATATCTTCATCCCACATGAGTGAAGACTCCTATACTACACTGTGTCAGATATTGGATATTGTAGCTAAGTTACAGCTTTATTGAGGCTAAGCCTAGCACAGTCCCAATGAAGTCATGAAACACAGCTCTACAGTGAGAATTAATTGTAGAGAATCAAAAGATAGGCTGTATATTTCAAAACAACATGAAAGATGTCAATCAAGTGCCTTTGTTCACAAATTTGAAGGACTCAGATTCATGGGCATCACCCTTCCAAGACACCAACAGTCAGATTTATCAACACTTTACACCAACGCGGTGTTGGATGGACCGCTACGGTGGAGTTCCACGCCTCCAAGTAGCACCTGGGCCTCCTGTTCTCCGCTCCTCCCCCTTGCTGGACTTTGGGTGGTGACGGCGTCGGAGGTGCTTTGGCGTTCTCACCGGTTAAGCTGAAACCTGCTAGAGCGGTGCCTTATGTTACATGCTGGGGTCTTCTAACATGCTGAATCCGAGTCCGAGTCTACCGTCATTACGCGGCTTATCAAGCTCATAAATGCGGGAGCTGCTGCCTCTGTAAAACTCGAGGATATAAGTGGCTTTCGTTATTGCCTGCTGCGGAGTCACCTGGGAGGCGTGTGCTGTTTGCATCTCTGGCGGCGCATTTTTTCTTAACCTCCGGACGAAGCAACGGAGCGCATCGTCCTTTGTGGTGCAATAAACGGTGACTTTTTCAGAAAGGAGCGCAGAGCCCGGTTTAGAAACACGCTAAACACCCTGAGCTCAGCTTCTTTTTTCCAGCAAATCCCTGGAAGAGTGCTTTCCAGAACGGCAGAACATTTAATGGTCTATAGGAAGCAGCGCCCAAAGCAGCAGTGTTATTACTGACTGGGTAAGAACTTTGAAAACTCTGTAATAAGGCATAAGGTGTAAAGATTGATAACTTGCTGTTGATTATAACAACGAGGTGAAAAATAAAACTACAAGTCCCAGCATCCCTAGTACCCTGTAAATTACTGGACCTTCTGGACCTTTTTTGGACCCCTTTTTTTTTAAACACTTTGCCTTTTATATTGCATTAGGCGAAAGTAGTGCTGGGCCAAGGCAATAAATAAGAGGTATCTGCGAGTCATAAGAGATATTGCGATAACGAGATACATTGTCTTATAAATCCTCTGATGCTCCGGTTCCCTGGTTTTCTGGTTTCAAAGTCAACGATTTTTGTCTAACTAATAAAATTGAAGATTACTGACTCTGAGGTGAGAGTACTTCGCCTTGTAATCTGATTATGGGCAAACAATTGACGGCTAGGACCAGAGCGATTAAAAAGTGCCAGCAATTGAAATCTGAAAAAACTAAACTGGCAGGATCAGTTGCAGAGAGGGAGAACTCTTCAGCTGAAAACTCGGAGAGCTCTGGAGAAGGTGAAAATAATCTTCTAAGTGAGAACATAATACAGGCTCAACAGCAAGATTTCGGTACCTGCACTACTAGTGAGGGGAATAAGGGGAAAGAGCCGATGGAGGTTTCAGAACTACCTGTGGTCAGGGTAGATACGGCCCTGCCAAGCTCAGCTGTTAAATCTCCAGGAATGGTGCAAGAGGCGAACTCTATATTTTCATATGACCCGCCGGCTTCTAAAGATGCCCTGGTGATTTCTACTTCTAAAGATGCTTTGGTAATTTCTACTTCTAAAGTTACTAAACAATTTCCGTTATTTGAGCAAAAGGGCACAGGACAAGTCACTAATGCCAATACGAATATAACTGAGACCAGGGCGATTTCAACAGAGGCTCCAACCCCAGCCCCTTTTAATCCAATAGGTTCTGCAACATCTGCTAGTAATGTGGTCAGTTTAATAGACTCTTCGCCCACAGATATAAAAACTGTTTCATTGAATAAAAATGGAGTCTTAACCACGACTGTTCCCTTTGCTGCATTTTCAACCAAGTCGCAATCTAAATCAGATTTGAATGATGAAGCGATAGCATATGAAGTAACTCAGAGCCCGATTTTGGAGATGGACACTAAGACTACTGGCGACTCGCAGTTTTCAGTGAAAGATATGTTAAATATGATACTAGGAGAAATAAGAGAAATGAAGCAATTTCACAAGGCAGAATTGGCAGTAATCAGTAATCGCCTGGACAAAATGGATGTACCATGTTAATGGCTTCTTTCACAAATAGATTTCAAGAATCCGAATCTAGAATTTCAGGGCTGGAGGACAATATGACCACGATCCAAAAGGAGGTATCCACTATTTCTAAATCTTCCAAAGCTTTTGAAATTAAATTGGATGAGTTAGAGAACTATAATAGAAGGTCAAACATTTGAGTGGTAGGCGTGCCAGAAAATATCGAAGGTTCTGACATGGTGCAATGGATTACTTCCTTCTCCATGCGAGAGGTAATCCCGGACTTTAAGGGAGACCTAACAATTACACATGCACATCGAGTTCCAGCTCGTCCATTTCTTAATTCTTCTTTTCCTCGGACAATTATTGTTAACTTCGCTGATGTAAGGGTTAAAGAAACTATTCTTTCTCAAGCCTTTAAGCAGAGACAATTTCATGCAAATCCTACCACTAAATGTCGGATTTTCTCCAATATGTCAGCGGCCGCAGCGAGACGGAGAAAATACTTTGTAAAAATTTTGCAATTATTCAAAGAAAAAGGTGTCCAAGCATCAATGGAACAGCAGGCAAAGTTAAAAGTCTTGATAAAAGGCAAATTCTATTTGTTTACGGACGTTGATGAGGCACGTGAGATGCTCAATCAACTGCAGAGTTAATGTAAATATGAGGGGGAGGGAAGGGGAGGAACAGGGAGGTCTCAGAGTCAGAGGCGCTACAACAAGGCGCCTCCATGAGAGGGGTGAGTGCCAGGTGGCCAGCGTGGGGTGAAGGTGATGGGCAAGGCCACAGGACTAGGTGCTGGAGGAGAGCACCTGAGAAGGGTTGTGGGGTGGGGGGTGGGGAAAAAAAAGAAAACAAATTGAAGTTTTTGTTGGATTGTGATGGAAAAATAAGTTGGAAAAATGCATGTTTTTTTAGCTATTTTTGAGTTATATAAATGTCTATCGGGGGGCTTAGAGTGATTTCTTTCAACGTCAATGGGCTGAATAATAAAAAAAAAAGTGCAAGCAATTGAGCACTGGGTTAGGTCAGAACGCCCAGCTGTCGTATTGCTTCAAGAAACCCATATATCTGTGGCTAAAATCCACTCTTTTTCTATGTTTTAAACCTGGTCGGAATACAGAGGTTTTTCATGTGCCCAAGAGTCTAAAAGTGGGGTTGCTATCTTTATTAATCAGAATTTAGATGTAGAAATTGTACAATATGAAGATGGGTGGACAGGACGTTGGTGCTGGGTTACGTGCCTAATAAAAGGTAGGAAAAGGCCAATTACATTCGTTAGTTTCTATGCCCCCGTGGAAGACTGCACCCCAATCTATGACAAGTTATTTCAATCCTTATTGTTAGTCAGGGGGGACATAGTGATAGGTGGGGATTTCAATATTCTTATAGATTTAAAATTAGATTCCACCAGTAGGCCAAGAAAACAATCTAAACCAAAATCAAGAAGATCCATTCTGCAGAATATATCTTTACTCGATCTTTGCGACCCGTGGCGTGTTAAATTTCCACAGAAAAAATAATTTACGTGTTGGTCTGGGAGACATAAATCATCATCGCGATTAGATTTCTTTCTAGCTTCAAGATTATTAACATTTTCCTATCAAAAATGCTTTCATAATGGATTTTCAGACCACGCAATGTTGCTATTTGAATTTGAAGTAGGTAAAGAGATGAAATCATTAAAAAGATGGATATTTAATAAAATGCACTTGCAGGACAGTAACTGGATTTCTTTTTTAGAATTCGAAATCTCTGAGTTTATAGCCCGTAATCTACAGACAGCCCCACTTCATATTGTTTGGGACTCACTAAAAGCTTTTATTCGTGGGATCATAATTAGTAAAGATGCAGAAGAATGGCATATTATTAAACAAACTAAGACCTTACTCTATCAAAAAATCCACTCACTTACTCTGCGGCGTCAAGTGAACCCCTCGAGTGATGTGCAAAAAGAATTAAACGAGGTTAAACGTGAACTTAAGACGCTCCTTTTTTTCTCAGAGTGAACAGCAATTCTTAATAAAATCGCAGAGGATTTACGAGGAGAGTAATTTCTCCGGGAAGCTCCTTGCCTGGCAAGCAAAAGAGCAAGCCGCCGCAAAATTAATCCATTCTTTAAAATGGCCTGTTACTCAAGTTGAAGTTTCACAGATGGATGCTATTGGTTCCATTATGTTGTCCCACTATAAACAGATATATAGTCAGCAGCAAATTATAGATCAATCTAAGCTCTCAAATTACTTAACCAAGCATAATATGCCTTCCCTAGCACAGACAGATAGTGATTCAATGCAACAGCTATTTACCAAACCAGAAATAGAACTAGTGGTTAAAAACTTACCAATTGGTAAAGCTTGTGGCCCGGATGGCTTTCCAGCTGAATTTTTAAAGAGTTTTTTCTCTACGCTCTCTGATTTATTATTGCAATTATTCAACCATATGTTAATGGGTGGTCAAGTTTCGGATTCTTTTCGGGAGGGGACCGTTGTTAGTTTTCCTAAGAAAGGTAAAGATTCAAAAGACCCTAACTCGTACCGACCTATTACACTACTCAATATCGACTATAAGATCCTTATGAAATTACTAGCAATACGTTTTAAATCAATTGCAACAGATCTTATCCACCCAGATCAGAACGGTTTTGTGGCAGGTCGGCAATTAGCAACTAATACCCATTTTCTTACAGAAGCGTTAGATTATTTTCAAGTTAAAAAAGTCCCGGTCTTAATTTTATTATTAGATGCGGAGAAGGCTTTTGATTTAGTAGTTTGGTCAACTTTATTTGTTATTTTAAAACACTTTGGTATCCCTTCACAAATTATTAGCTTAATCCAAAATTTATACACGGGTGCCAGAGCAAATATAATTATAAATTCTGTTATGGTGGGCACAGTTTCGGTGGAACGGGGCACCAGACAGGGTTGCCCCTTATCCCCTATCCTTTTTGCTTTTTTTATTGAACCGTTAGCCATTGCTATCCGTGAATCTGTAAATATCCCTCCACCTATTACATCTATGGCAAAAATTAAACTCTATGCCAATGATATCATGTTGATAACTAAGACGGATATCCAATCTCAAACCGCTGTCTTGCAGCTCTTTGAAGAATTTGAGGCTCTAGGAGGATACCGAATTAACAAAAAAAAAACTGAAATGTTAGCATGTGGTGGAGGGGAGGTGGTTCTGCACGCGGATTTAGCTGGTTGTATCAATCTAAGACCAAAACGATATTTAGGGGTTATGTTCTCCACCTTGGTTTCTGAGTTATTTACGTTGAATTTTGACCCACTCGTGCGAAAAGTTCAATCCTTATTTACTAGATGGGGCTCACTACCACTCTCTATTATGGGACGGGTGGCACTGATAAAGATGTCTATTCTACCACTTTTCAATTTTTTATTTTCAGCTGCCCCATGCTTTCTACCCAGTAGTCTTTTTTCCAAAGTAGAATCTCTATTTTCAAATTTTATATGGGCTAAAAAACGCCCCAGGATAGCAATAAAGATATTTTACGTAGATACTGAACTGGGAGGCCTATCCCTCCCTAATCTCAGAGATTATTATAGTGCATATTTTGCTCAGTATTTAGAACGATTTAAATTAGAAAGACAGAATCCAATTTTTTGTATAAATTTTTTCTTTGACAAAATTAGTCAAGAGGTTCAAACCCCTGTTCCTTTGCACATCCCTAAATCGCCAAAACTTAATCGATATAAAATAATGTATTGGTTCTTTAAACGTCGGGATGCTCTCCTGAAAAAATATTCTCTTCCGCAGTTCAATTCTAGAACTCCTCTAAGGAATGCTCTCATTTTTATGAGAATTAAAATCGGATCTGATATTGTTTGTTAATGGGAGCGAGCTGGGTTTAGTACTTTATCTGACTTTATAAGAGAAGGGACTTGGTTGTTACCAAGAGAAATGCAACAATTAATCCCAGGGAAGTTTATGTTATTTAACTCAAATGTTTCGATTTTTAAAGTTCTGGGACAAGTGGAAGCAAGAATGATTGATTCTCCTTGTCAGCTGTGGGAAGATCTATTTCTGATTTCTCAGAATAAGAAACCAGGAGCATGGAAACGTTATTTAGCTCAATACACTGATTTAGACCTTAGTACAAGAGCCATTAAAAATGGCAAGAACAAGAAAATCATGCCCTTACTATGAATACCTGGAAGTGTATAAACAAATTGAATTTTAGTGTTCTTCGTGGATCTAATTGGAGGAGAATGATTTTTTTTACTAAATGGCTTCTTTATCGAACTCCTGCTGTCATCTCAAAAATGTATACGGACGTTAGTGCTGTCTGTTTTAGATGTAAGCAATATAGTCCCGCTAATTGGTCCCACATTACAGTTCACTGTACTAAAATCGTTCCTTTCTGGACTGAGATATTCGAATACTTACAAAAGTTTTGTGGGACTCAGATTGATTATAATGTTAAATTAATACTTTATGGATATGATAGTGATCTTGCTTTGATTGGACAGTCGGTTAAATTATTATTTATTGTGATGGCAGTTGCGAGGTCCTTGTTTCTACAGAATTGGAAATCAACTCAAGCTCCTTTGTTTAATATCTGGCTTCAGAAAATGAGAAATGTTAGAACAAGCGAATTTCGTTATGCAAAGCGAATTGGGGGGATAAGGAAATTTGATAAAACTTGGAAATCATTCTTTGAGTAATTTTGGAAACTGTATTATGTAAACCGATTTTTGAATTGTTTGGATGTTAATATATGCATTTTCTTTACCAGTTGTAACTTGATACAAAAACTTCAATAATAAAATGTGTTAAAAAAAAACACTTTACACCAACGCCAAGTCATTCAAAGTGAAAAAATGCATCAGAAGAAGTCTAAATTGCAACCTACATTTGTGGGTCCATTTATGATGATATTATGTTGATGGATATGAAAATAATACGATGAATTCATATTGATTCTGATGATTTATAAAGTAAATAATTCTATTGGAAAACATGAACTTTCGACTGGGTTGTCGATTATTTAAACATTAAGGAATCCTGGTTGAACTCAGGAAATTATTGAGAAGTACGCCTGTGGATGCTCTCAATGTTGCACTTGTGAGCACTACTTTCTTTATTATTATTAGGTCGCCATAGGCAAGAGGCGCCACTCGGGCAGCACGCTCGAACATAGAAGACTTTTCGAATTAGCCCACTATCTAACCAGATGCTGTGCGCTTTAACCTCAAATCTCATTCCATTTATTATTGAACAGATTGAGAACCCATTTACTGTACAATTGAAATGTTATAGTTTATGAAAATGTACCTGGCATTCCATTAATCTTTGTGGACATCTTCTTCTTCAAAAACACACATTGTCCGCAATCAGTGTGGGTTCAGGTGAATGCTGAGAGTGAATATGAACTACATAAGATTTTATAGGCGGGTATTGTTAAAAAACTGTTGCAATATCTAATGGATTTCAGTGGTTTGGACCAGAGAAGCAATGATGGAAACAAGCTTCTAATCTTTATTCCCATGTTTGTTATGTGTTCTATGCAAGGCATCTTGATAAACCAGAAGCTTTGCCTCTGAGAAGCTGGCCTTTGGAGGGGGAGTGCACTGTCAGGAGATATGGCTTGCAGTGCATGGCTTGGTTTGAGAGAGGGTGCAATACTTCAAACCTGCTCATGATGAGTCTATTTAAGAGAAGGAAAAGCAGGCTGTCTTCAGAGAGTGTCAATGCTGTCTAGTGTGAGAATTCATGTGAGTGGAGAACATACTATGCAACAGCATCCCAATGACATACAAACTTCTTTTCCAAGTAGTACAGGAACTCTCTTGTTGTTTGTAGACAGCAGCTGTTAGAACCCTTTTCAGTGGGCCGCAAGGCACCCGGGATTGCTGGGCCCATGAAGGTTGAGACCTTTTACTCCTGATGTTCCAGGATCTGTCCTACTATGGATCCTGAGCAACTGGGCCAAGTAACCCTTCAGCACTTGACTCTCTGGAATAGTGTGGTCCGAGCAGTTCAAGGTTCCCTTGGTTGAGAGGGGGAGTGGATACAGGGGAGTGAACACAGGCTCACAATTCACATGTACAGAGCAGCAGCAATAAATAATTGTCCAGCTAAATACTTACTTTTATGAAAAAAAAGAGAACTATTTTATTTCTACCACTAACAACAGAAAGGAAAAATACAACATTCACAAACAACTATGCAATCAACCTGTGGTCAGGGCTCTAGTGTTTCTTTAAGTGAGCCCTAGTCCCTTTTCCCCCTGGCTCCTAGAGCTAAAGCGTATTCTCTGTCCACTATTGGCAACATCCATGGCAAACCCCAGTAGCAGTCCAAGACTCAAGAGTCTACTATATTTTACTATCAGCAGTGTTCTCGTGCCGCAGTGCTAACTCGCAAGCAAGTTCTTCTGTGACGAACTTACCCGGAATCAGTCTTACTAAGTGGAGTCTTGAGGAATGCTACTGTCTAGTGCCTCTACATCCAGGGTCTCAAGGAGGTTGATTTCCTGATTGCTGTCAGCATCCGCAATGAGGTTCAACATGTCCCTGGTATCTTTGAGGAAGTAAGGTGTTCTTGAAACCCGGGGTTGGAGGAAGTGGTCACAGAATTGGCTCAGGATTCTAGTTCGGATCGGATGCCTGAGACAATGGTTCTCCCAGGTAGAGGATTAATGCCCTTATGTATCTTCGTTAGTATGTCGAAGTAAGGGATACTTTGTTGCAGGATTTACCAGAAATTCTGCCTGATATTTGGTGAACCAGTCTTTTGCCTTTGCCATGGTGACCATGGATTGATTTTGTTTTCTGCAAGGCTTCAAATGGATCAGAGTTCAAAGGGCGATAGTACCTATTGTTCACCATTTGGAGTAGGCATTCTTCATTGTAGTCAGTAGCCTCCATCACCATGTTTGCCTCACCTTTGTCAGCTAGTTTGATGATGATTGATAAGTCTTCTGTCAAGGTTTGAATTGCTTGGCGTTGTCTGAATGAAGGGCAGCTAAAGGGCTTCGGTACTCTCATAATAGTAGTCTCTTTGAATATAGCCTTCTCGAAGATGAGAACCTCACCGGGTGTCATTGCTGCAGTTAGCTTGAATTTGGATGGGGTCCTTAGTCCTGAGTCCTCAGGGATCAGGGTAGTTTTGTCCTGAAAGAATTCCCGAAGGTAAATCTTCCGAAAGAACTGGTGCAATTCAGTAGTTAGGTGAAATTGGTGCTCCTGTGGGGTAGGTATGAATCCCAAGCCGCAACGTAGGGTGCTATTCTCACCTTCAGGCAAGGTCCTTCGTGAGAGATTGATGGCTAGTTTTCCTTGGCCGTCTGGCCGTCTGGCTCCTGGTCTGCATCTGGGTGTCTGGCTATTGCCAGTGCACTTCTTCTTCCTCTGCCTCGGCCCCAGCCTCTTCCTAAAAAGGTTGGTGAAAGGGGTGTTGAAAGAAAGGTTGTTGTGGGTGTGGAAGCATTAGGAACCTTAGGTGCCACATCTGCAATTTCCCCGGGAAAGGTAGCATTGGATATCTGTACATAGGTGGGGGGGCATTCCCATTGGGTCTTGTTACTGCCCCAGCTGTCATGGCTTGAGATGCTACTTGAAGAGAATTGTTACTTGCGAGATTTGGTGGATCCATAGTCCAATGAGAGCTCATCACTTGGGGATTGATAATCTTCCTTTGTATAGTGAAAGACTTTCTATTTGTTAAACCTCTGAATATCCTTTTGTAGCTTGGACATTTTTTGCTGAAGGAGATAGTCTTTGTTCTCAGGTATCTGGGCATTGATCTCGGAACGCCTTCTTTTAAATGATGTAATGTTGATCCCTGCTTTTAATGCATTCTCAGCAGTATTTGTTTTGATGATGAGAGTATCAGATAGTCATTTGGCCCTGATAATGATGAGGATGAGCCAATCACTTGTGCATTTCCATGGAATGTGTGCCCATTCCTGTCTGAACAGTTGGTCCTCAAGGAATAAACGAGGTGCTGTGGTGACTAGGAGCCCATTAGGTGCCATGCTCGCTCTCAGATACTCCGTCATGATAGCACAGTGCATGGTTATCTTAACTTGTTGTTTCCTCAAAGCAGTGATGGAATTACAATCATCTTGGTTACTGTTTGATGGTGTGCTACCATCTGCCCCTAATAAGGACGGTGTTCCCAAGATTGATGGCTATGTCTTCGCGGAATCCAAGGTCTTGGTTTTTACCCATGGTCAGAAAAGAGTACCTGATCTTTATTGTGTGTACCAGCTTAAAGAAGGAATGTGAACAGGAAAGTAAAAGCCCCTTGGTTGAGCCGCTGTACTGGCAATATGCAAGAGCTTATATAATTTCTTACAAGCCTCTGAACCCTGTACTTCTTATTGTCTATAAAACACAACACAAAGAGAGCAGTTCATCAATGACAATTAGGATGCCCACAACACAAAGAATACATATGATACGGTGAATTAAACGGACATATATCACATGAAAATGAAACAAAATTCACAGTGTTCACATATACAGACATGAGAACAGAGAAGACACATAGTCAAATGTCCACAATGAAGTTCGAGGTATCCTTGTATTGTTTACTTTCTATACTTGTAGGATAGCTGACACAGAACATAGATAAGTCAGCAATCCTACACTCGTGAGGCACACAACATGGATGCAATTGGAGTTGATGTCACCCAGCGAGGCACTTAATAAATAATAGTGTATCCACTGGTGTAAGCGGAGGGTCTTATCTATGAAACGGTTACCGACAGCCCACAGGAAATCAACCTCCTTGTGACCCTGGATGTAGAAGCACTTTAAACTAACATCCCTCAAGACTCCACTATAAATGTCATTGAGACCTGTCTCAGGCAAGTTCCACACCTATTGACTTCAATATAGAGTCCAGTATGATAGCACTCAAGAACAACTTCTTCAAATTCAAGACCCAGACTTGTCATCAGATAAAAGGGACATATATGGGCAGCACATTCACCCAGAGCCTGACCTGATTCAATATGACCCACTTTCAGGAATAACAGATCTTTGCGGAGACAAATGCTTTTGGAGCAAACATCTTAGCGCGGCATAGATACATTGATGACATCTTGATCTTCTGGAAGGACAATGACACCAAATGTAAGGCGTTAGGCCGCTGGATTAATACCCTTAACCCATATCTGAAATTTACACAGTCGTTTTCAACAATGGAAATACCATTCTTGGATGTACTGATTTCCATCAAAGATGGCACACTATGCACAAAGGTATACAGGAAGAGCACCGATGACAACAGTTTTTTGCTGTTTGATAGCAACCATCTCAAACCCTCGCTGGAGAATTTACTGTAAGGAAAGTTATGCCACCATCGGAGAAACTGAAGTACTCTGCAAGACTACGGTGCCAGCACATGTCCTACCTTTCACACACACTGCATCCTGCCCTACATTAGGGGTGACTTACATGCAAGAAAAGAGAAGGTTAGGGCCTCGCAAGAGGGTGCACTTGCCAAGTCGACATGGCAGTAAAAATTGCGTGCAGACACTGCAGTGGCAGGTCTGAGACACCTTTGAAAGGGTACTTGTGTGTGTGGCACAAGCATTGCTGCAGGCCCCATAGTAGCATTTGAATTACAGACCCTGGGCACACACAGTGCACTGTACTAGGGACTTACTAGTAAATCAAATATGCCATTTATGGAAATCGAATCATAGCACCATTTACAGTAGGAGCACTTGCACTTTAGCACTTGATAGCAGGGGAAAAGTGAGCAGAGACACTAAACATGAAAAAAGAGGTGGACATCATCACCTGTGTAACCTCTTTTACACCTAGTTCCAATCGGATCAAATGCATAATTTCGAACCATTGGGGTATTGTAAACACAGGATCCCTTGAGATCCCACGACCATGCTTCACTTTCAGACGAATACAAAACCTGAAGGATCTCCTTGTACACACCAGACCTTGGACCCAGCAATCCCTAGCACAGAACATGCTGTGGGACCTACCACCAGTCATGGGCCTCCATCCGTGTGGGTCATGGAGGTGTGCCCCTTTCCCATCAATCCACAGAACTCAGGTTAGGTCTTCAATTCACCTGGATTCAAAAGAACCACACAAATTGCAACACAACAAACTGTATATACATCATCACTTGCCCATGTGACCTTCACTATGTGGGAAAAACCATGAGGACACCAAAAACAAGAATAATAGAATACCGGAGCAATATCTGATGTGGACGTAACACCACCAAAATGTATAGACACTTCCTTGACTATCAACATTTCACAGATGATCTCAGGTGGACCATTCTGGAAGCAAACTCATCATGGAACCATAATAACCTACTTAAAAGGGAACAAACTTGGATTTTTTCCCATTCCACCCATGAGAGAGATCTGAACAATGATATCCTATGGGGCACACTGTATATAACACCCACCCTGTTTAAATATCACCACACCGGGCGTGACCATTTCCTATATACCCTGAGGTATAAACCTTTGATCTTATATCAATGTGCACTAATGCTGTAGACCATAGCGTATTCTTTGGTGGGCTTGGTAAATCCCCAACACCACATAGATGCATGATCAGGCATCTAGGACAGAATGCTCCACCTGAGATCACCTGGGAAATGTTGACAGTCAACCACATAACATGAATCTCCATGGAAGCCCCTGCCATCATACTGGGTTCCTTGATACACCCATTCACTTTTTCCTAATTGACACTCTGGAAAATGCAACACATTTCCACCATTTATACAGTACATTTTGGCTACACTGCCTTCTTCTACTCCAACATTGATGTCATGAGCGATTTTGTGGGGCCATTACGCTACTTCTTCCTCATTTGACATCTCCCCCCCACCCCGGCGAGCCCACCAATTGCTTATGACTCAGAATGTACTTTGATATGGCTGCCACTCTGAGGCTGTTTTAATGCGAGGAGCTCCTGACACCAACACACACACACCACTGTGTTCCCATTGGCTATACGGCTGCCAGAGCGAGACGTGCCACACCTGATTATGGGAACGCCACACCTAGCCGCAATTTACCAATTTACTACATTCTTTTTCCCATATATTGATTTCATGAGTATTTTGGGGTTCTTTAATGCAACTTCTTCCTCATTTGAAACCCCCAAGGTGATTCTACCAATTTCTTATGACCCGGAATATACTACAATATGGCTGCCAGACTAAGGCTGTTTTCATACGAAGATCTTCCTTACAAAACTTGCACATGTCCCTGTAATCCTATTGGCTGTATGGCCGCCTGGGTGAGACGTGCTACATCTGACTACGGGAATGCCGCACCTGGCAGCAATTTCCTGATTTACTGATCACTTAAAAACACCAGACTCCTCCTCTACTCAATACTCTTCAAGTTGATTAGAGGAGGGTATGTTTTTTGCTCTCACCGCGCCAACACCATGCGAGTAATACTTCTTCTCTGGATTGGGGTTTTTTAACCATTGGGTTACTTGTTCCCCTACCTTCGAGTCTTTCACATTTAACACCTTGATTTAGAGTTAGCAACTGTGTGCTAACCTCTTCCTCTTGACCTATGGGGCAATCATGACCGATTCATAGGTTGAGAACCTTCGCTTACACCTATGGATACACTATTATTTATTAGTTGCTTTGCTGGGTGACATCAACCCCAATTGCATTCAAGTTGTGTGTCTTACGTGTGTAAGTCTATGTTCTTTCCATAATCTTATGTGTATCACTTTGTTCATCACTTTGTCTCATCCAGGGACGACTGATTAGCCCCACAATTAGCATGCACATGTTTACCTTGGGAGACACCACTATTGAACATGTCGGACAGGCAATCAGGGTGACTCTCCACTTCATGCATCCATATGAATATATATTGCTCATCTTGTTTCATATGTTTTTCTTTTAGGTTGGACGGTTAGTTTCTTACTCTCCTTGAACCAGGTATCTACCAGGGGAATACTTATGCTGCACAGCACATATTAGGTGTGGGGTAGGTCTACACAAAGCCATTCTAGATCCTTTTGGGCTACTTGACGCAAAACATGCCGACCCGACCACACACATTGTTTTAGACTAGTAGGGTACATCACCTACCTACATTAGCCCAAACCTCATCATTGTTTTTTTTATCCCTGCCAAGAAAGCCCCAATATTAATCCTTTATTGGTATCTCTTAGCCAGTTTGAACCTCCCTTATGCACTACACACACCCACCCCACTTCACATACTTTGACATCCTCACATACAATCATCATATGGCTAACCAATCAAAATTTCTCCACTAAAGTGACCCCTCTCGGGGCCCGTTGGGCATTACAGAGCCGGCCCTAGGAGGAACATGACCGATGATGATGCTTGATATCCTCAGGGATGTTTGAGGGTACCAAGAAGTAGTCACTAAGATTTCTTACTTTCCGTCCATCCATACCTTCCTTTCCTGATAGAAATATACCTCCTAATTAGTTGTAAAGAGGTTTATTTTACCAGGATGAATTGGCAGTTTAAACTTCACAGAGGCTGCTATGGCAGGCCTGAGACATGTTTTAAGTGGCGCAGTAAGTGCTGCAAGCCCACTAGTAGCATTTAATTTACAGACCCATCAGTACATGTAGTATAATTTTACCAGAGCTGTATAATGAATTGAATGTTCCAATTGGGTGCAAGCCAATTTTACCATGTTTAAACGAGAGAGCACAACCACTTTAGCAGTGGTAAAGTGCACACAGGCGTAAAGCCCAAAAAACGAATTTCAGCAAACAAGAGGAGAGAAGGCAAATAGCTTGTGGGAAGATCACGTCAAAGGGTGGCAGGTCTAACAGTCCTTCTATTTTTGCACTGCACATTTCCTCAGGGACATCTTAAGGATTTTGGGGGCCCAGGGCCAAACATATTTTGGGGGCCCCTGTTCAGAATATTTTTCTATTTAATATCCAATTTCAGACCCCCCGCCAGCAGCTTCAAACAGGTTTATTATTGTTTTATTTATCAATTTCTAAGTGCCACGTCCCAGGAGCGGGCCATTGCAGGGGCAGTCACAAGGGGGAGTAGTAGGCACTACTATCAGTGTGCATGTGGGTTTAGGCGGCCATCTCAGGCAGGCCAAACCCACATGCATACTGGGCTGTCTCCAGCCCGAGCTGTGTTGCTGGGTTGTAGACAGCAGGCAGAGGATCCCAATGTCCCTGGGAGCGCAATCGAGGGACCCGGCCAATCCTGAAGCTGCTCTCATTCATGAGAGCTGCTTCAGGATTGGCCTGAGTCCCTAGGATTGGCAACAGGACAGGCTGGGAACCTCTGCCAGTAATGGAGCCAAGAGTGGAGCAGAACCGGCAAGGCAACAGGCTTCAGTCAGCAGGAAAGTTTCTTCTTCCTTTTCTTCTTTCTTTCTTGCCCCCCCCCGCCTGCACCCCTTCTCCCACCCCGCCACTCTACCCTAACGCCGGCTGCCACTGTACAATATCAGCTGTTTTGTACCCGCTTAGACCAGTTCACTGGCAGTGCACTGACAGGGGCACTGGGCCTAAGCAAAAATTGTGGACCTATGTTTCGAAGATTTAGACTTATTAAGTGGGACAAATTACGTGCCTCCAAGATCCAATTCTCCATATGAATTCCTCAAACATAGGAGAAAGATCTGCTCAAGGGGAAGAGAATACAGTACAGGTTCACATTGTTGGCGCTGGCGAAAAGGCGAATAGAAATCAGACTGCTGAGGGTGACAGCACCAGATATAAAATCCTGTGGGAGAGACATGATATAATTGGTAATTGCAGAGGAAATATGGATGAAAATGGTCCACACAGATGAGTATTATTTGGCAAATAACTTGGAGGACTGGTCATCACTGACCAGCCATTTGATGTGGGAGTGGAGGGGGGACTGGGGAGGCAACTGAGGACACACATACATAGCAACTGTATATGAGTCATGAAGGTCTATGCTATATGATATGTCATGATATGCGTACCAATATTTTTTTGCTTCTATTCTATGCCAAAAGCATAAATAAAAATAATTTTAAAAAAACATAGGAGACCGATTATAACATCAGTAAACTTAAAAAGAATTATTTTTAAATATCTAGATTAAGAAAAATGTGGGATGTATTGCAGCCTTTTCAGGGTCATTTAATACTAACTGCAAGCAGTTTTTTAAACATTCCTATAACACAAATCTGACATGTTTTCAATTGGAAAGCATTGTTTCACGTTTCATATATCTTAACATAGGCTAAGGCATCACACATGAAAGCTGTCACACCCAAGGGTGTAAATGCTTTACAGGCTCCGGTATCAACACCATGAGTTGTAGAGGTCATCCAAAGTTTTTGAGCTATCCCTCTTGTTACACAGTTTGTACAAGTTCAGACCTCAGATAGGTCTCATACACTTTTTACACAGATTTCATAGACTCTAGTTTTATACAGCAGTTCTATCACTTAAGCATCTGACAGCAATGGATCCCTCTAATAACACAGATCTTACAGATGCAGTCCTCTAAGGACCTGGCTATTCTTAGGCTACATCAACTTTAAATGCTGAAGCATCTGAATGCAAATCTATCCTTCAGGCTACCCATAATGTACAGGCTCAGTTCTCTGAGAGCAAAGGTAACCCCTATCTTAAAGAAATCTTTCTGGCTGAGATATCAGACACACAACCTGTAACTTAGTTTACATAAAACTTAAGCCATCAAACAGGAGTACTGTGGTATTCCCTGTACCTCTTACCCAGTTCTCCCAGGCTCAGGCTTCTTACAGATAAAGTATTCGTCAAGGTACAGATTATAGCACACTATTATGGATGTCAAAATTGAAAGCCAGTAACACATTTTCACATTGCAATCAATCCATTTCAATCACCCCAAAATAAGTAAAAGAACCTCAAAATAATTGGCTAGCATTTTTCAAATAGCTTTAAGGGATATACACATCTGGCATGTTTAAGCATTGGTGAAATGCTGAAGTTCAAGTTCAAGTTCAAAAAATGTATATAGCGCACTACTCACCCAGAGGGTCTCAAGGCGCTTGGGGGTAGGGGGGTGCATTTACTTGTCGAATATCCAAGTTTTTAG
The DNA here is from genome assembly GCF_964263255.1 of Lissotriton vulgaris. NCBI lineage: Eukaryota > Metazoa > Chordata > Amphibia > Caudata > Salamandridae > Lissotriton > Lissotriton vulgaris. The sequence goes on from NC_141696.1 coordinate 720,402,535, forward strand.
TTGTTTTCTGAAGGAGAGGTGGTTCTGAGTAAGGCGGAGGTGGGTGGGGAGAGAATTCCAGGTCTTGGCCGCTAGGTAGGAGAAGGATCTGCCCCCCATGGTGGATCTATGAATGCATGGGATTGCGGCGAGGGCTTGATTGGATGATCGTAGTTGGCGGGTGGGGGTGTAGAAGGACAGTCACGTGTGGAGGCATTCGGGTCCAAGGTCGTAGAGGGCTTTGTGTGCGTGGGTGAGGAGACGAAACGTTATTCTCTTGTTGACAGGGAGCCAGTGGAGGTCCTTCAGGTGACCGGAAATGTGAGCTTGACGAGGGATGTCCAGTATGAGTCTGGCTGAGGCATTTTGGATGCGTTGGAGTTTTTTCTGTAGTTTGGCTGTGGTTCCGGCGTAAAGGGTGTTTCCGTAATCCAGTCGGCTGGTGACCAGGGCGTGGGTGACCGTCTTTCTTGTTTCATTGGGGATCAAATGGAAGGCTTTTTTGAGCATGCGTAGGGTGTTGAAGCAGGATGATGAGACAGCGTTGGCTTGCCTGGTCATCGAGAGGGAGGAGTCTAGGATGAAGCCCAGGTTACGTGCGTGATCCGTAGGTATGGGTGCGGTTCCCAGGGCCGGTGGCCACCAAGAGTTGTCCCAGGCAGAGGGAGATGAACCTAAGATGAGGACTTCCGTTTTGTCCGAGTTTAGTTTTAAACGGCTGTTCTTCATCCACTCGGCTACTTCTTTCATTCGTGTAGGTTGGTTTTGGCGGTGTTTGGGTCTTTGGTGAGAGAGAGGATCAGCTGGGTGTCGTCTGCGTAGGAGATGATGTTGAGGTTGTGCTGGCGCGCGATGGATGCGAGGGGGCTCATGTATACGTTGAAGAGGGTGGGGCTGAGTGATGATCCCTGTGGTACGCCGCAGATGACTTCGGTGGCCTCTGATCTGAAAGGGGGGAGGCGGACTCTCTGGGTTCTTCCGGCGAGGAACGAGATGATCAGGTCCAGTGCTTTTCCTTGTATTCTGACGTTGTTGAGACGTTGTATGAGGGTGCTGTGACAGACTGTGTCGAAGGCTGCGGAGAGGTCAAGTAGGATGAGGGCAACCGTTTCTCCGTTGTCCAGTAGTGTTCGAATGTCGTCTGTTGCTGCGATGAGGGCGGTTTCGGTGCTGTGTTTGGCTCGGAAGCCGGACTGTGAGGGATCGAGGGATTTGTTGGATTCAAGGAAGGCGGCGAGCTGACTGTCGACGGCTTTCTCAATGACTTTGGCAGGGAATGGGAGGAGCGAGATGGGGCGGTAGTTCTTAAGTTCAGTGGGGTCTGCTGTGGGTTTCTTCAGAAGGGCGCTGAGTTTGGCATGTTTCCAGCTTTCCGGGAAGGTAGCGGAGTTGAAGGAACAATTGATGACATCGCGGAGATGGGGTGCGATGATCGAGTCTGCTTTGTTGAAAATGTGGTGGGGACATGGGTAGGTTGGCGATCCTGAGTGGATGGAGTTCATCAGGCGGATGGTGTCTTCGGTGGTGATTGGGTTCCAGGCGTAAAGGTTGTTGGAGTGCGGTTTTGGATCGGGGGTGGGTGAAGTGGGCTGGTCTTCGGACTGGTTTTTGAAGCTGTTATATATGTCGGCGATTTTGTTGTGGAAGAATGAGGATAGAGAGTTGCAGAGGTCTTGGGAGGGAGTGATGTCGTTGGTGCCGGCGGTGGGGTTGGTAAATTCTTTGACGATGTTGAATAGTTCCTTGCTGTTTTGGGCGTTGTTGTCAAGTCGATCCTTGAATGCTGATTTCTTGGTGGATCGGATGAGTCGGTGGTGTTTGCGGGTGGCGTTCTTGAAGGAGGTCAGGTTGTCAGTGGTTGGGTTTTTTCTCCAGGCTTTCTCGAGGGTACGACAGAGCTTTTTGGATTTCTTAAGGTCGTTGTTGAACCAGGGGGCTTTTTTGCTATCTTGCTTGATTTGATGGTTTTTCAAGGGTGCTAGTTCGTCTGCGCTGTGGGTGATCCATTGTGTGATGTTGGTGGCTGCTTGGTTTGGGTCCGATGATTTGGCAGGAGGGTTTTGGTGAAGCGATGTGAGGAGCTGGTCGGTGGTAATTTTGTTCCAGTTTCTTCGGGGGATAGGTTGTGGGGGGTTGTGGGTCGTGGTCTTTTTGTAATTGAAGTGAATGCAGCTGTGGTCCGTCCAATGGAGGGCTGTGGTGTGGTCGAAGGAGATGTGTTTGCTGGAGGTGAAGATGGGGTCGAGCGTGTGTCCGGCAAGGTGGGTGGGGGTGTCAACAAGTTGTTTGAGTCCGAGATTGGCTAGGTTGTCCAGAAGGTTGGTGGTGTTGCTGTTGTTTTTCTTTTCCCGGTGGAAGTTGAGGTCTCCCAGTAGGATGTAGTTCTCGGAGGGGAGGGCATGTGGGCTGATGAAGTCAGTGATGTCTTCGCTGAATTGTGTACGGGGTCCTGGTGGTCTGTAGATGAGGGTGCCTCTGAGTGTGGTCTTGGGGTCGGTGTGGATCTGGAAGTGTAGGTGTTCGGCGGTAGCGAGGATATCGTTGGAGCTGGTCGTGATGCGGATGGTGTTTTTATGGACGATGGCGATGCCTCCTCCTGTTTGGTTGGTGGGTTCCTTTCAGATGATCTTGTAGCTGTCCGGGATGGCTATGGGGATGTCGGGAGCTGATGAGGCGTTCATCCATGTTTCTGTAAGGAAGGCGACGTCCGGAGATGTGGTGTCGAGTATGTTCCAGAGTTCAATGGAGTGTTTGTGGATCGAGCGGGTGTTGAGCAGGATGAACTTCAGGTGGTTGTTGTCAGAGCACTGTTTGGAGTTTGTGGAATTGGTGTGTGTCCTGATGCAGTCGAATTTGCAGGAGTGGCAGGTGAAGGGTCCATGGGTGTGTCCTGGGGCAGCCTGGTAGCATTGTGGTGTGCGGCCGGGGTTAAGAGCTGAGGGGGTTGCGGCGTCGTAAGTAATGCGGGCGGAGTGGATTTTGCAGGGGCCAGGGTGTCTGGCGCTGGGCGCGGTCCAGGCGCGGACGGGCGTAGACGGGCTTACCTTTGGCGCACCTTCGGCCCTGAAATCTGCTACCATAGTCCCCATCCTTAAGAAGCCTGGCGCGGACCCCTCCGCTCCAGCCAATTATCGCCCCATCTCTCTTCTGCCCTATCTAGGCAAGGTGCTGGAGCGACATGTAACATCCGTCCTCAGCGCCCATGTAGAAGCCAACGGGGGCCTAGCGTCCCGCCAGGCAGGCTTCCGGCCTAGGCACTCCACCGAGTCCGTCGTGGTGTCGGTCCTGAACAATCTCAGGGAGGGCATGGACCAAAACAACTACCAGGCCCTGGTGCTCCTCGATCTCTCCGCCGCATTCGACACGGTGGATCATTCAATCTTACTTTCCCGTGTCGGAGCGGCGGGGGTCGAGGGCTCAGCCCTGGTCTGGCTATCGTCCTTCCTGTGGGACTGCACCCAGGCGGTCCGGCTGGGGGATTTTTCGGCCACCCAACTCAAAGTCACTTGTGGTGTCCCTCAGGGTTCTTCTCTTTCCCCCCTTTTGTTTAATCTCTATATCTATCCTCTGATCTTTGCACTTCAGCAACTGGAGGTCACTGTTTACAACTATGCAGACGACCTCCAGCTTATCTTTAACCTGTCTTCTTCTCCTCATTCTATTTCTAAATTCCAGTCTATTATGATTTTCATCAGGGACTGGATGAACCACAACCATCTGAAGTTGAACCCTGATAAAACAGAACTGGTCCTTACGGGTGGTTCCTCCAGTCCCTGGAACTCTTCCTTTTGGCCTTCTTCTTTTGGACCCCCTCCTACACCTTCTCCCTCAGTCAAAACTCTGGGCATTAAACTTAACAATCATCTCAACCTTCATTCACAAATCAGTTCTGTAGTCTCTTCCTGCTTTCTTGTCCTCCGAACTATCCGCTCCGTTTCTCCCTTCTTTTCTCCCCCTGCACTTAAGTTAATCATGTCCGCTCTGGTTATTTCCCGGCTGGACTACGCCAATGCCCTTTACAACGGCATCCCAGCGTACAGTCTGCGGAAGCTCCAGCTGGTTCAAAACCAGGCAGCCAGACTGGTGCATGGCCTCCCCCGCTCCCATCACTCTACTCTCCTACTGAAAGCACTACATTGGCTACCTGTTAGGGAGCGATCCCTTTTTAAAACCGGCTGTATGGTTTTTCAGGCGCGCCAAGGGACTGCCCCTGCCTTCATCTCCTCCCTACTAAAAGAGTACATCCCTGTCCGTGAGCTTCGGTCATCTACCCAATCACTCCTTCAGGTACCCCGCTACAGACGCAAGAAATGGGGCGGAGCCAACTTTTCATTCTTGGCACCTTCCTTTTGGAATTCCCTCCCCGATCACTTGCGTCTGGCTACACAATACTCCTTTTTCCGAAAAGATCTCAAGACCTTTCTTTTCACCCAGGCTTTTCTTAATGTGAACTGACCTTAATCCTCTCTTCTTCACCAGGTTTTCGTTCCCACTGCTAAATTAGCCTCCACAGCGCCAAGAAACCGCATGGTGAATGTTGCGCTATATAAATATTTTAAATTCAAATTCAATTCAGAGAAAGGTGCTCTTGGAAATTACTCTTGTTTAGGCTTTTGTGATAGTAGAGACCATATGCTTGCTTTATTATTGTTAAAATGTGCTGAAAAATAAAGTAGGTGAGATGTAATATGCAATTGAACCAAATCAATATGTACCACTCATTGGGTTTAATTGCATGTTCTGCAAGCTTCCACATGTAACATTCAGAATGCGTACATCAGAAGGCAGTACAATGCTGTATTTTGTCAATACTGTGATGCAGCAATAACTAACTAATATTCTTAAAAATAATCTGTGTGACCCCCTTCCATTTCTCATAAGGGAGGCACTGTTTCGATCTAAACAAAACTTTTTTATGGTTGTTCCATGTTCTTAAAAAAAAACACAACATTTCGCTACAAAACTTCTGTAAGGAACTCCCACACATCACCCTTACTAAAAATAAATGAAAAATCATGGTATTTAAACAATCATCCTTTAAGAGCCATTCAAGGGCATCAGGACATGTTTGTCAGGAGAACACAGTTGGCTCAGGCAGACGTTTGAGAAGGCTGTTAGGGGGCCCCTGAAAGTCTGGGGCCCTGGGCCAGAGCCCACTTTGCCCATGCCTTAAAACGTCTCTGCATTTCCTAATATTACATTAGAATGTATCTAATTACTTGTGGATATGACTCAGATCCTGTGTTTCTTATAGCTTTTTCATTAGATAATTTCTCCAAAAAAATCCTCAGCTATTGATTTCTTTCGATGATGGGTTGCCTTGCAGTCAGTCATGCAGCTAGTCAAATTTAAGCAACTGCACTTTTTTCTTGAAGAACAAAACATATGCTACTGTCTCTATCACAACTAAACAAAACTATGTTATAAAAGGAGAGCTTGGGGGAGGGCAGCCGGCCCCTGGGAGGTCTCCTCCCCCGGGCTGTTTGGGAGGTTTGGGTGGGGGTCTTTTTTGAGCAGTTTCCATTTGGGCTTCTTTTGGGCTACTTTTGGTTGTTTTTGGAGCCCAGCCTATAAATGGGTGGGGCTCCTCCTCCCGGACACCATTTTAGGCTTAGGTGACCTGGTGGCCATTTGGTTTTGCAGCTAGTTTTTGTCCGTTGTTTTGGTAGGTCTTTTTCAGCTCGAATTTGTAGTGATTGTCTATTCAGTTTCGTGATGGCTGGCGAAGATTATCGAGTGCTTGAGGCGATTCGTCTGCTTAGCGAGGCGGGCCGCCTGGATTTGGTTATAGGTGATCGGGAGCAGGCCGAGCCCCAGCGTCCCCAGCGTGTGGCATCATCGAGGGTGTCGGCGGTCGTGGCGGCATGTTATTCCCCTAAACGTCGGCGGCAGGAGGCGGTAAGTGAAAGGGGCCGCTCCAGAACTAGGAGAGCGGTCCCGGGCGCGAGGGCACGCCGGGGGAGTGGTGCGGGGCCTTCTGAACCGGCGGGTGTGTTGGGGCTTTCTGTTGGTGGGCCTGGGTTGGTGGGTGAGTTTCAGACGGTTCCGGGTGATTTATCAGCGGTAGCAATTCGTGACAGGGCTGCTTCTGCTCCTGTATTGCGAGGTTGTCGTGCCTCTAGACAGCGTGGTTGCACGCGCCGCTCTGCCTCGGCCTCTGCGGTGGCGGTTAGTGACGTCATTAGCGGGGGAGGGGCGGAGGCCATTTTGGAGCGCGAGGCAGTAGTGTCTCGACCGTTACAGGGCGGTTAGGTTAATCCTGTGTCTGAGGTGTTCTCTCATCAGAGTGGTCTCAGGCAGGCTGATTTCTCGGCGCTTGGGGACGGTCAAAATGACATTTTACTTACACCTTCTCGCACACAGCATGTTTCTTTTCCTGCAGGTCCTGCACTTACTGATTTGTCTGGGGATTTTGGGGGTGCTGCCGCAGATATGGGTCAAGTTAGCCCTTTATTGTTTTCTCCTTCCGTCCCTGGTAGGGGTGAGGTAGTCTCTGTTTGCAGTGGTTCGTTGGGTGAGGGTGAGTGGGCACAGATGGGGGGCTTTGAGGGTGTTGGGCGTGTGGAAGGGTCTTTTCCTGTGGGGGATCCTCTAAGTGAGCGTCAATCTGTAGTCAGGGTTCGGTCTTGGGGCGGTTTGGATGTTTTACCTTCTTGGGGGGAGGGGCGTAGGGACGCCTCGTTCCGGCAGAGGAGTGGGAGCCTTGGGGGTATGCCTGCTGTGTCTGGTGAGTTACAATTTCCAGGTTTGCAAGTGGGTGGGAGGGATAGGGTTTCGGGGGCCTTGGGGGGGTCGGGGGTTCAGGGTTCCCAGGTACAGGGCCCTGCTTCGGAGTTTATTCAGGCTTTGTTAGATTGTAGTACTGATGAAGAGGTATGCGCTCCTTCCCCTTCTCCCCCTCGGCTGAGCGCTGTTTTAAAAAGAAGAGGCCCTGTTGGTTCTGTTGTTTTTCAGGAGAGTGGTCAGGGTTTCGGTAGAGCGGCAGGTGATTTGTCTTCGGCTCCTGGTGTTTTATGTAGTAAGGGACCCGGCACATCAGTCCGGCCTTTTTCTTTACAGGTTAGAGATCGGCCTGGAGCAGCGGACTTGGCAGGGCGGCAGGCAGCCCAGTCACGCCAAGGTTTAAGTGCGGGTGGAGCCTTGCGCGGCACGTCCCGTACCATCGAGGGATCCTGTCGTGGCCAACACAAGCAGGTTCAGCGCGACCTCGATGTCCCCAACGAGGGAAGTCACCACAGGCAGTGTTAGCAGGTTAAGCGCGACATTACTGGCGTCATTGAGGGATTACGGCGCTGTTCATGAGAGCAGGTCATGCACGGCTTCTCTTGTGCCACAAGTTCTTCGAGGTTCTAATTTGGTTTTGCCGGTTGGAAAAGCGGTTGTAAGTGGTAATAGTGGAGGAGGGTACCAGCGCGTACAGTCGGCCTCCCCGCCTCGGTCACAGTTGAGGGCTGGTAAGGCCCGTGGTCGTTCACAAACAGTTGCAAATGTTCAGAGTAATGTAGTGTTGCCTGCTCCTCCCCAGTTAGAGGAGTCGTTAATTCTGGATTATGATGAAGAAAGCCCTTAGGAGGGCGAAGTGAGGGAAGTTGTGTCTGGGGGGGGGGCATTCTCATGTCTCTCATAGTGTGTTACAGGCACCGGTGGTGCAGAGTCATGCGGAGTTGTCCAGACCACGAGTGCTCGGCCCCTCGGTGAGGGCTCCTCGGAGGGCGGATGACGGTTCACGTACGGCATGGAGGATGGAGCCAAGTCAGTCTCCTTTGTTGCGCCCAGGTGAGAATGTAGAACATTTTGTGCAACCTAAAATGGTGTCTGTTGGGATTGGGGTGGATTTGGTTTCTGGTGAAGCTGATGGTAAGTTGTATAAGGGTCGCATTGTAAAGGACCAAAGTGTGGGTACGGCTGATGAGGATAAAGGAGTCAGTACAAAAGTGGACAGTGGTACTTCCACAGTTGGTTTGGCCACGCCTAAAAACGTTTTACATAGTAAAGAGTTGAAGATTAAAAAATTGCCCTATATGGGTGTCATTAAGCCCTTGGGGGCTCATTTAATGCTCAGCACTAAGGAACGGATATGGAATGGTGAGTACGTGGAACTGTTGAAATTATTGCACAGGGAGGTCCGGGCCAAAGAAGGCTCTAAAGAGGAGGAATACGAGTTGGCCAAGCGCCCTAAAGTTCCTTTGAATATTGAAAACTGGACGGCGGCCTTTTTAATTTATGCCAGCGTCTATTGTGAAAAGTTCCCTGAGCGCTGTGTTTCCTTGTTTAAATATATGGATGTTATTCGGAAAGCGCAAATAACAAGGAATGATTTTGCATGGGCGCAGTATGATGAAGAGTTCAGGGCGCGCATGGCTTGGGACCCGGAGGCAAAATGGGGGGAGTTAGACACAGATCTTTGGCAGCATACTATGGGTTCCGCTGCTAGTGGTAAAACTATTTTTACTGCTAGTGGTTTTCCTTTGGTTTATCGCCCCTTTTAGGCGCGACCCACCCGGGGAGGGGTGGGGGCTAGTTCGCCAGCGCAATCCAATTCAGGCACCTGTTGGGATTTCAATAAAGGGGCGTGTAATAGAGAATATTGCAAGTTCCGGCATGAATGTTCCCAATGTGGAAGGAAAAATCACCCCTTGTCGAGATGCTGGGGTCCTAGGCCTTCCGGCGGTCACCAGGGGCCACAGCAGGGGTCAGGATCTTATGTTGCACCACAGCCATCTCCAGCTCCCAGGCGAGGGATATCGTCATCTGGCTCTTGGCCCAAAGGCTCGTACGCCGGTTAATGTTCTTCATCTGGCTGCCGCCTTGCAGGACTACGAGCCTGCGGAGCTGCGGTCGTTTTTATTATCAGGTTTTCAGAATGGTTTTCATCTGGGTTATGAGGGTCCTCGTTTGAGGCGTTGGTCTAAGAACTTGAGGTCGGCAAGTGAACATTCTGCTGTGGTCCAAGAGAAGTTAAATAAGGAAGTGTGTGAGGGCAGGATGGTAGGTCCTTTTGATGATTGGCCTTTGGAGAATCTGATTGTTTCCCCTATTGGAGTGGTCCCCAAAAAGGAACCTGGGCAGTTCCGGCTCATCCAACATTTGTCCTGGCCAGAGGGTGGGTCGGTGAATGACTTTATCGACAATGAAGCTGCCTCGGTGTCCTACTCTTCTGTTGACGTGGCTATGGCTTTGGTTGTAACAGCAGGCCCTTCTGCTTTAATGGCAAAATGCGATATTAAATCAGCATTTAGACTGCTTCCAGTCCATCCTGAGGACTGGAGTCTTCTGGGTATCCATTTCCTTGGTAAATGGTACGTGGACAAGGCATTGCCAATGGGTTGCTCTATGTCATGTGCATTGTTTGAAACCTTCAGTACGTTCCTACAATGGTTCTTTACTCAACAAAGTGGACATACGTTGGTCACACATTACTTGGATGACTTCTTTTTTGTGGGTGCGGCAGATTCTTTGGACTGCCGGACTGCTCTGACAACGTTTCAGACGCTTATGGCTCATTTGGGTGTGCCACTGGCTCCTGAAAAGACCATGGGTCCTTGCGCGACCATGTCTTTTTTGGGAATTGAACTTGATTCACAGTCAATGCAGGCACGTCTACCGCTGGACAAGAAGCAAAAAATGTTGGAATTGGTGGGTGTGATGTTGTCTAAGGAGAAAGTTTTGGTGCAGGAGGTTCAGGTTTTGCTGGGTCACCTTAACTTTGCATGTAGGGTGGTCAGGGCAGGCAGAACTTTCTGTAGGAGGTTGGGGAGAGCTCTCTCTGGTCATTACTTGCCACATCACCGAGTTCGTTTGTCAGCAGGGGTCAAGGAAGATTTGCGTATGTGGGTCACTTTTTTACATGCTTTCAATGGTGTCCCTTTATGTAGGGAAGTGGACTGGTTGTGGGATGTGCAGATTTTTTCTGATGCGGCTGGCAGCGAGGGTTTCGGCTTATACTGGCAGGGAAAGTGGTGTGCACAACAATGGCCGGAGAGTTTGAAGAATGGAGGCAGGAGCATTGCCTTTTTGGAATTGTTCCCGGTTGTGGTGGCAGTTACTTTGTGGGGCCAAGATTTGGCTCACAAGAAGGTTCTTTTTAGAATTGATAATATGGCTGTGGTGCAAGTAATCAATAAACAGTCTGCTAAGGACCTACAGATCCTCAAACTTCTCAGAGTTTTTGTGCTAGGTTGCCTTAAATTTGACATTTGCTTTAGGGCCCTGCATGTTCCTGGTGTGGACAATGACATTGCGGATCCTTTGTCTCGTTCACAGTGGGAGAGATTCCGTGGGCTCGCTTTGGAGGCAGACGAGGAGCCGACTCCCATGCCGGAGCATCTGTGGACGGTAGGCAACACAGGGTTGTTCAACTGGTTTTAGGTTCTTTGGCCCCGTCTACTAAGTTGGCATATGAGTTGGCCTGGAATGAGTTTTTGCCCTCAGGAGCTTGTAGAAGGGAGATTCTTTGGCAGAGGTCTGAAGACGTGGTTCAGTTCATTTTGTGGTTAATGGATAAAGGTTTATCCAGAGTTACAATTGCTGGTAAATTAGCGGGTGTTTCTTTCATGGTAAAGTTGTTATGGGGCTATGCTCCGTCGGCTGGGGAGTTGGGTAGGAGAATGTTGGAAGGGTGGTCCCGGGAGCGGGGTTGTGTTCGTGCGCTCAGGTCCCCTTTGTCTTGGCAGAAGTTGTTCAATATCATATCTGTGTTGCCTGTGGTGTGTACGGATCGGGCGGAAGCTTGTCTTTTTGCCACGTTGATGGTATGGATGTTTTTTGGAGCGTTTCGGGTGTCTGAGTTGTTGGGCAATAAAGTTTCGAGAGGTATTTTGTGGGGGGATGTTCAGTTGTCGGTTCGGGGTGTCCATATATGGCTGTCTCATTCTAAGACGGATCAGAGGAGTTCGGGCAAGGGAATTTGGCTGGAGGCGGTTTCCCCCCGGAGACTTGCCCTTTCTGGTGGGCTCATTGCTGGAGGGAGCTTTCGGGTGGGGTTCTGGAGCATCAGGTTTTTCGACATTTGGATGGTTCTGTGGTGACCAATTATCAACTGCGCATGGTACTGTGAAAAGCGCTGCGTCATCTTGGACTCGATGAGACTTTATATGGTACACACTCTTTCAGGATTGGGGCTGCAACCGAGGCCTTTAACAGGGGTTGGTCGAGGGAGGACATCATGGGCTTGGGGCGCTGGACTTCAAACTGCTTTCAGCGCTATGTCAGAAGGGAACCTAGGGGAGCGCTTGCGTCGGCTTCTGTTTTGCCTCTCTGATACTTTTTTCTTTTTCAGGTTCTGTGGCTGGTCCTCGCGCCGAGTTCTTAACTGTGTGGATCGTGGGTCATTCGTTCATAAAGAGAGCGCAACTTCAAGCTCGTCTGAGTTATTTTGGCTCAATGTTGGGGTTTAATGATCGTTTATTTAATATTGTTTGGAAGGGAAAGGGGGGTATGTTGTGGAAAGACTTGATTCCAGCCCTCAATTCTTGGTTTGTAGGGGGGGTTTGTCCAGATGTTTTAGTTATCCATCTTGGGGAAAATGATTTGGGTTTGGTTAAGGGTGTTGTTCTCCTTCGTGCGATGAAGAAGGATCTTTCTTTTTTACATCAGCATTGGTCGGGGTGCCACGTCTTGTGGACCGAGTTGATTCCTAGGAGGGTTTGGAGGAATGCTGTAAAGCCAAAGGCCATTGATAAATCTCGTAGGAAACTCAATCTTGAGGTTTCTCGGTTTTGTAGGGATTTAGGTTTCGGGCGTATTGTGCATAGTGATATTCGGTACGATGCAGTGGAATTTTTTAAAGGCGATGGAGTTCATTTGTCCAGGATGGGGATGGATTTATATCTCCTTGAGCTGCGAGAAGTGCTGTCTCGCTGTTTGAAGATTCGGAATTTTTTGGGTTGAGTAGAATGTTCTGTTGGTGTTTTCTGCTTCTTGTCTTATCCCCCCCCCCTTTTTTCCCCCGGCTATTTGGTTTCTTGTTGGGGGGCAGAAAGGTGGGGGGTCTTTCCCCTTCGGCCTCTCCCCCCCCCCACTGCTTTCTGGGTGGTGGATTATTTTGGATTGCCAGTTTTTGGGCCATGATTGGACCCGTTAGTTTTGAAGTTGGATTTGTTGGGGGAATTTGTACAGGTTGAGTTGGTGTTCGGAGATATGGGTTGGGGGATCTGGATCGGCTTGGGATGTAATTGGGGTTTTGAGTTATGGCTTTGGGAAATGTTGATGTTATAATGTTGTTGTGGGATTGTGGTATGGTTTATTATGTGATTGGGTATGTACGGGTGGGGGTGGGTTTGATGGAGGGTGAGGGGCGGGGGCGGGTTTTGGGGGTTTGAAAATATACAAACAAATTTGGTAAGGTTTTAGATTGTTAGGCTGTTGCCGAGGTTATGTTTTTGTAAATGTGCACCTGTTTCATTAAAGCGGCCTTTTTCACACTCTTTTGGTTTCTTGGTCTGCTCACTCTCCCCCACCCCTCCCTCCCAAGGGGGCTTGGGGAGGGCAGCCGACCCCTGGGAGGTCTCCTCCCCCGGGCTGTTTGGGAGGTTTGGGTGGCGGTCTTTTTTGAGCAGTTTCCATTTGGGCTTCTTTTGGGCTACTTTTGGTTGTTTTTGGAGCCCAGCCTATAAATGGGTGGGGCTCCTCCTCCCGGACACCATTTTAGGCTTAGGTGACCTGGTGGCCGGTTGGTTTTGCAGCTAGTTTTTGTCCCTCCCTCCCTCCCTTATTTTTTGCGATGTTTTTTCTGTCTTCCTTCTTTTCTTTTGCATTTATTATTTATTTTGGCGGCTGGTTGCAACAGGTGGACATAGGTTTTTTTTGCTGTGTTGTTATCTTTGTTGATTGGAACAGGTGCGGGCGGATTATTTTGGATTGCCAGTTTTTGGGCCATGATTGGACCCATTAGTTTTGAAGTTGGATTTGTTGGGGGAATTTGTACAGGTTGAGTTGGTGTTCGGAGATATGGGTTGGGGGATCTCGATCGGCTTGGGATGTAATTGGGGTTTGAGTTATGGCTTTGGGAAATGTTGATGTTATAATGTTGTTGTGGGATTGTGGTATGGTTTATTATGTGATTGGGTATGTACGGGTGGGGGCGGGTTTGATGGAGGATGAGGGGCGGGGGCGGGTTTGAAAATATACAAACAAATTTGGTAAGGTTTTAGATTGTTAGGCTGTTGCCGAGGTTATGTTTTTGTAAATGTGCACCTGTTTCATTAAAGCGGCCTTTTTCACACTCTTTTGGTTTCTTGGTCTGCTCACTCTCCCCCACCCCTCCCTCCCAATCGGATCGAAATTAGAGAAATTGAACACAAAATACTAGGTTTCAGGCTAATCCACATCTTAGGACGGTTAGGTCATTCAATGGCCAAAATATTCATGCAAAGGTATTCCAATATTGCACTCTGATATGTCCTTGCTTCTTTATCTGTATAGCCGGACTTCTGCCTTTCAATGGTATATACAGGTTTGGTTCTTTTTTACAGAAAATGCCTGTATATTGGCATTTGGTGGCCTGTTGATTAAAAAGAATTTCCTAAGCTTTACTGGAAACACGCATGCGCCTTTTACGCAATTGGAACGACACAACGTTGATGGTTATATAAAGGGTGTAATCCATCACAGTACACTAAAGGGTTATAGTAGTTGGTGACATCAAATGAAATTGTAGTGCGCATTCAAACAGGGGAGCGGGGCGTGGATTGTGGGGTTCGTGGAGAGGTGTGGCTCACTGGTTAGAGGCGGCAGACCTGTAAGCAGAGAACGGCCTGGGACCAGGGTTCAATTCCCGACGCGGCAGGGTCGTGGACCAGGGGTCAACGGACTCGATAATTCTCGCCTCAGTGCCTACTCTAACCAGGGAACACACTCGGTAACTCTGGGCATTAAGCTTGCCTCATCTCTACAACGGCCCCCCACAGACGCCGGAGATGCCTGGTTTCACCTTGGAGATACCCAGTAGGGACCATCTCACAGGGAAAGCCAGGACGGGTTCCCCAGCGGTCTACAGCGCCAGGACACTCGGGTAGAGTAACAGTGCGCTTTACAAGTATCCCACATTTACATTTACATTTACATTTACATTCGTGGAGACAATCAACAGGAAAAAAGAGGTTGTGTACGCATTGTTGATGAGTTTAGAGGGCTCAATGCAAATTCCATTTCATGGTATGACACACTTACTATAATTTGCACCTTCACATTTGATTAATAAAACGTAGTTGACATGTTAATTGTGAAAGATGAACAGAATGAGCACAAAATGGAGGACATCGATATGCTTATTGCCGTTGAGTGCCACTGATTCCCACAATTAACCTTCAATCCGAGGATCAATATTTATAATCGGTCGAAATACGTCACATTAATTGCGGCACACTGAGGCATCCATATTCACTGGGTGAACAATTTTTTACCTCAACACTATATTACCTACAAGGAGGGTCTAAAGTCCGAGAGTGACGTCATTGTAGTGTCACCGAAAAAGAATTCCAGGAGACAACTGGTTTTGTATGCTAAATTCCTATTAAACCTACATGCCTAACTATATAGCATAGAGGAAAATGGCCATTGTATATTAGAAAATTTAAATTATACAAATGTTATACATACAATTGCCACATTCTTTGGAAAGATGAGAGTGACATGCCAAATACATTTCGCTGAATGCTGTTTGCTACTTCTGGTACAGGAATGTTCTAGAACGTCTCTTAGCAAATGCTGGGTGCGGAGAAAGAGGAAGGGTCAGAAGGGAGGGGAAGGTGGAAAGAAGGAATGGGAGCGAAGTACAAACAATCAAATGCTAATAGCTTTTTGACTTGCTTGTTGCTCGGTCCTTTAAAATGGGTTCAAGCCAGTTACAATCAGAATGGTTCCCTGGAACATAAGGTGTATGGTGACGGCTAATTAAATAGCTGGAGATTGGTACAAATGGTAAAGTGAGTAAGAAGTGTTTCTTGAAAAGGAAAGTAGCTTTGAAATAACAGTGCCGAGAACAATATCTACATTACAGAAGGCTTTCAACAGGGAGGATGAGGAAACTAAATGGTAGCAATTGAGATAATATTAAACAAGCACTGGAATAGCCAATAGGTCTTGCCTTTGGGAACATATAAGTGTTTAGTCAGAGATATTGACTTTACCTATGTCTTTAAGCTGTGCTGTACAGAAGTTTGGGCATGCTGAAAAGTTATAATAAAGAAGTGTCAGAAGCATGTTTGTTACCTTAGATATGACAACAAAAGCATTATGTGCAACTAAACAACCATATTAAAAAAGTATTAAAAATAATGTCTTTCAATGCTGGCAACTTGCATCTGCCTGTCCCAATGGTTGCTTGTTGTGTTTTGTTGTTATGGGGGCATAAATAACAGGAGGGTGAAGGTCAGTCAGTTAGTCAGTGAGAGTGAGAGAGTCAGTCAGTGAGAGAGTCAGTCAGTGAGAGTGAGAGTCAGCCAGTGAGAGTGAATGAGAGTGAGAGAGTGAGTCAGTCAGTGAGTGAAAGAGAGTGAGTCAGTGAGATAGTCCGTCAGTGAGAGTGAGTCAGTCTTTAAGCGAGAGTCAATCTTTTAGCGAGGGTCAGTCTTTTAGCGAGAGTCAGTCTTTTAGCGAGAGTCAGTCAGTCAGTGAGAGAGAGTGTCAGTCAGTGAAACGAGTCAGTCAGTGAGAGTGAGAGAGAGTCAGTGAGAGATTCCGTGAGAGAGAGATCGTGAGAGATAGAGTCAGTAAGAGAGTGAGTCAGTCAGTGAGAGAGAGTGTGAGAGGGAGTCTGTGAGAGGGAGTCTGTGAGAGGGAGTGAGAGAGTGTCTGTGAGAGGGAGTGAGAGAGTGTCTGTGAGAGAGTGTCTGTGAGAGAGTGTCTGTGAGAGAGTGTCTGTGAGAGTGTCTGTGAGAGAGTGTCTGTGAGAGTGTGTCTGTGAGAGTCTGTGAGCGAGTGTCTGTGACAGTGTCTGTGACAGAGTGTCTGTGAGAGTATCTGTGGGAGTGTCTGAGAGAGTGTCTGTGAGAGTGTCTGTGAGAGTGTCTGAGAGAGTGTCTGAGCGAGTGTCTGAGAGAAAGTCTGAGAGAGTGTCTGTGAGAGTGTCTATGAGTGTCTATGTGAGTGTCTGTGAGAGAGAGACTGTGTGAGAGAGTGTGAGAGAGAGTCTGTTAGAGAGAGTCCATGAGACTCTGTGAGTGTGTCTGTGAGAGAGTGTCTGTGAGAGTGTCTGTGAGAGCATCTGTGAGAGTGTCTGTGAGAGAGTGTCTGTGAGAGAGTGTCTGTGACAGAGTGTCTGTGAGAGTCTGTGAGAGTGTGAGAGAGTGTCTGTGACAGTCTGTGAGCGAGTGTCTGTGAGCGAGTGTCTGAAAGAGTGTCTGAGAGAGTGTCTGAGAGAGTGTGTCTGTGAGAGTCTTTGTGAGAGTGTCTGTTAGAGTGTCTGTGAGAGAGTGTCTGAGAGTCTGTGAGAGAGTGTCTGTGAGAGAGTGCCTGTGAGAGTCTGTGAGAGAGTGCCTGTGAGAAAGATTCTGTGAGAGAGTGTCTGTGAGAGAGTGTCTGTGAGAGAGAGTCTGTGAGAGCGAGTCTGTGAGAGCGTCTGTGAGCGAGAGTCTGTGAGAGAGTGCCAGTGTTTCCTCTAGTGACCGCTGCCAACTATCAATACATGCAGCAAAGAAACAGATTCCTTTGTCCAAAGGAAGACTCCGGAGCTCTTTGACGAGACACCTATTACTCAGACAGAGGTTAATGTGGAATACTTTCTTTCTTTGACCACTACATAGCAAGGACAGTACACAGTGCTCCACTCTGAGAACAGGCACAATTCGTTATGCAGATCAACAATGCAGCACGAAGCATGAAATATTAGTCTGCTAATACAGTTAGCAAGGACATACCTCTTCAGCATTACACAGAAATGGACAGGCCTGATTCCACATGTGCCTAATTACTACTCCAAGAAGCTGTGTTTACTTTCTGAAATCGTTAGGGTGACACCGAGATATGCATTAATTTAATGAAATGGCAGCACTAAGATGCATAGCCAGAGCAGCATTTAGCATTCATCTGAGACCCTAGGGATTGCAAACATTTCTCAGGCATGAGCACTGGCATGTTATACATAAAAGGGTTTTCTTATATTATTTCACACATTTACCCTTTTAAATCTAATTTTAGTGGATTCAAAATGCAGCTTTCACGCAATGTGTATATAAAACATTAAACCAGTGAGTTTCCTGAATATGTCAGAGACCCCATGTAACCGCCCTCGGGCCTACCGTATCCCAGTGATGTGCATGCAGTTTGTAACATGAAAGCATGCTTGTTTTGATGGATATGTTTTAGCTGAAGTCAGGGACATCTTAAAAAGTGCAACTCTCGGAATTGATGGGGCTCGGTGATGCCAAAGATCTGCACATTGCTTGCGGTCTGCACACGCCTCCCCTTTGCCTCCACTCACACCCTCCATGTCACACCTGCAATCCTACTACCCATTTTGAAGCAGATTGGATGTTTACCACTGACCTTTGTACGTGGCCGAATCAGTTTGAGCGGTGGCTGCTATCAGTGCCCCCCGCCCGCCCAAGAAAAAACCTTGCTTTTAGAGACGCCACTGCCGAGGCCCTCTCTGCTTTCTTTGTTCAGAGACTTGAGTGCCACAGTCTTCAGTCCTGCTCTCAGTGGCAACCCAGCCGGTGAGAGGAATGCGGGAGGTGGGTGAGCTCCGGCGCAGGAGGGGAGGGGTTAGGGGAGACGGAAGCCTACGAGGCAAGGGGTCGAGCAGACTGGACGAGGGAGGCTGCGGTGATGCTCCGGGCAGTGACGTCATGCCCTCAAGGAGGCAGAGAAGAAGCACAGGGGAAAGGTTAAAAAGAGAAAAATATATAATAAACAAGCATTGGCCGCGCAGCAGTAAATCTGCGCATCCGTGTGCATTAAAAAACAAGCGCTTGTGCAGCATCAGGGGGAGGGGGAGAAGGAGGAGGGGGACGGGCGCGATTCACTTGCGGGAGCAATAATTGCTACCATATGGTGGCGCTCGTTTCCACTAGTGAATCTCCAGGCATGCATGCGTTGCCATTGAAGTCAATGGAACGCGTGCACATGCTTGGCTGAAAAGCCAAAGCGAAAGGAATAGGTCATTTTGCCTTTGCAGCGCATGCGCGCTGCTAGGCAAGACCTGAAAACGGACTGTATATGTTACGGAAACATTGGCAAAGCAAGATCAGCATTTGTTGCTTCTGTATGAGACAGCTCTTCAATTATTTTGATAAATCAAGAAGAAAGTGAGAGTGAGCCAGTTTCATTTACCTTCTCCACTGGGAGGACCAAGTTGATCAGCCAGGCACAATACACCTCAGCTGACACAGACCTAATCAGTGGAGTCCCTAAGGTATCATCACTGAGCCCCACGCTGTTCAATGCATGGAATCAGCATAATTTAATACACCAACAAGACCCAGCTCACCATCCCCTCTCTGATGACACCGCCAACACCCACACTAAATTCACCATCTCCATTTCAGAAGTTACCGACTGGTTGAAGACCAGCAGTCTGAAGCTCAACGCACACATGGGGGAAATGGTATGCTTCAGAAAGGACACCTCTCTGTGGAGCCTTCCAGCCAAACTCGGATCAATATCAATCCTGGCTATTGAAGCTAGGAAACCAGGGATAGTGGGGGATAACCAACTACCTATGAGGAGCCAAATCAACATGATCACTGCCGCTCAACACCCGTAGAACCAGCACTTAGGCTTTTATCACCAGCAAACAGGACTATATCAACGCACTCTATATTAGCATCACCTCTCAGCCCACCAAAAGACTGCAGGTTATCCAAATCACAGCAGCCAGACCCACACTCAAACTCCCACCCCCACAGACACCTCCTCACATCTTAACAACCTCCACTAACTTTCCATTACTATTTCAAGCTCCTCCAACACGTACAAATCCCAACACAGTCTGGAACCCACATACCTTAACAGCTGCATCATCTACCACACCGACCAGAAACTTCCCCTCAGCCGGGTGCATGCTAACCCATGTCTCTCTCATCTGAAAAGCCAAAGCTGGTAGGCACATTTCCTAGCTCTTGACACCTGGAATGTCATCCACCAGCACATGAGAGATGCAAGCTCAGACCTCTAATTAAAAAAAACTGAAAACCTGGCTCTTTGGCCCCTGATAGTGTTGGCACCACCCCTTTTTCCACTGCGTGGATATCATCTTGAGTGAGATGTGTGCTATATAAATACACATAAGGTTAGATAAGATAACATAACATTCTGCAGCACAAACAAAGAGGAAGTTGCCTTTAAGCATATTTTTGGGCAGGAAGTGGCTTCTTCCTGCACAATAACTATGCTGAACACAATGCAGACACCTGTGCACTACGGTGCAAGAGTGTCTGTGTATGTGCATTGCAACATAAGGTGCGCCAGCGCTAGAGAGAGAGAGAGAGAGTAGAACAGCAACACAGCTTTCAAGATATTGTGCTTTTCCGTTCCTTCATGTTCACACAATGCAGCACAGTGCAGCAGCTTCACTTGCTGTGATGCACTGCGTTATTTATTTGTAAATCTGGTGTTTGCATTACTGTTTTATCGCAAACCTGATACAAAGTACGGGTTTCCATTTATAATCCAGAGCAAGTCATGATTTACATAGATTGTAACCCAAAGTAAGGCAACACAGCACAATGCGCTGCCTTGAATTACTTTATGTGAAGGAGGCATTCCATGGGTGGAGCAATGGCATTCCAATATGTACACCCATGGATTTTGAGGCACATTCCTTTCTACTAGGACTAAAAGCCACATCTTTCAACATCTGGCATTGTTATGCTCTTTTTTGTTCCCTCAATGCAGCACAGCAACTTCACTTAACTCATTTATTTGTAAATCTGGGCCAATTTCTATGCCTGTACTAATTCTGTTCCCTTGTGGACCCACAGCTCAGAATTCTTTTTACTTACTTCCAGCACACTCTTTAAGTCTCTAGAATCTGCAGGTTCCCTAATTTACCCGAATGCCTGGATAAATGTTAATGTAGTGAATGTGATTCAATGCTGCTGTATTGAGTGTGTTGGTACCCACTTTCTTATGCTTGTCCCATATAGAGCACAACACATATAAACTCATACTCAAAAGTTGCCACTTGGATCCCCATTTGCCTCTGTATGATATTGCATATAAGAAGCACCAGTTTGATAATGTGATCACAAGCGCAATGTTTTGTTCTACACAAAACCATGGGCCTTATTTATGAAGGCCTTGCGTCAGTTTTGCGCCGCCGGTGCGTCACTTTTAGTGACGCACCAGCGGTGTAAAAAATGCACCTCGTTGCGCCATATTTAAAAAGTGACGCATCTAGGTAGATGCGTCACTTTTTAAACCCCTGCGCCACATTATACCCGCATCAGGTATAATGTATGCAGAGGGGGCGTTCCCCCGCAAAAAGCCTCGTAATAGTGACGCAGTGAAATCTATGAGATTTCACTGCGTCACTTTTAGGACGCTGTTGCATCAAAATCTTGCGCCTGCCTCACAGCAGGCGTAAGACTGACGCAAGCCCTTTCACATGGGGCTTTCCCCATGTGAAAGGACGCATTGCTGGACTTGCGTCACTTTTGTGACACACTCCAGCAATGCATCACTTTTGCGCTTACAGATACGTCAGAAATACTGACGTATCATTAACTCCTTGCGACATGATGCGTCATACATTAAATATGACGCATCAGGAATGTCGCAAGGAGTGCGCAGTGAAAAGTGACGCATCGCTGTTTTCACGCAGCGATGCGTCACTTTTCATAAATGAGGCCCCATGAATTTTAGTGCAGATCTCATTACATTCCTAGTTTCTATTTGAGTACAACTTGTGACGACCTCCAGTTCCATGATGAACACCTTATGGAATACAGCATTGAGGTAACAACATAATTTTGTCATCTGAATTTCTTTTAATTGCGTACAGACATTACTGAATCCGTGGGAGCAGATGACAATTTAACACAATGGAAAATAATTTCTTAATATGGCTCTTCAATGGTGGTTAACTGTGATTTGACGGAATGGAATGGGTATTTTGATGGGAAAGTGACACTGTCAATGTTGGCATGACCATGTGACTCTAAATATGGTAAATTTGGAATTTCCACCCAGGGATATAAATTTAGAAAAATAAATAAAACTTTAATAACACCTTAGAATTATCACCCACTAAAAAGTAAAGCACATAATGAAAATAACAAATATATAACATGAAAGAGTACTACACTGTAATCCTTAACTATACTGTTTGCGATACCTGCACAAATTTAACCCTGCCAATCCTCCCAAAAACCTAGAAATCGACCTTGCCAATCCTGGGCTTTTCAGAGGGCGGGTCCAGTTCCAATACTGGGACCTTACCATCACTTCATGGTGTACCACCCCTTTGCAGTACTTGAATCACAATTCATTAAGAGAGACAAATACAATTCTCGACTCCGAAAGCACTACGCACCTTCTGATGCAAAAACCTGTTCGACTTTATGAAATATGTTACTTGTTTTTACATGCTACGTAGAGTACCACAGTTTTCATAGTTTCTAAGCAAACTTAGTCTAATGAAAGAACTTTTTAATAGCAGCCTCCTTAAATTTAGTAATCCGTGTGCTATAGAGACCCAATGACATAAGATAGAGGTATATTAGAATGGTGGTCAGAATATTACCCCGACCACCATGATAGTGGAAATCAACCGCCTGCCATCCCGCGGAAAAACCGGAGGTAGAATTATGATCAACCGCCCAAAAAATCAGACCGCGGAAGAACGAGGCAACATAAAAACGCCCCTAGAGGGCGGAGATGGCTAAATTCCATCTGCGGTGGTTGGATTCACAGCAGAAAATCACCACCATGCCATGATAGCGGAGACACCGCACTGAAAATTAGGATATTACAAATGGAACTGCGGTACGTTCTACTGTTGCCGACCACCGCGGTCGCCAAACAGTGATGAATTTTTACGTTCCAACACGCGCTCTGCGATCCTCGGGCCAGGCTCTTGCCGTGGTCCCTCGTTTCAGGCTTTGTCGTGCCGGTGGACGCTCTTTCTGTGTTAAAGCTGCAACCATCTGGAACTCACTCCCGGTGGAAATTCGTCTGCTGGAGGATCTTATGCTTTTTAGGAAAGCCATTAAAACATTTTTGTTTTAGTCTCCCCTTTTAGCTGTCCTTATTCTGTTTTTGCCTCAGTTGTGCTATGTTCTACCTTGTTAGGGCGCCAGGACGCTCCTTTGCTGGAGCAGCTGTGCGCACAATAAATACCAATAACATAACATAACATGAATGGGAGAGCCGGTAGTAGAGCTGTAGCATAGCCACCACTACGGACGCTCCGTGAAAAATATGACGGTCGTCAGAAAAAACTCACAACAAGGCCACAAAGTGCACACAGCAAACTAGCCCTGCCCCCAAAAACACCTAATACACCCCAATGACACATCCACATGGCAATAACAAAAATACAAATCCCAGGCCAACCCGTAAAACACACTTGACAGCAATACCCCATTTGGACACACCCACATAGCTGAGTATAAAACCAGCCCCTTCCCTGACCGCAATCCTTTGCATACTCCACAACTGAAGGGCCCAACACCAGAGCACAAAGGAGAGGCAAATCAACAAACCAGCACTACTCACACCACACACAGCACTACCACTTCCACACCTGCACCTCTAACCCCCCTGCACATCACACACCATACACATCAGCACCACCCCCACCACTTACACCCTTGCACCTATAACCCCTTTGCACATCACACACCATGGCAACACAGAAAATGCCCAAATTCACAGAGAGTGAACCACAATTGTTTGGCACCCTGGTCCAAAAGACAGCATTAGCCACCAGAACCCAAATGTGGGTAAGGATAGTTGACAAGGTCAATGAAGTAGGGACCACCCCGCTCAACAAACAGGAAATCTTGAAGCGGTGGCATGACCTGAAGAGTGTTGTCAAAAAGAAGAGGAACAAGAACCATGAGCTGGCTCAGAGGACTGGCGGTGGCCCTCCCATTGCACCCAAAACATTCACTGCATGAAAGGAGAAGGTGCTTGCCATACTGCATCCAGAGAGTCTCACAGGAATAGCCGGGCGAGTGCATGCAAGTAAGTACAAACAAATGTAGACCATTACACAGCTATGTACTGTCCAGCACAACTACAAAGCCACATCTCAGAGGCCCAAGCATATCAATATGCACCACAAAACCTAACACATGTCCCACAGATGCAACATTCACTCCATCTGTATCACCACAAAGGAAACCAACATTTACAGGGTTGTATGTGTCCAGGAAACCAGCACTACTACTTTCATCATGCCCCCTGTCCCACCTCTGAGCAGGCTGGAGCACGCCACACCAACCCAGAAGTAGTTGGCAGCAATTGTATGGTTCACCCTCACCTAACAGGTAAGTAACCATCTTGCCTGGGAGGGCTTTTTGGGGGTGTAAGGCCTGCACAACAATTCCCACCAGGCCCCCTGTCGCACACCTGAGCAGGATGGAACACTCCCCCCACCCAGAAACATTTGGAAGCCATTGTATCACTACAAACACACTTACAGGCAGGTATCCATCTTAATAGGGAGCGCTGTTTTGGGCTGGGAGGCCTGCACAACAACTCCCAACAAGCCCCCTGTCACACATCTGAGCAGGATGGAACACTCCCCCCCGAAAGAATTTGGAAGCCATTGTATCACCACAAACAAACTTACAGGCAGGTATCCATCTTAATAGGGAGGGCTGTATGGGGCTGGGAGGCCTGCAAAACAACTTCCAGTCCCACCATGCCTCCTGCCACACACCTGAGCAGGATGAAACACTCCCCCCAGAAGCATGTGGCAGCTGTTGTATCTCACCAACCAAACTCAAAGGTAGACAGTCATCTACCCTGGGAGAGGTGTGGGTCAGTGGGGGGCCAGCACTACTACTTCCAACAGGTTCCCTGTCCCACCCCGAGCAGGATGGAGCACTCCCCCCACACAGAAGCACTTGGAAGCAATTGTATCTCACCAACTAAACTTACAGGTAGGTAGCCATCTTAACAGAGAGGGTTGTGGGTGGGTGGGAGGCCAGAACTACAACTCCCAACATCCCCCCATCCCACCCCTGAGCAGGATGGAGCACCCCATCCCACCCAGATGCAAGTGGCAGCCATTTTATCACTACACACAAACTAGCCATTTACCAAGGTTGTTCTGTTTATGGGTGGGAGGCCTGCACTACTACTACCACCATGCCCCCTGTCACACCCCTGAGCAAGATGGAGCTCTCCCTCCCACCCAGATGCATATGGCAACCATGTTTGCAAGGATCCTGCTCCTACACAGAACTGTGCACATAGATCCAGGACCTCGGTGAATTGTGGTGTACCAGAAACTCACCTCAGTACCTAGAAACCCCCAACCAGCTAGCATCAACGTCACATTAGCTCTTTGTCCTATAGCAAAGGAACCAATAATTAGACAACCTAGAACATGCGACTTAGAATAAACTCAGGAATGGTGGGAAGTGAGAACACTCTTTCGTTATATTCTCATACCAGTCCACAACAGGAGTAAATAATAGACACAGGTAAGGTTAAAATATTTATTTTAACAACGTGCTCTCAGGTGCAGTATCTTTGCCAACATAAGCAGACATATGATTAGAAATAATATGGTCTGCATTGTTACAATTCCATAAAACACAAAAGGCCAAATCATATTACAATGATGGTGAAAACAGGTCGTATAGCACCTAGTTATAACAACCTCCCTATCTAGGAACGATGTTTTATAAACTAAAGAAGGTCTCTTAGGCTTGTTTGGGGGACCTCATTATCTCTCAGCTCAGCAGCTCAGCTAGAGTGAATCACATCAGGATCAGCAAAAGATCTCTGCATCATTGGGAACGGAAAATCTTCCAAGTGTGTGAAATCATGGCTCCAGTGCAATAATAAAGGCGCCAGGATTTCAGTTGGCTCGCAGCTCCCATTTTTTGTGTCTAAAAATGTCAGCCGATCAGTTCGAACAACAGTTACCATGTTATGATAACCTTGACGGCTTCAGCACTCACTGCGCAGACTAGGGTCACGATATGTAAGTCTAGGGATGTCGAAAACAAGCCTTTCTCATGTGAAGAAATTCGTGCAGCCTAACTTACAAAAACAGCTATATGCAGTGTCATGTGCAAAAGCAGCAAAAGGTAAAATGGCGTTTAAACTTCTAATAAGCCATGCTAACATAACAACGTGTGCAAACCAGGCCTAGCCCACACTACACCATTGTAGCACTACAAAGAAACTTCCAGGCAGGTATCCATCTTAACAGGGAGGAATATTTGGGGCTGGGAGGCCTGCACAACAACTCCCACCAGGCCCCCTGTCACACACCAGAGCAAGATGGAGTACTCCCTCCCACCCAGATGCATGTGACAGCCATTGTATCATTACACACATACTAACAAGTAGGTAGCCATTTACGAAGGTTGTTCTGTTTGTGGGTGGGAGGCCTGCACTAATACTCCCACCATGCCCCCTTGTCCCCCTGCTCATCAAGATGGAGCAGTCCCTCCCACCCAGATGCATGTGGCAGCCATTGCATTGTTTACTGCAAACTAACAGGCGGGTAGCCATCTTATGCTCTCTTGTCCCACCCCTTAGCAGATGGAGTACTCCACCACACACACAAAAAGATGTGTTACAAATCCCACCCAAATGTGAAAGCAGAACAGGTAAGTAGCCAGTGCATGCACCCAGCCATTCCTCCTTAAAAGCATGGTGCCATATGACAACACCAGCCCTCATATAACACAAAAATTCACACAGATCCAACTGCCACTTACATTGTGCAGACAGCTAAGCAAATGTAACTGTCACAGCAACCAGAGTGTGACTTACTAATTCACATGTTGAAGAAAGTTTGTGCACAATCATGCACAGTGCCATGTGTAAGTGCCATGGGGCAGAGCAGCAGGTACAATATGAAAACAAAGCAAGCATGGTCTGTAGTACAAATGGAGATTCGCACATGACATGACAAAGGTATGCATGAGATAACAATGGGCAGTCCATGCTCAGACGTAAAGTCTGCCAGGCAGAGTAATCAACAATGCTTCACATAAATTCGTTGTGACGCTAGTAGTTAGATCACAACATGTCCTAGTAACCACAAAATATGCATGTGGCGCATGGTATGTTTTGACACGTCACACCATGGACACGTAATGCATGTACTGCAACATCATGTAAGGATGCACAGTAGGGTGCATACAAACAATGTAATAACCAGTAAACTGTGTGGTGTATAACCTGTGAATAAGATACATCTAACACCAAGCTTGATGGGTGCACCTCAATGACCATTTCCCTTCTGTTCCACAGAAGACCAAGAATTGACTGTAGAGGGCAACACCAGCAACCTGCAGGGCCTGTCCACCAGGGAACATG
This sequence comes from Lissotriton vulgaris, assembly GCF_964263255.1. Taxonomy (NCBI): domain Eukaryota; kingdom Metazoa; phylum Chordata; class Amphibia; order Caudata; family Salamandridae; genus Lissotriton; species Lissotriton vulgaris. The sequence continues at coordinate 720,428,965 of NC_141696.1, forward strand.
GACTCGCGGATGTTGATGCCCGGGATCTTGAGGACAAGGAGCCCGTAGCCGGCCCATCTGGTGTGCCAGGGTGCAACAGGTCCCAGGACCCCATCGTACCCACCACATCTGCAGCAATGCCACCTCATCCGCAGACCCCTACTGTAACGGCCTGTGCATCCCCCCACCACCAACACCAGTGATGCCTGCAACACCCTACCTGTCTCAGAGGATGACCACCCACACCACCAACTGAGGAGGACAGGAAGAGAATGCGTGTGCCTACAATGGTGAGGCAACAGGTCTGTGGCTGCAGAGAAGGTGGGAGGGCAAGGGTCTGTCAAAGACAACCTGACACTGGGACTGAAACCCTAGACAACATCACCAGAGTCCTTGGGGCCTATGAACAGGCTCAGGGAAGAAGGGGCCGCGCTGTAGAAGATTCACATGAACTCCTCCTGCTGATGAGGTCCATGGACTCCCATATGGGCCGAATTGTGGACTTCTTGTGTCAGCTAGCGGCAGGACTGAGGGACAGGTCTGCGCCACAACCAACACCTCCACTTCTACGGAGTCAGCCATGATGACAACACTCTTCAATACTGCATTGACTTTATTGGACTGTCCTTACCCACACTGCCTACTGAATGGCATCAGTCTGTTGGACTGGGTCACCACATCTATGTGGTGACTACTTGATTCTCTCATTTACCATAACTGTCAACTCACTGCTTCACTAATCACGTCAATGTAAATTTCCCCCCCTCACATGTCACCATTGTAAATAAACACTCCTTACATACATGTAATTGTCTAGGCTCTGTGTTTATTCCAGGATGTGCATTCTTTACCATGATTACAATGTACCAGAAGCATTGAATGTATGTAGGCAAGGAGAGGCGGGAGGGACATAGCAAAACACAACAGAACAACGTCCACTAGTCTGGGTGTGGCATCACAGACAGCACGCAACACTTACCATCAAGCTAATCCATCATGCACACATCACAATGAGCAACAGTGCCAACATGCACATTCTGTAGATGTACCAAAATACCCTGTCCCGGAAACATTGTCAGCCACCACTGAGTCAACAACCGGCTGCAGTCACAAAGCTCACATACACCTTCACAACAACAGCTACATCATCAGACAATGTGTCTGTTGTACATCATCACTCACCTTCAAGTGAAGTAGTGGTTGAAGAGCTGTTGACGCAGGTCGACACCTTCCTCCTCTCCACCATCATCGTCACTTGACATGGGCTGGTTTGCAAGCGGGCCTTGGCTACTCATCAGCATCCAGGAGCAGGGGGTCCCTTGCGAATGGCAAGGTTGTGGAGCATGCAGCATGCCACTACAATTTGACACACCTTCCTGGGCGAGTAAATCAGTGCACCTCTGGTCTTGTCCAGGTAGGGAAATCGTGACTTCAGGAGACCAAAAGTATGCTCCAGCACACAACGTGTCCTCCCATGGGCATCATTGTAGCGGACATCAGCTTGTGTCCTGGGATTCCGCAGTGGGCTCAGCAACCAAGGACGGTTGGGATATGCAGTCACCTAGGTGTGAGAAACACAGGGAAACCTTGTAATGATACTGTGGCAGAGGACAGCATGTCCCACACAAAAAACGCTATTTGACTATGCATACTAACCCACAATCCATGCACGCTCAGGAAGCAGATTAGCCATCAGCTGTGGTACAATGCTGTTACGCATGATGTATGAGTCATGGGTCGGGCATGGAAATTTGGCACACACGTGCAAAATGATCATATACGCCTGGCACACCACTTGCACATTAATGGAGTGGAAATGTTTACGATTCCTGTAGATGTGTTTACGTGTCTGTGGTGGAACAAGCCCAACATGGGTGCAATCAATGACACCAACAACATGGGGGATGTGTCCAAGTGCACAACAATCTCCCTTCACAGCCGCCAATTCATGCCCCCTGGGGAAATGGATATATCTGTCCTTGTAGATCATCATAGCCGACAGGACATCATGCAGCACCATGCTGAACATAGGTTGCGACATCGCACCTGCCCTGGACACTGTGTGCTGGAATGACCCAGTGGCAAAAAAATGCAGGGACGCCATCACATTAGACGTTGGGGTGAAAGCAGTTGGATATGTTCTGCGAGGCCACAGGTGGGGTCCAACACATCTCATAGGTTTTGTAGGGTGGCTGTATCCAGACAGAATTTCCGGATTACCTCCTCATTCTCCATGTCTGCCAGGACTGTGAAGGGACGATGCAGATTTGGTCTCCGCCTAGTTGAGATGAAAGTGGACACATGTCAATGCAATACACCATCAGATGTGTACAACATCTTACGTGTTGACTGACACAATGCCAACAATGACTGTCATCACAGATGAGTTACAGACCAGCTTACATGTAGGGACACCTTCAGCTACACTACTCGTACACTTGTCCCCTTTCACACAGCAAGTGCCTCCGAAACAACATCTGACTATGAGAATGCACAAAGGGATATGGCCACATCTAGCATGAACAGGAATGAGAGTATTTCATACAGCATATGTGTGAAACTGGAACACTACTGTCTCATACCTAGCTGCTGTACCTGCCACACCTTCAGGCATAAGTTGAACATGGCACACATCAACTACACAATGACCCAAGACTGTGCACTTATTGACAAGTAGGTGCATGAGCCACGAAAAGTTGACCGTCAAATATGCACATTGTTCACTAAGACATACATCACTGTGATTTCCCCAGCACTTTCACACATTGACATGTGTACACATTGGAGAGTCCATCACAACACTTTTCTGTGTACATGCACATCAACATCACAAGTGACATGTGAGGGAGTACATCCAAATGTCCAAAATCACATACACAAACATTGCATGTGAAGTCATCAGTGGGGTAAATGTTAGATTGGCATTGTGTGCACAATGATGTGCCATTAATCATGTGGCCACAGTGCACTGTTGCTAACTGCCCATTGGCCATTGACACAGCATGATGTGTCCATAGGTGCTGTCAAAGTTCTCAGCCACCCAAATCACAGTCACTCATGTCAATGTATGGCACCCAAATCACGGTAGCTACCGCCTGGCCTCAGTGGTGTGTCACCACTGATGCCTAATACACAATTGCGGCAATGAATGGCATATACACTGGCTCAAATGGCGGTTGGCATGCACCACCATGCAAATCACGGTCACTCATACCAATGTATTACACCCAAATCGCAGTAGCTACAGCCTGACCTCAGCGGGGTGTCACCACCAATGCCCAATACACAATCGCAGTAGTGATAGGCATATACACATACTCAGCCACCCAAATCATGGTCACTCGTATCAATGTATGGCACCCAAATCGCGGTAGCGAGTGCCCGGCCCCTGCGGTGTGTCCCCGCCATAGACCATGCCTTTACAGCCAATGGAAACCACAATCTTGGTGGCCTAATGCAATTTTGAAAATCGCGGTATGCGTGCTCCGCCACCGCCAAGCCGGTTATTGAATGCATTCAAAAAAGGAGGACCTGGAACACCAATTTCAGCAGCTTAGAACCACTGAAACTACCCCAGGGTGCTATATATGTGTGGGAAAGAGCCTCACATTTCCACAGCTCTCAGAGCCTACCGCCTGAGACCCCTGACCACAAACTGCTGCTGCTCCTGTCTCCAGGGACTGCTGTCTGCCACCCCTCACCACCACCTGCTGCTGCTGCTGCTCTTGTCTCCAGGGACTGCTGCCTGCCACACCTCACCACCATCTGCTGCTGCAGGTGCTCCTGCCTCCAGGGACTGCTGCCTGCCATCCCCACCACCAACTGCTGCTTCTGCTGTCTCCTGGCCACAGTGATGTCGAGGACTGAGAAGATCCGGGCCAGTCCCTTCACCAGCGAGGAGCTGGAGGTTCTGGTGGACGAGGTGCTCACACAGTATGCAAGGCTATATGGTGCCCCAAATGTCATGGTAAGTCTTCAACAATGGGAGTGAGAGTGCAGGGGGCCACAAATGAAGTTGAGCTGCAGCAGTATGTGCCTGAGAGTGTGGGGTTTTGTCATGCACTGTCTAGCATGCTTTCTCCAGGGGAAAGGGGTGTGTAGCATATTTCAAACGTTTACCTGCCTGCGCATCAGGATTTAAGGGACATATATTGTCTTGACAGCCATACAGTGATGCAGGAAATTGGTAATGCAGGACTCAGGATAGTGACAGCTTGTGTGAATGGCTAATTGGGTCCCTGTTGTTCCCCTCAGTGTGAGCCCACCTGGCCAGCATAGTCACCACCCAATCTGACAAGGACACATGTACTGAATATACAGAGTGTTACCTTTTTTGTTTCCTTACTCTCCATCAATGAGCCATCTCATTCCTGTAGATTGCACACAACAGGCCTTGGGAGAAGGGTGTGGTTTTGTGAGATCATGTCCCTCAATGTAACATCCATGACACAGTGAGCCTTTCACAGGGCAAGGACATAGAGGGCAAAGCAGGGTTGCACACAGTGAGTCAACCCCCAAACATATATATTGATATGTAATGCCTTGCTCTACCTAAAAATGGGCAGTAGATGTGGGCAGGCTACACATGGCTTTCTGTGCTGGTATCCTGCGTGTGTACGAGATGGGCAGGTACTGTGTCCACCCACATACCTGCATGTATTTACATGTGATTCTCCCATGCTTTTGTTCCATGTGAGATGCATTTTGTCACTGTTAGACATATCTGTGAATTTGGGATGAGTTAGTATCATGCTCCTGTACTGAGAGATATTATAACATAACACTGTGTCACTGATGATTTCCCCCTTGTATCCCATGCCTGCAGCTCAAAGTCCACCAGCGTAAGGCCGTGTGGAAGGCCATTGCATGCAAGGTGGGGCTCTGGGTGTCTCAAACCGATGGCACACACACTACCACAAGAGGCAGGATGACATCTGCCGGCTGAGCAAGAACCTGGTAGAGATGACGCTGGGGCTGCTCCCTCAGACTGGCAGGTTGGCGCGGCTGAGCATGAGACCACCAATGGCCTGCATCTTGGCCGAGACACGGATCACTGACAACATATAGAATACAAAAAAATAGAATACTGAAAATATCGAAGTAAAAATATAGAAAGCAAAAACATAGAAGTCTTATCTACAAACAGGTAAGTACAAAAATATCGAATCAAAAATATCGAGAAAAGACATATATAGTTAGTCAAAATATCATTTTTTTTAAATGTCTTAAAAGTAATTTAAAATTAATGAAATAATAACTATAATTAACTAAAACATACTAAAAATATTTGAATAACTTTAAAAGTATTAAATAATTAATTTAAGTTAAAACAAATAAACATACAATACATTTTTTAACACATATATATATATTAACATAGTAATAATTAATAATATAAAATATTTTTACTGTAGGATAGCGGGAGGGTAACATTTACTATTACCACTCCAGCAACTGCAACAGTAGGGTAAACGTTGGATAGCGTAGGGGTAAGAATTACTATTCCCACTCGAGTGAGTGCAACATGAGGGAAAGCGTTGGATAGCGTAGGGGTAAAAATTACTATTCCCACTCCAGTGAGTGCAACAGTAGGGAAAGCGTTGAATAGCGTAGGGGTAAAAATAACTATTCCCACTCCAGTGAGTGCAACAGTAGGGAAAGCATTGGATAGCATAGGGGTAAAAATGACTATTCCCACTCTAGACAGTGAACAGTAGGGAAAGCGTTGGATAGCGTAGGGTTAAAAATGACTATTCCCACTCCAGAGAGTGCAACAGTAGGGAAAGCGTTTGATAACGGGAGGGTAACAATTACTATTCCCACTCCAGAGAGTGCAACAGTAAGGAAAGCATTGGATAGCGTAGGGGTAAATATTACTATTCCCACTCCAGTGAGTGCAACAGTAGGGAAAGCGTTGGATAGCGTAGGGGTAAAATTTACTAATCCCACTCCAGAGAGTGCAACAGTAGGGAACGCGTTGGATAGCCTAGGGGTACAAATTACTATTCCCACTCCAGAGAGTGCAACAGTAGGGAAAGTGTTGGATAGCATAGGGATACAAATTACTAGTCCCACTCCAGTGAGTGCAACAGTAGGGAAAGTAAATGCTTCATATATTAATAAAAATAAATGAAATATTAATACCGATGAAAAAATAATTAAAAGTAATTACCAATTTAATAAAATATAATAATTAATCAATTAAAAATAAAAATACAAATTCATTAATTAATTAGCAATTAAAAATTAATTAACAATGAATTCAAAATAAATACCAATAAATACATTAAAATATTTAATTAATTACAATTAAATTACTTCCCACCCTATTCCCCTATAAACCCACAACCCGTTACGGGAAATACATTTATAAAATTAACATAATTATCAATTAATGAAAATTAATTACCAATTAAAATTTAATTAATTACCAATTAAAAATAATTTAACAATTCAAGATAAATACCAATAAATAAATTACAATATTTATTTATTTATAATTAAATTACTTCCCACCCTATTCCCCTATAAACCCGCAACCCGTTACGGGAAATACATTTATAAAATTAACATAATTATCAACTAATGAAAATTAATTACCAATTCAAATTTAATTAATTACCAATTAAAAATTATTTAACAATTCAAGATAAATACCAATAAATAAATAAAAATATTTATTTAATTATAATTAAATTACTTCCCACCCTATTCCCCTATAAACCTACAAACCGCTACGGAATAAATTAATAAAATTAACATAATTATCAATTAATCAATTAAGTAAAAATAATTGCCAATTAAAATTGAAATTATTACCAATTAAAAATTAATTAATAATTAATTCAAAATAAATACCAATAAATACATTTAAATATTTAATTAATTATCATTAAATTACTTCCCACCCTATTCCCCTGTAAACCCACAACTGGCTACAGAATTAAATTACTCAAAAATTAAATAATATAAAATTCATCACTTAAAATAAATTATAAAATAAATATACACTTTTCACACATATACTAACATACAAAACACTTTAAAAAATTCGATATTATTAAAAATTCGATATTATTTTTGTGCGCATACCTTGTAGATCCGTAGCGGTCTCCATGCTCCAACGTCTAATTTTGGAAGTGTTCAAAGGAATTAAATCTGGGGCATCGCTCTATTTATTTCACTCTCATGGTATACGCCCCGGAAGTACTTATATTCAAATCCCGACTGTGCTATTGCCTCAATATTCTTTAAATATTATTCAATCACTCTATATTATTATTCTGAATTTACCTTACTTGCATATAAATCCCAGTCAATAGCTGGACTAAAAATGGCCCTGAATATTCCGCTAGGAATATTTACAAATATTTAAAAGTGGTTACTCGGTATCCTCGGTGGTGGCCATCTTAGAGTGGAGTTACTTATACTCATTGCTTTGTATAACCCCATTGAAAGCATCACTGGCATTATTATTAAACATTCTGTTTATTATAGAGGCACCAATTCAACAGCCATAATCAAGGTGTTTATCTGAAACAAACCAGGGATTTTGAAATTGATGTCACATAACCCTATGAATATATTAAGGTATGGATTATAACTCTCATCATAAAGAGCGTAAAATTCTTAAACACTGCCAATAAGGGCAAGAGCTAAAGGCCCCACAATAGAAACTCAGAGCTATGTATATTAGACAGCAGTGAAATGGTCAATGATGAATTTTGAGTTTAAATAAAGCTGTTTTAAATAAGGTTTTGATATAAGGTGATTTGAATAAAGTAATTGAAGTGTACAGGCAGTTTGCAATTGATAACATTAGCAACTAAATGTTAGGGTTCACAGCATATGATAGACGTCTAAATGTATTGTGTTTCATTTTTGTGTTTTGATTTAAATACAAGAAAGTGTTACGTCCTGATGAAGGTGGAAACTACTGTACACCAAAATGCCGCATCAACTGTTTTTAACCTAGTGCAACTGTCTCACTAAATAGAGACATGACTTTTTATCTTTTTAGATTGTAACCCCTAGGGAGGCCCCAGGTTGATGATACATAAAAAACACAAAATTTTTCCTTAGATGAGCTTTCATAACGCATTGTGATACCTAGAATATTATTAGAATATTCTTCCGTTGCTAAATGTTATTTTGCCTGCTTTACTACATTTTATGTTGATACCTGCAAGGAATATCCTTTGCAATCGAGAGGTTGCCTTTTTATGTAATACCGTTTGACAGGGTCTATGTCTTTTCCATTCAATATTTTGTCCATTCTATATTTTCACTTTGATATTAGTGCTATTCTATATTTTTGATTCGATATTTTGTCTGTATACCCGAGACACAGCCTGGACTGGATGCACATTTGAAGGAGCATCAGCAGCAACCTAAGGTTGAGTATCCTTGGAAGGGTGACTTTGGCTGTGAGTGGATGCATGTGTTCACATGCTGGGCCAGCGCTGGGCTATGTGATGTTGGTAGTGTGATGCAGTGACTTGTAAGTGGCTTCCGTGTTGGGTGCAGCTATCATGCCTTTGCCCTACCTGTACTTCATCATATAATTTGAGTAATGGGCATTGACATTGCATTCAAAATCGTGGGCTTCGGGTATCGTCTGCATTGGGTTAGTGTGAAAAATCCCATGTTAGGGCGTGGCAGTGTGCATAATCTGAGTGTGCTTTCATCAATGCGTGCATTGCCTGACCTCAGAATGTTGAGGTTTAGACATCTGACACCAATGTGCAACAGTAGTTGTGCCCCACAGTACAACATGCTGGATGGCATAAGCTCATGGCCATTGTGGACTGTTATGTAGTAGTCTGTATCTGTGTTGTCCCCATCTGCTCCATCCAGATTTGACAATGGTAAAATGTGGTGGGGTACATATTTGCCCCCTTCAGGGCACTAGGTGTGCTCAGAGCTATTTGTGTGTCTGGTTGAACGCAGCCACAGGAAGGTTATGGTGCTGTGTGGTCATCACATGGCTGACTTGTGCCCCGTTAGCTTGTTGACAGGCAAAAATTTGAGTTAAAATTGGGGTCGCACAAAGTTTTTGCACAGGGTGGTGTGCAACATGGAGATTTCATCATCTTTAGTGATGCTTTGCTTGCATATGAATTTTCTGTTGATGCCAATGAATTGACCCTATATCTCTCTCTCTCATGCATGCAGCATCTCCCATGGGCATGGAAGAACAGGGGACGGACACCAGTGGTGAGGCATCAAGCACAACTGCTGCACACGAGCACAGTGACACAGATGTGACCAGCACCTAGGAGGGGGACAGGAGTCTGCTTGAGGAATCACAGCCAAAGACGCAGACCTCAACATCAACGGACACCAGCGGTGACGTATCTAGGTTGTCGGGCACAGGGAACGGGGACTCTGCCTCCTCTTCCACCACACAGAGTACAGTGCCCACCCTCCCACCTACATTCACTAGTGCTGCCCGTGTTTGCAACAGTAAGAAGGATTAGTGTCCTTCACCCCATGCACCGCTGCCCCGTCCCCCCTGCTGCCATCACTGTTGAGTCTGTGGACCTTTTGCACCAGCTGTGTGTGGGCCAGACAGCTCTCCTCAATGCCTTTGTAGACCACGACAAAAAGTTGGCACAGGTGGTTGCTTCCATCAAGGGCATTCATTCAGACGTGGATGGGCTACACCGGATTCCAGTCTTTGTTCTCCGCTGTGACGGCAGCCATTCAACTGGCACAATCTCAGAATCCAGCTCCAGTCCCTTTGTGCACCCCCCTGCTGGTGGCCACATCGTACGATAGTGACCACACACCACAGACCTCAAGGGCACGATACAGCACATGCAGCACACAGCAACAGCAGCCCAAGAGGTCCAGGGCACAGACACCATCCCCACAGAAAATGAAAGCCACCCCAGAGCGCAAAGACAAAAGCCCGTCAGGTGACACCAAGGGTCACAAAGGCAAGAAGCAGGCCTCAGGGTCACATGCCTCAGAGGCATGTCTCGCCCATGACTCTCCTGTCCCAAAAGCGTCTCGCAAAGACAAGCAGACAGTTTCTGTGGCTTCTGAGATGGTGGTGCCTGCTATGAGGACAGATAAGTAGTGGTCCAAGGCACGTTCATTCACGACCTTAACTCCCATCTAAAGCCCTGTGAAGCAGGCAAAGGAGGGCACTGTAGGGGGTACACCTGGTAAACAGGGGATGCAGGGGCATAGGCAAGACCAGGCCAAGCGTCCTGCTGGATTCAGCATGTCCCCAGAAGGAGGGCCGCCATCTGCACCTGATGCAGCTATGGTGGTGAGTGTGCCTGTTGTGTTCACACCACTTTCCATTAATCCCCAGACAGGGAAGCCATTTCGTATCCCCAAGAAGTGGAAGGGCACCCCGCAATAATCTCCCACCCACACTGTGTCTCACAGCAGCATGACTCCACCTCCACGTGCCACTATACCACCTGGTCCAAGCAGCCCTCCGGCTTCCCAGGACACTGATGTCTCTGACGGGCCTCTCTCTCCCAGGTCCTGTCCTCCAACTGTCCCCGACACACAGCCACCCCCACTCAGACCGACAGCCAAGTCTGAGTGGAAGTCCTCACACACCTGTCTCACCCACAGCGGTGCCTGTACTGCCCATTGTTACCACCCTGACTGTGTTGCTGACCATGGCAGGGTACAGTCACACACATTCCCTGTGCAGCTTCTCATGTACTTACTCTGCACTTTGTGCTGGCCACCGTTCTTGTTGTTCCATGCTGTTTGCCACTTGCCTGTGCAGGATCTCATGTACCTCAACTGCACTTTGTCCTGGCCACTGGCCTTGTTGTTCACTGCTGTTTGCCCCTTCCCTGTGCAGGATCTCATGGACATACTCTGCACCTTGGACTGGCCACTGGCCTTGTTGTTCACTACTGCTTGCCCCTTCCCTGTGCAGGATCTCATGGACATACTCTGCACCTTGGACTGGCCACTGGCCTTGTTGTTCCCTGTTGTTTGCCACTTGCCTGTGCAGGATCTCATGTACCTCAACTGGACTTTGTCCTGGCCACTGGCCTTGTTGTTCCCTGCTGTTTGCCACTTGCCTGTGCAGGATCTCATGTACCTCAACTGCACGTTGTCCTGGCCACTGGCCTTGTTGTTCACTGCTGTTTTTCCCTTGCCTGTGCTGGATCTCATGTAACTACTTTGCACTTTGTGCTGGGCACTGGCCTTGATGTTCACTCCTGTTTGCCTCTTGCCTGTGCTGGATCTCATGTACCTCATTTGCAATTTGTGGTGGCCATTGGCCTTGCTCCTGTCTACTTTTGCTGCCTATCTGTCATATGTGAATAAAAACAGTTACTTGTGTTGTCTGCCTTGTCAGTGTCCTTGATAAATAAAATGTTTTCTCTGTGGGTATGGTTTACTGTAACACATGCACTATATGCCACTTCAACATTGCCAATGGCTTGTTTCCTCTGATCATGTTGTTTCCACTTTGGGGTCCCAGACTTGTGCATCTGTGGGTGTTGGGTTGGCTGTATATGTGTTTGATGAAGAACTGCTTAACTTCCTGGGTGTGGTATTGTCTGTGTGCTGTTTTGGTTGTTGTTGTGGGTGTTCATGGTGTGTCACTCATATCTGTGTGGAACTGGTATGTTTGTTCTGCACACACTGCTTGGTGTGCATGCAGTGCTGTGAGTGTATGTTGCCGTGTCCTTGCCTGGCGTGCATCACCTGATGTACTTCTGTGTTTGCCAAGTGATTTCTTGGCATGTGCATCTGTGGTGTGTCTGACGTGGCTGTGTGCAGTGTTTGGGCTGTGCCGTCTATTGCAGTTGACAGATGCGCTGTGTGTGGTCTTCTATTCGCATGTCAGTGTGTGTGTTTTGTTGGTGTGTTCCATTCAGATGTCTGTTGCCAGTGTGTTGTGCCTTACTGGTGTGTCTGTCACATGTACTTAGGTCTATTCTAGTTCCTGGGGTTGTGTTTGGTGCGTCCTTGGTGTTTCCTCTTCTCATATTTGAGTTGTCTCTTGTCATTCTTGTGCATGTGCAGGCATGGGGTACACATTGACACCATGGTGACTTGATGGGTGGTGTGATATGTCTGTCTGTGTGTCATTGTATACCCATTTCTACCAGTTTGTGTCCATGCTTGTTTTGTGATGATGCACTTCTTGTCTGTATTGTGGTATGCTGTCTGTGCATTGTTCCTGACTGACGTGGTTGTCTACTCCTGTCGTGTCTGTGCTCCCATTGCCTTTCCACAGTTTTGCTGCACGGGTCATGTCTGGTCTTGTGGTTCTGTGTGTGCTTTTATTGAGTTATGTGTTTGGCTGTTGTTTTTCTGCACGCATTGGTTCAGGCTTCACCAGTGTGTGTGTGTGTGTGATTTTGTGGATACCCCCACGAGATGTGATTGTCAGTGTTTTGACTGGACATTATTGGTACCCTTCTGTGTGTTTGACACTGGTGCTGTGTGCTGCCGGTGTCATGGGGGGTATGTGTCTAGGTTTATACTTGAGTTTGGCAGTAATGGAGTGTTGCAATGGGCCCTGTGTGTTGCGGTGATGACATACACCTGTCAAGTAGTTGGATATTGATGTGTTGGTGTTCACTGTTTGACTTCATACCCTTTCTTTAATCCCTGTGCCTATTCATGGGTTGTCTTGCTGTCTCCCTGAGTTTTTGAACTGAGGTGACTGTAGTTTGGCTTCACTCACTGTGCCAGTCATGTGTGATTGTATGGGCTGAGGGTGTTGTTATATGTTCCTTCTCTTGCATGTGATGTACACATGCTTGGTGGTTGGATCCTTGGCCTTCCATTTGTGTGTATGTAGCTGTGTGTCAGACGGGGTATGTATGTGTGACTTGACAAGCTGTGTGTCCAGTAGAGTGATTATTCATTATCTGTGTGTGTGTTCATTTTGTGCTTGGACTCAGTTTTCTTGCCATGAGTGTGGTGTTGTTGTGGTGTGTGGGTTGCCCTGGCCCTGTGCTTCTGTGCTGTGTGTTCCTCTGCTGCCCCACATGCTGTGGCTGTCTCCCTAGTTGTTTGGTGTGTGGGTTCACCTGGCTGGTTATTGTGCATGGTGGAGAACAGGAGGGGCACATGGCATGTTCCTTCATGTTGCAGGGGGCTAGTGTGTGGAGGGTGGAGGTATGGCCCTGTGATCTTTGTGCATGCACAACCCTGGCCCTGCTTTCTGCATTGTGCGCATGTTTTCACGCATCTTCACCGCAGAGGTGACGTGACTGGGACATTACTTCATGATTACGGTAGATGGGTGACCTGGATGCGTGGGGGTAATTTGGTGACAGGTAGGGCATGTATGGGTACACTTGTGGATATGTTCCTGTCCCCACCAGGGTGTCTGGTGTGGACAAGAACCCTATATCAGCCCATGAGTTGTGTGTTGTGGTTGTGTGCGGGATTGTGTGTTTGCGAACAAGCGGCGGCCGCTGCGACTGTCCATGAGTTGCTGGTAATGCATCAGGTACAGCACCAGGAAGACATGTAGAGCTGGGTCCATTGTGGTCGGGACGGGGTGAAAGGGACCAGGACTCTGGTTTCATGCTCCGCTGTCGCGCTTCCGCCGTCTCTGGTTGGGCGGTTTCTCCTCTGCGGTGCAACTGGCCGTTTGGGGCATCCTGATTTGTACAGTGGACAGGACGTCATTCCGCACAGCGGTGAGTCTCCATTGGCTCCCACCGCCGCGGTGGCGGGCGCACTTTGATGGCGGTTTGCGTTGCACCGCGGTGGACGGGAAATGCGCTATATTTGGCCATACTAATTTGGCGGGCGTGAAGACCGCTGTTTGTGTGCAGATAAATACATTTTCCGCTACCACCAGCACCGCGGTGGTGCCTCCGCCCTCCCTCCTAATAGACCCCTTAGTTCTAATTCCATATATGTAACCTGTACAAAGATTGAAACCCATGATTTAAGTTACCACGTAGAATCCATACCTACACATTCAATAAAAGATGCCTTCAACATGTGAAGGAGCCCAAAGCACAGCACTGAAATACCTTCCATCGAAAAGGGACTCCTATGCATTGTGACCCTTGCACAAAAAGTAATCATCCATGCACTAAGAAGTCCACGTTGCAATGAAACTCCATGAAGCGCTATGAGACCACCCATACAATATAAGACATTCAATAGAACAAATGACCCCATTTAATAAATTGAAGCTCTTCCCATAAGCAGGGTAACTGGAAATATGCAGCAAGGGATGACCAAATTATGTGGCAGGGAAATATTAATTATGTGGCATAAAGCAACACATTTTGTGATAGTATCAGGTCATTATTTTGTCATTTTTACACATGTTTATACTGTCTGGACAAAGGTTTCACTGTATAAGTAGTAGTATAACACGCACATAGAGCAATATGTAACTGAAAAGTTACTGAAGTGCTTTCCAGTACACAGCAATACGCGTTGCAGCACTTCTAGTAATATTTGATCTGTTCAGCTAGAAGTTTTTTTGCCGAAATCTGCAAATTCTGCATCAGATGATGTCAAAGATTCATTGACCTAGGAAGGAGCGGAACTTTAAAGTTCGCTAATTAAATTTAAAGTGACGTAATTTATGGACATTTGTATAAGATTTCTGCGCTCGCATTCTCTTGTTATTAAACCTGGTGTCACACTTTGAACTATTTTTATTTTTAACTGTGTTGTCGTGTACTTATGAACCATTACTTAAGAATATTCTCTCAGACTGCCTTGCTACCCAGGCCAAGATACCAAAAGTGAGAAACAGTTTTCCTTTGTGAAATCAGTTTACCGCTGTGGAATCATCCATTTTGGCCAGGTAGCAGGTAATGTAAAAATGATGGTTTATGAGCCGCCAGCATGTCTGTTAATTTTACGACATTAATCAGTTGTTAATTAAAGAAAAGTGTTGAAAAATAAACTGCCTTGGTGTTCAGTAGGTGCTTTGGCAGCATTATGATAGCAACATTTTCTTAAACAGATCAAACATTCAAAGTGACTCAATAATGTAGGATTAAGCGGGTGGTTACCGTACATGGATATTGGGGTGTAAATTCACATATGCATTGTTTTGCAATGAATAGTATTTCTTTTTCAAGTGGCAGAACCTATGATACACCAGGGCACATGAAATGTAAATGATTCAATGATTTATTTCAGAAACATCCAGGGTGTACATTTTAATATTTTGCATCCTCAGTTAAACTTTCCTTTTTGCACTGGCCACCCCGACGGTGCCCTTCAGTCCCAGAGAGGAGTGATGGAACATATGGGGTGAGAGTGTGTAGAAATTAGTTCCAAAATCCAATAAGATTTGATGTCAATTTATTTTCAGTTTCAGCACAGCAATTTAAGTCCATCCATCAAAAGCTCCAGATGCAACTGGGCAACAGACAGTATTCCAGTATAAAAAAAACCATGCAGAATGTGGAATGTTAAACATGGTGCATGCCAGGGCTAGCAAGGAACCAGGTGATGTAACAAAGGAGGGAGGATTGGAAAGGGGATGAAGTAAAGGAGGAAGGATGCAACAGAGTCCCAAAGTGAAGTGCACAGCTACATGGTCCCATAAATGCACTAGACACAGTGGAGTAGCGTGGGAAAGGCCACAGGGGCGGTTGCCCAGGGTGCAAAATTCTTTGGGGCATTCTTAGGGTCACAAAAGTTTATACTTCGCCGCTGACTACAACAACAACCCTTTAAATTTGACAAGTGATCATGCTGATGGCAAGAATGTTTTTGAGCGTGTAGAGCATTTCATGGTCACAACCCCACAACGCTTGTTAAATTTAAAGACATAACTTGAACCAGCACTTTAATTAATCTCCCGTGGCTCCGAACCTCTACCTCACCCCTCTCTGGCTTTCTGCCCTTGACATCTCTTTACTAGCAATCATTTTAAAATGTCAGCAATACAGGAATACCTAAAATATATAGCACGACGTAGATCATGTCGTCTCGTCCCCAATGGCTTCCTTGAAATAACCATACCCTTGAAGACTTAAAACATTTTTATTGTAGAAAGCTTTATGGGGGTTGTGTTTTAATGCCCTTGGTCATGTTTCCCGGAAACCTACCTGGCAGACTTTCCTTTTTAAGATACCATTGATCCACAGTGCTGAAATAAAGGCTGAGCAGAGGCTTCAGATCAATTAATGTGCTTTATTGATTCAGTGCTAAATAGCCAGTAATGAATGTTAAATTATTTAATAATGCTCTCTGCAGGATATTACTTTCAAATGTCCATTAAAGTAATGTGATTTCACATCAGGCCTCCTGTCAGATCTCTGTCAATACACTTTTACCTGGGGCGTGGGGAGGATATGCCTTAAAGTGAACAGGAGGTAATTCAGCCAAGTTGTTGAGAAGCTGGTTGGACGATGTGCCCTCTGAACTTTCAGCGACATCTGTAGACATTGCTTGGGGCATAGACCTCGAAGGGCAAGGCGCTAGGGTTCTATGCGCAATGCATTGATTGCCACGAACAATAGGGACTCTATTAAATCAGCTGTCTATTTTGGTGTGTGTAGTATATCTGAGACTTGGGAAGGGAAGATTGTGGGCCAAGAGGAAAGTTCTAATCATGGCATGAGGATCTTGTCAAGGTCAATAGGGCAGGTCAGAGAAATATTAAAGCAATATGAAACAAATAGGATGGCTGAATGACAGGACTATAGGGGTATCATTTTTTTTGTTGCAGTTCTATATAGCGCAAACTCGACCCGAAGGTATCAGAGCGCTTTACAAGCACCAGCTGCATTACAGACGAACATATTCACTTTTTTTTTAGGCACATGGAGATGAAGTGATTTGCCCAGAACACACAGGATGTTTGCCTCCCGCGCTTATTCTCTCTGATGCGCGCTGAAGTGTTTTTTTTTTTTCGACCAGCAGTAGGCTTTCCTTAATGCTTTCACACATGGTTGAAGGCAATACTTTTAATCTTGTGTTCTAAATGATATGATCCTCTACGTGCATGAAGGTAGGTGTTTGTCGGTGAGATTCGTTCAATTTAGAATGGTTAGGCATGAAATAGAAAGTAGGTGATTAATTAAATTTGTGCATAAAATAGAAACATATTAGTTTGCTGCGGAGGATTAGGATGCAGTAAGGAAGTGTTAATGTTCTAGGAGGAGAGATTATCTAGTGACAGGATTAGGTTTGCTAAGTGATGGGTGGTTCAAATGGTTATGAAGGCGGCAAAGTAGGCAGTGGCACTAGATGCATATTATAGGAGCACGATAAAGTAATTTGTAGGCAGGGACATGACGAGGATCACTGGATGTTACTTGCCAGAGAGGGTATATGATGTAAGTATCATGGTCAGATGGTTTGAGATCTGGCGGCATTGAATTTCGATTCATTAAAATGTAATGGTAGAAACTGCAGTAAGGTTGTCCCATATTTATCAGCTTTGTGTATGTCACTTTTTTAATCTGAAATACAATGTTACGTATGTAGTATGCTCGACTGGATGACTCCGGGATTTCACAAGTACATGTAGCAGGGTAGACCATTGTTGCTATTTGTATAGGTCTTTTCATTGAGTTCATGTTTGTGTCAAGTGTCCAGGATGCTGGTTGTCTGTCAATGTGGTTGAAGTGATTCTGCCTGTACTTTAGATATACATGGAGGGGGACACTGTTGGTAGACAGAGAGACCAAAAGAAAAATTCAAAAAGAACCATTGATGGACAGACTGCAGAACAATGTCTTACATTCACCTAAGTACATAGATCTGGGCCTAAATCCGTCGTTTTTTTGCTCACCATGCCATTCCAGTTTGGACCCAGCCATATGCAAATCAGTCTTGACCCTGCGTGAACAGTCCAGCCCGAACTGCCAGGCCAGGTCCTCCCTGGACTGAAAACAGGCATCCTAGGACAGGTTTCAGGCTTTCAGCCCTCATCAGCCAGGATAGCTTGACTCCAGTGGCATGGAGAGCAGGGGACCCACGTCTGGGAATTCCCGTCACACTCGGGGTGATAAATACAAAAAGAACAATTGATGGACAGAATGCAGAACAATGTCATACATTCACCCTAGTACAGAGATCTGGGCCTAAATCAATTGTTTTTTGCTCACCATGCCATTCCAGTTTGGACCCAGCAATATGCAAATCAGTCTTGACCCTGCGCCCAATGGGAACAGTCTAGTCAGAACTGCTAGACCAGGACCTACCTGGACTGGAAACAAGCATCCTAGGACCGGTTTTGGGCTTTCAGCCCTCATCGGCCTGGATAGCTTGACTCCAGTGGAATGGAGAGCACGGGACCCATGTCTGGGCAGAGAGGCCATCATTTGTAATTACACTTGTCCTTGTGGTCAGAAAAAGACAGGGATGTTCTCTAATGAATCATATTAGGATTAGCCAATTCTTAACCATTCACCTAAATTTTAAGTTATGCTTAGAGGCTCTAATCGTTACAGGTAGAGAATTGCACATTTTTCCTGCTTGAACAGAAAAAGTAGTGCCAGCTACAGTTTTCTTCCTGTAATATGACATTATTGGACACAGTGTCAGCCTGGAACATAGGCTACTAGGATGGAAGAATTTTTGATTTTTCACTGCAGGAATGCATTGCCCTTGCGTCACAGAACGAGGGCAAGAGCAATGCAACTCTTCAGAATGAATTATTAAGCCACGCAAGGCCACCTTGCATGGTCTTGCATGACTTGATAAATCTAGAGTAGCACAACCTAGCGCAAATCATTGCATTGCGTTATTCTGCCATGGGAAGGCGTTCCATGAGTGGAGCTTGAATGTTCCCACGTACCCACTCATGGTTTTGTCACAATCCCAGATTTACCATTACTGGTAGACCTAGGGATGTGTCAAAATACTACCCCTCCCCAGGTGAGGTGTAACAAAGAGAAATAACTTTACATGTGCTGCAATCTGCAGCGCACATAGAAAGAGGAAAATGCCTCAGAGGATTGTTTTTGTATAGAAAGGTGTGCCTTTTTCCTCAAAGACAATCCTGCTTACAATGTAGACACACTGGCACCATGGTGCAAGGGTACCTGCGTTGGTGCTAGGCAGCATATTGTGCGCTGGTAAAGTTAAAGGACAGAAATGCACCGTATAATGTTAAATATGGTGCATTCCTCCTCTTTCCCTATCAATCTATACAGTGCAGCAAGGTGACTTGCTTTGTGAAATGCAGAATTAAGGAAATGTGTTCTCCCCACTCAGATTTTCAAGCTATTGCTTTAAAACAAGGGAATGAAAGTCTTTGTTTGATTAACTTCTACAATGCAGTACACCCCATGAGGCCCTGTAAGATTAATCTACTGGGTAAGTTTGTCAAGCAGCACTGCGGTTCTTTCCCCCATTGTCTTATGTTATTTGGTGATTTTAATTTATGCCCATGTGGAGACCAGGCACGAATTTGTATGGGAGAAATGGGCTGCACAAGGATGGGGGGCTTACACTTTGAGCATTCTCTCCAGGGAAACGCACTCAATAATTTACTCAATGAACTAGATTTGATTTCATAAGGACTCCATTCCGATTTTTTTAAATATAAATGTTTATACATTTTTTAAGACAATTGTGATATTTGTTCAATAATGTATTGAATTTGATGTTTCTTGTAAAATTTTGTGCAACACATG
The DNA here is from genome assembly GCF_964263255.1 of Lissotriton vulgaris. NCBI lineage: Eukaryota > Metazoa > Chordata > Amphibia > Caudata > Salamandridae > Lissotriton > Lissotriton vulgaris. The sequence continues at coordinate 720,448,524 of NC_141696.1, forward strand.
TATGTGAATATTCTTATTATGCAATGAAATGTGCAGGTTTTAACACTGAATAGAGACTGTGCCTAACTGTGTATTGTACAATTTTAATTAAATGTTTTTCCTACCAATAAATATGAGTACAAAGAGCAATTTATAGAGTTTTTGGATTATAAATCTCTTTACATGTCTAGGTACAAGTGGTTTATGTTTAGCTGCAAATTGTCTAATTCTCAATAGCCAATTGAATAACACAGAAAGGACCCCCCCTTTTGTTTTTGTTTATTAAAACCCAGTCCTTTCTGGTTTTCTGGGAAACTCTCTTCTTTTGAAGCTAGATTTGATTTCTGCCATGACCACGGAGGACGACTTCAGTAAACAGCTTGTTCCTTCTTTCAAAGGCCAGAATGGGGGATCTTTCATAGATCACGTTCTTATTGCTGCTGGTCTATACTCCTCTCTCTTGAAGTTTAAAATTCTAAGTAGTATCTTCAGTGACCACAACCCCGTATGTGTCCCCCTTGGTGGAGATCCATTGAATCCCCAGAGGAAGAAGGTGGCCCCCGGTGTGCTTAAGTGGTCTCAGGTGAACCCAGAAGCCCTCTATGATAACATCCGGGAATCTTGTGCTGCTGAACTAGCATCATGTGTGGTTGCTGATTCCCTAACTGGGAATGTCCTTAAGGCCTTTGAGGGAATCCTCAACAAGGTGGGATCCATGATGACTTTTCCTGCACAGAAGACCTTCTCCTAGAGACCCCAAGTGGTTTGATTGCTCATGCTCGAAAGCTGCTGGAGAATTAAAGGCGGGTCTGAAGTCCAGTCCTAGAGATCGATCCCAGATTAGGCTCCTCCTTCTCAATTATAATAGGGCCATGGCAATTCGGAAAACGGAAATAAAAGACGCCATTTGGAAAGAATTCTTAGACCCAAGCACATTAGGTAACAGCTCGAAATTTTGGGGATTAATTAATAGGGCCATTTTAGAGAGGGAAGGGGTGGATGCTATTGACACTAACATCACAGAAGATGAATGGGTACATCTTTTCGGATCGATATTTAAGAGCACTATGACCAAGTCATACCCCCAGTTGGGAGGAAGTGAAGAAACCTTGTCCCCGTTCACGCTGTGTGAGGTTGAGAAAGGTATTTCAGGCCTGACTTCCAACAAAGCCCCAGGCCCGGATGGTATACCCCCAGACATCTTTAAATCAAATCAATCCCTCTGGACTCCGGTCCTCACGGCTGTGCTTAACGCAGCGGTGGTTGCAGGTTGTCCAGAGTCATGGGGTACCTCCACGATCGTCCCAGTTTTCAAGAAGGGAGATCGTAACAGTACTACCTGTTACAGACCGATCTCCCTCATCGATTCTGTGGTCATGGTCGTGGGTGGAGTGGTGCTGAATAGACTGTCTTCCTGGGCAGAAGAAAACAGGGTCATCTCTGATACCCAATATGGGTTTCTCCCAGGGCATTCTACTTTGGCACAATGCCTTAACCTGTATATGATCCTCTGGAAGTACACAATCGCACGTAAGGGTGCCATCTACATTACGTTCATGGACCTTTCGTCCGCATTCAACTGTGTCAATCGGGAGAATTTGTGGCAGTCCATGGGCGCCATGGGGGTGGATGTCACACTGGTTAACTTCCTGAGGGATCTACACAGGGATACAAGGGCGAGTATCAGATTCTCCCAAGATCTTGGAGTATCAAGGGAATTCATTGTTGACCGGGGAGTAAGGCAAGGATGCATCTTAGCCCCTTTTCTTTTCAACCTGTATATTACCGGGCTCGATAAGATTCTTATCAATACTGGGGTGGATTATCCATGGCGCAGGGGCCTTTCCGTCCTGCTTTATGCGGACGATGCGGTCCTCTTGGCAAGAACCACAAGAGGTTTGCAGTTTTTATTGAATGCCTTTCACAGTTTTATGGCTGACCATGATCTAGCCATAAACAATACAAAATCCTACATACTCCAGGTTGGGGTTCGTCTGAAGCGCAACTATCCCTTTATGGTGAATAATTAAAAAGTGCCCATAACCACAACTTTCTCCTACTTGGGTGTTCTTTTCGATGACCATCTAAACTGGGGCGCCCTAGTTGAGAGGAAAAGAGGAGAGGTTACAAGGGCGAACGCCGCTATCTTCAGCTTTGCCACCAAAATGGGCAAGCCCCCAATTGCCGCAATGCTGAAGTTATACCAGGCGAAAAGTGTTTCCGTTGGCAGTTATGGCAGCGAGCTATGTGGATATGTGGCACCCAAGGGCATTCAGGTGGCAGAGAATAACTTTTTAAAACAGCTATTGGGAGTACCCAAAGGGACCTCAAACTTAATAACTCATGAAGAAACCGGGCTCCGATTTATCGGTGTCACCTTAGCTATGCAGCCTCTGCTCTTTTGAATTAAGTGCTGGGTAAATAAAGATCTTACCCTTAATCACCAGTTGCTTAAAGAAGCTTTGTCCTTGGATAATATGCTCAACATCCCCTGGCTAAAATATCTGAGAACCTGTTTAATGAATTGGGACGACCGGATCTTATTTAAAGTCCTGAAATGATCACCTTTGGGGATGTGATTTATGTAAAAAAAACATTGTCTCTATGGCAAAAATTAAACAGAGATGGGGCAGACCTGGCGAAACCCAGTGTACGTAAATTTATGCTGCTTAAAACCGTTCCTTTGTTGGAACCATATCTTACGTGGCCCCTCTCTCCCCATGAGCGGTTTCCATTAACTAGATTCAGGTTTGATTACTATCATCTCCTACTTGCTGTTCCGAAGGGAAGCCTTAGAGATCAGGTGCTGTCTCCCTGTGGCTGCGATGACTCATTGTTAGAACCGGCTGTCTCTAGTTGGCAGAGGTATGCACTTCTGACAAATAGGGACACACCTTTTCTAGTCAGGGCAAGGGGATCACACCCTTCGATAACCCCTGCTCACCCCCTTGGTAGCTTGGCAGAGCAGACAGGCTTATCTCAGAGGCTGTGTGTTAAGCATTTATGACCACATACAGTAATAAGGTGAATACACTACAAATGGACACGACACAGTAGTATTATAAAAATAAGTATTTTTATATAAGGCTTAGCACAAGACCAAATAACGACAAAAATGTACACAATCTGAATAAATACGTTGGGAAGGGAAAAAGGATAGTTCAAAGGTTGTTTCTTCTTTAGCACAAAAGTCTTTAGTATCAAAAGCAAATCTTCTTCTTGGCAAAACAGTTCTTAGCAACAAGGTAACCCACACGGGGGCTACACGACGTCGAGGCAAAGTTAATCCAAAGGTTCGGCGTCGACCGCGAGGGGCGCGACGTCGAGCCCGGAGTCACACGGACTCCCAACAACACAGTACCTTTGGGAAATGAAGCACACGATGATCAGCGGCGTCGAGCAATCCGGCGTCGCGTCTTCGGTGTCGATCAGGCCTCAGCAGGCGTCGTCGATGGTGCGGTTGCACAGAGTGAGCAGCGCTCACGGCGTCGAGAGGGCACACAGTTGATGCGATCAGCAGCGGTGCAGACACGAGGTCCTCTGGAGCTAGAGCCGTACTCCCACTCCCTGGCGTTGCTGCTGGCGTCGGTCGGGCCCGGCGGCCGGTCGTCGAGGAAGCGGGACACTGGGGCCGTTACCCACTACGTCGAGCTGGATTTGGCGACGTCCGTCGGCGTCGAGATTGCAGGCTCTTTCAGAGGTGCTGGATTCACAGTTCCAGCAAATAGCACTTTAGCAGATGAAGTCTTTTAGCCCTGTGACTTCGGCAGGAGACTGGCACTCTTCCAGTCCTTGGAGATTTTCTTAGCAAGCGTGAGAGTACACACAAAGTTCCTCTCTCCTGGTTCCTTGGCAAAAATAAAGAAGCACTGCAGGATTCCCCCCAGCAAACAGCACACTGGCAGAAGGGGTAGGCAAGTCCTCAGATCAGCAGGCCTCTTGTCCTTGGTTACAGGGTTCCTTGTCAGAAGTGATCTGATTTCTTAGTTCAGGGGTCCTTCTCTTATACCCCTTTTCGGCTTTGATCCCTTTGTCCCTGAAGGGGACTTTCCCAACATCCTGGGTCTGTTGTGGGTGGAGCCAGGCAGAAGCACCTGGTCTATTCACTGAGCAGGGCTGGGTCCTCAGACGCCCAGCAGGAGGTGGAGCCAGCATTGACACTGGCAGGAGCAGAGCTATCGGCCTCCTGGCAGGAGGTGGGGCTAGGATCATCCATGGCAGGCACAGAGCCATCAGCCGCTTGGCAGGAGGTGGAGCCAGCATTGTATCAGGCAGGGCAGGCTATCAACAACTACTCTCCCCCTACTCTCAACGCAAATGTCCCACTCATCCCACACTGACTCATCCAGACCTGTGGAGCCACCCAGGCTCCTGTCACACACACGCAAGACCAGCAGAAACCAGAAATGGTTGGACAAGAAAATAGACACTTTCTAAAAGTGCTATTTTCAAACCCAGAGTCTAAAAACCATCCACACCGATGGATGCGTAATTAAACCCCGAGTTCAGGGATACCAAACTCGACATTGCACCATGCTCCCCGAGCCAACTAGGATCATAGCATTAATAATCCCGGCAGCCCATTCTAACTAATGGAGAGCAGGCTACCTCGCAATAGTGAAGAACGAAGATGGCTGTAATTCACTATTAGGACATGCCAACTTGGTCAGGCGTGTCCTACCTTATACTTACAACGCACCCTGCCCGCGGGCCTACCATAGGGGTGACTAACATGAAGTCAAGGGAAGGTTTGAGGGGCTGGCAAGTAGGTATACTTGCGTAGCCTGCGTGACAGCACTAGGCTGCACGTGGGTCTCGCAATGACCGACCCGTAGACATTCTTTTACGAGGCCGCTCCTGTGGGTGGCACACCACGTGCTGCAAGCCCACGAGTGGCATTTGTATTTACAAGCCCCGGCACTCCTGGTGCACTAGACTAGGGACTGACAGTAAACCAAATAAGCCAAACATGGATACACTAGATACAACAATTTAACATAGGGAGCACTTGCGCTGTGGCACTGATCAGCAGTGACACCGCGCCCAAAGCATATACCAGCAAAGCATCGTAAAACAGTGGAGGCAAACAGAAAAAATGGAGGAGAGACTCAAGCCAATGATGTCAGGTCTAACACGTGTCCCCTCCAGCTGAAATGTGGGGAGAACTACCCTTGACCTAGGGAGTCCTCATCACTAAGGCGGAAAAATCTGGACAGACCATCAGCATTGGCGTGATCTGTACCAGGGCGGTGTTCCACCGTAAATTCCATCCCCTGTAGAGAAATGGACCACCTCAACAGTTTCGGATTCTCACCCCTCATCTGCATCAACCATCTGAGGGGCCTGTGGTCTGTCTGAACCCGGAAGTGAGTCCCAAACAGGTAGGGTCTTAGCTTCTTCAGCGCCCAGACCACAGCAAATGCTTCTCTCTCTATCGCACTCCACCTCGTTTCCCTGGGAAGTAACCTCCGACTGATGAAGGCTACAGGCAAGTCTCGGCCCTCTTCATTCACCTGAGCTAGAACAGCCCCCACGCCATGCTCTGAAGCGTCCGTCTGGACAATAAATTCTTTTGAAAAGTCGGGTGCCTGGAGTATAGGTGCTGTGCACATTGCAGTTTTCAGGGTGTCAAAGGCCGTTTGACAGGCATCAGTCCAGATCACGTTTCGTGGCTGCTTCCTGGAAGTCAGCGAAGTCAAGGGGTGCACAATGTTACCGTAATCCTTGACAAACCTCCTGTAGTAACCCGTGAGTCCTAAGAAGGCTCTCAACTGAGTTTGGGTTTTGGGCGGCGCCCAAGCCAGGATGGTATCAATCTTGGGTTGCAGGGGGGCAACCTTGCCGCTCCCTACTTGGTGCCCCAAGTACACCACCGAACCCTGCCCAATCTGGCACTTACTGGCTTTGATTGTGAGGCCTGCTCCGCGCAGGGCCAACAACACTTCCTGGAGGTGGCGCAAGTGTTCCTCCCAGCTGGCGCTGAACACTGCGATGTCGTCCAGGTAGGCGGCACTGAAATCCTCCAGTCCAGCCAAGACCTGGTTGACCAACCTCTGGAAGGTGGCAGGGGCATTCTTCATCCCAAAGGGCATCACCCGGAACTGGTATAGCCCATCTGGTGTGTAGAATGCGGACCTCTCCTTTGCCCCATCAGTCAAGGCGATCTGCCAGTACCCAGACGTTAGATCAAACGTACTGAGGTACCGGGCAGCCCCCAACCGATCGATGAGCTCATCAGCTCTGGGGATGGGGTGCGCGTCAGTCTTCGTGACCGAATTGAGTCCTCGGTAATCCACGCAGAACCGGAGTTCTGGTGAAGCACCAGGCTCTGCAGCCTTCGGGACCAAGACCACTGGGCTGGCCCAAGGACTGCTAGAGGACTCAATCACCCCTAACGCAAACATTTTGGAGACCTCCTCCTTAATGTATGCTCTAACCTTGTCAGTCACCCTGTAAGCCTTGTGCTTCACAGGAGGGCTGTCTCTGGTGTCAACGTCATGGACACACCAATGCGTGACACCCGGAACCAAGGAAAACAGATCCGGGAATTGTCCCAACAGTTGGCGACAATCCTGTTTCTGCTCAAGGGTCAGTGTGTCAGAGAGGACCACACCATCCACTGACCCGTCTTGCTCTTTAGCACACAGGAGGTCAGAAAGAGGCTCACTCTCCTCCTCCATTCCAGCATCTGTAGCTAGGAGCATGCCCACTTCGGACCTTTCTAAGTGGGGCTTCAAACGGTTGACATGCAGGACCCGCAAGGGGTTCCTGGGAGATTTCAAGTCCACCAAGTAGGTGACATCGCTCTTCTTCTCCACAACCTTAAACGGTCCAGTCCACCTGTCCTTGAGCGCACAAGGTTCCACAGGTGACATGACCCACACTTCCTGACCAGGCTGAAGCTCTACCAGAGTGGCATTCCGGTCGTACCAACGCTTCATCTCCTCCTGGCTGGCCTCCAGATTTGCCTGAGCAAGTTCTCTGAAGCGCCGAGTCTGGTTCCAAAAGGCCAGCATGTAGCTGTATACATCCTGGGGAGGTTTCCTGGGAGATTGCTCCCAGCCTTCCTTGACCAGACTCAAAGGCCCTCTTACCGGGTGACCGTATAAGAGCTCAAAGGGGCTGAACCCTAGAGACTTCTGCGGCACCTCACGGTAAGCAAACAACAGGCATGGCAATAGGAGGTCCCATTTCCGCCTCATTGGTTCTTCAAGACCCATGATCATGCCTTTAAGGGTCCGGTTGAATCTCTCAACCAGCCCATTTCCTTGAGGGTGGTAAGGAGTGGTGAACTTGTAGGTTACCCCACACTCCTTCCACAGAGACTTCATATAGTTCGAAATGAAGTTGGTGCCTCGGTCCGACACCACCTCTCTGGGGAACCCCATCCGGGAGAAAACACCCATCAGTGCCCGTCCCACCACGGGGGCCGTCACTGTTCAGAGAGGGATGGCTTCCGGGTACCGTGTGGCATGGTCCACCAAGACCAGGATGAACCTGTTGCCCAGGGCTGTCTTGGGGTCCAGGGGCCCAACAATGTCAATACCCACCCGGTCAAAGGGGGTACTGACCACTGGAAAAGGTTGGAGGGGAGCCTTCTGCTTCCTTCCGCTTTTCCCACTTGCCTGGCAAGTGCGACAAGTCTTGCAATGGATGTCTACATCCCTTCGCATCTGAGGCCAATAAAAATGGATGACAAGCCTGTCATAGGTCTTGTCCTGCCCCAGATGTCCAGCTAACGGTACGTCATGAGCCAAACCCAGTACGAAGGCTCTAAAGCGCCGGGGTACCACCAGCACACGGGCTGACCCAGGTTCAGCAGCCTTAGGCTCGCTATACAGGAGGTCGTTCTCCCAGTACACAAAATGTGACCCTGACTGATCACCTAAGGATTGGGCTGAGGCCTGCTGCCTCATGCCCACAAGAGAAGGGCACTCCTTCTGTTCCGCACAGAATTCCTCCCTGGAGGGACCACCGTCCTGCTGCCAATGGGTCAGCTCGGGCAGATCTCCCAGTTCGGCAATTTGTTCCCCTGTGGGCTCCAGGGCATCCCCCTCGGGGTCTACCTCCTCCTGGACCACGGGAACTACGGGGGCCGGTTTCCCGCGCCTCCTGCCTCTTCTCTTCACAGCTGGGTCCTGGGCCGTCCTTTCAGGCTCCGGGACCCCATCAACACCCTTACTCGCTGTCATCGATCGAGTGGTTGCACACACCCACTCTGGCACGCCCAACATTTTTAAGTGCGCCTCTCTCTCCACCTTAGCCCAAGGGGAGTCTTCTAAAGCATTGCCCAGGAGACAATCGACAGGCATGGCGGGCCTCACAGCAACCTGAAGAGTACCTGAAACTCCCCCCCATTCAAAGGAAACCTGAGCTACCTCACACTCTTTCTGGGAGTTGTCGGCAGCTATCACGGGGTAGAATGCGTGGGGAACCACCTGCTCTCTGGACACCAAGTGACACTTGACAGCTGTCACACTCGCTCCGGTGTCTCTGAGAGCTTCCACTCTATGGCCATTAATGGTCACCCACTGCCTATATTTACTAGTGTTACTAGGCAGAGGGGGTGGAGGGACCATTTGCATGTCTCCTAGCGAGACCAGGGACATCTCTGCGGGACCCCTCCCACCTTGGACAACCATCTCCTCCCCTCCCAGGGCTACACTCGCCAACTGACGGGGGGGGGTGCACTCGGCGGTGCATTCGATTTCTTCATGCGACACTGGGGATCGTAATACCGGTGTCCCACCTGCCCACAAGTGTAGCAGGTTAGGGGGCCCCTATGAACAGGTTTACCCGTCGGGGCCCCTGGCTTCTTCTCAGGGGGAGGCTGGGAACCTTTCCCTTGGTTCCCTTGGGGATTACTTTGGGGCCCTTTCTGAGACTCCTTCTGTTTACCCTTGTCCCCCCCACTCTTCTGCTGGGGACCCTGCCCACCTTTGGCTGAGTCTCCCACTGGACCCTTGTGGACCCTGGTACTGACCCAGCGGTCCGCCTCCTCAGCAAGTTTTCTAGGGTTAGATATCTTGCTATCAATAAGGTGCTGGCGCAGCTCTGGAAAACAGTTATTAGACAAATGCTCCCAAGCAAGCAAATCATAAAGAGCTTCATAACTTTCCACTTTGCTGCCCTTTACCCAACCATCCATGGCTCTGCAAAAATAAGACACATATTCAACCCACGTCGTACCAGGCAACTTCTTACATTCTCTAAAAGCTTGTCTGTACTTCTCGGGGGTTAGGCCATACCGCAACATTAAAGCATCCTTCATATGAGTATACGACATCCTATCCGCAACAGGCAGGTCTAACAGGGTATCTCTCCCCTCATTCACAAAGGGACCCCACAACCCCGCTCCCCAATTCTTCTCAGGGACCTGGTGGGCCAACAATGCTAATTCATATGCTTTAAACCACTGACCAATATCTTCGTTCCTATGATAATCTTTTATCACATCTTTGGGAAAGTAAAACTTACTTCCTGCAGGCTCGGATGGGTTGCTGCCACCAGAGGGATTCAATTCTAACTTCTTAGCTTGGATGTCCAACTCCCTCAACTTGGTTTCACGCTCCAAAGCTAACTTCTCTCTTTCAAACTCTAACTTTTTGATCTCCAAATCAGCTTCTCTTCTACCTCTTGCATTTTCTAACTCCAACTGCCAATTTATCTTCAGCCTTGCCATTTCCATGTTGTATGCTCGCTCCTTCGCCCTTTCTTCTCGTTCTTCAGGGGAAAGACCTTTGGAGGAAACACTACTTCCGGGAGAGGACTCAGGCCCATTCGCTGGCGCCTCCTCATCCCCTTCCACTGGCGGTACCACCACCGGATCAGTGGGATCTCTGGACTCCAACCAGGCCTCCAAAGCTTTGAGATATTGCTCTTTTCTTGAGAGGCCTTTGGCAGGCACTTTCAACTGCTTGCAAAAGGACTTCAGCTCCTTCAAGCCGTAGTCGTTTATCTTCGCTCTGTCAAATTCCTCCTCAATAACAACAACAGGGGTAGTGACTCCGGTGTCACTCATGGTCAAAACTGGCAGTGTTAAAAAAATCAAGCTTCAGAAAAGCGGAGCACCAAAAATAGGATCCTTCCCAATTAGATTGTGGCTGCGCTATGGTCTGCTTTCACTATGTAGTGCACACTAATCACTGCACATGAGTCATAAATGCAAGGTCCAAATCCTCACCGCTGCATCCAATGTTAGAACCGGCTGTCTCTAGTTGGCAGAGGTATGCACTTCTGACAAATAGGGACACACCTTTTCTAGTCAGGGCAAGGGGATCACACCCTTCGATAACCCCTGCTCACCCCCTTGGTAGCTTGGCAGAGCAGACAGGCTTATCTCAGAGGCTGTGTGTTAAGCATTTATGACCACATACAGTAATAAGGTGAATACACTACAAATGGACACGACACAGTAGTATTATAAAAATAAGTATTTTTATATAAGGCTTAGCACAAGACCAAATAACGACAAAAATGTACACAATCTGAATAAATACGTTGGGAAGGGAAAAAGGATAGTTCAAAGGTTGTTTCTTCTTTAGCACAAAAGTCTTTAGTATCAAAAGCAAATCTTCTTCTTGGCAAAACAGTTCTTAGCAACAAGGTAACCCACACGGGGGCTACACGACGTCGAGGCAAAGTTAATCCAAAGGTTCGGCGTCGACCGCGAGGGGCGCGACGTCGAGCCCGGAGTCACACGGACTCCCAACAACACAGTACCTTTGGGAAATGAAGCACACGATGATCAGCGGCGTCGAGCAATCCGGCGTCGCGTCTTCGGTGTATATCAGGCCTCAGCAGGCGTCGTCGATGGTGCGGTTGCACAGAGTGAGCAGCGCTCACGGCGTCGAGAGGGCACACAGTTGATGCGATCAGCAGCGGTGCAGACACGAGGTCCTCTGGAGCTAGAGCCGTACTCCCACTCCCTGGCGTTGCTGCTGGCGTCGGTCGGGCCCGGCGGCCGGTCGTCGAGGAAGCGGGACACTGGGGCCGTTACCCACTACGTCGAGCTGGATTTGGCGACGTCCGTCGGCGTCGAGATTGCAGGCTCTTTCAGAGGTGCTGGATTCACAGTTCCAGCAAATAGCACTTTAGCAGATGAAGTCTTTTAGCCCTGTGACTTCGGCAGGAGACTGGCACTCTTCCAGTCCTTGGAGATTTTCTTAGCAAGCGTGAGAGTACACACAAAGTTCCTCTCTCCTGGTTCCTTGGCAAAAATAAAGAAGCACTGCAGGATTCCCCCCAGCAAACAGCACACTGGCAGAAGGGGTAGGCAAGTCCTCAGATCAGCAGGCCTCTTGTCCTTGGTTACAGGGTTCCTTGTCAGAAGTGATCTGATTTCTTAGTTCAGGGGTCCTTCTCTTATACCCCTTTTCGGCTTTGATCCCTTTGTCCCTGAAGGGGACTTTCCCAACATCCTGGGTCTGTTGTGGGTGGAGCCAGGCAGAAGCACCTGGTCTATTCACTGAGCAGGGCTGGGTCCTCAGACGCCCAGCAGGAGGTGGAGCCAGCATTGACACTGGCAGGAGCAGAGCTATCGGCCTCCTGGCAGGAGGTGGGGCTAGGATCATCCATGGCAGGCACAGAGCCATCAGCCGCTTGGCAGGAGGTGGAGCCAGCATTGTATCAGACAGGGCAGGCTCTCAACAACTACTCTCCCCCTACTCTCAACGCAAATGTCCCACTCATCCCACACTGACTCATCCAGACCTGTGGAGCCACCCAGGCTCCTGTCACACACACGCAAGACCAGCAGAAACCAGAAATGGTTGGACAAGAAAATAGACACTTTCTAAAAGTGCTATTTTCAAACCCAGAGTCCAAAAACCATCCACACCGATGGATGCGTAATTAAACCCCGAGTTCAGGGATACCAAACTCGACATTGCACCATGCTCCCCGAGCCAACTAGGATCATAGCAATAATAATCCCGGCAGCCCATTCTAACTAATGGAGAGCAGGTTACCTCGCAATAGTGAAGAACGAAGATGGCTGTAATTCACTATTAGGACATGCCAACTTGGTCAGGCGTGTCCTACCTTATACTTACAACGCACCCTGCCCGCGGGCCTACCATAGGGGTGACTAACATGAAGTCAAGGGAAGGTTTGAGGGGCTGGCAAGTAGGTATATTTGCGCAGCCTACGTGACAGCACTAGGCTGCACGTGGGTCTCGCAATGACCGACCCGTAGACCTTCTTTTACGAGGCCGCTCCTGTGGGTGGCACACCACGTGCTGCAAGCCCACGAGCGGCATTTGTATTTACAAGCCCCGGCACTCCTGGTGCACTAGACTAGGGACTGACAGTAAACCAAATAAGCCAAACATGGATACACTAGATACAACAATTTAACATAGGGAGCACTTGCGCTGTGGCACTGATCAGCAGTGACACCGCGCCCAAAGCATATACCAGCAAAGCATCGTAAAACAGTGGAGGCAAACAGAAAAAATGGAGGAGAGACTCAAGCCAATGATGTCAGGTCTAACACTCATCTCCACAGGATTTGACGCACTTTATGTTCTCTTGTCACCACTATGATGTTCCCAGGAGGTTCTTTTTAAAGCCCCTTTTAAAAGATTAATTTTACTCAGGTTCGCCTAGCACTCTGCTTCCTGCAAATGCTAAAACCAGAAAGCACCTTATTTGTGGTTGGTTTCTTAAAATCAGCACTGAGAAAATGCTTCCTGAATTAATGGTTCTCCATATTGTTGTGGTCATTGTTTTAACTAAAATTTTTATTATAGTGTTTGTATATACTGTGTGGGTGCCAGTTTTAATACTTGTATGTACCATTACCCGAATGAATTAACAACACTAAAGCAACAGGGGTAGAGGGCAAAGAATGACTGCAGGTGCCAGGAACCTGAAGTCACATACCCCTAGACTCCCAAGGGCAATGCCCAAAAAGCTTTGCAATGAAACACATTGGTTCAGCACTCCCCCACATTAAACAATAACAATGATAATCAAAATAATGATTTAAGGAATCAATTGAGTAGTTTTCTTTTTCTTTTATTCAAAATCTTCATACAGTGCGTAGCCAACGCGTTTCGTCCAAAGGACTTCTTCAGGGGTACAAAAAACGAGTATACAAAAGATACATATATTATACAAAACTATTTACAATATAAAAGCAGTTTATGATACATCATAATTGCAAATACATAATATATATACATTTACAACTGGATTCATAAACAAGATTCACCTACTAAAAGAATTTACAGTCTATCGTCTGTTTATGCCTTCTTCAAAGAAGATGTCAATAAATGCTTTATGAGAATCAAAAGAGGGAAAGAGATCTAAAATGAGCATGCTGCTTGGTACAGCCGGTTAACATATCAGATTAATAATCCTTTTGGGCAGAATCAATGTCATTGCACATAGGACCGTTTATATTTCTAAAGGGGCATTTAAATCGAAGACAGGGAGGATCATTTCATGCCTATATTGTAACTTAATCTAAACCTAAGATGGGTTTAGTAAATTCAGTGCTTTGTCTTACCGAAAGATTCGGAGATTATGTCAAGTGTGTTCCAGAAATATGTTATTCCAAACTTCAGTATGTGTGACAGTAAACGCCTATTACGAGAGGAAAATGTATCATATTTTTATTTCAATTTCCACGGCTATAGATATGCTGCTAGGGAATGTAACACAAATACATTACATACCTTATTTTTCATAGAACAGGCCAGTCCTTCAATTTAAATATTCATCTTTGTTGACGGTCAGGAAGGATAGTTTTAAATGGTGCCAATATTCTCATCCAATCACTATGGCATCTGTTTTCGCCTTGATTGAAGAATCAAAAATAATAAATATACTAGATCACATGCTCAATAAAGAATAGATCACATATAGCAATATATTATGCGAACAAAAAGAGTTTCCCTTGGGCATGGGGTCACCGAGAATCAAGCCATGATATTCCCCCAGTGTCTAAGCTAGATATCAGGAGCCATATAGATATAACCAGTAATCGGACAGCCTCCATAGTGCATGTAAAGGTATTCCGCTATTTGGAGGCAACTATTCTCGTGGCAACTATTAGATCACATGCTCAATAAAGCATAGATAACATATAGCAATATATTATGCACACAAAAAGAGTTTCCCTTGGGCAGGGGGTCACAGAGAATCAAGCCATGATATTACCTCAGTGTCTAAGCTAGATATCAGGAGCCATATAGATATAACCAATGTTCGGACAACATCCATAGTGCATGTAAAGGCATTCTGCTATTTGGAGGGAACTATTCTCGTAGCACAATTACACCCAGAAAGAAACATAGGGGCCCTGCGTCAATAGGTTAAATTCCCTACTTCACGTGCAGCCAACAAATGTCCGAATAAGAACTACAGCGATGTGCTGTATAACATATACTGCACACCAATAGAATGCCTAGTAACAGTCTTATAAGTTAAAACAAAAGCAGATCGTCAAGTCTATTTCACAAGACCTGGAGGTCCCCAACCCTTATTTTTCCAACACTGTAAACTTTATCGAGAAGACGGGGAGGTGGCAACCCCGACTATTAACAAGTAAACAATCTCCCTCATCCTTTACTTACTTGTATAAAAGCAGCGTGTCGGCTCAACCCCGGTATCGGCTTCGAGTTTGTGGATGAAATGTTAGCAGAAAATTGCAAGTTTAAATAGCCCGCAAATAATTACCAGCTGTGTCTAATTACTGCAAAGGACGCGAGAGAGCAGATGATCACGGCAGCCATCTTAGAGTGGACCAATTCTTTACACTGGCTGCCTAAGTTATATCTGGCTAGGAGATATAGGCGATATTCTTGACAAATATCGCTGTTAAAAGTTAAGTGCTTGAAGACTCCACATTTATATAATTAATTATGAGCGAGAACACTATTTGTTTATAAGAACTGTTTTAAATATTGTTTGTGAAATCAATATGAAGGGTGTTTTGTTAGGCAGATCTCATTATGATTGCAATAAAATGTGAGTATAATCGTAACGATAAAACCAGTTTCTATCATGAATCATTTATGGGTCTCAGTTTTCCGTGTCCGAAAATCCTACCACGGCCTCCGGTTTTCAGCGCCATTTTTAAACGGGAAAATAAATATGCGTGTTCTAGATACGACATGAATATTTCAGACTTATAAGTCTGCCCTAGCCCAATAGTGTGAATAATTGTTAATTCAAATCTATATTGTTAGTATACAATTTCAAAACTATTATATGTATGTAACATGCTAAATACTATATTTAAAATTACTCACTTTTAAATCCCTAATGTTCATGGACAAGTCCTTACAGGGCCATCACGTTTCCAGACGCCATTTTTGAACGTGCAGATTTACATGAGTGTCCCAAAGATCACATCGATATAGTGCACTTCAACAATTTTGTTAGACCAAATAACAATATGTAAATATCCCCCAACACATTTATACATTCCGTTTTCAAACTTGTTAATTCACCAATATAGCAGTGACACATCCAATCTTATGGCCATTATACACGATGCACAAATTATATATAATCCATCTCCAGATTTACTATTTCACCAATATGATCATGAGGTCCGATCCTATGTCAAACATACAGTATTACATTGCAAGGACTTTGTATTAAATGCCAATTATATTGATTAGTATCTGCTCGCTCAGATAATGCACATTACTACATGCTAGTTATGTTGCAGAAATTGTTATAGATATATATTTACACAACATATTACAGTTCAATTTTCAATCGAATGCCCACCAAGCCTGGCGGACAAGACTAGTATGTCCAAAAGATAAATGATTTTCCAATATAAGCTAATTTATTGAGTGCAATAGTACAAAACCTCTCACACTCATGAGACTGTTCTCTTCTTTATGATGACTTACTAGAAAGTCGACTAGGCCAGACCGTTAGAGTTGGCAATCTCTTTATATATCAATACATTAACTAGTGAAATTTAGACCATTTTCATCTATAAATGATTACTATATTGTCCACTAAGCCTAGCGGGCAGATCTAACCTTTTTCATAAGTTTACAGAAATCTGTCATTTTCCTTGTACTACGGGGAAATGGCATTTTTACTTTCTTTTCTCTTAAAAGACATTCTTACAGGAATGATACAGTTCGTTATTGATGTTACCGGTCACCGGGTGACCTAGCCTGACCTTGTCAGCGCCGGTCGCTCAACCCGCCGCGTGGCTCCTCCAGACAGTCACCCGGTCCCCTGCTGCCGCCGCCGCTCGCATTTGCCGCCTCTCTTCCCCGCCGTGGTTGTACTGTTGCCCTGATTGTGTCCCCGCTGTGGTTTGTACTGTTGCCCTGATTGTACTGTTGCCCTGATTGTACTATTGTCCTGATTGTGTCCTTGCAGTTTCCCCCGCTGTGATTTTCCGCCTTTTTTCCCGCTGTGTTCTGTACTGCTGCCCTGTTGTCGCATTTGTGCTCTGCCCCCTGATTTTGCCCTCTGCCCTAGCGCTTCTGGCCCCGCTGGTCCACCCCGCTCCCTGCCACTGCTCCCCCGCGGCCCCACCCCCTCTCCTTCTGTTTTCCTTTGACCCTCTCCCATTCGCCACCCCGCTCCCACCTCCCAGCTGCTCCTCCCTCCTCCTGCCCCCCCACTCTCCATTTATGGCAGAGTCGGTGTGTGCGCGCAGCGTTCACGCGCAGCGGGCGCGCCGATTGTGCGCTGAAGGCGCGCCAAAGGCAAGCCCGTCCACGCCTGGACCGTGCCCAGCGCCAGACCCCCTGGCCCCCACCAGCCCACCCGCCGGACTTACGACGCCGCCACCCTCAACGCACTCAACACCGGCCGGACCCCCGGTTGCTACTGAGCCACCCCAAGACGCACCCACGGACCCTTCGCCTGCCAATCCTGCAAGTTTTCCTGCATCCGGACCCGTACCGCACCCGCCAAGCCGAGCAACAGCAGCAACCAACTGAAGTGCATCCTGCTCAACACCCGCTCCGTCCACAGACATGCCGTGGAACTCTGGAACCTGCTCGACAAAACATCTCCAGATGTCGCCTTCCTCACGGAAACATGGATGAATGCCTCCTCAGCGTCCGACATCGCCATCGCCATCCCGGACGGATACAAGATCACCCGGAGGGACCGCGTCAACCAGACAGGAGGAAGCATCGCCATCGTCCACAAGAACACCATCCGCATCACGACCAACTCCGACGACCCTCACAGCCGCCAAAAATCTTCACTTCCAGATACACACCGACCCCAAGACCACACTCAGAGGCACCCTCATCTACAGACCCCCAGGACCCCGCACACAATTCAGCGAAGACATCGCAGACTTCATCAGCCCACACGCCCTTCCCTCTGCGGACTACATCCTCCTAGGGGACCTCAACTTCCACCTGGAGAACAACAACAACAACAACACCACCACCCTGCTGGACAACCTCGCCAACCTCAGACTCAAGCAACTGGTGAACACCCCCACCCACTACGCCGGACACACGCTTGACCCAGTCTTTTCCTCCAGCAAGTACATCTCCTTCAGCCACTCCACCGGACTCCACTTGACAGACCACAGCTGCGTCCACTTCAGCTTCAGAAGGACCACGACTCACCACCACCCGCAACAGGTTCCCCGCAGAAGCTGGAACAAGATCACCCCCGACCAGCTCATCACATCACTGAGCCAGAACCCTCCCGCCAGCTCAACGGCCCACAACCAAGCAGCCAACAACCTCACACAGTGGATCACCAACTGCGCTGATGACCTCGCACCTCTGAAAAACCATCCCAGCAGGCCCGGCAGCAAGAAAGCCTCCTGGTTCAACGACAACCTCAAGAACTCCAAGAAGAACTGCTGTACCCTCGAGAAAGCCTGGCGAAAAAACCCGACTACAGACAACATGACCGCCCTCAAGCACGCCTCCCGCAAACACCACCAGCTGATCCAAACCACCAAGAAGACAGCATTCAAGGAATGACTAGACAACAACGCACACAACAGCAAGGAACTCTTCAGCATCGTCAAAGAGCTCTCCAACCCCAGCGCCAGAAACAACGACATCACTCCCTCACAAGACCTCTGCGGCTCACTCGCCTCGTTCTTCCACAGCAAGATCACCAACATACACAACAGCTTCGGCGCACAGACCACGTACCCAACCACCGAACCGACGCCCCCCACCACCACCCTCCGTGCCTGGACCCCGGTCAGCACCGAAGACACCATCCACACGATGAACACCATCCACTCCGGATCGCCAACCGACCCATGCCCCCACAACGTCTTCAACAAGGCCAACTTCGCCATCGCACCCCAACTCCGGGACATCATCAACTGCTCCTTCAACACCGCCACCTTCCCAGAGAGCTGGAAACATGCTGAGCTCAGCGCCCTCCTGAAGAAACCATCAGCAGACCCCACCAACCTCAAGAACTACCGCCCCATCTCGCTCCTCCCTTTTCCTGCCAAAGTCATCGAGAAGACCGTCAACAGACAGCTTGCCGCCTTCCTCGTGACGAACGGATCCCTCGACCACTCGCAGTCCGGCTTCCGAGCCAACCACAGCACCGAGACCGCCCTCATTGAAGCCACTGACCACATCCGAGCCCTGATCGACAACGGGGAAACAGCGGCCCTCATCCTCCTGGACCTCTCCGCAGCGTTCAATACTGTCTGCCACCGCACCCTAGTGCAGTGCCTCAGCAACATCGGAATCCAAGAGAAGGCACTAGAGTGGATCATCTCATTCCTCGTCGGAAGAACCCAGAGAGTCCGCCTCCCCCATTCAGATCCGAGGCCACTGAAGTCATCTGCGGCGTACCACAAGGATCATCACTCAGCCCCACCCTCTTCAACGTCTACATGAACCCCCTCGCAGCCATCGCACGCCAACACAACCTCAACATCATCTCCTACGCCGACGACACCCAGCTGATACTCTCCCTCACCAATGACCCAGCCACCGCCAGAACCAACCTACACGAAGGGATGAAAGACGTAGCCGAGTGGATGATGAACAGCCGCCTGAAACTGAACTCAGACAAGACGGAAGTCCTCATCCTTGGATCATCACCCTCTGCCTGGGATGACTCCTGGTGGCCCCCTGCCCTGGGCAGCGCACCCAAACCAATGGACCACACACACAACCTGGGCTTCATCCTGGACTCCTCCCTCTCGATGACCAGACAAGTCAACGCCGTCTCATCATCATGTTTCAACATCCTACGCATGCTCCGAAAGATCTTCCGATGGATCCCCACCGAAACCAGGAAGACGGTCACCCAGGCACTCGTCACCAGCCGACTAGACTACGGAAACACCCTTTACACTGGAACCACAGCCAAACTACAGAAAAGACTCCAATGCATCCAGAACGCCTCCGCACGACTCATCCTGGACATCCCCCAACACAGCCACATCTCCGGACACCTGAGAGACCTGCACTGGCTCCCCGTCAGCAAGAGAATCATGTTCCGACTCCTCACCCACGCACACAAGGCCCTCCACGACCTGGGTCCCTGGTACATCAGCAAGTGCCTGACCTTCTACACTCCCACCCGCCAGCTACGATCGACCAGCCATGCCCTCGCCGCCATTCCACGCATTCGAAGAGCCACCGCGGGAGGAAGATCCTTCTCCTACCTGGCAGCAAAGACTTGGAACTCCCTCCCCATCCACCTACGTCTGACCCAAGACCACCTCTCCTTCAGGAAGCAACTCAAGACCTGGCTGTTCGAGCAGTTGCGGACCCCCCCCCAAGCGCCTTGAGACCCTCCGGGTGAGTAGCGCGCTATACAAATATCTTGAGTGATTGATTGATTGATTGATGTTAAGACCATTTGAGATACTACGAAGACGACAGATCCATCCAGCCTCGGTCTGTCTGAGCACCTTGGTTCTGTCTCCACCTCTTGCTAACGGTTTCACCTGTTCTATACCATAGAACCATATTTTTGATTCCTCAGGGTGATTTTCATGAATGTGTACAGGCACAGGATATCTTTCATCCCTATTTTTTTATGGCCCTCACATGCTCCTGTTTGCGCGTTTTCAGACTTCGAATGCTGCTGCCTATATATATTTTATTGCAGGCACAGACAATGATGTATACAGTATGGGTGGTGTTGCAATTTATAAATGAGTTTTTAAAAAACTCTTTCTCATTGTTGTATTTGAATTTTGATTTTCTGTGTAGGCCAAACTGACATACATTACAGGTCCCACACGTAAAGAAACCATTAGGTTTCTCAGGTAACCATGTTGTTGTGCTTTTTTTTAAATCCTGAAGGTAACTAGGGCAAAGTATGTTTTAATAGTTTTGCCCTTTTTATACACTATCTTTGGTTTTGCAGCAATAGTCCCCACAGGCAGCTTAGCTATTGTAATAGGTGCCAATTACGACGAAGAATGTTGTATACATGATGACTCTGCACATTGTATTGAGTTATAAAAGATACACTTTCGGTCTGTGATGTAGATTTGTCCTTAGGTTTCTGAATAAGAGTACTTTGTCTATCCACTTTTTGTATTTTCTGCTCTGCTCTTGTTATATTTTCTTTGGAATAGCCTCTTTTGGTAAAGTTCTCTTTATTTGATTCACATTGTCCCTAAATGATTCATCAAGGCTGAAATTGCGCCTGGCCCGAACCATTTCCCCATAGGGGATAGCTTTGATGGTACTAGCTGGATGTGCACTTTCGGCATGTAATATACTATTACATGAGGTGGGCTTTCTAAACATAGTGCTATGTATCTTTTTTATTCATGTGAAATAGTTTCAGATCTAAGAAATCAATGCTCTCCCAGGAGTATGACATAGTTAATTTGACATTAAATTTGTTGTTATTCAGATGACATTGGAAAGCAACCAATTCCTCTACACCTCCATTCCAAATGAGCAAAATGTCATCTGTTAGGGAGAGAGTCAAATTTAATTCCATGTGCATCTCCCATCAAGCGTACTGGAAAACTGGCCCTAAAATCAACCACTCTCTGATCACTACCCACTGCTCAAATAAACAGCTTCGCTCCCACCATGCTTTTTTGGCGACAGTTCCCCGTATTAGAAGATCTAGAGCTGGTGGCAGATCTTTTTCCTATAATGCTGCTAGGCTATGGAACTCACTCCCCCTCCACTTAAGATCTAACTCCAACCTGACGACTTTCCGCAAACAGCTCAAAACCTTTCTGTTTAACACGGCAGACTAGCCCCTAGGTCACTACCTGGAGAGGTTCCAATATAATCCTCAGCGCCTGGATGCCTCAGGGCAGCAGCCGCGCTTAATAAAAATTATTTTCATTTCATCTATGTACCAAGCATAGAAAATGATGTTATTCATCCATTGCATGGCCCCTGGTCCCCAGGCATGCTCCGCCTCATACAGACCCATAAATAGGTTCGCATAAGACGGAGCAAACCTGGATCCCAGGGCTGTTCCACATTTTTGCAAGAACCACGTGCCATTGTGCAAGAACACATTCATGGTTAACACCATGTGTGCCATATCCAACAGCATCATTGAATGGTCTAAATGATCTCTTCGAAATTCATTATATTTCAAGTTATAACTCAGATTGTGCAAGTCTGCCCAAATTGAAAACTAACAACACTAAAGCAACAGGGGTATAGGGAAAAGAATGACTGCACTTTGTCTAACATTTTGTGGTCTATTTATTCTCAGAGAATTCTGGGTGCCAGGAACCTAAAGTCACATACCCCTAGACTCCCAAGGGCAATGCCCAAAAAGCTTTGCAATAAAATACAATGGTTCAGCACTCCCCCACAATAAACAATAACAATGATAATCAAAATAATGATTTAGAGAATCAAGTCGGTAGGACTTAAAGTTTTCTTTTTCTTTTATTCAAAATCTTCATACAGAGCGTAGCCAATGCGTTTCGTCCAAAGGACTTCTTCAGGGCTACAAAAAACGAGTATACAAAAGATACATATATTATACAAAACTATTTACAATATAAAGGCAGTTTATGATACATCATAATTGCAAATACATAATATATATACATTTACAACTGGATTCATAAGCAAGATTCACCTACTAAAAGAATTTACAGTATATCGTCTATTTATGCCTTCTTCAAAGAAGATGTCAATAAATGCTTTATGAGAATCAAAAGAGGGAAAGAGATCTAAAATGAGCATGCTGCTTGGTACAGCTGGTTAACATATCAGATTAATAATCCTTTTGTGCAGAATCAATGTCATTGCACATAGGACCGTTTATATTTCTAAAGGGGCATTTAAATCGAAGACAGCGAGGATCATTTCATACCTATATCGTAAACTTAATCTAAACCTAAAATGGGTTTAGTAAATTCTGTGCTTTGTCTTACCGAAAGATTCTGAGATTATGTCAAGTGTGTTCCAGAAATATGTTATTCCAAACTTCAGTATGTGTGACAGTAATCGCCTATTACGAGAGGAAAATATATCATATTTTTATTTCAATTTCCACAGCTATAGATATGCTGCTAGGGAATTTAACACAAATACATTACATACCTTATTTTTAAAAGAACAAGCCAATCCTTCAAATTAAATATTCATCTTTGTTGACGGTCAGGAAGGATAGTTTTAAATGGTGCCAATATTCGCATCCAATCACTATGGCGTCTGTATTCGCCTTGATTGAAGAATCAAAAATAATAAATATATTAGATCACATGCTTAATAAAGCATAGATCACATATAGCAATATATTATGCGAACAAAAAGAGTTTCCCTTGGGCATGGGGTCACCGAGAATCAAGCCATGATATTCCCCCAGTGTCTAAGCTAGATATCAGGAGCCATATAGCTATAACCAGTAATCGGACAGCCTCCATAGTGCATGTAAAGGCATTCCGCTATTTGGAGGCAACTATTCTCGTGGCAACTATTAGATCACATGCTTAATAAAGCTTAGATCACATATAGCAATATATTATGCGAACAAAAAGAGTTTCCCTTGGGCATGGGGTCACCGAGAATCAAGCCATGATATTACCTCAGTGTCTAAGCTAGATATCAAGAGCCATATAGATATAACCAATGATCGGACAAACTCCATAGTGCATGTAAAGGCATTCCGCTATTTGGAGGCAACTATTCTCGTAGCTCAATTACACCCAGAAAGAAACATAGGGGCCCTGCGTGAATAGGTTAAATTCCCTTCTTCACGTGCAGCCAACAAATGTCCGAATAAGAACTACAGCGATGTGTGGTATAACATATACTGCACACCAATAGAATGCCTAGTAACAGTCTTTTAAGATAAAACAAAAGCAGATCGTCAATTCTATTTCACAAGACCTGGAGGTCCCCCAACCCTTATTTTTCCAACACTGTAAACTTTATCGAGAAGACGGGGAGGTGGCAACCCCAACTATTAACAAGTAAACAATCTCCCTCATCCTTTACTTACTTGTATATAAGCAGCGTGTCGGCTCAACCCCATTATCGGCTTCGAGTCTGTGGATGAAATGTTAGCAGAAAATTGCAAGTTTAAATAGCCCGCAAATAAGTACCAGCTGTGTCTAATTAGTGCAAACGACGCGAGAGACCAGATGATCACGGCAGCCATCTTAGAGTGGATCAATTCTTTACACTGGCTGCCTAACTTATTTCTGGCTAGGAGATATAGGCGATATTCTTGACAAATGTCGCTTTTAAAAGTTAAGTGCTTGAAGACTCCACATTTATATAATTAATTATGAGCGAGAACACTATTTGTTTATAAGAACTGTTTTAAACATTGTTTGTGAAATCAATATGAAGGGTGTTTTGTTAGGCAGATCTCCTTATGATTGCAATAAAATGTGAGTATAATCATAACGATTAAACCAGTTTCTATTATGAATCATTTATGGGTCTCAGTTTTCCGTGTCCGAAAATCCTACCACGTCCTCCGGTTTGCAGCGCCATTTTCAAACGGGAAAATAAATATGCGTGTTTTAGGTACGGCATTGTAGTGACCGGGTTTTTGGTTCTATTTCTGAGTGATGGTGACTTTAGCTTGCTACCATCCTAGATCCCTATTCTTAGCTTGTTTTGGTCCTTTTCAGGCCTCTTTTCAGACTTAGAAGCATAAACTAGAGGATAGCCGCTTTATATGATAATAGATCCCTTATTTCTGACTCTAATCCATCTATTGCCTATTGGCTTTGACATAATTATGTGTCCTTTCATCATTTTCAGGCCTGAAGACCTATAGTAGAGGGTGGATCCTGTAGTTCTGACTTTATATTATCTATTGGTAAGGTTTGTGTATGTATTTTGATAGAGCTATGTGTCTATTTCATCCTTTTCGGGCCTACAAGGCCCAGAACCAGAGACAGTCCATTTTGCTTTTTGTCTCTGCTGACTGAGGAGCTTGCAGGGTAAAGGTAAGGTTTATAGTTAAGCCTGTTGTGTGCTAGAGGAAAGCCAGCGGAGACTGGTTCTTATCGAAAGAATGTGTTTGTCTCTTGGGTCCAGACGTAACATGCAGATGGTCACTGCAGTTGCACGGAGAGCCTCAGAGCTGGCACAGGAATTCGGTGGGAGGCAGCTTTCTGTTGGAAATTTCCATGAGGAGAGAGCATTCCATATTAGCGAAGTGCAGGGAGGCAGAGTGTTCAGATGGTTTTTGGAGCTGAAGAGAGCGGTCAGATGAAACTTGGAATGGTAGAGTTCAGATGGTCTTTGGAGCTGAAGAGAGCGGTCAGATGAATCTTGGAATGGTAGAGTTCAGATGGTTTTTGGAGCTGAAGAAAGCAGTCAGAAGCAGTTACTTGTCAGAAGGAGTTGTGATCAGAGGGAGCTGGTCAGGATGAGATGCAGTCTGGAGAAGATGCAGTCAGAATAAGTTGCTTTGCAGTTGGAGTAAGATGCTTTGGAGGCAGAATGAAGTTACATCATGAGAGATCAGTTGGAGCAGGCAGTTAACAGCTGGAGTTTGGAGTGATACCTTTTGGAAGAGACTGAAGTTATATCGTGGATTAGTCTGTGGGAGCAGCTGGAGTGAGTTGGACATTGGAGCTGGAACAATCAGACAGAGTGAAGAAGCTAGTGGAGCAGATGGCTATTAGAGCGGCAGAAACTATATCATTAGACTGAAGTTGGAAGGTGAAGACAGTTTGTGGGAGAGAAGAATCCAGTGCAGAGTGATCGGCGCAGATGTGTGTCCAAGAGTGCAGGGGAGAATCTGAGATGAGCCAAGGCACAGTCGAGAGAGGGACCCAGTTGACAGCTAGAACAAGACTTCATAATACTCAGGTGATATCCTTCCTGTTATATTAGTGACCATATATATATATATACATTAATCCTTTCCTTTATTTTCTAGGCTATATTCCCTACTGTATTGTTGCACTGATTAATCCCTTTTCTTTCAGTGGTGTGCAGTCCTGTTATAATTCATTATTCAGCTATATGTGGATGTGTTAGTAATAAAGCTTTATGTATTCCTTAGATGTGTCTATTCCCCTTTACTTTTCAGGCTATGTCTAGATTGCTAGTTATTGTGATATTATAATTTGCTATTGTGTAATAAAGGGACCCCAGTTCTTAGTGAACAGCTGTGCAAGTGTTATTTCTTGATGAAACTAACCTTTCTTCTAATCAGATGTTGTTATGTGGACGGATGTGTTCCCCGTCCGGGAAAGTGGTAACTGAGCAAGGGAGCAGGGAGCGCCTAAATCAGAGAATAACCTTTGTATATTGTGATTTGGCCATTCTTGTGTGAGAGGATTGAACTGTCTATCTAACACATAAAATATAATATTACGTTCCCAGTAGATATTAGATATATAGAGAAACTTCCCAACAGAGAGAGAGAGAGAGCTGAAGGTATTCATAGGACAGAGATTGCCGCTAGAGAGAGTGGTATTAGTGAGAGCATTGATTGTGATCAATGTGTATGCCCACATGATTGTGGCTTGTGAGAGCACCGGGAGGATACAGTGTGTAGTGAGATTGCCGCTAGAGAGAGTGGCATTAATGAGAGCATTGATTGTGGTCAATGTGTATACCCACCGGATTGTGGCATGCATGAGCACTGATTGAGGTCAGTGTGTAATGATAAATGATCAGAACAGCCCCCTTCACTATGAGGAGGAGGGTAGCATAGTCTGGGCCTGATTTTCTGCGAGACTATAAGATATGAGTGTGGTGTGGAATATGGAATTCCTTAGTAATCAGTGAGTATTCCTAGTAATCCTATAGATTTAGTGGCGTTTTTGATGATATGAGCTTGTATATTGCTAATTCCCCATCCCCAGGAAGGTACCTAGGTACTGTGGTAAGTAGGCTCTGGGGAGGGAGATGGTTACGTTTTGGCTGGATTGGTGGTGTCTTGGTGAGCTGGTGATATCTGGTCTGAAAATCCGGTCGTTACACCTGGCGTCACAAATCAGTTTCGAATAAAGTGCTGGGGGAGTGGCCCCTGACATGTATATGGACTTGGAACCCTTAACATTTGACATCTGGGAACAGTCTGTGAATTGCATGGTGAGGTGTGGTCCCTGACCTATGAGCTTGAACAGATGGAGTGTAAGGAGATTGCAGTACATCATGGCATCTGACTTATGCAGTGTAGGAGAAATGTTTTTCATCTTGGTGTTTGAACTGACAGGCTTGAAGGGTAACAGTACGTGATGGAGCCAATTACATCTTGGTGATGATGCAGTTGTAAATAAGTGTATGAAAAAGGCTTGTAAATTGCCTATTAAATGGCTTGCTGCATTTGCTTGTGCTGTGAAATGTGAAATGTTGTATAAAAAAGAAGGCTTGTAATTAGCATGTTATCATTACGTTAGGCAGGAGAGAGCTGGATATCTTTCAAGTGATTAGAGAAAATGTTTAGAAAATGTGTTCAGTTGTTATGTGAAACGTGAGGGGTAAACTTCCATGAGTTTACGGACTGGTGAGAAAAAGTGTCATTCAGTTGGCAGACAGAGAGTTAACATCTTGAACAGGAGCAGTGTTTTTTAAATAGGCTACTTCATATACATCGTGAAAAATATGTGAATATGCCTTTGACAACATCATTGAAAGTGTATGATTCAGAGTTTTGGCACGTTTAAATTACCCGGTAAGACTGCAGACTACACGGGTTTTTTAAATGAGCCTTAGGAGAGGGTTTGCAGCTGAGAATGGACGGTGCAGAGAGATAAACAAACCAGTGTTTTAGATTAGTGATCACTGGTTGTGGAAATAAAACAGACCCAACGTAGAATGTGCTTGAAAAAAAAGTGAAATGCAACCGTGTACTTTTAAAAAATGCTCTGTAGTGTATTTTGCAAATATAGAAAATATAACTGTGATTCTTCCCCCAGAAGCAAGCTGCCCCTTTTGTTTAAAATTCAAATGCAAATGATTCTGTATTTGTGCGCTGATATGTAGCAGAACAGCGTGAGAGAGAAAAATGTGATAAAATGTTCCCACTCAGATGGGAAAAAAGGCTATCTGCAAAAATAAATCTGACTCTTTTAATCATTAGAACAGAAAAGCTTGCGCACATTTATGAATTCCTGGTTATGCTGTGCAAATTTACATGTATAACTCTTTTTTCCTTTGTTTAAATTGATGGTGTCCCAAATGTTATTATGAAAAGTGTCATGTGACTTTTTACGTTGCTGCATGTAGTTACCAATGCATTTGTTTTTAATGCTGCTTAATGTTTTTGCTTTTCAGCCAGTAACAGTAAATTATGGTATATAGTTTGTCTTAGATTCGTTTTTCATGAGGCTGCAGAAATATTTTGTTTCTTAATTGAGAATGCTGTCATGTGATTTTTCAATGTTGCTAAACATTTTGCCTTTCAGCTGCTAACAATGATTAGAGTATTTAGTTTGTTATTAAATGTTTTGCCCTTTAGCTGTTAATAATGTTAGAGTGCTTAGCCTGTTAAGTTCGTTTTTCATAAGGCTGTAGACAAATGATAGTTGAGAACTTGCTTAAATTAGTTAGAAATTACTGTGGAGTGTTTAAACATGAAATGCAGGGTTTGGCTGAAGGTCAAAAGAGGTTAGGTCTGTTTCTTGTTTAAAGACGACAGTATGAGGTTTTATTTAAGAACGAGAAGCTGTACAGGCTGTGAACAGCTAGGTTTTGACCTTGAAGAGATAAGTATGCATTCCACAAAGCCTTTTCTCTTCTCCGTGGCTTTTTATGAGGGAAGGGTGACTTATGAGAGCAGAGACACCCAGTTTATTATTCTTGACTATGATTCAGTTCTTTCCGCAGAAGAAATGTTGATATAAGGAGGGGGTCAGATCGCTCTTCCTCAGTCAGCCCAGACAGCTTCCCCAACTAGAAGATATGGGATGCTTGCAGACGAATAGTTTTCCCCTCAGTAATGTAAACAGAAAAATTGGCAGACGCTTGGCCCTTGGAGTTAGATAAATACAGTCAGCCCAGAAAGCTTCCCTGGCTAGAGATATGGGACGCTTGTAGATGAATAGTTTTCCTTTCAGTAATGTAAACAGAATAATTGGCAGGAGCTTCGCTTCTGCAATGAGATCAGCATTGGCAGCGACTCAATTTTAGATCGCAGAGAGCAGCCGTCTCCTGCTTGTTATGGTTGACGCGGACATCTCTGAAGGGAGGGGTATGCTAGCAAGGAGTGAGAAAGTAGTGAAGTTAGCTGCCCAGCCCTTCTGGCTGTGTAAAGAAAAATTAGATTTTGCCCAAACAAATTTAGAGAATATAATGCAAATAGTTTTATTACACTTTTCCCAAACTTGGAGTAGGATTTTATAAACCACAGGGTTCTTAGAGGGACATTTGAATTGAAGTTTTTCTTTTGCAAGATTGATGATACTTGTCTTTTGTTTTAGGTTGCTGGGATTTGCTGTCGGGGGGTGTGAGTGACACCTTTTCCCGCCCCGCCCTGTTTGTTTTTTTGTCTTTTTTATTTTTATTTATTTATTTATATTTATTTTTTTAAGAATGGAAAAATCCCCAAGCCTGAAGCCAATGCAGATGGCTGACGGCAGACGGGTGCTGATGTTCCATGGATGACGAGATCGGATGGGATTCTTCCTTGGCAAAGGATACAGATGAAGATGGAGGGTCGTTGCCTACACGAATGAACTGTTTTTCTAAGAAGAAACCAATGATGGATTATGAAGAAAAATGCAAACAATATGCTTTGCCCTTTCCTATAGAAGAGAACTTTTCACTTAAATATATTAACTGAACTTTTAAAATTAGTATTAGAATCTACAGTTGGCTGCCCTAGCAGTCAGGTTAAAACTCTATAACATATCTGGATTTCCTAAAAAAATTTTTTTTGACAAAGCCAAGAGTTCTATTTAAAATAAATATATATATTATTAATTGAATTTTTGCAAGTGCTGATCTACAAAAAAAAACAAACATTTTTTATTCGGTTATGATAATGTTTCCCACAAAAGGAGTCCGCAGTGTAATTCCTTGGCCTGCATTCTTGAGTTCCCATGTTTCTATTTCAGATGAACATTCAGTTATATGCCCTTTGATGCCACTTTTGCAGTTACCACATACAGGCCCCAATGCCAATTTTATCTTCCAGTCCTGTTCATGGTTTTGATTTTCCAGTTTAAAAGGTGCAGTGCACATTAATGATTAGGCCTTTGGTTCAATGATTCCTTTTGATATATGTAAATGATACTGTTTGAAAGTCATAGGGTGCAGTGTATAATTAGTGAGCTGCTTTAGTAATCTGATGCCCTGTGATACATGATGTTTTTATTTTAGTATGCTGTGCTATTCTATCATTGCTACAGATTGACTTTGCACTTGTCTATCTCTCACCTATTTAATAGTTTTGCTGTTTTTTATATAACAGTTTTGCCAAAGAATAGAAGGCAGTGTTCTGAATGATGGTGCACACATGTGTTCCACAGATTGATACAGAGGGATTAGGTGCAAACTGTTTCCTGAGTTAGATGACTTATGACCTTTGCCTATTATCTTTGGCATGGTCTATTATTAAAGTTTAAGTCTATGATTCAGCTATTTTAGTTGTAGGGATTTCTGGACAGACGATTTATGTCTGAATTATCTTTTAGAAGAGTATATGCACCACATTTAGATAACTTTCTTTGATTTTCTTGCTTGATATGCATAGTGCTACACCAGCTATTTTATAGAAATGGGGTTGTTCTTGTTTCCCTACTATTTCACTTTCCCTTTGATCCATGAACTCTTAATTAGAACAGTGGGATTAGTTCCAAGGGTGGTCACCGTAGACTTTAAGTTATCCTGGGAGGTGTGTCTTTTAGTTATGTTATGCCCTAGATCTATTAGTAATGGTTGCCCAGACTTTGAGGACCCTTTGTTATGTCTATTTGTCAGATTTTACCAAATCCTTTCAATGACTTTCTTAAGTTGACCAAAGTAGTTAGGCCTCATTTAGGCCCTTTGTTGTTTTTATTTGACAGACATTTCCCCACATCAATAGATTTCATGAGTTATCACTAGAAGTTGAGACACATTTAGTTCAAGGGTGCTTTGGTTAGTTTCTGTTGTTATCAGATCAATCTTAGTTACATTTCAACATTCAGATTGAGGGTGCTTTGATTAGTTTTCAATTGGTTGTCAGATTTACATTCCCTACATCAAGTATTAGGTGGTATTTTCTTAGTTGTCATTCATTTTAGGGATTCTTTTTGTTTTTGATTTTGTTGACAGGTTATGTTGATATTTGTTTATTTGTTTGTTGTTGTTTACGGATGTTAGCAATTAAAGTCAAGGGTGCAATGTAGTGACCGGGGGTTTTGGTTCTATTTCTGAGTGATGGTGACTTTAGCTTGCTACCATCCTAGATCCCTATTCTTAGCTTGTTTTGGTCCTTTTCAGGCCTCTTTTCAGACTTAGAAGCATAAACTAGAGGATAGCCGCTTTATATGATAATAGATCCCTTATTTTTGACTCTAATCCATCTATTGCCTATTGGCTTTGACATAATTATGTGTCCTTTCAGCATTTTCAGGCCTGAAGACCTATATTAGAGGGTGGATCCTGTAGTTCTGACTTTATATTATCTATTGGTAGGGTTTGTGTATGTATTTTGATAGAGCTATGTGTCTATTTCATCCTTTGCGGGCCTACAAGGCCCAGAACCAGAGAGACTCCATTTTGCTTTCTGCCTCTGCTGACTGAGGAGCTTGCAGGGTAAAGGTAATGTTTATAGTTAAGCCTGTTGTGTGATAGAGGAAAGCCAGGGGAGACTGGTTCTTATCGAAAGAATGTGTTTATCTCTTGGGTCCAGACGTAACATGCAGATGGTCACTGCAGTTGCGCAGAGAGCCTCGGAGCTGGCACAGGTATTCGGTGGGAGGCAGCTTTCTGTTGTAAATTTCCATGAGGAGAGAGCATTCCATATTAGCGAAGTGCAGAGAGGCAGAGTGTTCAGATGGTTTTTGGAGCTGAAGAGAACGGTCAGATGAATCTTGGAATGGTAGAGTTCAGATGGTCTTTGGAGCTCAAGAGAGCGGTCAGATGAATCTTGGAATGGTAGAGTTCAGATGGTTTTGGAGCTGAAGAAAGCAGTCAGAAGCAGTTACTTGTCAGAAGGAGTTGTGATCAGAGGGAGCTGGTCAGGATGAGATGCAGTCTGGAGAAGATGCAGTCAGAATAAGTTGCTTTGCAGTTGGAGTAAGATGCTTTGGAGACAGAATGAAGCTGGAGTTTGGAGTGATACCTTTTGGAAGAGACTGAAGTTATATCGTGGATTAGTCTGTGGGAGCAGCTGGAATGAGTTGGACATTGGAGCTGGAACAATCAGACAGAGTGAAAAAGCTAGTAGAGCAGATGGCTATTAGAGCGGCAGAAACTATATCATTAGACTGAAGTTGGAAGGTGAAGACAGTTCGTCGGAGAGAGGAATCCAGTGCAGAGTGATCGGCGCAGATGTGTCTCCAAGAGTGCAGGGGAGAATCTGAGATGAGCCAAGGCACAGACGAGAGAGGGACCCAGATGACAGCTAGAACAAGACTTCATAATAATCAGGTGATATCTGTCCTGTTATATTAGTGCCCTTATATATATACATTAATTCTTTCCTTTATTTTCTAGGCTATATTCCCTACTGTATTGTGGCACTGATTAATCCCTTTTCTTTCAGCTGGGTGCAGTACTGTTATAATTCATTATTTAGCTATATGTGGATGTGTTAGTAATAAAGCTTTACGTATTCCTTAGATGTGTCTATTCCCCTTTACTTTTCAGGCTATGTCTAGATTGCTAGTTATTGTGATATTATAATTTGCTATTGTGTAATAAAGGGACCCCAGTTCTTAGTGAACAGCTGTGCAAGTGTTATTTCTTGATGAAACTAACCTTTCTTCTAGTCAGATGCTGTTATGTGGACGGATGTGTTCCCCGTCCGGGTAAGTGGTAACTGAGCAAGGGAGCAGGAAGCACCTAAATCAGAGAATAACCTTTGCATATTGTGATTTGGCCATTCTTGTGTGAGAGGATTGAACTGTCTATCTACCACATAAAATATAATATTACATTCCCAGTAGATATTAGATATATAGAGAAACTTCCCAACAGAGAGAGAGAGAGAGAGCTGAAGGTATTCATAGGACAGAGATTGCCGCTAGAGAGAGTGGCATTAGTGAGAGCATTGATTGTGATCAATGTGTATACCCGCATGATTGTGGCTTGTGAGAGCACCGGGAGGATACGGTGTGTAGTGAGATTGCCGCTAGAGAGAGTGGCATTAATGAGAGTATTGATTGTGGCTTGCGTGAGCACTGATTGAGGTCAGTGTGTAATGGTAAATGATCAGAACTGCCCCCTTCACTATAAGGAGGAGGGTAGCATAGTCTGGGCCTGAGTTGCCGTGAGACTATAAGATATGAGTGTGGTGTGGAATATGGAATTCCTTAGTAATCAGTGAGTAATCCTAGTAATCCTATAGATTTAGTGGTGTTTTTGATGATATGAGCTTGTATATTGCTAACTCCCCATCCCCAGGAAGGTACCTAGGTACTGTGGTAAGTAGGCTCTGGGGAGGGAGATGGTTACGTTTCAGCTGGATTGGTGGTGTCTTGGTGAGCTGGTGATGTCTGGTCTAAAAATCCGGTCGTTACAGACATGAATATTTCGGACCTATAAGTCTGCCCTAGCCCAATAACGTGAATAATTGTTCATTCAAATCTATATTGTTAGTATACAATTTCAAAACTATTATATGTATGTAACATGCTAAATACTATTTTTAAAATTACTCGCTTTTAAAACCCTAAAGTTCATGGACAAGTCCTTACAGGGCCATCACGTTTCCAGACGCCATTTTTGAACGTGCAGATTTACATGAGTGTCCCAAAGATCACATCGATATAGTGCATTTCAACAATTTTGTTAGACCAAACAACAAAATGTGAATATCCCCCAACACATTTATACCTTCCGTTTTCAAACTTGTTATTTCATAAATATAGTAGTGACATCCAATCTTATGGCCATTATACAAGATGCACAAATTACATATAATCCGTCTCCAGTTTTACTATTTCACCAATATGATCATGAGGTCCGAGCCTATGTCAAACATACAGTATTGCATTGCACCGACTTTGTATTAAATGCCAATTATATTGATTAGTATCTGCTCGCTCAGATAATGCACATTTGTACATGCTAGTTATGTTGCATAAATTGTTATAGATATATATTTACACAACATATTACAGTTCAATTTTCAATCGAATGCCCACCAAGCCTGGCGGACAAGACTAGTATGTCCAAAAGATAAATGATTTTCCAATATAAGTTAATTTATTGAGTGCAATAGTACAAAACCTCTCGCACTCATGAGACTGTTCTCTTGTTTATGATTACTTACTAGAAAGTTGACTAGGCCAGACCGTTAGAGTTGGCAATTTCTTTATATACCAATAAAGTAACTAGTCAAATTTAGACCATTTTCATCTATTAATGATTACTATATTGTCCACTAAGCCTAGCGGGCAGATCTAACCTTTTTCATAAGTTTACAGAAATCAGTCATTTCCCTTGTACTACAGGGAAATGGCATTTTTACTTTCTTTTCTCTTAAAAGACATTCTTACAGGAAATGATACAGTTCGTTATTGATGATAAGACCATTTGAGATACTACGAAGACGACAGATCCATCCAGCCTCGGTCCGTCTGAGCACCTTGGTTCTGTCTCCACCTCTTGCTAACGGTTTCACCTGTTCTATACCATAGAACCATATTTTTGATTCCTCAGGGTGATTTTCATGAATGTGTACAGACACAGGATATCTTTCATCCCTATTTTTTATGGCCCTCTCTTGCTCTTGTATGCAGGTTTTCAGACTTCGAATGCTGCTGCCTATATATATTTTATTACAGGCACAGACAATGATGTACACAGTATGGGTGGTGTTGCAATTTATAAATGAGTTTATAAATAACTCTTTCTCAGTGTTGTGTTTGAATTTTGATTTTCTGTGTAGGTGTAGGTTTCTGAATAAGAGTACTTTGTCTATCCACTTTTTGTATTTTCTGCTCTGCTCTTGTTATATTTTCTTTGGAATAGCTTCTTTTGGTAAAGTTACTCTTTATTTGATTCACATTGTCTCTAAATGATTCGTCAAGGCTGCAATTGCGCCTGGCCCGAATCATTTCCCCATAGGGGATAGCTTTGATGGTACTAGCTGGATGTGCACTTTGGGCATGTAATATACTATTACATGAGGTGGGCTTTCTAAACATAGTGCCATGTATCTTTTTCATTCATGTGAAATAGTTTCAGATCTAAGAAATCAATGCTCTCCCTGGAGTATGACATAGTTAATTTGACATTAAATTTGTTGTTATTCAGATGACATTGGAAAGCAACCAATTCCTCTACACCTCCATTCCAAATGAGCAAAATGTCATCTATGTACCTGGCATAGAAAATGATGTTATTCATCCATTGCATGGCCCCTGGTCCCCGGGCATGCTCCGCCTCATACAGACCCATAAATAGGTTTGCATAAGACGGAGCAAACCCGGACCCCATGGCTGTTCCACGTTTTTGCAGGAACCACGTGCCATTGTGCAAGAACACATTCATGGTTAACACCATGTGTGCCATATCCAACAGCATCATTGAACGGTCTAAATGAGAAGCACTTCTTTTGTACACAAAGTGCCTCAAAGCCTTCAGACCACAGTCAGTATAAATGCATGTGTATAGGCTTTTTACGTCCATGGTGACGAACATCAGTTCATCACTTTTCCATTCAAAATCATCAAGTTTGCTTAAAACATCTCTGCTGTCTTTTAAATAGGCTGGTAAATTACGCACTAGAGGTTGTAGAAAACTATCTATATACTCAGAAAGATGCTCTGTAGGGCATCCATTCCCTGAAATTATAGGTCTACCCGGGGGGAAACCCCCCCCCTTATGTAATTTGGGTAGTATATAGATACAAGGGTGTCTACTGTCCTTTGCCTGTAAATATTTGTATTCTCTATCCGAGATCAAGCCTGTTTCGTGCCAATCTTTTAGTCTGGCATTGATGGCACTTTCAATTTTAGGGATGGGACATTCCTTTTGGCGTTCGTAGCAGGTTGTTTCACTCAGTTGTTTATCTATTTCTCCCAGATAGTCTTTGAGATCCATCAACACAACTTTCCTCCTTTGTCTGCCTCACGCACGGCAAGCTCCCTATCTTCTTGTAAGTTTTTTAGGAGGTCCATATCATCTTTAGAGAGGTTGTAATGGTGTACACAATGAGAATATCTGCCATGGTTATCCTCTAATTGGTGTAGCTGAGACGTTACCTTTTCCAAAAATTCCTCCAAATGTATATCCTGCACTCCTGGTGGTAAGAATGTAGATCTATTTCTCAAGCCATTATCAACTGTGGTATCCTCATAAATATCAAGCAAACCCGCCATCCGTCTAATATCTAGATCGTCCTCATCTAGAGTAGCTAACAAATGGATACCATCTAAATCACAGATAGTCAGACCATGAGCATCATTTGTGTTTCTTAAAACATTAGCGGCAACAGACTGATGTTCTGCAAAGTATTTCTTTAATTTTAGTTTTCTCACAAATTTGTACAAATCGGCATGTAATTCAACATAATTACAGTTTTTACTTATACAATAGTTTAAGCCCTTCTGCAAAATACATGTCTCTTTTCCCGTCAAATTTTTAGATGATAAATTTACATTTTCTGTCACGTTATCTATTTCTTGGACATTGTCAATTTGCTTTGTAGGCGTGTTTGCACTCCTGCTTTTCCGTTTCTGCCCTCCCCGCCTGGTTCTACGTTTAGAATTTTTCGTCGGTTCCCCAGCGTGTAACGCTGGACCTCCTGTAAAAAAAGGGAGGTTTGGGGAGTGGCCACCATACTACTGGTGCCTTCCCCTGGTATCACTCTCAATGGATGACAGGGAGCTGTTGCTAGTTGAAATATTTAATGGTGTTTTCACAGTTTTGTCTACAGTTGTTTGTTTGGGGTTCACGTCATCGTATTTTTTAGCAAACGTGAAAACCCTACCTCTCTTGTAGTCAATTTCATCCCTTATGATCTTTTTCTGGTTTTTATCTTTAAGATAAATCTAATAATTCATTAACTCTTTCTTCAGGATTTCATAGTTCTTCTGTGTATTATCTTTCAGGTTAATTTCTGAAATTTCCTTCTCCAATTTTGCAATTTCCTCTCTAATTTTCAGACCCTTTCTTTCAGCGTTAGTTATCAAAATTTGCATCATGCGAAATAATGAATCGTACAATCCCTCTTCCCAGTCTTCCAACAGGTCACTATCTAAATCCTCATAGTTAGGAAAGATCAAAATTCTTAGGCCGCTGGGTATCTTTTTGTTTTCAACATATTTTTTTAAAGTAGCCCCGTCCCACCACTTTCCCAATTCTTGTTTTTTTTGTCTCTCCAAGCGAATTAATTTCTCTTTTAATCCCTCATTTTTCTGAATTTTACTTTGTGCATCTTTTGTTGGTGAGCTATTGCCTTTTTTAAATAGCTCCCCCAGCATTTCTTCACGATTATCTTCGAAATTCATTATATTTCA
This sequence comes from Lissotriton vulgaris, assembly GCF_964263255.1. Lineage (NCBI taxonomy): Eukaryota > Metazoa > Chordata > Amphibia > Caudata > Salamandridae > Lissotriton > Lissotriton vulgaris. Next base: position 720,485,485 of record NC_141696.1, read on the forward strand.
AGTTATAACCCAGATAGTGCAAGTCTGCCCAAATTTAAAACTAACAACACTAAAGCAACAGGGGTATAGGGCAAAGAATGACTGCACTTTATCCAACATTTTGTGGTCTATTTATTCTCAGAGAATTCTGGGTGCCAGGAACCTGAAGTCCCTTACCCTAGACTCCCAAGGGCAATGCCCAAAAAGCTTTGCAATGAAACACAATGGTTCAGCACTCCCCCACAATAAACAATAACAATGATAATCAAAATAATGATTTAAGGAATCAATTCAGTAGGACTTAAAGTTTTCTTTTACTTTTATTCAAAATCTTCATACAGAGCGTAGCCAACGAGTTTCATCCAAAGGACTTCTTCAGGGCTAAAAAAAACGAGTATACAAAAGATACATATATTATACAAAACTATTTACAATATAAAAGCAGTTTATGATACATCATGATTGCAAATACATAATATATATACATTTACAACTGGAGTCATAAACAAGATTCACCTACTAAAAGAATTTACAGTCTATCGTCTATTTATGCCTTCTTCAAAAAAGATGTCAATAAATGCTTTATGAGAATCAAAAGAGGGAAAGAGATCTAAAATGAGCATGCTGCTTGGTACAGTCGGTTAACATATCAGATTAATAATCCTTTTGGGCAGAATCAATGTCATTGCACATAGGACCGTTTATATTTCTAAAGGGGCATTTAAATCGAAGACAGGGAGGATAATTTCATGCCTATATTGTAACTTAATCTAAACCTAAGATGGGTTTAGTAAATTCAGTGCTTTGTCTTATGGAAAGATTCGGAGATTATGTCAAGTGTGTTCCAGAAATATGTTATTCCAAACTTCAGTATGTGTGACAGTAATCGCCTATTACGAGAGGAAAATGTATCATATTTTTATTTCAATTTCCACAGCTATAGATATGCTGCTAGGGAATTTAACACAAATACATTACATACCATATTTTTTATAGAACAGGCCAATCCTTCAATTTAAATATTCATATTTGTCGCCGGTCAGGAAGGATAGTTTTAAATGGTGCCAATATTCGCATCCAATCACTAGGGCGTCTGTATTCGCCTTGATTGAAGAATCAAAAATAATAAATATATTAGATCACATGCTTAATAAACCATAGATCACATATAGCAATATATTATGCGAACAAAAAGAGTTTCCCTTGGGCATGGGGTCACCGAGAATCAAGCCATGATATTACCACAGTGTCTAAGCTAGATATCAGGAGCCATATAGATATAACCAATGATCGGACAGCCTCCATAGTGCATGTAAAGGCATTCGGCTATTTTAAGGCAACTATTCTCGTAGCTCAATTACACCCAGAAAAAAAACATAGGGGCCCTGCATGAATAGGTTAAATTTCCTACTTTACGTGCAGCCAACAAATGTCCGAATAAGAACTACAGCGATGTGCTGTATAACATATACTGCACACCAATAGAATGCCTCGTAACAGTCTTTTAAGTTAAAACGAAAGCAGATCGTCAAGTCTATTTCACAAGACCTGGAGGTCCCCCAACCCTTATATTTCCAACACTGTAAACTTTATCGAGAAGACGGGGAGGTGGCAACCCCGACTATTAACAAGTAAACAATCTCCCTCCTCCTTTGCTTACTTGTATATAAGCAGCGTGTCGGCTCAACCGAAATGAATTCTTTATAATTGTCTACGGTTAATGTACATGTTTTACAAATTGCCCCATTTTATTGTTGTAATGTTGCTTTTATGGTTTTTTACTCTTAAAACCGAAAAAAGTATTTTTGAATTTGACTTGCTTGGTGTTTTTTTAACAAATATACCATTAGGTCCTTACCATTTACCGCTCTATGAGCAATTTATAATAGCTCGAAGGAAGTTTTTGTTGAACTTGGAAGCCATTGTTAAATCTTTCAGACAGGAGAGATGTAGGTTTATGTCTTTACTTTTAGAAGTAGTCTTATGGCTTAGTTTTGAATTCTCTAAAGCCTTTTCATGCTTGAGAATGCCATGATATAGGGCCAGATGTAGCTCACCAAATACCGGTCGGTAACAGCCGATTTCGGCCGTTATCGACCGGTATTTGGTTTGTGACATGTAGGGGGCCTGAAATGTACCGATTAGGTAAATTTACCGAATCGGTAAATTTACCGAATCGGTAAATCTACATGTAGGTGGCACTGAAAACAGTGCCACAGGCCCTTTAGAGTTCGTTATTTACCATCAAATACTATTTGATGGTAAATAATAATTCCTGTGTACATGCACATCTGTGCATGTACACCTGTGCCATGTTGCACACATACATGCCCTAAGGGCATGTATGTGTCTCAAATGGCACACAAGCCTGAATCAGGGGTGCAACAGGGTGTCAAAGTGACACCCTGTCCCCCTTGTCGATTCGGTAATTTTACCGAATCTGTATTTACCGATTCGGTAATTGCCATTGATTCCTATGGGCCTCAAGGCCCATAGGAATCAATGGCAATTACAAATACCGAATATTGCTGAAGCGTTAATTTATTCGGTAAATATACCTACATAGCATTTAACGATTTGTAAATACCGAATTGGTAAAATTCGGAATTTACCAATCGGTAAATACTAATTACCTACATCGGGCCCATAGTTTGTTAACACAATGCAGTTTTCAGAGGATGAGTGATGTAGTTGCTGGAACCTCTTAAGGATACCTAAGATGCAGAAAAATGCCCCAAAGTGTTTCCATCATGTAGACGGTTAATTTAGATATCCTGTCTGCTTAAGTATTTATGAAAAATACTGATTCTATGATATTTTTAAAATGTCATACCTATTTAGCTATTTTTGGTGAAAGTCCCAATTCATTTGGCCATAAAGATAGAGGATCCTGACTTTTCCATGCACTACAAGTCAGCATTTAGGTTTTTAAAGCATTTCATTTGACGTCATTCAATATCGCCAATTAATCTATGGTTATTATATGGTTATTTTTTTTCTTTTCAAACTGCCCTATGATTATACCTCTCTGGATCTCTCTTTACCATGATGGCCCCCTCTCTCTCCCTTACTGCCATCCTGGCAGTAGCAGGTGAATACCAGACCAAATCTGAGAGTTGACCTTACCTATTTGGGACTGTACTTTTTCAGTGCGCAGATTTACCCGCAGGGGGGAGGAATTCCAACCCTGCTATTAAGGCACGTTGGGTACAGGCGGCCGGTTCAGCTACTCTGGTCAGAGGTGAATGAGGGCACAACAAGAAATTAGGTATATATTTATAAGCCAACAAAAATCACAATTTGCATTGGTTTATAACCAAAAGTTACAGAATGCAGTGCATTGCACTGCCTTATGTTACTTTTCATTAAGGGGGCAGTCCATAGGTGGTGTATGGGTGTTCTCATGCAATCACACATTGATTTTGATGCAAATCCATATTTACAAACTCTTGTAAACATGGATCTGTGCTAATATTCTATGACAAATCACTCTAGTGCACACATACAAAGAGGAGTTTACCTTATACCATAGTTTCTATGGAGGAAGGCACCCCTTCCTGCACAAACATTTTCCTCATCACAATGCAGACAGTGTGCCTAAATAAAGAAACAACTGTAAAATTGAAAATGTTAAAACTTTCTGTAAATATGGAGGAATTTGAAATTAGAGGCTAGCAATTAAGTTTGTGTACACAGATTTATTCCTGGTAGCAGTGCAAATGCATCAACTAGAGTATACTATGGAAGATGGGTGGCCACAGCAGAATTTATTTCCCATTTTTTTAATTTGTTTGTGAATTTAATATAATAGTTAATCATTTGTTCATTTGTTTGATGAATGCTTGTTTCTGTATTTTTGTGCATTGGTTTGAGGTTAAAATCCTCTATTTACCTTAAGCCAAGGTCCCTAGCTTTCAATATGACTAAGTGGAGTTCCCAGGATTCTAATAATGAATCAGTGGGGATCCTTGTATTCCAGTGATTCTTAAGAGGAGGGCCACAAAAGGCAAAAGGTTGAGGACCCCTGCCCTACGGTGTAAGTGTGCCAGTGTTGCACATGGGGGCGGAGTGTCTGCAGGGAGTGTGCTCTCTATGATGACATCTGTGCAACATGAAGGCTATCAATTTTAGGGACTTAGCTACCTGCGTCTTATTGATTGTGCAAAAGAGTTCACCTATGCGCAAAGGGCCCAGCACAGGGTTAAGGCTTTGCATAGTAAGGGCTTGACCATCTCATGAGGCTTTGGTGTCTGCAGTGAGTGGGCTCTCCATGAAGACTCCAGTGCAATTCAAAGGCTGTACGCGGTAGAGGTTTGGCCACCCCGTCTCAAGGATTGCACATAAGAGCTTCCCTACCTGCAAAGGGTCTGGTACGGAGTGAAGACTGTGCATAGTTAAGGGCCAATGGGGCTATAACTATAACACACACCTTCTCCATGCACTGCTTATTCCCTTTCATAGACCATCAACTGTAGAATGGTAAATGGTAACATTTCTAACAAGATTAATGCTTTGCAATTAAATTGGTTATTTCGCACAAGACTCATGAGGTGTAATTAAATCGTTTACGAGATCAGTGTGGATGATACAGCGGCAAGTTATAGTTAATGTAGTGTGGCTAGTGAGTTGACAATACTACGTACGGAGGTGTGTCACTTATGGGATTTTTCGGACTGCCATTTAACTATAACTTTTAAATGTCTACGGTTGTGTAGTTTAAATTGGTTTTGGATAGAAAGAATAAATAATGCTTTCCTAACTGTAACTAACATTTAACCTTTTTTTAAATTTAATGTCTATGTGTTTTTTAATTATGAAAAACGTTATTGTTATGTATCAGAAAGTAAATCCATAATTCTAGTTGAAAACAGCAGTACAGATTAATATATAAAGGTTCCAATATTTCTCTTAGGGAAAATATTCTTGCTTTCAACCAACTTTTACACTTCTCTCCAATTCCTGATAGTTGAGCAGCAAGATCCTGCCCTGCATCAGGAGGAGGAGGAAGAACAGAAGGAGCAGATAATGGTACAAGAAAAACGGGAGGTGGAGTCCAGCAAAAATCTCAGAGTCTGTTGTCTGGCAGTTTTTCTCCTTCCCACATGGAGAAAAAAGAGTCTACACTAAACTTGTTAATTGCAACCTTTGTCAGAAGGTTATTTTGTCATGGCAACAGGCAGTAGTACTCGTTTGGGACTATGGGGATGTGAAAGCACTGTTGCAAGGATTCTGCTCATACACAGAGCTATGCGCAGGAAACCAGGACCTCAGTGTGTAGTGGTGTACCAGAAAACCCACCTCAGTTCCCAGAACCCCAATCCGACCAGCTATAGTGTCTCATTAATTCTCCGTACTACAGTGAAGCTACCAATGCTTAAACATCTTAGCACACATCACTCTTTCCCTCTCAGGAATTGCGGGAAGAAGAACACTCTTTCGTTCAAACACTCATACTTGTCCACAATGTGAGTAAACAGAGACACTATAGTTTAAAATGTTTATTTTAACTAATGTGCTCTTCAATGCAGTATACTAGCCAACACCAGCAGCAAAATGCATATGAACAATATAATTAGCAGGGTTACAATTCCATAAAGCACAAAAGGAGAAATTATATTATAATGACAGTGGAAACAGGACTACTGCACCTTACCTCCCTCCCCATGCTATAAGCTATTTTATTATAAGTATAGAAGACCTCTAGGCTTTGTCAGGGGGACTCCATACCTCCAAGTTTAGATGCAGGGAATTACATATCAGGACAAGCACAGCTCTTCTTAGTTGGAATGAATCTCTCCAAGTGCCTTGTCATGCATGCAATGCCATATTAAAATCACTCGACCTTCAGTAGTACAGCTGTGTTCGATGTTGTATCTATGGGCATGGGACTGACCAAAGTGAATCAACAGCATACATTGTTTTTTTACCTTGAACACGCTGTGCAGAAGAAGAGCATAGTGTACAGCTAAATGTGTGAAAAGTAGACATGTGAGAATGCACCAGCAGCCTATCCAAGAGAATAAAGCAATGTAGTAACATGCGCAAAAGCGGCAAGATCGCTGCCAAGCATATGGTAACTAATGCTAACTTAGCAATGTCTGCAGTTAATTCTATGACCTCACAACACCCTCCCCTGGTCAGTCCATCAGACAGAGGTTTATGCAGAACACAGAGTTCAAGAAGTCTGACTCAGAAGTTAGAGCATTGATTATGAAGTGGTTTGCGAATCCAGGAAGTGTGTTGGATTTCAAATTCAGCTTTTCAATTTTCGGCAGGAAAGTAAAAAATATATATTTTTATCTTTCAACAAGGTTGACGTATACAAAAATATTAGCACAAGAGGAAAGAAAATAAAAAAATTCCAGCCATGTTAATCCATCAAAGTGTATGAGCAGTAAGTTGCAACAGCCTCCAAGAGAAAGTCATTGTTATCGTCAGAGAAAAGAGACCCATCCATTCAAGCAAAGTGAAAGAACAAACGTGTTCCTCAACCAGGGGTGCCTCGAGCACCATTAAAGGACAACTTGTGTGATACTCAATGTAACTTCGTTGTAAGAAATCCTGTGCTGCTGCACAGATATCCCACTGTGCCAAAACTCCTAGCGCAGCGGCGCAGGCCATAATCCCAACACCAGAACACTCTTGCTCATGGGACACTAAGAGACTTATCAGCAGATCAAAATCCGGTGCAGGAGACACCGTGTGGGAGAGGCAAAGGTCCAAGACCCATTCAAGTGAAAATTCCAGGCCAGTGAAAACAGGTTGCACGCAAGTGTAGTATGCAAAACGAAAGGACAATCCGTAAGCCCCGCTTAGTGTGGCCAGGGGCAGAGTACCATAGCATTCAGGCATACGGCTACGAAGTGTCTGCAGCCGGTCTTGGCTGTGTAGGGCCAAAGGAACAGCAGCCATTGCGCTGCAGGCAAATCAGCAGCAGTACTCCAGCAGCTAAGGCAGGTAATAGTGGCAACCCACCGTACACGCTGGAAAAAATAGAATGAAGAAATGCTGGTATGACACCAAAAATAGTTTGGAAAGAAGACACAAGGCCAGAGCCCACAATTTTAAAAAAATGTGCCAGGCCGGTAGTGTGAGAGGCATTGAAAATAGTATGAAATAAAGCACCAAAATGCAGTGGGAGGTCAGTATTGGGCCTGCACCTCTGATAGGGTATTGGCCACATGAAGGACGAATGTTTTACGTGCAGATGTGAGAGAAACGTCTTTTGGGGATAACAATGTTCTAATTCTGCTCAACTTATCGAAGTCTGCCTTAAAGGTCGGAATGGGAGGCCAGACCGAGTTATCGAGTCTCCCGTGTGGGGTTGGAAACAGTAAATTTTTACAGCAAACCACACGTTCCGAGACTGTCACAATGCAGGGGATGCCGGCAAGCATACCGCAGCAGTCCTCATTAGTCAAAAGCAGAAAACTACAGTTTGCAAGCAGAATGAAAGTTGGTGTAATACTTGGCACTGGAATACCTTTTAGAACGCATGCGAGATTTGGGGCCGTTAAATTACAGGCTCCGTGCAATTGTATATTCTTACCTAACCAGCGAATGACCTATGGTCAAATTGCATGATTCCCCAGTTAAATAAACTTCTTTATCATCTCTCAAGCATCTGTAAGCGAATGGTAACGACCACACCTCATGAAGGAAAGCACTACTCAGGGGTTCATAGTGGCCTACGGGGCAATGCTTCATGCAGGAGCTACATTTAAACAAAGCAAATGGTAAGGTAATCACCCCGTGAATGATCCAGACAGCAGCTCCAGTTATGGTCACAGAAAAAGGCAAATGTTCTAATTTTTCAATATGTAAAGGAGTGTATGTTGCATCTTTCATGGACATAAACTGCTGTTTGTCTGTTAAGAGAAAAGGCAAAAATAAAGATGTCACGTTCAAATAATTCCATGGAAATGTTCACATCTTAAGAGTTTGTAACGTCCATGCAAACTGCATTACTGAACGCAATTGATTCTGTCCATGATACAAAACAGATACATCATCTTGCACAATATCAACATCAGATGAAACAATACTGTCCAATGTGTAAATGCGGAAAGAAAGTGTGTTAATTCTATTATCCACAACAGCAAGGACTTTTTCCAAATTAGCCTGGTCTATTGCCCTTAAACGGGAAGCAGCCTCAATTTGGGACAGCTTCCATATTTTGTTTGTAGGTTGCTTTAATAAATCATTTTGATCTAACACCTATAGGCCCCTTTATAAAATCTGTCAAATCAATGCCACCTGATAATAATGACAAATGTTGTTTTACTGACAACAGTGTTGAGTGTTTTACCCAGTTTTGACATATTTTCCAACAGAGTAAGTGGTAACCAAATGGGAGTTAGAAAAACATGGATTAGGCCTATCCTGTATATGGCCAGGAGACTTGTCATGGAAACGGAGTTGACAAGCATCAGAAGTGGTCTGCCAAACCAGCCAACCCTGAGGGTCTAAAGCAAAAATATTAAAAGTTACATTTTGAATTAGGGATTGTAAGTCATCAATGGAATAATCAGTATGATTGGTCCAGTTTAGATATTCAGCCAGAGTAGGAATGGCAGGGGCATTCATTCGTTTCGAAATAGCCAATCCAAAATACGTAGTCTGATAGACCGAATCATTTAAAAATAAAATGTAAGTCGGGATGAGGCACGTGCGATGTAAAGCTTCAGTGCCCTGCACCTGCAGGATCTAGAACCCCAAACAGATTTAAGATCTATTGTGGCCTTCCACAGATCATAGCCACCCACTGAAAATTCATTAATAAAGGATTGTGAATACACCAATTTGGTGTGGGTGAGCATCACTTTAGAATTCGACGAAACATTTAATTTAAAATAAAATGATTCCTGTATGGATTTATCAAAATCTGTAAAATATGTACATTTTTTCATGAAAGTTCTTGAGCTACCTTCTAATGGAGCTGGACAATGTTCACATTGTGTGTAATAAAAAAAATTCAAAATGTATTAGCTTTATGCAGGTAATGATGGCCATAATGCTGGTAGCAAAACAAATCAGCATAATTTGCAGTATTCAAATACAAATCTTAAGCATCAAATGCAGCATAATCTTTCAAATCTGAAAACAAAGATTGTATTGCATGTATGTCCCAATCATCAGACCGTATATTGTGTTTAACTACATCACCAATGGAAACACAAAATACATTTGGTACATTAATTATCTCTGTAGGGTCATGACTTTGGCACTCCACTGCATCTCAAACTATGCCATCTGCAACTGGCCAAGCGGAACTGTTGACAAAAGTCAGGTCCCTTTTCATGATGTGTGAAGATGAATGCGGGGCCAAAGTTCCATCAACCAATTTCACAGCAGAGCATTCAGGTATGTGGTGACCATTTATGAGAAGGAAAAAGAATGTCACAAATCCAATCGATATAAAAAGAAACATGGCAAAAAGGACCATCCAGATGTATGTCCAAGGTAGAATCAAATAAGTCAGTTTAAACTAGGCCCCAAAAACAGAGAATTTGGTAGTTGTTAATGATAATGTAGAGTTTGAATCAAATGAGAAACGTGACTGGAGAAGGGTATCAGGTTGCAAACCAGGCGACGACTCGGTTGCAGGATAAGTATACTCTATTTCTTTATTAAGACTGGAAGTAGGGAGGTTTAGCAGAGGGTTAATGACAGTGTCCATCTCTATGGTAGTATCAATCTGCGTGGTGTCTGGATTCATGGAAATCGCCGTACATGAAGACTCTGGTGTTATACTACTCAGGATCGGCCAGATGTTGTAACTTGACATTGTCCACAGAGATGTTTCTGTTGTCTTTTTGACCAGGAAGTGGTGGTAAAATTACTGTACGAGTTCCCTTCCCGCCAAGCACTGGGACAGATGCACGATAAGAGGGGCCAAACTCTTTTTTGTTCTCCACCTTCTCTCAGACCAGGTCTCTGACTTTGGGTAGCCAGCCCACTACCGGAATCTGCAGTGATGCATCTGTGGCAGAGGGTAAATGTTTCTTTGCAAGACTGTCCCGGGTCTCTTGTAGCTTCTGTAATACAGCAGAATGATTATCTACTTCAAAGGATGCAGCAGTTGCCGAAATGTCTAGACCATCAAGGTCTGACACAAATATTTTCATGCCAAAGAGCATTTCGTATGGGGTCCGCCCACCCAGAGATCTTCTAGGGAGATTATTTAGTACACGTTGTACCCTATTCAAATGGGCGAACCAGTTCCTGCCAGTACTTAGGTCCCTAGCTGTCAAGGATTGCTTTAAGTCACGATTCATTCGCTCCACAAATGAATTACCTCCAGATCTGTATGGAGATGAAAATTTGACCTTCACTCCCAACGACCCCATGGCCTCCTTGTATGGCTTAGAAGTGAACACCGGACCCTGGTTTGAATGGAAAGTGCCACATGCAAAAATTCCCACAAAGACACACAAATCCCTGTTGACAGTTCGAGCGTCAACACTTCATTGTGGCCACACCCAAAGAAAACGTGTGCACAAATCAACTGCAACTAAGATGAATTTATAGGCAGTATCTGAAGAAAATGCACCGCAGTGATCTAAATAAACACATCTAAAAGGTCTATTAGAAATACAAAGCAATGTTTGTGGTGGACGTGCTACCATAGATGGTTTAATCTGTTGGCAAATATCACATGAAAGCACATAATTACGGGTTTGTTTATACAACCCACGCCATCAGTGACGCTGCTGTAAGATTGAAACAGTCGCAGACACTCCAGCATAGGCCAAAGCTAAGTCTTCCTGTGCAGCTGTTATCAATGAAAGTCTGCGGTCCCCGTTGGGAATTAACCTGTCACCAACGTCATTAATCCTCATATAAGGGACTTTATCAGGAATTAAGTGATAAGAGTATCTAGTAGGGAAACCCTGCTGGGAATTTCCCCCCTTCTCTGTAGCAGCAATAGCTGCCAAGATGTTATTATCAATCTTATTCATGGATCTAGATACCGCTGCAACTGAAAACGTGGCTACTGCTGATTTAGCTGCTTCATCAGCTAAACTATTGCCAACCGCGTGTACTCCTACATGCTGGTGGCCAAGAGTATGAATTACATGTGTGAGAGGCAGACATTGTTTAAGATCTGCGACTCAAACCCAAAGCATTTCATGCTTGATTGCGCTGCCTTTAGAATTACGATAGTCATTTTGAGACCAAAAGTGTAAGTTGTCATTGAAAGACTGAAAGCAGTAGTAAGAATCACTTACAATGAGAGTAGTCACATTCGGATCTGCAAACTCAAAGGTGAGCACCAGAGCGCGCAGCTCAGCTAATTGGGCAGTACAGTGATGCAGCGGTAATTTCTCAATGCAAAACTCTCATGCTACCTCTATTTACTGCTGAAAAGGTGTTGGGCCCTTAACACCATGTATTACCTTCAGGAGACTTTAAATAAACATGAACAGTCAAAAATTCAATTATTATTTAAGTCAATGAAGAGAGTTGTTGAGTATTTCAAAGGGTTTTATTTTCTAGTCAATAGTTAAGTTTTTCTCTGACCCTTAATTCATTAGTAAAATATCAATCAGGTTACAGAATTTGCAAAACAGGAAAAATAGCATTAATACAGAACATATTACAGTCTGCATATAAGCATTACATGTAGAAAAGAAAATGTGGCGCAAAATATCAGTCAAAACTCTTAAAGAGTGTGTAAGAAAAATAATCTTGCAAGGCTAATCAATAATTAGTTTGCAAAAATCTCCCATAAAGAGAAATACATGCATAAGACAAATACATCTTTTCAGACCTAATTAATTAGTCAAAGCATACACTTAAAGTTTAGCATCTAAATCTAAAAAAACTTTCTATCTGTTGCTGCTCTCTGCATCTCTGCCACTGTAATAGGAGCTTCTCCTTGAAAGCACCCCCTCCTTCACCAGACCTTATAGGACTGTGGCCTGGTGCCCAAAATATGATGTGCCAGGACTTTCTGAAAAAAAACCATGAGCAAGGGAACCTCTCCCTTCTCCTCGGACGCAATCTCTACCCTCCGCAATCTCCCGCGACGTTTCTCGTACCTAGCCCTTATAAAAAATAAAGCAGAGCCTAAGCCAAAAGCCAAAATGAGCAAAAAGCCAAACACGCCTCCAAAAAGGTCATTATTTATACTCTAATTCTTGGCAGATTACACAAAATGTTGCATCTTCAAAAAAGACTTGTACTTGATTGGTCAGCTATGATGGCAAGAGGTTTCACTATCCTGACTCATTGGAAATGTCTAATCCACACCAGTTTTAACAAAAGAAACATTAATGCTTATATACATTTTATAAGTTTAGCAACATTTACTAGGAACATTTTTTCATTCTAATTTCCTCCTTCCTGTCACATCGCAGGCTGGACGGATACTTTAGCTAACACTGGTACATTGGCACAATCCCAAGAATGCACAGTTCCCAGTGGCCTTGACTCCTTCTTGTCATGAGGAAAGCTGGCACAGTCTGCGCATGCTCACTTTTCTTTAATGCAAGTCATAGCCTTGCTAGATTCACAGGTAGCCATGTTTTCTTAGGTCCCAAAAATAAAACAAACACAAAAGAATATAAATTTCATGTAAATCAGACATTATGTTTCCCTCCCTCATATTAATATCCCTTATAAATGTTTACCTGTCCAAGCTATTAGTTTAAAGCAGCTTTTATGATTGGTTATGTGCAACATGCAAAAAATGTGCAATGTACATCATAGCATTTGTATGCTGTAGTGTAAATTTTAAAAGTGCACACAGTTAATACAGAGCACACAGTTAATACAGCGCCTACAGCAACATGCTTTAATGTATTAGACAGCTTTTCATGCAAAAAAAGCATTTAGCCCCATGTGTAGTGTTTGGTGAATTGTTAATTCGCACACATTATAATGAGATCCTCGGGGGGAGCAGAGCGGAGCGGTCTCCCCCCGCGGATTTTCGCCCGGGTGGACGGACCCGGAGCAATGATGCGTTAGGACAGGGCGCGCGCGTAGATTACTGCGTAGGAGTTTAGTCAGGGGATAGGCGCCATGTGAGTTTACAGGCATAGGAGGCAGGAGTTTTTAGGCAAGGCGAGGCTTAGGCAAGGAAGGGGCGCTGCGGAGGTGGAGTCGGAGCCTGCGCTAGGAGGAGCCGTTTCTCATGACAAAAGAGCGAGTTGGTGGTAGGCGGTGAGAGCGCTTCTGCAGGCAGGGCGGTGTGTCGCTAATTATTAATTTAATTGTGTGTTGTTTGTACGGCGCGGACTTTGTCAGGGGAAGCCGGAGTGCTTCACAGGGGAACATTGAATTATTAATTATTTCTTTATTAGTGCGATTTTGTGTGGCACAAACTTGGCCCGGAGGTGTCGGAGCGCTTTGCATGGGAGCCGGTTGAGGCACTTAGGGACTTTGGATTGCATGTGTTACATACAGGATTAAAAAATAAAAAAATTATTACTGCAAATGTACAAGATGTAAAGTCACATAAGGAGGAGATACAAATGGAGATACTCTAAGAGTCTCATAGGCAGGGTAGATAGTACAAAGGTCTATTGCATATACTAGTGATTGGAGTCAGCTCTATATACATAGAGAAGGCATATAGCTGGAGATGTGGGGGAGCATTGCAGCTGACCAACTGGCAGAAGCGAGGGTGGCATTGATTGGGGTGGGGGGGGCGGTCGTGAGAGAACGGGGTACAGGGGGTGGCAAGCAGTGCATTACATGAGGAACAAACTGTCTCATGAGCAGGTTACGAAGCGTACTACGTACAAGTGGAGGTATACTGCTGCAGTGGGTGGGGGGCGCTCAAACATGGGAATGCACATGACATAGGCAGTGGCGGCAATTGTGCAGGTATCGACAGCAAGCAAAAGCAGGAGGTAGATGACGGTGTTACAAGAAGGACAGTGGTATGTGCAGGTTACCAAAGAGTGCAGAGCACAGGTTAAGGGTAGTACTACAATAATGGCAGGCTATCAAACCTCAAGGACACACTGGGAAGGCATTTCCATCGTCATTGACTTGCTTCGGACGGGCTCGGTTATGGAAGAAGACGGAAGAGCTAAGTGGCCATGGATTGCAGCGTCAAGAGGGAACCCAGTCATCCACCTGCCACCCTCAAGTGGACTTTGACTTTGATTCAATGGGGGTGGTTTGTAACAACTGCAGAGACGGAAGGTATCAGCAGGGCTCCTGCGAGGAGTAAGTATATGGCGGTTTTGACCGGAGCGGTTAAAATTTGGTGGCGGACCTGTTCCTTGGGCAGGTCCTAGTTTTTCTTTATCAACATTTGCGAAGCAGGAGCGGCTTTGCGTAGGTCACAGTATTCACGAGACTTTACTAGTGCGGTGGTCTCTGCTGTTAATCTTCAATGTGGCTGCTTGGGGTGTGGGGTTACACACTCGGACGTGTGAACTGCGGTGATGAAAGGTATTTCGCAGGGTTACTGCGAAGGGTAAGTATATGACGGTTTCTAACTGGAGCGGTTAGAAATTGGTGGAGGACCTTGCTCCTAGGGCGGGTCATAAGGTGTAATTTTAACAGTTGCGACGCAAGCTGTGACCTCTGGATGGTGTATGATGGCAAATTGGTGATGGCAAATTGCCAAATACTACGATAATATTGAAACTTTTCTGGTTGATCAAACGGAGTAAAAATGTTGGCTATGAATGGACTGTGGTGTTAATAATATGGGATTTATATTGAAAATGCGGTTCCGGTGGTAGACACTCCGGAATTGGGGTTGGGGTTTTTCGGGGTAAATTCACGTCTGCCAGTATTTTTTCAGAGATCACGAGCGGATTTCATGACGGATCAGGGTCAGCGAGTGGGACATCGTGGGCGTGATGATCCCCAAGATTTTCAGCTGCCGGCTGCGCAGCTAACGTCAGATAGGTAATAGCTAGTAGGCTGTGTGGGCACGACCTGTAGCGTGCAAAGGTTTGTCATTATACCACGTTTTGCTGGCAAGTTTTCAAGGATTTCTTTTAAAGGGCGGTGGTGTGGGGTAGAGAGTTGAAGGGTGTGGTTTTCTTGAAGCGAAGGTTCCAAGTTTCAGTAAAGGGAGGGCTCATTCAGTTTGCTTTAGCGGGAGCCAATTTCTTTTGATTGGTTACAACAGCTTCTACGGTACTTGCTCGTTTGCTGTTTTGCTGGGTGGGAGCTTAGTCGTGTTCGGCTGCGTATGATACTGGTTCTTTGGGGCATTTCGGTTTTCAGATTTGATGGGTTTAAGCGGTCCTTTGGGCAGGAACTCTACAACTGTATAAGTTCCGGTAGGTAAATTGTGATTTTGATCGTTAAAGTACAAACAGATCAAAGGGGCAGGTGGGTATGTTTTCACTGAGTGGGAGTGGTATTGGGGTTTGTTGTCCACGGCAAGAATGGGAATCCTTTTTAATACCCCCTCATTTCAGGCAAGGGTGGGATTTTGTCCTGCACACTGGGACAATATAATCTTTTTCTTGTGCTGGCGGTGTTTCCGTAAAGTTGTGGACGTTAGTGGGCCAGAATCCCTTATAGTATGGAACCCATTCTGTTAGAATTGGAGGTGTGAGCAGAGGCGTCATGGTTGGGATATATAAAAAAAAACAAAAAAACTCGGTGGCTGGAAGTTTGATGGTTGTTCCCGTTCTATTCGTCGGTAGTTTGCATGGCATGAATTTCTAAGTGACATTTGGGGCTTGAGTCTGGCCAAAAATCAAATCTGGATCGTGGGACACTCAATTTTGAAGTGGGCCGCGTTTTTTGCTGACCACCAAAGCTAGGGAAGGAATTTGGGTATCCCCGGTGCTGGACATGAACTTTACTGGTGCGACAAAGCGGGAATGCGCTGGGAGATTTTGCTCCCTCTATTGGCAAAGATCGGGTATGACAGAGGTGGCCCTGTTATGCTAATCCTCCATCGAGGGGAGAATGACCTGGTGGCATTATCGGGTTTAAGATTAATCAAAGCCATGCAATTAGATTTAGCTGTGATATCCGAGAATTAGCTAGGGACCAGTCTAGTGTGGAACGAATTTGTGTTTAGACAACAGTGGAGGAATGCAAGGTGCCATAGCGCCATGGCAAAAGCAAGAAAAGTTAAACAAGGCTATGCAGATTTTCTGTGTGGGTTTGGGGATCCAGACAATTGCACATGGCAGCATCGCTGGGAAGGAAGGCCATTTGTTTAGGGAAGACGGGGTCCTCCTCACACAATTGGGGATGGCGTATTACATAATTGAAATTGGAGACATGTTATACAAACTTTTGAAAGTGGATTTGTGGGTGAAAAAAAAAAAAACGAGAAAAGCGGGCTGAACTGAGTAACAACAAAATAAGATAAGAATGGTTAAGGTTTTCGGGTGGGGTCAGGAAAAATCCTAGGTTTTTCCTGGGTGGCGGAATAGGGGGAGGTCAAGATCTAGAGCGGACTTGACCGTCCTTCATGAGAGAGGGTGGTGGGAGGTACAGGATGGGGGAAAAGGAAAGAAAAGATGGAAAAGTGAAAGATTTTGAAACATGGTGGTGAATTCAAGAAAATGGAAGTTATATTGGTTTTGGAACAATACAGTTATAAACAAACAAGTGCAGAAATAAATGTTATGGTTTTGGTACAATATGCAAATTCAACGGTTCTGAAGATAAGTGTAAAATTACAACTGTTTGAAGGTTTACGGATATTTATGAAATTGCCTGATCTATCGAATAAAAGTGGCCTTTTATGCTCCCAGTGATGTTTGTCTCATTGCTTTGGGTCTGGATTATTTTGGGCGATGAGATCCTCGGGGGGAGCAGAGCAGAGCGGTCTCCCCCCGCGGATTTTCGCCCGGGTGGACAGACCCGGAGCAATGATGCGTTAGGACAGGGCGCGCGCGTAGATTACTGCGTAGGAGTTTAATCAGGGGATAGGCGCCATGTGAGTTTACAGGCATAGGAGGCAGGAGTTTTTAGGCGAGGCCCGCCCACCCACCCTCTGATGACAAGATGTTCATTAAAATTGTTTCTGTTGTTAACAAGCTTTGTATGGAAAGACAGAGATGTTAAACATGCAATATGCCACTGTAGGTCAGGCAATTGATGTGTATCCTATTATCTGGGAGTGGCGGAATAGGGGGAGGTCAAGATCTAGAGCGGACTTGACCGTCCTTCATGAGAGAGGGTGGTGGAAGGTACAGGATGGGGGAAAAGGAAAGAAAAGATGGAAAAGTGAAAGATTTTGAAACATGGTGGTGAATTCAAGAAAATGGAACTTATATTGGTTTTGGAACAATAAAGTTATAAACAAACAAGTGCAGAAATAAATGTTATGGTTTTCGAATAAAAGTGGCCTTTTATGCTCCCAGTGATGTTTGTCTCATTGCTTTGGGTCTGGATTATTTCAGGCGAAAAAGAGGTGTTTTAAACTAAACTTGTTTATCAAAATATGCAATAAGCCAAAGCCCTTCAAGACAGGGAAAGGGATGTACATTATAAGGGAAAATGCTGGGAAAAAAGAACACATTCTATGGTTACTCTTCACAACTAGAAAGGCCACTTTTCTCTACACTGCAAAAAACACATGTTAATTCAGCACAAGCATTTCAGGCTGACTAGGCCTCACTTTCATATTTTTCATGTGCCATGTTTTTAAGTTGCACCAAAATGTGCGTGTCAATTTTAAATGCAGTCTGTCTGAAGCACAAAAATAAACAATGCCTAACTCCAGATGAAATCTGCTCCTCAACAGTCTCCTAGTGCCTGAGTGTGTACAACACTTGACTTGTACTCTCCGTTCCCTATGACACCTGCCACAACTGCGCATGCTGCCGAATAAAAATGCTTAGGTTACGCTGAACCGTCAGTGTAAATGATACAATGGTACTCCTCCAACTGACGCATAGACTTAGGAGCAGGATGAACAAATTCATACTGTAAGAACTCCTGTGTTTGCAGGGAGGAGTCGAAGATGAAGGTGACATCCGAAGATGTCAATGAAGTTACCCATTGTATCCAACGTCGACGCAAAGCTTTTGACTTTGGTACACTTGCAGGATATTTTGTTACAAACAAAATGCGCTTCCCCTGTGCCTGGGTGCGTTCCTTCAGGATCGCCATCTGGACAGCTGTCAAGATTTTTTCAACAGTGGAAAACCGCAGTTCAGCCGAAGTGTACAAAGGTGACTTGTAAGCAATAGGCACTGTGTCGCACTCATTAAACGTCAAGTATGTGAAACCCACTGTGCCTGGCACGATACGTATCACCAGGCTACTGTGGTTGTCATGTGTCAACAAGTATTTAGATTCAAGAAGATCAGACTGCAAAGATTGCAGGATAGATGAATGTTCTGGAAGCCAGCAGGCTTTTAAAAAAGTAGGTTGTATGAAAGCATACAACGGTTTGATACGCTGGACATACTCGGGATTATAAGTTCGACCGAAATTCAAAAATCCCAGCAAAGACTGTCGTTTTTCCAGGGTTGTAGGAGGTTGCAAACGTGTGCATTTCTCCAAGAAGTGAGGCGCCAAGCCTCTACCTTCATTAATAAGCTCGTAGCCCAAGACCAACAGTGTATTTTCTGTAATGTGTGATTTTGCAAAGTTAAACTTATAGCCGTAGTCCGCAAACAAAAATATGATGCGGTCCACTCGACAAAGATGCAGCCATAATTCATCATCCGTGAGACAAATATCATCAACGTACGAGTACTCATCAGGGTCAATGCCAACCAACAAAGAGACAACACGGGCGGCGAATACACTTGGGCTGTTTTTGTAGCCCATTGCCAAACACCGAAATTGTTTTTGTTTTCCGCCGGCGGTAAAGGCGGTCCATTGACTGCTTTCAGGTGACAGGTTGCGACTGAAAAAGCCGTTGGAAATATCAAGGGTAGTTTTATATTTCTACAAACTATACTGTCCACTAGAGCAGAACTATGGGTATTCTAAACCATACAGGAACAATGAGAAATCAAATGCTGATAATCCAAAACTAGGTGGTACGACCCTTTGGGTTTTGTTACGGTAAGCAAAGGGTTATTCATCGGTGACTCACATGTCTCAATTACTCCTTGATATTCTAATTGAGCCAGAATTTGAAACAGGAGCTTTTGCCTCCCCCCGGATGGGATACTGAGGTTGTGGCTGTGGCGTGGACCGTAATGGTATCTCATGCAGGGGGAATATTTATCCCAGCCCACCTGAGTATGGAACAGCGCCGGTGCAAGAACCAAAGACCACTCTTCTGCAAAAGCCTTGGCGTGCTCCTTGGAGACATTACGTGAAAAACTCAGCAGTATTACCTCCTCCCCTCTCGGAGCTGCAGAACAAAAGGTGGGGGCCAATCTGCCTCTGCCAACAAAATGTCATAAGAAGAAGTTAGATTTTCCCAAAAGATCCCTTTAATTACGCTGTATGTCACCTTCAATCATAAGGACGATATCATATAATCGGTCAGGGGGAGCCACTCGGGTATCACCTGTGATGAACCAGTGGCGTAATGAAAATTGAGTGGGCCCCCCTGCAAAGCACATGGAGGCCCCCCCCCCGGCAGCCAAGCAAACCACCTACCACTTTGCCCTACTACCCAGAAATCTAGTATATTTTGATTTGAAACCTCCAACATTTAAATGAAATGCCTCTATATTGTCTTTCTCTAAGTTCTAATGAGAACGTGGGAAACACTCTTAACATACAAGCTATGATATTTGTAACAATACTGTCAAAAGCAGATTATAATCACAACAATGCCAAGGAGTGATCCTATTGTCTCATGAACTGCTTATGGCTCAAGAACAAAGAACACCTATGACGGGTCTGAAATAGAATTGACAATATCTTGAAACTTTGAAAGACAAACCCAAACCTGCAACTCCATAAAAACTTGACTGACAATACACATGGGAAGTACACAAGATATAATTCAGTAGCCTGCAAAAGTCAAAAGAAATAGACTGGTTAATTATCTGCATAACACACACTAGCGACAGTCAAGGGTTGTGCATGATAATACCGTGAACCGAGGAAGCAATTTTAATCATAATGTCTTTATAAGAAAGCATTGCAAAACAGGCAGGAAAACAAAGCTGAGGAAAAAAACAGTTTGGATGCTTCAGAACATTGATGGAGATGTTTGTCTGTTTTAATGTATCATTTTTGTTGTGTAAACAATGCTAAATACAAGATTTAAGGTACAAGTACAAGCAACACCATAAATAACACTTCATTCAAGTACCTAATGACAATCAATACAAACTGTAGTCGGTAAAGCAAAAGAACAAGTTCAAATACTTTCAAAGTGCAAAATAAAGCAATAACCAGTCCAGCAATATACAAAAATCATTTACATGAGTGCAGGGTGAGTAGTGTACTTGTGTGACTGCAGGGTGAGGTACAGGGTGAAGAGCGTAAGTCACAAGTGCACTGCGAGTGCAGAGTGATGACTGAGTGCAGGGTGAGCGGGTGAATGGTACGAGTGCATGGTGGTCAGTGTGAGTGCATTGTGATTGCTGTGAGTGCAGGGTGAGCGTAAAAGTGAAGGGCAAGAACGAGGAGTGAGTTGTCTGAATGCACGGTGCATTCCTGGACATTTGAAGTAACTCTGCATGGTATTGATAGCAGCGTAGGGTTTCAGGTATAAGTTAAACTATTGTTATTCTAACATTATTAGGGATAGAGGGTGTAAGAAATAATGTGCTGTTTGTGCAACAAACTACCAGTCTTATGATTAGGGTTGCCAGCTCAATATTTTGATGCTCCTACAGGACAAAAATGAGCATCACCTAAAGCCGTATTTTTAGCATTTATCTGTGCATACTTTGAACAGCAAATATAAATAGAAAACATTTTTAATTGTGTTCTAGGGATGCCTGAATGATCCATGACTGATAATTAAAGGTAACAAAGACAGAAAAGTCACATTACAAATGAATACATACATTTTTATAACCCTATTTTGTTTGAAGAGGAGGTCTTTCAGTGTCTTTAAACAACACATGGCAGGCATTTTTCTTTTGGCAACCCTACTTTATATTCCTTTTCATGAAATGCATTCTCACATTACAGCAGTAAATGTGAATTTCTAATGTAAGGACTAGGCAGAGCGGGGGCACCGACTGTACTCGAACCAGAAAAAAAACGTAGCCTCTGTAACCAGTTTCCAAAGGTATGTAAATATGCAAATGGCATCTGGCCTCGAGGCAGTTGCCTTCAATCCCCTTGCTTCTGGGCCTGGAAGCTCAGGTCACTGTGACCTGCATCCACTGCACATGCACCATTTAATTTATGAAGTAGGACTGACTGTTATGAGGCAACTCACTGGTGCAACCAACCCCGGCGAGAGAGTGTAGTGCTGCCTGTGTGCTCTGCAGCGCTGATGTGGCCCCATGAGGCTGGAAAACCGGGGCTGCTGGGGGCATACCTGCCAAGGTTTCAGTTGCCATGTGTGACTGTTGTTGATGTATGTTGGATGGATCCCCCTGTCACCCCCAGTCTGCCCCTCCATCACCCCCAGTCTGCCCCCTTCATCACCTACAGTCTGCCTCCCTCCATCAGCCTAAGTCTGCCTCCCTCCATCACCCCCAGTCAGCCCCCCACCACTTCCAATATACCTCCCTCATCACCCTTTCTGCCTCTAGCTATGATTTCCAGTCTGCTCCATCCCTTATTCCAAGCATGCTTTCGTTCATTACCCCTAATTTGTCCCTCCATCACTCTCAGTCCCCCCCCTCATCATTCCAAGAGAGCCCCTCCATCAGTCCTAATATCCTTCAAGGTTCCCCCTCTTTTAGAAACAGTTTGACCTCACTTCCGACTGACCCTCCGTCCCTCACAGTCTTCGGTATCTGTTAGAACCTTCCCCAATTGAACCCTTGCAGTAAATTGTATTCATATTGTGGTTTATTAAACAATCTTCAACATTTCTAGAATATATTTTTGTGTATGTGTCCTGATTTTCTGATCTTATATCTGTTGTGATTGAATCAGAGGGGAGTTTTGTAAGAACACTAGGAGGAGTTGATTAATTGGGCCTTCCATGATGAAAATAGTTTCTTCCTTACTTGGAACTGGACCACTGTTGTCTATATCCTAACCACACTCCCAGCAGCAGAATCTGCCCCAGGGTCACTTCCTTTCTGACTCCTCCGTCATTCCCAGTATGATGGCTCTGTCACTTCGAGTCTGCTCCCATGTCAGACCCAGCTTGTCCCTACACCATTGGCTGCAGTACCCCTGCAGCATCAGCTGTGAAACCCCTGCATGCTGCACCCTCTCCAGTGGTACCCCTACAGCATTGGCTGTGATACCTCTTCACCATCAGCTGTAGTACTCCTGAACCAGCGGCTGCGATATCCCTGCACCTTCTCCAGTGGTACCCCTGCACCATCGGCTATGATTTAATACGGTAAACCCAAAAGGCCTGAGATGGGCACAGACCAGTGATCACAGTGTGAGATCAAAGGCAGAGCTAGAAACGCACTAGAGTCCACTTCACAGCAGGGACATGGCCAGACTGGACCATCCTGTGGACATGGGTCCTGTACACTCTAATGGTGTCTTGTGCTCTATCACGGTCTCTCAACTCTCTCCTGGGGTACTCTAGTGATGTCACAGTGCCGTCTCCTGTGGTACCCTTGTGATGTTACAGTGCCATCTCCTGTGGTGTTCTAGTGATGTCACAGTGCCCTCTCCTGTGGAGCCTTTGTGATGTCACAGGCCCCCTTTCTCCTTGTGACGGGACAGTGCCCTCTCCTGTGGTGCCCTCGTGTTGTCACAGTGTCCTCTCCTGTGGTGCTCTAGTGATGTCAGTGCCCTTCTCCAGAGTAGCCCTCGTGATGTCACAGAGCCCCTTCTATGGTGTTCTCATGTTGTCACCGTAACTTCTCCTGTGGTGCTCTTGTGATCTCAGTGCCCTCTCAAGAGGAGCCCTCATGACAATACAGTGCACTCCTAAGTAGAGCCCTTGTGATGTCACAGTGCCCTATCTTGTGATACCCTTGTGATATCACAATGACCTCTCCTGTGGCACCCTCATGATGTCACAGTGCCCTCTTAAGTGGAGCCCTCATGGCATCACAGTGCCCCCTTCAGTACCCGAGTGATTTCACAGTGCCTTCTCCTATGATGCCCTTGTGATGTCACAGTGCCGTCTTCTCTTATGGTGCCCTAGTGATGTCACAATGACCCTTCCTGTGGCACCCTCCTGATGTCACAGTGCCATCTCCAGGGAAGCCCTCATGATGTCACAGTGCCCCCCCTTTAATACCCAGGTGATGTCACAGTGCCCTCTCCTATAATGCCCTTGTGATGTCACAGTGCCCTCTCCCATGGTGCCCTATGATTTGGTAACCCTAGTGATGTTACAGTGCCCTGCCCTATGGTACCTCAGTGAAGACACAGTGCACTGTCCTGTGGTACCCCAGTGATGTTTCACCAGAGGTGCAGAGAAATAGATAGGCGTTTTCAATAAAAGGATTTATTGAACAATCTTCTTTCTCAAGCATAAGAAATGAACTGCTACAATCGTAACACTGGTTGTAAAATATAATGCATACAGTATAAATAGTAGAATAAAATATTACTGTAAGAGCATTGTATGGTTCCTAAACCATAGATAAATACATACATAAATAACAGAGGCTAAAAGTACTCAACTGGCGTTTCTAAAATACGCCTACCCCAGTGTACCGTACCTAAGCTTAGTACGAGGGAGGAAGTAAGTGAGGTGTAGCATAACTGTAGTATTCTTTTTGCCAAGAATCTGCCCAAGATTTCTCTAAGGGTCTAATCAGCTCCGTACCTTAGTTTAGAATGGAGAAGGCTGGTCTCGGGACTCGATTTCCCAACAACCCGCAAGGGTAGCTTGGAAACACTGGAGTTGGATTTCTCGGCAGGAGAAAAGACAGCGTCTCTCTCAGTGCGTCTGCTGGAGGGTCGGCTTCCTTCGGCACTTGCTGTAGCAGGGCGCGTCGGGCAAGTAGATAGTCGAACTGCTCCAAACCACCGTGTGTTTGCTTGGGCGAGTGTGGGCATATTTATACCTTGAAGGTGCTGAGTTTGACGTACAGTTGGACATAATAACGTCATCAAAGAGTCTCAGTTCTTTGAAAACTCCATGAGTTCTTGGATAAATCAATACTTAAGCAAGGGGAAGTCCCTGACTTCTGAAGGCGGGTTTTTCCAAGAAATTGTTGTGGATTTTCTGAACTAGTGGAAGTACCCCTGCCGTATTTGGGCTGCATGAGCTATGCCTAAATATGGTTATGATTTCTATGCCTATATAAGGATATGGTGATTTATACCTATATAAGGGCATGAATCAGGAAACTTACAATAGGGTCCTAAATGATACATAACAAGAGTGTACGGTGCTGTGGTACATTAGTGATCTCACAGTGCCCTCTCTGGTTCCCTTGTGATGTGACAATACTCTCTCCTTTGATGACCTTCGGATGTCACAGTGCTGTCTCCCATGGTTTCCTCGTGATGTCACAGGGCCATACTAAAGTTCTCCAGCCCTACAGACAGTGATACCAAACGTACACGAGTGCAGGTGACCATAGCACACGGCAGTAGATACTGAAACAAGCACTGGCAAGCCAATAGAGCTTGCTTTGTTAACCTTGACTTTGCCAACGTCTTTTGCCGACTCCATGCAGCATCAGAACATTTCTGATATTGTGCAGGATTGGAGGGTGGGGGAAGAGAGGGGGTAGGGTAGGGGGCGGGGGCACGATGACAAGGCTGCATGATTCTGCTGTTGTGAATGTATGCCGAGAGCTGTGGGTTATGAAAGAGAGGTGAACTGAAAATGCTGCCCCACAAATACTGCATGATTAAAAACCGTGGTCAAAGTAACCATTAAACCGAAACAAACATTACATTTTGAAAAGCCGTGGACCGTCCGGGCCGTACCTTGGACAGACTTACCTGAGGCAAGGCTCGGCCTGTAGCTTCAGAGCAGGCAGGCGCAGCGGGAAGTAGAAGAGGGCAAGGCTACCAGGCAGGGGGGCTGGGGTTAGTAATAATTAAATTATGCTCGATGCTGGCGGCCGCACAGTGAAAGACTGTCCTTCTCAAGACAGTCTCTGGTGTTCTGGGTTCTGGGATGTCTGTCACATGCACTTTTAATTGCAATGTGCATGACAATGGCATTACCAGACCCACCCTCCATGCCCCACCCTGAAGACTGCACAGATATGGAGACAACTGTGTGCCGCGCACACAGCACACCCCACAACCCAACATTTAATTAAATGAAGAGCCCAGAGGCCATGGCTGCGAGGCCCGGGCCAGGCCTGCGCACCTATGTTTAATTAAGAGGCTGTGGCCCGGGCGTACATACCTTAATTAATGAAAAAGATGCGTGTGCGAAGCACCATTTAATTAATGGTGACTCGGAGGGCGCGTACGTACCATTTAGGCTTGCTGGCTCCGCTGAGACTAGTGAGGGGCCCCTGGAGCGGGGGCCGTCGTGTTACGTCCCTGTGATGAACATTTCAGTTACTGTTGCATCCAGAAATTGATGCAGTGCTTGCCGCACTATGGTAACCTCTGCTGCGCTTTCTAGCTGCGTTACTGTTAGGTTCTGGAGCTGTGTTCTCACCGTCTTTGGCATATCTCACTGTTAAAGCAGCAACTTCCTTTTTCTAAAACTGTGGGCGCTGACAAGGAAAATCGTCCTGTTTTCCTATGCAATGCCATATTAAAAGCACTCGACTTTCAGTAGTGCAGTTGTGTTCGAAGTTGTGTCTGGGCTTGGGACTGACCAAAGTGAATCAACAGCAAACACTTTTTTATTACCTTAAACACGCTGTGCAGACCAAGAGCACAGTGTACAACTACATGTGTGAAAATCAGACAGTTCTCATGTGAGAATGCACCAGCAGCCTATCCACAAGAATAAAGCCACTTAGTAATGTGCGCAAATGCAGCAAGATGGCTGCCAAGCATATGCTAACTAATGCTAACTTAGCAATGTCTGCAGTTAATTCTATGTCCTCACTACAGCACCTGTCGGCAATTTACCCTATCAGGCTCGCACAGGCTGAAAGGAGGCAGAGGTCGAGATGAAGTTGCAAGAGGCTGCTGCAGCAACATTGTCAGTGGCTAGCTCGTCTGACACTGCAATACTTTCAGCATCTTCAGCATCTGCAGAACTTCCACCACCCCCCACTCCATCTGTCCCGCTATCGTCACCTACTGGTACTGCGGTGGTAGTCCATCTGTTGTGACAGGATAGAGAAGTGATTGAGCCGTAAGGTAGTACTGCAACATACAGTTTGCTCATACCGTGATTGTTGCTGGTAAGACAAACATGAATATTCATTGCAAGCTGGTCATAGCTCACTACAGTCCTCCTCAACACCCTTAGGTTTCTTTCCCCTTCCTGTCCTACTTAACGAAAAAATTTAAAAGAAATACAAAAAAATATAATAGGAACAAAGAACGTTATTTTTAGAACTAAACAAATATCTGAAAAAATAAAGAACTTGTACAAGCATTGACCGTATGTTTTTTAGGTTTAAGAAATACAATATCGCAATTAGTATAGAGATAAAAGGTAAGTGTAAGGTAAGTTAAACATGTGCCTTTTTTGTGGCTTTATTCTACATGGTCAATTTATAATACAGTACTGCATTGATATTTAATTGTGCTTACAGTGGAGTACGGTGTCGTAGAGTGGAGTGGAGTGGCATAAGGTGTAGTGTAGTGCCATACGGTGGAGTGCCATCGAGTGGAGTGTTGTCAAGTGGAGTTTACTCTAGTGGAGTGTAATATAGTGGAGCTTTGTAGAGTGTAGAGTTGTTGATTGGAGCCTTGTCAAGTGGAGTATTGCTGACAGGAGTGGAATTAAATGTAGTATTGTATAGTGCCATATATCGAGTGGAGTCTTATAGAGTGCAGTGCATAGAGTGCATTGGTGTACAGTGTAGTGGCATAGAATCTAGTGGAGGGCAGTGCCATAGAGTAAAGTGTTGTACAGTGAAGGGTCATACAGTGGAGTCTTGTACAGGGGAGCTTATAGACCGTAGCAGATGTGAGTAGAAGTAGTGTGGCTCACTGGTTAGAGGCGGCAGACCCGAGAGCAGAGGACGGCCTGGGACCAGGGTTCGATTCCCGGCGCGGCAGGTTTCTGGACCGGGGTCAGCGGACTCGATAATTCTCTCGCCTCGGTGCCCACTCTGATCATCGATCACACTCGGCAACTCTGGGCATTAGCTTGCCTCATCTTCACTAACGGCCCTACCAGACCGCCGGGGATGCCTGGTCTCACCCTGGAGATACCCATTAAGGGACCATCTCTCAGGGAAGCCAGGAAGGGTTTCGCAGCGGTCGAAGCGCCTTGGGACCCTCCGGGTAAGTAGTGCGCTATATAAATGCCTATACATTTACAGAATGTCATAGAGTGCAGTAGAGTCTTGTACACCGGCATATAGCAGAGTAGAGTGTTATTGAGTGGCATAGATGGAATAAATTGTCGTAGAGTGCTATAGAGCATAGTGGAGTGTTGTAAAGTGGCATAGAGTGAAGCACAGTGTCATAGAGTGGAGGAGAGGAGCGTTTCATAGAGTGGAGTAGACTATCATGCAGATTTTAGAGGGGTAAAATGGAGTGGTGTGTCCTAGACTACAGTGGAGTGAAGTACAGCAGAATGTCATTGAGTGGAGTGTTGTCGAATGGAATGTTGTCAAGTGGAGTGTCGTGAGTGCAGTCTCATTGAGTCTAGTTTCATGTAGTGGCATAAAGCAATGTAGAGCGTTGTAGAGTGGAGTGGTGTACAGTGGAGTGGAATGTCATTCAGCGGGCTATTGATTAGTGTGTTACAGTGGAGGAGCATACAGTGGAGTGGCATAGAGTGGAGTGGAATGTCGTAGAGTAGAATGTTGTGTGATAGAGTGGAGTGACATGTAATACAATTGGGTGGCATGTCGTAGAGTGGAGTGGTGTGTTGTACAATCTCTTAAAGTGGAGTACAGTGGGATACAGTAGAAGGGGATAAGTACTTTTGATTTTGGGAAACCAATTTCATCATACTTTTGACTTTGTAAAACAACAGTTCTTTGGATTACAACTGTCCCAAAAGTAGAAAACTGGAAGTGTATGCCTATTATCCCTGTTCCAATATGTTTTTCCAAGGTGAAGTTTATTAAGATTTGAGGACCCAAATATTTTTTTCCCAAGGTGTCTTCCAACTGCTCCACACCTGCAATGGTTGAAGATTGTTAGTTTAAAATAGAATACTGCAGTGATATTTGATTGTATGTAATAAACATAGGACAAATTCAATCCATTATTGTTTTCCTTTTATACGTGTTACTGAGAGATAAGTAACACACTAGTATCTCATAATTTAGAACATTTATACATATGGTAGTAGTCATCATTATATACTGGAGAAAAACAAATCAATTGAATTGTGAAAAAAAACCATAGATGCTATGCGTGTCCAAATATTTAAATATCTAATGATGTTATATGATATATGCGTAGGCACAGAAGACATCAATAGTTACAGCAGATTTTTACAAATGTCATCTACCATGCCAGGCCAAATAATGACATAGCAACAGAATTATGTAAGTACAACTCACAGGTACCATTTTAGCTTTATAACAAAAGCAACCTCATAACTTAAAACATTTGATTCAGAATAAGAAGGTAACTAATGTGTACATGTTTAGGTAGCCTGTTTTGTTATTTAAGTAGATTGTGTAGTGTCGAGATGCTGCAATCTCCCCAATATAAAAAATAATAGCAGCAGTAGTATAAGTTAATCCTGAAATAGAAACTTGTGAGGCAGTAAAGTTAGAAATAAAAGTATTTATTTTCCTGTTATTGACAGTACATCTTTGAACCATAAAAATAAGATATTTGGTTACCATTGTCAAATTAAGTGTGGACACAAGTTTTGCAATACAGTTTGGACATAAATTGTTTTACAAAGCTTTACATATTACATTATGAAATGGAATTGATTTCCAATCAGGTATTGATAGATATACAAATATTTCAAAGTACTTAAGAGTGTAGCTTGAATGCAGACAATTGAAACATTCATGTTCCCAAGAGTAGCTTATGCCAAAAAGGTCACAACTCTGCTGAGTTTCTGTAGCTAGTAAACCTAGGACAGTCATACATAATTCTTGAGCATCTTGTTATTATTTTGTTGAAAATTGAATCACACCTGTACACACATCTACCATATCTCTCATGGCACGTGTAGAGTGGCATATTGTGACAAAATCTGTTGATGAAGTGCTATCAAGGTTTTGCAGAAGCGCTGATTCACATGCTGGTGGATAATTTCTTTAATAGAAGGTAGGTAGAAAAGAAGATTAACAAGTACATTACTGTATCAATTTATACCATTTAGATTTTTTCAACTGATATCTCATTATTTATGTAAGTTTGCTTTTCTGTCTTTTATATTAGGCAATTCCAGACCTTCTTTATAATTGTAGTCTGTTTCAATTTTTCTTTTAAAAGAGATTTTAGGTTTTAACAAAATGAGATAGTGACCAAGATGAGGAGCATATATGTTTTAAAATTCTTGTTTTCTGTGACACATAAACGGCCTGCATTCATTCTTGCCTCATCAAAATCAATAATATATAGCCCTGTAAGTTTGTTTCACACGAGAAAGAGCAATGTATGCCATTCTTCTTTGTATACTATGGAGCCAATGTTAAGCACTGCATAATCTAAGTTTAGTCCTTGCGATTTGTACCGCATAAACCAAATAAAAAGGGAACTGTTCTCTCTGCATAAATAAATCTTTCAGGTGCTGGAATCTTGCTTTACACTTGAAAATCTGTGTTTGCTGTTTAAGGGTGGTCAAATGTTACTACAATATGTTCCACATCTTATTTTTTTCAGATGTCACAAAGTCCAATGAAAGCACATGGCCTTATTTACCAGTCCTTTTCTACATGTAAATTGCAATGTAAAATAATATGGATTTTTACATAGCTGTAAATCTTTCTCCAATACCACTGTTGATGAAACAGATTTTTAAATCTTTTGTAATTTTGTAGCTAAACTATAGGTATATTTACTCTATGAATCTCCAATTTATCTTTACAAGGAAGGTGTACAATTGGGTCTTTTGCCAGATTGAGCATTCCAAGTTTAATTAAGCACATTCATCAAAAGTTGACATTAAACAAGCAGTGCTGTGATTGTGAAAGAAGTTAAAGCATAACTTAAGCAGGTGATGGAAGGTTAGAAAATAACGTACTCATATTTTGTTTCCTTAGCCTATTATTTGCTTCATTTGTTACAATGCCAAGCTTAATCTCTTTCAATATCCTGGCAAATTCTTCGTAGTTAGCTTGCCTCATATTTTGTGTTAATTCTTTATATCTGAACTGCAGACAAATGTTCACATTACCTATATTTCCCAAACAATTTTTAGTTTGTTCGTGCAAAAATGTGTTGAAAATTGTTTGACTTTTTACACTTGTATGGTGTGTAGGTATCTCCCTAGACAATCTGAACAGTACATAGATGTGTCACGCTAAAAGCCAAGCTTATAAATTGTCAAATGAAAACAAACAAAACAAATATAAGAATTCTTGATTTATTGTATATTTAAAAATGGTTAAAAACATACAAGATTAAACATCTTTGTGTCTCTAAAGTGCAATGCATGAGATATTCAATCATAATGTTTGGTATGCATTAAATGAATATACAAGGAATCATCAGTGAAAAGGTACATTATTTAAACAGTGCATGGTATTATATTATCAAGGGTGTGGCAAGATTGAGATGAATTCCAGAGTCTTAAACCTGGCTCTCCAAGTGAATTTATCTCATGCATTGCACTTTAGAGACACAAAGATTTTTAATCCTGTATGTTTTTAACCTTTTTTAAATATACAATAAATCAAGAATTCTTATATTTGTTTTGTTTGTTTTCGTTTGACAAATTACAAGCTTGGCTTTTAGCGTGACACATCTATGTACTGTTCAGATTGTCTGGGGAGATACCTACACACTGTTTGACCCTGCCCTAGAAGTCATTTTAGACACAGGGGATCCTTGTTATCGCTTGTTTTTACACTTGTATTCCAGGTTGGGATCATGCTTCACAAATAGTAACAAAGCGATACAAAAGGGAGGGTAATGATGGACGGAGCATTTGAGCAAATCAAACCCTCACCCCCAGTCAACTGATCTGGGTTTAATCCATCACCATTCTTTAGCTCACTCCGCCACCCCAGTTCAGACCGTCCATCATCCCCTTTTGTATTGTAAGTTGGCAGGGTATGCTCAGATGTGAGTCCCTTGCTCACTTTGCCACTGGATTCAAGATAGCCTGGTTGATGAGGGTTATGAACCCGAAACTGGTCCCAGGATGCTTGTTTCTGGTCCAGGGAAGACATGGCTTGGCAGTTCGGGCTGGACTGTTCCCATGAGGCAAAGGGTCAGACTGATTTGCATATGGTCATGTCTGAACTGGGGTGGCGGAGTGAGCTAAAGAATGGTGATGGATTAAACCCAGATCAGTTGACTAGGGGTGTGTGTTTGTTTTGCTCAAATGCTCCGTCCATCATCCCCTTTTGTATCACAAATAGTAACAGTAGACGATGTAAGGTAATTCCTTTGATGTTATGTCCTGCTACACCAGTTGTAGCAGTAACTACACAAGATAAATTAGAGCTTGCAACTTTATGTACATAAGCAGTAATCTAAATGATCTACTAGAGGGCAAAATACTTACTTCCTGTCTTAAGGGCTGCTGGTTTCATCCAAGTAAGTAATAACAAAAAGCAAGATTCCTTTCTGTGTTGTTTAACGCTTTGTGACCTACTGGTCTACTTATAGTGTATTTTACTACTAGCTAGACAGACAAGTTGTATAGGTACCTATTATTACACCACACTAGAATAGTTTTCTTTCTCTCAACATTTTATTTTCATTTGTTAAAAACATTCATATAAAATTCATGACAGGATGTTTCATATCCTACATATATATTTGAGCATTCCCTAGTCTAATACAAAATAGATCCTATTCTTATTGTTGCTCAAAACATAAACACAAAATAAAAACCAAACTTTTTTGGCATATATTGTTTAAAATTCATGCAATGTATGTTACATCAAGTAGTCCTTATGTCGACGCGTTTCGGTGCGTTGAGATCTTTATGGCACCTTCCTCAGGACAGACTTTTAGGTTTGAAGTATTGTGCTTCTTTCTAAAATTAAATAAAAACAATTAATATCTAATTATGCTGAGGGTTTTTTAACTATCTCTAAAGTGTGGGTCGCTCATTGTACCATATATCTCTCTATCTGGTTTAAATGACCATCTTACTTTTATTGCCTGTGTTTCGAATAGTCCCTCTTCTTATCTTTGGGGGTTATCCATCTTCTACGTTACAATTTCATTAATCTCTGTAACATAGGAAAAGCAATACTCAATCATCTTTTCCGCATTTCCCTTTCTTTCATTCAGGAACTAGCAAGGTTACTAATGCAACTTACTTAAAAACAGGAGAATTACTGTTTGCGTGTCTTGCTTTTTAAGTGCGTTTTTCAATTTGCGCACAGACTTCTTGTAGAACGTTTTTCTTAGTTGTCCATCTGTTAAAAAGGAGTATCAAAATCTTAATATGGTTATCGTTTGTTAAAGGTTTTATCTCTGTATCGGTTGTACCTCACCCTATTGGATTACATACCTGATGGGTAAATTCCTTAGGTCCCCGTATATATCGTATTAACAGGTCTTCACCTTCTCTCTGTGTTTATTTGCTGGGCGCCCTCTGTGTCAGGCACTTCTTTTAATCCCAGATCCTAGTAAGAAAATGTACATACTCCTCATATTTTTGATCATATCTGCTCAAAATTGAGCATTTTAACTCTATTTTTAGTTTAATATCCGTACATTTAAGCGGGTATAGATGTTGCTGTATATTTGTGCAACCAAATAAAAAAATTCTTCCATATATTATGCTTATATCTGCATTTTATAAATAGTATTCTGTAAGGGGCTCTAATCCCTTCTTAATAGTTCTTACTATGTTCCATTGCGTTAGGGTAACTATAATTTTCCCCTTCCTGTTCAGATAGACTGACTTTTGCCATGTTAATAAATCTCACTCAATGAACACGCTGTGTTAAATGCATGTTCAATATGATGGCAATATTTCTGCGAGATGCCACTTAATATTACTCGAGTGTAATTTTTTTTAAATTCACACTAGTAGGCGAACATGACGGATAAAACGAAATTAGTCCCTTACTTTGATATTTTAACTAAGTACCTGACGGTATAGTTACATAACCGTTCTAAGGCGACTGCTTACCTGAGGTTTACCGCTAGAAGCCGTCGACACGTCCTCTCTCCCGTCGGGTGGTGTTTGGAGAGAGTGATGGAGAACGGCTTTATATAGCGGTCACAGCTTTCATTAAGGTTTTAATTCAGTTCAGCTGTACATCATCAAATGTCGTTCGTGAGCCGGATTTTTGTAAGTGGTCTGAAAGGCTAATTATTTGATATGTTATTTCATCCGTGTTAATTCTATATATTTATAAACACTTAGGATGACGCTAATGAGGAATATCGTTGTTTTGATTATATAGCAATATCTCTAAGGAGCTACTTCATTTTGGTAGTTTTTAAAGATAGAATTGACGTGATTTACGCACAATGGTGGTTCTAGCGCCATGTTTGTAGTTTGTTTCTTAATATTAAACTACAAACTTCTTTGTAGGTGATCGGATCGCGACCATCGAGTTCATTCATTATTACATGTTTATGAATAATTACACATAATGTTACATATATTCGGATGTTCCTGCTGCAATTCCTATATTACATTTAATATTACTCGGTTTGCGGCTGAGTTTTATTTAAATTAAATTGTTCGAGTTCTCTTGCGTATTGTCGTCAACCTCTATACAAAACGTTAGAAATCCATGGGAATCATAATTTGCTGTCGTTTTTGGGAAAACCTTAGACCAATATGTTCAACATATTATGACATATGCCATTCAAATACTTATACGATTTATGAAACATAATGTGGCCCATTTCTATACATTTACCTTGCTATATTCTTCTTATCAAGGGTTTAATGCTGATCACTCATTTTATTTATTTTGTCTATACCTTAATCACAAAAAGATTTTTTAGTCCAACATGCTTATTCTTTTGTTCATCGTGATACAACAAATCATTTGGAATTTTTATACATTGGTAATCACAACATAAGTGTATAAACTCTGGTTTTTCACATTGTCTTTTACCAACAGAATTGGATATAGTATGTCTGTTACTGATTACAATGCATGTCGAGCAGAACACAATATGTAGATGATATTTGTATTCCCTTACATATGCGTTGTTCATGAATCGTCTCTAATGACAACATTTATTTCATTGCAATTACATTCTCTTAATACAAAATTGAAAAGTCTCCTTAGTTTTTGATGATCAATGAGGTGTGTTCTAAAAACGAGCCATTTGTCTAGGATCTTTCTTTCATTTGACTAACAATTTTGTTTGGCCCCCGTATTGGTTCACCTAGATTTCTTAATTTAAATCTGCAAATTCATATACCATGGCAACATATTATCATACAGGCAAATCATATCGTTCTATTTGATGAGTCTTTCCCATTCTTCTCGGCAATTTAATCCAGAATGATGGGTTTTGAATTTTGACATATAGAACTGTCCCCTGATTTTGCATTTCTTTTGTATATCTCCTCCTCTCGCTGATATTTTTATTTTCTCAAGTATGAACCACTTGGGTTCATCGGCTCCATGTTGTGCCGAGATCCAATGATCCACAAGGGGTGCGCCTTTTTTGAGGTTTTTAATTGCAGATCTATGTTCTGTCAATCTCTGTCGCATTTCTCACAAACAACACCCCGCTAAGGGGGAACTTGCCCTGTGGGACATGTTCACACTGCAGGAAGATTATAAAATCAGACAAGGTTGAGGTAAACGGAACTGTCCATTGGATGAATGACCACGTAAAATGTCGGACATCCAACATAGTTTATTTACTTATATGCCCATGCAATAAATGCTATGTGGAAGAATCAGGAAGAGAAATGCGACAGAGATTGACAGAACATAGATCTGGGGCGAAACAAAATTGTTAGTCGAATGAAAGAAAGATAGAGAGATATATGGTACAATGGGCGACCCACACTTTTAAGATAGATAAAAACCCTCAGCATAATTAGATATTAATTGTTTTTATTTAATTTTAGAAAGAAGCACAATACTTCAAACCTAAAAGTCTGTCCGGAGGAAGGTGCCATAAAGATCTCAACGCACCGAAACGCGTCGACATAAGGACTACTTGATGTAACATACATTGCATGAATTTTAAACAATATATGCCAAAAAAGTGTGGTTTTTATTTTGTGTTTATGTTTTGAGCAACAATAAGAATAGGATCTATTTTGTATTAGACTAGGGAATGCTCAAATATATATGTAGGATATGAAACATCCTGTCATGAATTTTATATGAATGTTTTTAACAAATGAAAATAAAATGTTGAGAGAAAGAAAACTATTCTAGTGTGGTGTAATAATAGGTACCTATACAACTTGTCTGTCTAGCTAGTAGTAAAATACACTATAGGTAGACCAGTAGGTCACAAAGCGTTAAACAACACAGAAAGGAATCTTGCTTTTTGTTATTATCTCGATACCCAGTCCTTTCTGGTTTCCTGGGAAACTCTCTTCTTTGAAGACAGTTCATCCAAGTAAGGCCAGCTTTAATTTTCCTTCAATTGCTAGCAGATACCCATACTATTTTTAGCGTTGCATGTTATCTAACAGCTTCATTTAGATCAAGGAAGAAAAGAATACCTAAGAAAGCCTTACTTTAATCCAAACTTGGTTTTAACTGAAATTTTTTAATTATTGTAATATTTTTAACTATTGTAATTTTATGAAAAAATGAAATTAACATGTTATAATTCAGTAACCAGATCAATTGATGTTTTAAAAATTGTATTTGTATTGTATTTTGTCCTTTTATGATTTTAACAAAAATCGAATAAAGAGTATTTTGACTGACTGATCTACTTCCTTTTTTACTTGAATCATTGCATGTTGAATTTCTGCCTAATATTGTTTTCTTCTTCTACTTTTTGATCCAGGAAGTAGTGGTAAGTAGGTCTGAAATTCAGGCAATGCAATGCCAATTTTATAAACAATAAATTTATCTTCATGATATAATAAATGATGATATGATAAAAATTGTATGAAGCACACTAAAACCCAAAGAGCTATTGCAAGACAGACTAATCAACTGGGTCAGATCAAACCAGAGACAGGGAACTATAGTGAACTAAGTCAGATTTTCAAATGTTTTTTTAAGGGATCTAAGGGACTCTGCTTCAGAAATATGAACAAAGTAGTAGCTGCAATTGATAGCGAGTGGCCCCCAAACTTTCTTTGCTGAATCTGTTTTTTAAGGTGAGCTGATCTCTACTGTGCACCAGTGAAATAGTGTATTGAGTTGGCGAGGACCCTTCTGCCAAGAAAACAGTACTCAGAGCCTTGAAGGAAATTTACTTCCTAACTGTAAGTCAATGAAGAGAGCATAGACCGCCTCCAACAGAGAGCCTTTTGGGGATATTTAGAATAAGTGGGGCAGCCGCGTTCTGATGAATCTGAACTTTGTTCAGGGAAGAACTGTTAATGTTGAGGTACAGTGGGTTAAAATAATCAAGGCGCGAGGTGACTAAGGCGATGATGACTGATTTGTACAAGATGCTGGGATTTAAGGAAAGATCTTTTTCAAAATCCTTATGATGTAAAAACAAGTACTAGTAGTACGACTGACCTGGGTGTCAAGGCTTAAGGTATCATCAAATATAACATCAAGAAAGTGGTTCTGTGATTGGAGTGGGGCGGGGTCTACAGCCTTCTAGTCACCAGATGTTAGTCCATGTATTCCTGGGACCCAAACAGAACAGCCTCAGTCTGGTCTGCATTCAGCTTTAAAGAGTTGTCTTTCATCCAACTGCTGATGCTAGACATACACTAGTTGAACCTCTCCGCCACTAAGGTCAGGTTATTGAAGATGGAGACGATAATTTGAGTATTGTCAGCGTATGATAGTACTTGAAGCCTGAATGAGCACACCAAATCAGCCAGAGGAGACATATACAGATTTAATAGTGTGGGACTCAATGACAAGTCCTGGGGCACCCCACAAGGAAGGATGAACGCCTTTGCCTTAAAGTCACCACAGCTGACGATCTGTACCCTTTTTGTCTAAAACAGAGTGGAGAAGCTGCAATGCAGCCCCTCTAATCCCATCTTGCTGCAGACGTTGCACCATCCGTACAGGCGAGGCAATATCAAATGCTGCTGATAAGTCAAGCATTTCCAGAACAGATGCCCTGATTGACCTGAAAGCCAATACTATCCATCTCCACAATGGGAGCAGTCTATGTCCAGCCCGAAACCCATTCTGAGAAGGGTTGAGGACACCGTGGATATCAAATGTAACCAGTTCTTTGTTAATTAACTTTCCTAAAATGTTAGCAGGGGCCGGCAGCAATGAGATGTATCAGAGATTTTTCATGTTGTCAGGGTCCGTGTTTGGCTTTTTAAGAAGTGGAGTGACAACATATACATACATACAACAGTTTCCTTCCACACAGTACAAAAAACACCAGACTGCAGTGTTGAATTAAACGCCTTCTGCAGAAAAGGAGCAGTAGTATCCAGAGTGAATTGTAAGATTTTAAGTGTGCAGGGGTCACTTGGAGAGCCAGATTTAAGACTCTGCAAAAAACCTTAGCTTGTTGAATGGAGAACAGAGGAAAAGCAGGGAGAAGATTCTCTTGGGAACAGGTAACAGAATTATCAAAAGGGAATCATTTTTCAAAGGCGCATTGAAGTCATAGCATTCAAATGGACTTATAAGTTCTTATTTGCACCATTGTTTAACTAGTGTAAGTGCTAAATAATACAAATCTTTATTTTCTTCAGTGTCAAAATGTAGTTCATGATGTCTAACAGCCAGAAAACGAGATCAGGATTTGGTGGTGGGCACATTGATGATACTTTAGTCCTACAATTCTGGTTTAAATGGATGGAAGGAAATGAAGGGGAGCTTACACATATCACTCGCCTCTGGGGAATGCTGCTAAACCTGAGCATTTAGGAAGGGCAAGGTGCCTTTGCTGGTTTTTTTTCTCTCTCTCTTTCTTTCACCGGTCGGTGAGGTTCTTCCTGTTATTGTTATAATAGTGATTTCCTCCCAAAACCACGCACAGACCCAACCTAGCAATATTCCCCTAGAAAAGAAAAAGGGTTGCACCTGTATATCATGGTAATAAAGAGGCTCATACTTACCTGTTGCGTCTATCCTTTTCTAAAGGGGATCCTCCAGCATCACCAGCATACCAGACCTCTAGCAGCCTAGAAAAGGAAAGAAGAGACAAAGAAGCTCAGAGACATTCTACAACCATAATCTGTCTGCTAATCAAAGTAAAGTGCTACCAAAATAACAGTGTCATAAATCCCACGCCAAGCGACATGTAGTTAGGACTTCTTTTCCTGTCTTTTAGCTGCCTTAGCCTGTCAAAGAATCTTTAGTTTCCTGTTTCATAACAGGCAGTAGGCAAAATAGTATCAGCAAAGTAGCATATCTATAAATTCTAGTTAAAAAAAATAGTTCACAAAGCATAGTTTATGTAGAGTTAGCTTGTGCTGCTGAACTGGGCAACTATTCAGGTGGTTCCACATCCTTCCAATCTGAATACACTGTACCTGAAGATGTGTAAATGTAAATGTGTTGTATTTGTATAGCGCGAACAGTAACCCGTAAGCATCCCGGCGCTTGTACTCCTACCACAAGGGAACCCCTCCTGGCTTTTCCTTGTGAGGTGTCCACTCCTGGGCATCCCATGGTGAAACCAGGCATCCCTTGTGTATCGGGGGCCGTTGTGGAGACTAAGCAAGCTATTGCCCAGAGTTGCAGCGTGGGGCCCATGCTTAGATTCGGCACTGAGGCGAGAATATCCGGTCAGAGGAATTTAAGCCCGATCCCGCCGAGGCAGGAATCGAACCCTGGTCCCTGGCCAGCGCTCTGCATCAAGGTCTGCCGCTCTAACCATTGAGGCACACTTCTCCACCTCTAACCATTGAGCCACACTTCTCCACCTCTAACCATTGAGCCACACTTCTCCACTGAAGAGCTACCTATTGCTGAATACACAATAATCCTGCTTGTCTTAACAAGACTATTTTTGCTGATTATGTAAACAGATAAGGTTTTCCTCAGAGACAAGTTTCTATTTTCCTCCAAAATAACCAAAAATATAAACGTTCAATTTTCACTCACAATCATATCTTTATATCTAGTACACCAGTAACTTGTTATTCCACTATCCTGAAAACTTCCACACCCTCAACCACTAAATTTTCCTGGGGCACCCCACAAAGAAGGATGAACGCCTTTGCCTTAAAGTCACCACAGCTGACGATCTGTACCCGTTTTGTCAAAAAAGAGTGGAGAAGCTGCAATGTAGCCCCTCTAATCCTGGCTTGCTGCAGACTATGCACCATCCTTACAGGTGAGACAAACTAAAATGCTGCTGATAAATCAAGCATTTCTAGAATAGGTGCCCCAATTGACCTGACAGACAATGCTATCTGTCTCCACAATGGGAGCAGTCCATGTCCAGCCCGAAACTCATTCTGAGAAGGGGTGAGGACACCGTGGATATCAATAAATGTAACCAATGCTTTGTTAATTAACTATCCTAAAATTTTAGCGGGAGCCGGCAGAAATGAGATGTATCATAGATTTTTCATGTTGTCAGGGTCCGTGTTTGGCTTTTTAAGAAGTGGAGTGACAACAGTTTCCTTCCACACAGTACGAAAAACACCACCGGGAAGATCTTACACAACGCCATCATACAGCCTGCTAGGTGTAGGTCACAGGGAAAACAAGAGAAGCGCAGCCTCCCGCGTTGCTGATCTAGCACTACTACTAGGGAAAAGATTGATAACTATGCAATGGAAATCGCCCAGACCACCGGATCCTGAGGGATGGCACAATGAGGTACTGAGATGGAGTAAGGCAGAGGGCACGGAACTAAGAAGGGAAGAACGTAGAGGACTAAGGAAAACGCATATATCATTAGAATGGGAGGCGATATTAACTGAATTTGAGGC
This sequence comes from Lissotriton vulgaris, assembly GCF_964263255.1. Lineage (NCBI taxonomy): Eukaryota > Metazoa > Chordata > Amphibia > Caudata > Salamandridae > Lissotriton > Lissotriton vulgaris. The sequence goes on from NC_141696.1 coordinate 720,525,575, forward strand.
TTGTGAGGACTCGCTAATAGAATAGGGAGGTGGGGTGTAGATCCAGGTGTACAGACCTACTGGATTCCTGATGTGATAGAGGAAATGGGTTAGCAGTAAGGAACGGAGGAGGTGTAGGGGAGTGGTATGACACATGTATTGAAGGGAATACACACGTGAACAGAGAGAACTGATGATAATGAAAAAAAATTTACATTGTGAATGCTACATTATGCTAGAGTTGTAATAAAGAATCGGAGTTGTGTGAATAACGAAATGCTAAGAGTGCAAGAGGGGGAGGGGGGAGTTCGAGTCATTGTTATGAGGAGTTCTGCAACAAAAATCAGAAAATCGTAAAATGTTATAATAAATGCACAGAGGACACAGAGATGTAAATGTGATAACTATGTACGTGAGAACTATCAGCATATATGTACCATTGATTAGCATGATAAAGACATTTTCACACAAAAAAAAAACAGTACGAAAAACACCAGACTGCAGTGTTGAATTAAACACCTTCTGCAGGAAAGGAGCAGTAGTATCCAGAGTGAATTGTAAGATTTTAAGTGTGCAGGGGTCACTTGGAGAGCCAGATTTAAGACTCTGCAAAAAACCTTAGCTTGTTGAATGGAGATCACAGGAAAAGCAGGGAGAAGATTCTCTTGGGAACAGGTAACAGATTTATCAAAAGGGAATCATTTTCCAAAGGCGTATTGAAGTCATAGCATTCAAGTGGACCTATAAGTTCTTATTTGCACCATTGTTTAACTAGTGTAAGTGCTAAATAATACAAATCTTTCTTTTCTTCAGTGACAAAATGTAGTTCATGATGTCTAACGGCCAGAAAACGAGATCAGGATTTGGTGGTGGGCAAATTGATGATACTTTAGTCCTACAATTCTGGTTTAAATGGATGGAAGGAAATGGAAGGGGAGCTTACACATATCACTCGCCTCTGGTGAATGCTGCTAAACCTGAGCATTTAGGAAGGGCAAGGTGCCTTCGCTCTTTTTTTCTCTCTCTCTTTCTTTCACCGGTCGGTGAGGTTCTTTCTGTTATTGTTATAATAGTGATTTCCTCACAAAACCACGCACAGACCCAACCTAGCAATATTCCCCTAGAAAAGAAAAAGGGTTGCACCTGTATATCATGGTAATAAAGAGGCTCATACTTACCTGTTGCGTCTATCCTTTTCTAAAGGGGATCCTCCAGCATCAAAAGCATACCAGACCTCTAAAAGCCTAGAAAAGGAAAGAAGAGACAAAGAAGCTCAGAGACATTCTACAACCATAATCTGTCTGCTAATCAAAGTAACGTGCTACCAAAATAACAGTGTCATAAATCCCATGCCAAGCGACATGTAGTTAGCACTTCTTTTCCTGTCTTTTAGCTGCCTTAGCCTGTCAATGAATCTTCAGTTTCCTGTTTCATAACAGGCAGTAGGCAAAATAGTATCAAAGTAGCATATCTATAAATTCTAGTTAAAAAAAATAGTTCACAAAACATATTTTGTGTAGAGTTAGCTTGTGCTGCTGAACCGTGCAACTATTCAGGTGGTTCCACATCCTTCCAATCTGAATACACTGTGCCTGAAGAGGTACCTATTGCTGAATACACAATAATCCTGCTTGTCTTAACAAGACTATTTTTGCTGATTATGTAAGCAGATATGGTTTTCCTCAGAGACAAGTTTCCATTTTCCTCCAAAATAACCAAAAATATAAAAGTTCAATTTTCACTCACAATCATATATTTATATCTAGTACACCAGTAACTTGTTATTCCACTATCCTGAAAGCTTCCACACCCTCAACCACTATATTTTCCTGGGGCACCCCACAAAGAAGGACGAACGCCTTTGCCTTAAAGTCACCACAGCTGACGATCTGTACCCTTTTGGTCAAAAAAGAGTGGAGAAGCTGCAATGTAGCCCCTCTAATCATGACTTGCTGCAGACGTTGCACCATCCTTACAGGCAAGACAAACACAAATGCTGCTGATAAATCAAGCCTTTCTAGAATAGGTGCCCCAATTGACCTGACTGCCAATGCTATCAGTCTCCACAATGGGAGCAGTCTATGTCCAGCCCGAAACTCATTCTGAGTAGGGTTGAGGACACCGTGGATATCAATAAATGTAACCAATACTTTGTTAATTAACTATCCTAAAATTTTAGCAGGAGCCGGGAGCAATGAGATGTATCAGAGATTTTTCATGTTGTCAGGGTCCGTGTTTGGCTTTTTAAGAAGTGGAGTGGCAACCGTTTCCTTCCAGGCAGCAGTAAAAACACCAGACTGCAGTGTTGAATTAAACACCGTCTGCAGAAAATGAGCAATAGTATCTAGAGTGAATTTTAAGATTTTAGGTGTGCCAGGGTCACTTGGAGAGCCAGATATAAGACTTTGAAAAAAAACTTAGCTTGTTGAATGGAGATCGAAGGAAAAGCAGGGAGAAGATTCGCTTGGGATCAGGTAACAGAATTATCAAAAGGGAATCATTTTCCAAAGGCGTATTGAAGTCATAGCATTCAAATGGACCTATAAGTTCCTGTTTGCACCATTGTTTAACTAGTTGAAGTGCTAAATAATACACATCTTTCTTTTCTTCAGTGTTAAAATGTAGTTCATGATGTCTTACAGCCAGAAAACAAGATCAGGGTCTTACAGTCCATATTTCTTGCACTGGTGGTGGGCAAGTTGGTGATACTTTAGTCCTGCAACCCTGGTTCAAATAGAGGGGAGAAAATGGAAGGGGTTACACAAATCACTCGCCTCTGATGAATGCTGCTAAACCTGAGCATTTAGAAAGGGCAAGGTGCCTTTGCTCTTTTTTTCCTCTCTCTCTTTCTTTCACCTGTTGGTGAGGTACTTTCTGTTGTTGTTATAATATTGATTTCCACCCAAAACCACGCACAGACCCAACCCAGCAATATTCCCCTAGAAATGAAATAGGGGTGCACCTGTATATCATGGTAATAAAGAGGCTAATAGGTACCTGTGGCTTCTATTCTTCTCTCAAAGGGATTCTCTTGCATCACCGGCATACCATACCTCTAGAAACCTAGAAAAGGAAAGAAGAGTCAAAGAATCTCAGGGACATTCTACAACCATAATCTGCCTGCTAATCAAAGCAAAGTGCTACTAAAATAACAGTGTCATAAATTGCACGCCAAGGGACATGTAGTTAGCACTTCTTTTCCTGTCTTTAAGCTACCTTAGCCTGTCGAAGAGTCTTCAGTTTCCTGTTTCATAACAGGCAGTTGGCAAAATACTCTCCGCAAAGAAACATATCTATAAATTTGAGTTAAAAAAAATAGTTCACAAAGCATAGTTTGTGTAGAGTTAGCTTGTGCTGCTGAACTGGGCAACTGTACAGACGCTTCTACATCCCTCCAATCTGAATACACTGTGCCTGAAGAGGTACCTATTGCTGAACAGCACAGTAATCCTGCTTGTCTTAACACGATTCTTTTTGCTGATTATGTAAGCAGATAAGTTTTTCCTCAGAGACAAGTTTCCATTTTACTCCAAAATAACCAAAACGATAAAAGTTACATTTTTCACTCACAATCATATATTTATATCTAGCACACCAGTAACTTGTTATTCCTTTATCCTGAAAACTTCCATACCCTAAACCACTATATTTTCGTATTTTTGCAATTAAATCGTAACATGCCATGAAGTCTGCTTCCATAACAGTTTATAAAGTAACACATTCATCTTAACACACTACTCCTAACACTCACCAAAGTGTTTCACACTAAAAAAATAGCAATAGCGTCATTCAAGCACCTAAAAGGGCTAAAGTATATTTACAGCGATGCAAATAAAAACACTGGAACTTGCATTAACAAATACCACAATCTTTGTTTTACAGTTTTAGAAACACTGCTTCATTTACTTGCAAGTACATACAGTTTGAACACTTCATTTTTCAATACAATCTGCAATACTTACTGATATCTCTCAAAATTCTGATATCTACCTTTCAAATACTATATTGAGAAACCTACACCTCTATAAACAGCTTTTCACTCAGAAAACCTTGTGAAAAATAATTTTACCAACATTACTACACATACTGACATTTCACAACAGTTTATAAAATATACTATTAAATACCTGAACTTTTTTTTAAAACTCAGATGAAGATGCCAGTCTCTTTCCACTCCACATAAATTCACTTCTGCTGAGCACAACTTTAACAGACTTCCTTATCCTCCAAAGCTACAAGTTCAAACCGAGCTATCTATGATTCTCCACCCAATCACGTCACAGCATTTCTTTCAGCATGCAATAAGAATTCATAACTACTGGTTTAGCCTTGGCCCTTTTTTTACTTCTCACATATGATCTTGCAAGACTATTACGGAATCATAAAACACCTCATAGCAGGCGCAGTAATTTTCCATGCGAGTCTCACAAGATGCTCATGGGATCGTCAAGCACCTTGTGACAGGCTCAGCAATTTTGCATTCGGCTCTCATGAGTATCCCTCCCTGAAGCTTGTGCTCTACTCTTGTGAGACTCTCACAGGATTGTAACACAATTGTAGGGAAAAAGTAGTATATGGTAAGCACTAACATCTCCACTAACGTCTCTGTGTTGGATAATGGGTTTGCTATCTGGAGTATACGGAGGGACTACTCTCTGCTTTAAAACCTCTCTCAAATAACAGCTATGCATAGAAGGTAATGTGCAGGGACTGGCCTGCCTGCTGTGACCCCTCTCTTGTATAACAGGTGTACATAGTATGGTGTATCATGGGACTGGCCTCTCCTTTTAGACCTCCACAGGACTGGCCTCTACTTTCAGACCTTTCTCTCAGATTACAGGTGTGCAGTAGTTGATGGAGAGGCCCTGGCATCTTTTTCAGATGATGGGTGGGCATAGTAGGGTGTGTGGATGGGATAAACTCTTATTTGAGACCTCTCTCTCATATGATGGGTGTGCATAGTAGTGAGTGAGGGGGACTTCTGTTACTTCTCAGACCTCTCTCTCTCTTAGATAACAGGTGTGCATAGTAGTTCATGGGGAGGGGCTGGCTTCTCCTTTCACACCTCTTTATCAGATGATGGGTGGGCATAGGGCATAGGTGTGTAGATGGGGTAAGGTCCCCTTTGGGACCTCTCTCTCAGATGACATGTGTGTGTGTTAGTGGGTGAGGGGGACTGCCCTTACTTCTCAGACGTCTCTCTGAGATGACGGGTGAGTGTAGTACAGAGTGGAGAGGGACAGACCTCTCCTTCCAGACCTCTTTCTCAGATGATGGGTTTGTTTGATAGGGTATTTGAATGGATAGGCCTTTCCTTTCAGAACTGTGTCTCAGATGACGTATGTGCATTGTAGTGTGTAGAGAATAACAGACTTGTCATTTTACACCTTTCTCTCACATGACAGATGGGCATAGTAGGGTGTGTGCAGAGAAATTGTCCTCTTTGCTGACACCTCTCTCTTGGATGATGAGTGGTGTAGAAGTGAGTGAAAAGTGACAGTCCTCTAGTAGTGAGTGGAGAGGGGCTGGCTTATCCTGTCAGACCTCTCTATCATATGACAGATGTGCCTAGTAGGGTGTGGGGAGGGATGAACCTCTCCTTTCAGACCTTTCTCTCAGATGACATATGTGGATGGTATAGTGTGTGAAGAGAGACTGGCCTCTCTGCTAAGACCCCTCTCTTGAATGACAGGTGTGTGGATGGACTGGCCTTTCAGACCTCTGACTCAAATGATGGGTGTGCATAGTAGTGTGTGGAAAATGACAGGCCTGTCCTTTCAGACCTCTCTCTCAGATGCCAGGTGTGCATAGTAGGGTATGTGCAGAGGAATTGGCCTCTCTGCTGACACTTCTCCCTTGGATGATGAGTGGTGAAGAAGTGGGTGAAAAGTGACTGTCCTCTCTGGTAACACCCATCTCTCTGATTATAGGTGTGCATAATAGGGTGTGGGAAGAGACTGTACCCTACTCACAGCCAATGGCATAAATAGTATACTCTGACAAACACCACCTCCAGTAATACTCCTTTCTACAGTAGCAAGTGTGCACAATCCAGTGTATTCAAAGATCACATACTCCGTTCGACTTTTCATGATCCTAAGATAGTCTCACGAGATAGCAACTTAAATCAAAATTAACGTTCCTTTCTTTACAGTACTTAGCTCTCACAGATGTCCTCTCAAAAGCAAGGACCACAATATGTATTCCTACTAATAGAGTGTATTGAAAACTCATTTACACTTTTTTACTATTTGCTATCCAGTAGTTATTCCTTAGACACCGCCGCCCTAAATCAACGGAGACAGCTTGCATTTCTGCTGCCCCCTCATATAGCTTTTTAACTTCAATTCCTTAACACCTCCAATTTTTCACAGTAAACTGTAATGGCGGCTTTTTAATTTCTAACATTCAAACAATAAGATTATTCGCTCGTGTGAAACTCATGGGAACCTCTCGCTCCAGCGAAAGCGTGAAGGTTCACAGGAAAAACAGTCCCCTCATCCAATTACAGGGCTTCATTTTGGTTTTAGCGCTCTTGCAGGACATCTGCAGAACTCTCACAAGCCCAACTAATATCACAAAAACTACCAAATGGGATTTACATCAAAAAGCACAATCTTTGGACCAAGATGTAGTTTCCTTCTGAATTTGGTGTAATTCCGTTCAGCAGTTTTTGCGGTAGCCCAGCCCAAAGAAGTCTGTAGAAAATGCATGGAGATTTTGCATTTTGGGACCCCCTTTTTTCTTCAACCCTGCTTGATGGAACCCATGCCTGTCAGCTTCTTATCACAGAATTGCTGATTGGTGATTAGACAGAGACTGTTTTTTAACCATTTGGGACCTTTACCCTTTGATACTGCTGTCCATCGTTGGGTGATTGGGAAGGAGACCACACTAACAGTGGTGTTATAAGAATATACATATTTCTTGTCATCTACCCACATTTGGGATTTCTGAAGAGCGGACCTATGTAGCATTCACTTGAAACTCTTGGAATCATCAGGTTTCCCTATTTGTACTGTTAAAGATTTTCTTCTTTCTAGTTGGGCCACAATCGCCTTTCTTGCGTGACGCTCATTTGGCATCTACGTACGGATATACACTGCACTTCGGTCTGATTATTGGAAACCTTTTTCATCCTATTAGCCCTGACGAAGTTCCAGAGGCACGGGGGAACCAAACGCGTTGGCTGTGTGCCGCTGTTGTTTTCTAAAGAAACCTAATAAAAAGAAGCACCTTCAAAGAATTCCATTTTTTTTTACTTTCTATGTAGTGCACTTTTTCCTTTTGTCTTTAATAGTCACAAAGTAGAACCTTTTTGGAAAGGTTCATGGAGATTCGCTTAACGGTGCCAAAGTTATCAGGAACACAAAATATGCTATGAAAAAGGAATTCTAACTATAATTACTTAGTAACAACTGCCAATAGGTAATATATATAAATAATATATATATATATATATATATATATATATATATTACCTACTGGCGGTCGCCAGTAGGTAGTTATAGTTAGGATTTTTTTCAATGTTAATTCTCAAAATTCTATTTGGAATAACTTTGGCTTCGGTTGACGAATCTGCCTCAAAATTTCCTCAAAATGGCCTCGCGGCGCCCCGGTCCTTCCCTGAAAGTTTGGGGGGGGATTCGTCAAGCGGGGGCTGAGATAAAAGGGGGGTCCCAAAACGCGTTTTTCCCCATGTTAATTTCCATAGGGCGGTCGATTTCACTTTTAGCTCGAACGGCTGAATGGATTTACACCAAACTTGGCAAAATTGTAGGGACTGGTAGCCCGATGTGCCTTTGCTATGTCTCAAGATATGTGCTCCAGTGGATTTTGAGTAATTTAGGTGCAAAAAAATATATATATCTATAGGCGCTCTCCGGTGCGCGCACCGGAGAGCGCTCCAGGGGCGACACGCGACTTGCGCGCAGAAAGCTGATTGGCTCTCGGGTGTCTGTAAACATTCTAAACAGTCTGGAGCGGCCGCCATCTTGTGTCTCTGTAAAATCGAGACACAAGGGGTTTGAAAAAAAAAGGGGCAAATGACCATAAGGGAGCAGAGTAGACCCCCTCTGACCCCCTAGGTTTGATGTGGGGGCTAAAATAGGGTCCTGCGGGGCATTAAACATTTTTTTTTCTTTTTTCGATTTGCGCGGGGGAAGCGCCCGGTACGCGCTCCGGGAAGCGCACCGGGGAGCGAAGCACGGGGAAAATCCAGGACCATATTTATGAAGGCCATGCGCTGCCAGTTTTGCGCCGCCTGTGCGTCACTTTTTGTGACGCACCAGCGGTGTAAAAAAATGCGCCTTGTTACGCTATATTTAAAAAGAGACTCATCTATCTAGATGCTTCACTTTTTAAATTTAGCGCAACGAGGCGCATTTTTTCTACACTGCTGGTGCGATGCGTCACTTTTCTGTGCGCACTCCTTATGACATTCCAGATGTGTCATATTTAATGTATGACGAATCATGTTGCAAGGAGTTACAGATACGTCAGTATTTCTGACATATCTGTAAACATAAAAGTGACGCGAGGCAGGCGCAAGATTTTGACGCAACAGCATCCTAAAAGTGACGCAGTGAAATCTCATAGATTTCAGTACGTCGTTATTACCAAGCTTTTTGCGGGGGAATGCCCCCTCTGCATACATTATACCTGGCGCAGATATAATGTGGCACAGAGTTTTAAAAAGTGACCCATGTACCTAGATGCGTCACTTTTTAAAAATAGCGCAACAAGGTGCATTTTTTTACACCGCTGGTACGATGCGTCACTTTTCTGTGCGCACTCCTTATGACATTCCAGATGTGACATATTTAATGTATGACGAATCATGTCGCAAGGAGTTACAGATACGTCAGTATTTCTGACATAAAAGTAAACATAAAAGTGACGCATTGCTGGAGTGCGTCACAAAAGTGACGCAACTCCAGTAATGCGTCCTTTCACAAGGGGAAAGTACCATCGCACCAGCGGTGTAAAAAAATGCGCCTTGTTGCGCTATATTTAAAAAGTGACGCATCTAGGTAGATAGGTCACTTTTTAAAACCCTGCGCCACATTATATCTGCGTCAGGTATAATGTATGCAGAGGGGGCGTTCCCCCGCAAAAAGCTTCATAATAGCGACGCAGTGAAATCTATGAGATTTCACTGCGTCACTTTTAGGATGCTGTTGCGTCAAAATTTTGCGCCTGCCTCACAGCAGGTGTAAGACTGACGCAAGACCTTTCACATGGTGCTTTCCCCATGTGAAAGGACGCATTACTGGAGTTGCGTCACTTTTGTGACGCACTCCAGCAATGCGTCACTTTTGTGTTTACAGATACGTCAGAAATACTGACGTATCTGTAACTCGTTGCGACATGATTCCTCATACATTAAATATGACACATCTGGAATGTCGTAAGGAGTGCGCACAGAAAAGTGACGCATCGCACCAGCGGTGTAAAAAATGCGCCTCGTTGCGCTATATTTAAAAAGTGACGCATCTAGGTAGATGGGTCACTTTTTAAAATCCTGCGCCACATTATATCTGCGTCAGGTATAATGTATGCAGAGGGGGTGTTCCCCCGCAAAAAGCTTTATAATAGCGACGCAGTGAAATCTATGAGATTTCACTGCGTCACTTTTAGGATGCTGTTGCGTCAAAATCTTGCGCCTGCTTCACAGCAGGTGTAAGACTGACGCAAAACCTTTCACATGGTGCTTTTTCCATGTGAAAGGACACATTACTGGAGTTGCGTCACTTTTGTGACGCACTCCAGCAATGCGTTACTTTTGTGTTTACAGATACGTCAGAAATACTGACATATCTGTAACTCCTTGCGACATGATTCCTCATACATTAAATATGACATATCTGGAATATCATAAGGAGTGCGCACAGAAAAGTGACGCATCGCACCAGCGGTGTAAAAAAATGCGCCTCGTTGCGCTATATTTAAAAAGTGACGCATCTAGGTAGATGGGTCACTTTTTAAAATCCTGCGCCACATTATATCTGCGTCAGGTATAATGTATGCAGAGGGGGTTTTCCCCCGCAAAAAGCTTTGTAATAGCGACGCAGTGAAATCTATGAGATTTCACTGCGTCACTTTTAGGATGCTGTTGCGTCAAAATCTTGCGCCTGCTTCACAGCAGGTGTAAGACTGACGCAAGACCTTTCACATGGTGCTTTTTCCATGTGAAAGGACGCATTACTGGAGTTGCGTCACTTTTGGGACGCACTCCAGCAATGCGTTACTTTTGTGTTTACAGATACGTCAGAAATACTGACATATCTGTAACTCCTTGCGAATTGATTAGTCATAAATTAAATATGACATATCTGGAATGTCATAAGGAGTGCGCCCAGAAAAGTGACGCATCGCTGTTTTCACGTAGCAATGCGTCACTTTTCAGAAATGAGGCCTCCAGTTTATTCACTGTGTCACCTCTAAGACCCTTTCTTGTGTCAATACGTCCCTTTTGCATACATTACACCTGACGTAGGAATAATGTGGCACAGGGGTTTACAAAGTGATGTATTTACCAAGAAACGCCACTTTGTAAATATGAATAAATAAGGTGCATTTTTTATTGGAATGTTGTGTCATAAAAAGTGATGCTTTGGTGGCGTTAAAGTGACGCATGGCTTCATAAATGAGGCCTTCTACCTTCAACTCCAGCAATGCATCTTTTCTTACCCTTCCACACCCCTGTTCCTTTTCAACATTTTCTTTGAATATCAACATTCCCCATATTCACTCTTCTTCTCATAACTATCTTTTCTAACACTCACCTTCTTTCAGTCCTCCTACTTCAATTCCTTTTTTCCTCTCATACCTTTCTGTTCTTTCTTACTCATTCTCCTTTCAATTATCAATGCACTATATTTCACTTACTCTTCATTTTTTTAAGAATATAGCTCTTTGATGAGAATTGGAGGTATTTCTGAAAAGAACTTTTGGTTTTCTTCTTTTTTCGAAACAGGAACAAAAACAGGGAATGGAAACTGCTCAAAATAAAACAAAAAAAATTAGGGGTGGGAAGGGCAGCGATGGTTCTCCATTGCTCGAACCATGAGCTGGACACTTTGCTCCCCATAGGTGAGGAGTTGATTGCAGTATCTGCATCTGAGGACACCATGGTTAAATGCAGGTTGAATGTTTGGCACCTGCTCCTGCGATTGCCCCCTCCCAGAAGAAGTTGCTCCTCCGGTGGATGTAGAGGCCCCATCACTGGGAACTGGGAACCTCTTGTGCCAGAGCCCTGACACTTTCCCGGGCATAATTCTGGGGGTGCCTCCTCTCCACATGCCGGATCATTGTGAAGTTCCCAAATGAGTATTTTTTTGGGGGGTCACCCCGTGACAGGACCTGTTTGCAGCATTCACCTCCTTCTGGTCAGCTGGAATCTTAAAAAATTTCCAAATGTTCCTTCACCTTTGGGGTAGGAGGCTCTTCATTGATGAAATCAGGTTCATCCTCACTGCTGGATTCTCTGGCAGCCATGGTAAATCAAGAAAGATCCAGGAGCAAAAAACAGGTCTTTCAGTCACAAAAGTGAAAGAAGAAGTGAAGGAAATGGGTGGGGATTTCATTCTTTGTAAAAAAAACTGTTAGCAACCAATGAAAAGTGTTATTTTAGGGTCACATGACCCGACGCGTTTGCGCTGCGCGCTCCCGAGCGCTTCCGGGTGCGTTTACGCGGCGCGATCGTAGGCGCTTCCGGGGCGCAAACGTGGCGCGAACGTAGGCGCTTCTGGGTGCGTTTACGCGCCGCGAACGTAGGCGCTTCCGAGGGCACTTACGTTGCGCGCCGAAGTGACATCATCAAACTTTTACAGAAATGCATAATCATTTTCCTTATAAAAAAAAACTGATTTTATTTGTATGGTACGAAATGTTTTGCATTATTATTAACTTTTCATTCATATTTTTTTTCACGAACGACAGTAGCGCTCTGGGTGTGCTTTCAGGTGAGCTCACCGGTTAGCTTACCGGAAAGCTTACCGGAGAGCTTAACTGAAAGCTTCCCGGAGCGCGCACCCAGAGCGCAAAAGAAAAAAATTATATAAAAAAAAAAATGAATACTTACAAAAAAACAACAAATTGTAAAAAAAAAAAAAAAGGTTAGAAACTCGATATAGAAAGGAATTAGCATTTAAAAAACCTATGAAATTCACTGAAAAAACCATAGGTTTCACACCAGTTATAGTTAGGAATTAGCATTTAAAAAACCTATCAAATTCACTGAAAAAACCATAGGTTTCACACCAGTTAACCTGGAAATTTTACTGACATAAAACCATTGAAATTCCCACGTTATAGTTAGTTGGACTCACTATAACTTGCGCGTGTAATGCACTGCTGATGACATCACATATTACATCACTCATGACATGGTCAGTGACATCACTCATGACATCATTTTATGTCAGTAAAATTTCTGAACAGTTTTATATTTTTTATGGGGAGAAACAAAAAAAGGGAATTGAAAATGGCTCAACTGGAGCACAAAAAAAACAGGTAAAAATTATGGTTTCCTCTGGCATTTGTGGTTATCCATAGCAACAGTGATTAGTGTAATGGTTTTTTCACCATAACTAATGGTTTTGTTACAATAAATACAAACAATTTTGTATCCCCCAAACTTTGTTTGTATATTTGGAATCACTTCAGTTGCTTCTGGACCCGATGGAGTTGGTTCTTGAGTTGCAGAGGTTCTGGATGATGATTGGGTTAGGTTACTGCAGATTTCCCTCACCTCTGCTGCAGAATAGTTATTAGGGTGTAAACACTGCATGTGTCATATCATAGTATGATTCCCAAAGGAATATTTTTTAGCAGTGTTCCCCCTGGATAGCACAGCTTTACAAATGAGACAAGTCACCTACGCAGCGTTTACTTTTTTAAAACCCCTTGGGATTTTGAAAACTCCCATATGAAGTGCTCTCTTGGTTTGTATGGGGGACTGTCTTCATGCAGGAACTGCCTTGTCCCTTCCTCCTCTTCCTCCTCCTCCTCCTCTTCTTCTTGACCACCAATGTGATCTTCTGGTGGTCCTTGTGGTGGTGGTGGTGGTGGTGGTGGTGGGGCAGATGCTCCAGCGGCAGATAGTACAGTAGCCATATCTGTAAGAAAAAAACAGGTCTTCCTCACTCAAAGAATAAAGTGAGAATGAGGAAAAAAGGTGGGGGCTTTCATCATTTGGAAAACAAAACTGTTCTGAACCAATGAAAAGTGTTATTTTCAGGTCACATGAGCCGGGCTTTCATCATTTGGAAACCAAAACTGTTTTGAACCAATGAAAAGTGTTATTTTCAGGTCACATGACCCGACGCGCTTACGCTACGCGCCCCGGGGTGCGCCCGGTGCGCTTACGTAGCGCGTTCGTGTGCGCGTGGGTGCTTCCGGGTGCGCTTACGCCGTGCGTATAACGCGGACGCGGCTACGCGAAACGTCACAATGATGTTTTCATTCGCGGCATTAGCGCTAACGGGACGCTCCCCGGTATGCGCGCCGTAGCACTACGCTCACCGGTGAGCGCATCGGTACGCGCCCCGGGAGCACTCCGGGGCAAACAAAAAAAACATTAAAAAAATAAATAAACATAATAAAAATAGTATTACATAATTATAAAATACAAAATTCATCATAAAAAATATTACATTTCATACCTATAGAGATTGGCTATTAAAAAACCTTGAAATTCACTGAAAAAAACCATAGGTTTTACACCAGTTATAGTTAGGAATTAGCATTTTAAAAACCTATTAAATTCACTGAAAAAACCATAGGTTTCACACCAGTTATAGTTAGCTGGAAATTTTACTCGCATAAAACCATTGAAATTCCAACTTTATAGTTAGTTGGACTCACTATAACTTGCGCGCCTGCAATGCACTGCTGATGACGTCACATATTACATCACTCATGACATGGTCAGTGACATCACTCATGACACCATCCTTGTGACAGAGTGACAGACCTCCTTTCAGTGTAATGTAACCCTTGAAACACATATTCAAAAATCGAAACTAACATTTAAAAAAAATGTAGATACACATACCAGTTACAACAACCAATTCAGTAATTCCACCATCTGTATACACATCCACTTATTCACCAACAGTTCTATATAGTCACTCATACATATACTCATTCATCATATGTAGTGATACACCTGTACATCCTGTTACACACCAACAGTCATCCAAAAGTTACTCACACACATACTGACACATGCAAATAAAGGATTGAACATCCATTTATTTGCATATACCGCTATACACACACAACCACCTTACTTCTAAGGAAACTTACACATACTTACTCTCTTAAAAAATCACTTATAGAAACACATACTTATTTAAACAGGAACTCTTACAATCTCTCACTCTCACATATACTCACTTATATATATCAATACTCACATATACTGGATTAAAACATATGTAGTTACTGATAAAGATACTAGTGAGACAGTCATTCACTCACTAACACACACATATACACACTCATCCACCCATACAGTCCTGCACATATGCTGTCTTCAAAACACATACAAACAGTGAGTCAGTCATTGATGCATCTATGTGCTAAGTAACACCCCAACCAAACCATGCAGACACTCATACTGATACTAAAAAAAACATCTAATAACCCATATACACACACTTGTAGCTACTCACCAACCCATGCAGCCTCTTATACACAAAGTGAAACACTGATACATATATTTAAATATTTAAACATTACTCGCTAATATATGTATTCACTAAGATACACTTAATAAGCCAGTTAACCAATCCATTTAAAAAAAAAAAAACATCCATTTAGACACTTACTTAAACATTTATTCTTCCATCGACCTTTTTCATATACATATATAAAACATATTTATTTTTCAGAAAGATACACATTCACTGGATGGTGTCATCAGTGATGTCATGAGTGATGTCACTGACCATGTCATGAGTGATGTAATATGTGACGTCATCAGCAGTGCATTGCAGGCGCGCAAGTTATAGTGAGTCCAACTAACTCTAACGTTGGAATTTCAATGGTTTTATGCGAGTAAAATTTCCAGCTAACTATAACTGGTGTGAAACCTATGGTTTTTTCAGTGAATATATATATATTCACTGAAAAAACCATAGGTTATAGACCATATATAGTTAGGAATTAGCATTTACAAAACCTTGAAAATTCACTGAAAAAACCATGGGTTATAGACCATATATAGTTAGGAATTAGCATTTACAAAACCTTATTTTACTCACACAAAACCATTGAAATTCGCATATATAGTTAGTTGCACTAACTATATATCGCGCACCCGCAATCCACTGCTGATGATGTCACATATTACATCATTCATGACATGGTCAGTGACATCACTGATGACATCACTGATGACATCTCAAATGACATCACTGATGACATCACTGATGACAACATCCAGTGACTGTATGTTTCTGTACAGTTAAAATATGTCTTACATATTGAAGAATGAGTGGATGTATAAGTGTCTGGATGAAGGATTTAGTAGGTGCATGACTGACTGTATGAGTGAGTGATTAAATGTGTCTCACTGAGTGCATGGATTAGTGACTAAACTGTCTTAATTTGTGCATCATTATGTTTGTTGTTCTGTAAACTGCTGCTTGTGTTGATCAGTAGCTATGTAAGTAACTATTTGGGTTATTGATTGGTTGCCCAAGTATTTGTATGGGAGACTGAGTGTGTGTGTGGGTGGCTGGGAGGTGTGTGACTCTGTGCATAGATGTGTGAGCAGTTGATTCACTAGATGTATGGGTTCAAAAGTGCATGTGGAAACAGCTGTATGGGCGGTTGACTGTGTGCATGAGTGTATTGGTGAGTGAATGGATTTCTCAGTGCTACATGTCAAAGTAAGTACATATGTAAAACACAGTACATGTGAGAGTTGACATATATAAATAACTGTGCATAAGAGCCAGTGAATGTGTGAGTGGCTGTATGGATCATTGTGAACATGTATCAGGGATTGTATAGGAGAGTAAATATGTGTTAGTATATGTTTGAATAAGTAAGGTGTGTATAACTGTATAGTTGAGGATATGGAGGTGTGATTGATTCTTTGCATGACTGACTAGGTGTGTGAGTAACTCCATGGATAAGTGACAGTCTGTGAGTGTCTGTTTACACTGATTGTATTTAAGGTTATATTAGAGTCTGAAGAGGTTCATTGTATTATCACATAAATGATATCATCAGTGATGTGATCAGTAATGTCATTTGAGATGTCATCAGTGATGTCATTTGAGATGTCATCAGTGATGTCATCAGTGATGTCATTTGAGATGTCATCAGTGATGTCATCAGTGATGTCACTGACCATGTCATGAATGATGTAATATGTGACATCATCAGCAGTGGATTGCGGGTGCGCGATATATAGTTAGTGCAACTAACTATATATGCGAATTTCAATGGTTTTGTGTGAGTAAAATTAGGTTTTGTAAATGCTAATTCCTAACTATACATGGTCTATAACCCATGGTTTTTTCAGTGAATTTTCAAGGTTTTGTAAATGCTAATTCCTAACTATATATGGTCTATAACCTATGGTTTTTTCAGTGAATTTCAATGGTTTTTTAATAGCAAATATCAAAAGCTTTAAAATGTCAAGTACGTGGTAGGTAAAAACATTTTCGTGTTTTAAAGATGGCTCTGGGCAACCTTGGAACTCGGACGCTTGACTGCTAGGGCATGGGCCCCATTCCCAAAAGAGTCCCCTCAGCCTTGAAGATTCTACAACAGTTACCGGGACCCCTGACTCCCGTAGACTTCCGGTGGGGAGCGACTGCCATGATTGCTCGCGGAATGGCCACGACGTAGCCACGAGATGGTGGTGCTCTCATGCTGACGCCATCGTCAGTCTGAAACATCCAGAAACACTGTAGACTACCAATTCGATCACTTCCGGTGGAGCCCCAACGTGACCCGGTAGAGAAGAACTTGCCCTCCCCTCTTTGACTGATGGTTCTTGTTGCCTGTCCCTTCTGTTGTCATTTAACAGAACTTTTTGGACTACTGAAAGGGGTTGTGTTCCGACCGCTGGTTGGTGGAGACATTTTGACTATATTCTGGACCTGCGTTGTCGCGTAATGCGTCACATGACGCGCCGCGTTAGCGCACCCGGAAGTGCTCTGGTGCGCGAGGCGCAGCTTCCCGGAAGCGATCCAGAGCGCGGCGCGCAGCGCGTAACGTAAGCATAACAGGTCATGTGACTTGTTAATAAAACTTTTCATTGGTTCATTTTACTTCTGTTTTTCTAATAATGGAAGGCTTGGTCATATGACCTAAAAATAACACTTTTCATTGCTTTCGAATATTTTTTTTTCCCAAATGATGAAAGCCCCACCTTTTTTTTTCTCACTCTGACTTGTAAAGCAAAGGACCCAGATGCATTTACAGTTTATCACTAACAATGTTCCAGGCTAATGTATTTTCCCGGGAAATTTACAACTGTCCTGCAAGTAAAATATTCCTATTTCGAGAAAAAGGGCGTTTCTTCGTCCCATGAGGGAGCCGTTGAACAAAAGAGGCTCGGCCTGCTGTCTTAGTCGCTGATAGGCATGAATATCGGATTCTTATCGATCACTTTATGTTGCAGGAGTGGAAAACACAACAGCCCTTGACCATTTATCTTTACTGCATTCCTGCGTATTATACCTTTTAACCGTCATGTAATCGGGCTGCTTTATTTCACTTGCCTTTTACTGATTCGAAAACAGTGGCTATTATTCAAAACTTTACCAATTTAGGTACTACTACCATGTTTTGTTTTAAAAACCTTTATTTTGAAAATGTCAGTATACAAATACGGGCCTATAACCACGTGGGCCGGCCACGGAGCAAACTGGAATCGTATATGATGAGGGGACATTTACACTGTAGAAGAACGTAGCGGGCGGGCCATTAGGTTGCAAGAACTAAGGTGTCTAGCAGTTGCAGAATCGGTGGACGTACATTTTATAATTAAAGTACGACAGGGCCAGTTACAATAAAATTATCTAGATATACATTTGCGGGCAAGTACCATGGGTGACGTTAATTCGAACTTTCAATAGTACAGTAATCAATAACACATCAGAACTTAATATCAATAGGGATGTCCAAATGTTCAATCAGTACTCGTCCCCGCCCGCCATGTGCTTCAAAACTGCATATCTATCTCGTGATATGAAGGTTGGGCAACCAGTACACAACAAGGAGTTACGAGTCCCATTTATACCGGCGCCATTTTGGGCGAGGCCGGGCAGGTCCAGGATATAGTCAAAATGTCTCCACCAACCAGCGGTCGGACCAGAACCCCTTTCGGCAGTCCAAAAAGGTTCCGTTAAATGACAACAGAAGAGATATGCAACAAGAACAATCAGTCAAAAGAGGGGACGCTTTCGGGAATGGGGTCCATGCCCTAGCAGGCAAGCGTCCGAGTTCCAAGGTGTCCCAGGGCCATTTTAGTGGACCAGGCCCAAATCCAAAGAGCCGGCCGCCATTTTGAGAGTCCTGTTGCAGCCGCCTATCGCTGCACCGCAAGAGTGGGCGCAATTCAGCTGGATGGTGGGCGAGACGCTGTAGCCGCAAGAGCGGGCGCAACTCAGCTGGATGGCGGGTGAGGCACTGTGCCGCAAGAGCGGGCGGAACTCAGCTGGATGGCGGGTGAGGCACTGTGCCGCAAGAGCGGGCGGAACTCAGCTGGACGGCGAGTGAAACGCTAAGAGGCGCCAAACTGCAGATGAGGTGCCTCCACCTGGGAAGGCGGGAGAGGCCCGTTTGCGCCGCCTCCCCCCCCCCCGGGCACCCCACGCCGTCTTTCGGCGCAGCAATGTAGGATGGCCACACCAGTGAAACTTGCTGGACACCACCTCGGTGCCATCCGGATTTCGGCGCGTTGTGCTGCCTTCGGCCTACTGTAGCAGCAAGTGCGGGCGCAACTCAGCTGGACGGCGAGTGAAACGCTAAGGGGCGCCCCACTGCAGATGAGGTGCCTCCACCTGGGGAGGCGGGAGAGGCCCGTTTGCGCCACCTCCCCCCCCCCGGGCACCCCACGCCGTCTTTCGGCGCAGCATTGTAGGATGGCCACACCAGTACGACAACTTGCTGGACACCACCTCAGTGCCATCCGGATCTCGGCGCGTTGTGCTGCCTTCAGCCTATTCGCACATTGGTCTGCTACTGACGCCGCCTCACAGGCCAACGGATTTTGTAGGCTTTTTATAGCCCAAAGCCGCATAACAGGTCATGTGACTTGTTTATAAAACTTTTCATTGGTTCATTTTACTTTTGGTTTCCTAATGATGGAAGGCTTGATCATATGACCTAAAAAGAACACTTTTCATTGGATTGAAACATTTTTTTTTCCCAAATGATGAAAGCCCCACCTTTTTTTTTCTCACTCGGCAATCCAAAAAGGTTCCGTTAGATGACAACAGAGGGGAGAGGCAACAAGAACCATCAGTCAAAAGAGGGGAGGGCAAGTTCTTCCCTACCGGGTCACGTTGGGGCTCCACCGGAAGTCATCGAATTGGTAGTCTACAGTGTTTCTGGATGTTTCAGACTGAAGCTGGCGTCAGCATGAGAGCACCACCATCTCGTAGCTCCGTCGTGGCCATTCCGCAAACAATCATGGCAGCCGCTCCCCACCGGAAGCCTGCGGGAGTCGGGGGCCCCAATGACTTTTGTAGAATCTTCAAGGCTGAGAGGACGCTTTCGGGAATGGGGCCCAAGCCCTAGCAGGCAAATGTCCGAGTTCAAATGTGTCCCAGGGCCATTTTAGTGGACCAGGCCCAAATCCGAAGAGCCGCCCGCCATTTTGAGAGTCCTGTGGCAGCCGCCTATCGCTGCACCGCAAGAGTGGGCGCAATTCAGCTGGATGGTGGACAGACGCTGTAGCCGCAAAAGCGGGCGCAACTCAGCTGGATGGCGGGTGAGGCACTGTGCCGCAAGAGCGGGCGCAACTCAGCTGAATGGCGGATGAGGCACAGTGCCGCAAAAGCGGGCGCTAAACAGCTGAATGGCGACTGAAACGCTAAAGGGCGCCCCACTGCAGCAGAGTAGCCTCCACCTGGGAGGCGGGGGAGGCCCGTTCGTTCCGCCTCCCCCCCCCCGGGGCGCCCCACGCCGTTTTTCGGCGCAGCATTGTAGGATGGCCAGACCAGTGCGGCAACTTACTGGACACCACCTGGGTGCCGTCCGGATCTCGGCGCGTTGTGCTGCCTTCGGCCTATTCGCACAACGGACCGCTACTGACGCCACCTCACAGGCCGACGGATTTTGCCGACTAAAAGACAAACCAAAGCAGCCCATTGTTGCTTTGAGATGGATGTTGCAGCAGGCTGCCATGTAAATAGTTGTTTAAAAAAAATTTTATTAACGTGTTTACTTTGTTGGAGCGTTGTATATATTTATAAGTTATTAAAGTGTTATAATCCTACTACTTTGTTGGAGTGCTATATATTTTTAATGTGACACATAATTGTGAAGACTTTGATGTACAAAAAGGCATCCCTGGAATCTTCCGCTTCAGGCTCGGTCCCACACACCCTTACAGTGAGAATCCCCTCCCCAATCACAATACAGGATTGTTATCAGATAGTAGGAACGCGTGTGGTGTGACGGATCTCATGGGGTGGGGGCCTTGATCTACTGTAACTCCTTTGAAGAGGGGTGATTCTTTACAGTTGGGGCCATAAACTACATCCGCAGGGCTAGGTGATAGCCTGGGACCGGCCTGGACAATCAGACACAGAGGAAGAGGAGTGTCAGAGGGTGCAGTAGTGAATAGGGTGAAAGGGAGGTGTCGGGCGGGCACAGGGTATGATTCTCAGGGAAGAGCAGCGCAGATGGGGGAGGTTTATGGCCCATGCATGAGAGAGAGAGCGGGGGTGACCAGTGCGTGGGGGAGATGCTTGCGAGGGTGGGGAGCCATGCTGAGGATCGGCGGCGTGCAGAGAGTGGGTCTGGTCTAGGAATCTAAAATGGCTGCCGTGCACGACAAAAGTGTGGCATTGGAAAAAAGTCAAGATGGCGCAGACAATGTTTATCAATACGGATTAATTTATAACAATTATTTTTAACAATATATTTACTCGCAGTGACAAAATGGCGGTCAACACTTCCTTCGAATCGACCGTTAACAGACGTCACGCAGCCCAAAAAAAAATAAAACGCTAACGCACAGCCGCTGGAAGACATGTATCAACATATATGAGCATCCTCAGCCACCCTCAGAAAACATAGGGGGTCAGGATACGTCTCCCGTACCCCCTTATACCTATTTCTCACATTGTTTTTCCTCCATCTTGTAATTTAATTAAAACGAAACACAAAATGGCGAATTCCCGTTTCGCGAACCGGGAAGCGCTTCTACTGCGAAAAATCACATTTTTTTTATTTGCCCCAAGGGACCCTTTAATAACCCCAACATCATTCCTAGGGGGTCAAGAGCGGTCTACCTTTCCCCCTTTCATTAAATTCCCCCTTCGTTTTTCTCCTCCTCTTGTCTCTCGATCCTACCGAGAGACAAGATGGCAGCCGTTCCGGACTGTTTAGAATGTTGACAGACACCGGAGAGCCAATCAGCTTCGCTTCGCAAAGTTCCGTAACGCGAAAAGTACGCGAACCGGAGTGCTACCCGGGACGCTGTCACAGATATATCTGTTTTTTAAAATGTTAATTTCTCTAAATCCACTTGAGCACATATATTGAGACCCAGCAAAGGCACATCGGGCTAACAGTCCCTACAATTTTACCAAGTTTCGTGCAAATCCATTCAGCCGTTCGAGCTAAAAGTGAGGCCAAACGCCCTATGGAAAAATGAATGGGAAAAACGCGTTTTGGGACCCCCCTTTTTTCTCGGCCCCCCCTTGACGAAACCCCCCCAAATTTTCAGGGGCTACTCAGAAACAGAATGTGCCATTTCCCTGAAAATGTCAGCCGATTCCGTCTACAAACGCCAAAGTTATTAGACATAGAATTTTCAAAAGTCCCATAGAGAAAAAATCCTAACTATATATACCTACTGGCGACCGCCAGTAGGTAATATATATGTATATATATGTGTATATATTACCTACTGGCGGTCGCCAGTAGGTATATATAGTTAGGATTTTTTTGAATAGGGATTTCTGAAAATTCTATGTTGAATAACTTTGGCGTTGATGAACGGAATTGGCTGAAATTTTCAGGAAAATGGTACATTTTGTTTCTGAACTTCCCCTGAAAGTTTGGGGGGGTTTCGTCAAGCGGGGGCCGAGAAAAAACGGGGGTCCCAAAACGTGTTTTTAACATTGAGTTTTCCATAGGGCGGTTGGACTCACTTTTAGCCCGAACGGCTGAATGGATTTCCACCAAACTTGGCAAAATTGTAGGGACTGGTACCCCGATGTGCCTTTGCTATGTCTCAAGATATATGCTCCAGTGGTTTTTCCGAAAATTAACTTTGAAAAATATATATTGGGCTACATTGGGCTATATATATGTTAGAGCCCAAATGTAGCCCAATGTAGCCCAATGTAGCCCAATGTAGCCCAAAGATGGCCACCAGAGACAAAAAAAACAAATGTAGCCCAAATATCAGCCAGATGTAGCCCAACTATAGCCCAATGACAGAATGTCCCAGAGTGTCCTAAAGAACAACTAGAGCGCTAACAGTCTTACTTATGACAAAAGTATGGCACACCTGAAGTCATCTTGATTGGAATAAAGTGGTAACACTTAAAACATTTAATTTGCAAAGGAACAAAATGAGGGGGTTCATTTTGCCATAGAAATTATGATTATTGCTGAAGAAAGAAAAATTAGGGCACATTTTGAGTGACTTCTCAAATCCTCTTATATTTCATTAAAAAAATTCTGATATGCAGTCTCCCAAGATGGCCACCGGAGACAAAAGAGCCCAAATGTAGCCAAAATATCAGCCAGATGTAGCCCAACTATAGCCCAATGACAATGTCCCAGAGTGTTCTAAAGAACAACTAGAACGCTAACAGTCTTACTTATGACAAAAGTATGGCACACCTGAAGTCATCTTGATTGGAATAAAGTGGTAACACTTAATACATTTAATTTGAAAAGGAACAAAATGAGGGGTTTCATTTTGCCATAGAAATGATATATATATATATATATATATATATATATATATATATATATATATAAATATATATATATATATATATATAAATATATATATATATATATATATATATATATTATATATATATATATATATATATATATATATATATATATATATATATTACCTACTGGCAGTCGCCAGTAGGTATATATAGTTAGGATTTTTTTTAATAGGGATTTCTAAAAATTCTATGTTGAATAACTTTGGCGTTGATGGACGGAATTGGCTGAAATTTTCAGGAAAATGGCACATTTTGTTTCCGAGCGTCCCCTGAAAGTTTGGGGGGGTTTCGTCAAGAGGGGGCCGAGAAAAAAGGGGGGTCCCAAAACGTGTTTTTAACATTGAGTTTTCCATAGGGCGGTTGGACTCTCTTTCAGCTCGAACGGCTGAATGGATTTCTATGAAACTTGGCAAAATTGTAGAGACTGTTTGCCCGATGTGCCTTTGCTAGGTCTCAAGATATGTGCTCCAGTGGATTTTGAGAAATTAACGTTAATATCTGTGACAGCGTCCCGGTTAGTGATGTCACTGACCATGTCATGAATGATGTAATATGTGACATCATCAGCAGTGGATTGCGGGTGCGCGATATATAGTTAGTGCAATTAACTATATATGTGAATTTCAATGGTTTTGTGTGAGTAAAATAAGGTTTTGTAAATGCTAATTCCTAACTATATATGGTCTATAACCTATGGTTTTTTCAGTGAATATATATATATATATCCATACTACTATAATAAAGGAAGAACTTTCAGCCTTTGAGGCAGTAAACTCGGGAACCACAGCGCCAATCCACACACCCGATACACCGTTGGAATCGTCAGGGTGTGTAGATGGTTATTGGCTATATAAATTGTAAAAAAAAACGTTATTTAAAAAATGTACAGTAAAAAAAAAAGTAGTCCCTCCGAAGTAGCGTCGGCCGCGATGTGCATGCTCACGTCAGGAGCCCGGGGAGGAGCGGCGTCCAGGAGCGCAACGAGGAGCGGCGGACATGGCGCGGGGGAGGAGCGGTGACGTGAGGAGCAGTAGACAGGCCAGCGGCGGTGCGAGCAGCGGACTGGCTGGAGGAGCGGCGGCTGAGGTAAGGGAGCGGCGGACATGGCGCGGGGGAGGAGCGGTGATGTGAGGAGCAGTGGACAGGCCAGCGGTGGGGGCAGCGGACAGGCGGGAAGAGCGGCGGCTGAGGTAAGGGGACCCATGTCAGGGCAGGCGGGGGACAGGCTGGGCTGGGGCCCGGGCTGCAGGAGAAAAGAGAATGATCCCGTGTTTTTATGGTGAACAGCAATCATTAACACACCTCTAGGGCAAAAAGATTAGCTATGATGTAAGCTTTCCCAGCCAATGTACACTCTGTAGAACGGATTGGTCAGCTGTACACCTCTGCAAAGAAGAACAGACATATTTAAAGCAGTATATCAGCAGCGGACAGGCGGGAGGAGCGGCAGCTGAGGTAAGGGGACCCATGTTGGGGCAGGCGGGGGTCGGGGCAGGCAGGGGTCGGGCGAGCGGGGGACGGGCCGGGTGGGGGCCCGGGCTGCTGGACAATGTCGGGGCGGGTGGGGGTCGGGGGAGGCTGTTGCTCCCGGACAGGGTCGGGACGGGCTGCTTCACCACCATCATACCCAACATTGCCCAATCCTGCTGGCGATAGAATGTCCCTTCCGCCCGCACCCTCGCAGACAATACATATGAGACGCCTTCCCTATCATGTACAACGTCGTTCTGGTGTAGTACGTACAATGTAGTATTTTAAGTTGAACTAGTTTTAGCCTGGAGGGTATTGCCGTTTCCCGAGGGGAGGAAAAGGCCTCCTGCCACTCAGAATCATCCAATGTGCCAACATCTCGAGACCAGTTCATCTTCAGTTTGGACGTCATGTCAGGAAGGTTATTAGCCAATTTTCGGTATGTGAAAGATGTTGCTTTACCCGTCATATGTTCCGTCAGAAGCCTATCTTCGAGAGGGGTGGATTCCTGCAATTCACTACCCGTCGGTATGGCTGTTTGCAGCGCATACCGAATTTGGAAGTATATGAACTGTTCCATCCGTGCCATGTCATATTGTGTTTGTAAGAGGGAGAAGTCAACCACCTTACCCTTCTTCCAAAGATCACCCACCACTGAAATGCCTATGTTGTCCCAGACCTGGAACTCTTTACTGTTACGAAGAAAACCTAACCTACACGAGTCCCACAATGGTGACATTTGCGTGAGGGTACCAGAACATTGAAGACGCCTTTTCAAAGGTTTTTTAAATGCTAATTTGCAACTATAACGTGCCTGAAACCTATGTTTTTTTCAGTATATATATATATATATATATATATATATATATATATATATATATATATATGAAAAAGCAATCCTGTTCCGTCAATGGCCGGCGGAACCCAACAGGTCTGGACCCCCAAAAGCCCCTCTCAATGCAGCGAACATCCAACAAAGAAAAATCACTCCTCAAGTGAGTTGCAGGATGACGATTTATTCAATTTAAAGACGACGCGTTTCACTCCACTAGGGAGCTTGTTCACATCAATATATATATATATATATATCTCGCTCCACTGCCACGAAATTGACCAGACCAGCACTCTCAGTACATTAAATCTCCTTTGATTTATTGCACAGTGCACAATATATATGTATATATTAACTGAAAAAAAAACATAGGTTTCAGGCACGTTATAGTTACAAATTAGCATTTAATGTATGTATATGGGGAAAAAGACAAAATCATCCTTCTACCCGAATTTACCACCGGGGAACAAAATCGATTCTTTTCACGAAGCTGTCATTCAAGACCTCTGTAAAATTGCGAATGTCAAATGTAACAACAACTTATCACAAATGGAAAAAACAGCTTTAAACAACTACAAAAAGATGAAACAATAAAAACAAAACCGGCAGACAAAGGGGGCAATATCATCATTTTGAATAAATCAGATTATATCAAGGAAGCAAATAGACAACTCATGGATGAAACATGTTAACCCAATCTCACTTTTGACCCAACAAAACAGAAACATTAACAACAAAACTCAAAGAATGAATAAATCTGGATCTGATCGATGAATATGAAGGTGAATATAAGTATTTAACAACAGAGCATCCTCTGACACCAACAATATATTTTCTCCCTAAAATTCACAAGAATCAACAAAATCCCACTGAGAGACCAATTATTTATGCGAGAAGCTCGGTATTGGAACCAATTTCAAATTGCAAATATCATTTTCATGCCCCATTAGTAAAAGATCTCAAGTCTTTTTAAAGACAGCACAGATAGCTACAATATGTGGATGGTATTCCATGGCAGACACCATGCAAACTCATCTTAATGGATGTGGTCTCACTTTATACAAGCATAGAAGAACAAATAGGTCTCAATGCATGTAAATATTTATTGGGGAAACAAAACATTCACTTTCATTCACACAATCACATGCTCATGGAAATAATGTCAATGTGCTTGTATAAAAATGTATTTATGTTTAACAAAGAAACATTCAAGCAAACTCAGGGGCCAGCAATGGAATTCTCATTTTCACAGAATTACGGCAACCTAACAGTGGGTTGATGGGAATGGAACATTGCATGAATACCAGAGAATGATACAATCAAAGAGAAAACAATAATGTGGTCACGCTTTATATGTTGACACCAATGAAGAATTTGCAGAATATTATAAGAAGATAAACAACAACAAAGCAAAACAAAAACTAACATATGAAATTAGTACAGCAATGGTGACTTTTCTTGACATTGAAATCTTTGTACATAGTAACATGCTGCAGACAACTCTACATAGAATGGCAATAGTAACAAAAGCAGAATTTAACTCTAAGGGAAAATTATTAGAATAAGAAGGAACTGTTCCCTTGACACTAAATTTGAGAGTCAGGCAACACGTGAACGATTTGTGAATTGGAAATATCCCCAAGGAATAATTGAAGCAGGCCTTCAAAGAGCCAAAATAAAAGAAAGCACACAAATCCTGCATGGCACAAAGGAAACCAATGAGCAACAAAAACATCAAATAAGAATAGTAACAACATACTCTGCCGAAACCAGCAAATTGCATTATATTCTAAAAAAGCACTGGGGACTACTCAAACTAGATTCAATTGTGGCGAAAATTATAGGCGATCATCCCAACATCACCTACAGAAGAGCATTAAATGTAAAAGACATACTTGTACAAAGCCATTTCAGAGCAAAAAACATGAAGACATGGATCAAATCTCCTGGTTTCTGAAAATGCAATAAATGCAAGGTGTGCAAGACATCAGTAAATAAAAAAGAAATCACCGTAGAAAATCACTTTGCGAAAGATCAAACAGCAATTTACATGAAGAGCAAGTACATAGTGTACATATTGGACTGCCCCTGAAAAGTATAATATTTTGGAAGTACAACCTGGAAAGTCAAAAAATTAATTCTAGAACACGTCTGAGCAACCAACAACAAAGATTGCAACAATGCTGTAGCTAAACATATGGAGCTAAAACACAAAAGCAACTGGGAAGATTTCCATTAATATGCAATTGAGAAAATACTCCCATCAGAAAGAGGGAACAACAGGGAGAAACTTCTTTGTCATAGAGAATCCAGATACATATTATCATTAAGAACCTTAACACCAAAATGATTGATTCAAGATGAGGAGCTCAATGTACACTTATGGACACCATCAAGCAATAAATATCTCCTTAAAGCAGTAAAATGACAGAACAAGAATTCAAGATATAAAAAATTGAGAAAAAAGGAAAAAAGACTTGCAATAGAAGAGCAGATAGGAAAAAGAAACAAATATTATTAAAAGGAAAGCAAGCAATTATAAGCACAAAGGCACAATGCATGGGAATAAACTGGCAGACATGCAACACCAATTAAATGTGAAACTGACAAGGTTAACACAGAGGCTCAGCCACATGTAATATCAAGTAAAGGTAAAACATTACTGCACTTTTTAAACTTTAAAAATAATTCAGATGAGGTCCCTGTATACTGAATCCAAGGAAAAGAAAAAAATGGTTAGAAAAACGAATATATATTGAATTGAAAAGCATAATTACATGAACAATCTGACTGGGGAGTTAGACTAAGTGACAGGAACATCATAATAAATCAAAATGCACATATGGAAAATCATAATGTGCCTTTGAGCAGTAATTAGTGTGAATCACATGAATAGAGTTAAGAATTTTAAGAACCAGGGGGCATATTACCAAGCAATAGCGATAATTATCGCTATTGCTTGGTTAGAGACAAAAATTTACCGCAGCGCTGCGGCGATTTTTACCGCAAATAAACCTTGGTATTACCAAGGTTTAACGCAAATGCGGTAAAAATCGCCGCAAAGCATGAATATCGCTGAAAAGTCAGCGATATTCATGCATTAGCGAGCTAATGCTCTTAGCCATGTTATCCACCTCCCGTTGGATAACATGGCTAAGAACTGCTCAGGGCAGGTGTTAGCTTTTGGAGATATTCCCGCTTAGCGCGAATATCTCCAAAAGTTGGTAATAGGAGATAGCGATGTTAGCGACTGTTTTCAGTCGCTAACATCTTGGCACGCCCACTTTGCATCTCATTAGTGATAAATATCACTGACATGCAAAGTGGGGCCCAAGATGGTCACTATCTCCTACTAGCTGTTGCTAACTGGTGTTAGCGGCAGCTAGGTAATAGGGAGATCATTTTATCTCCGCTTTCTTGGCTTTTAAAGCCAAAAAAGCGGAGATAAACCCCCTTATTTATTTATTTATTAAGCAATTTGTAATGCGCAGACTAAACCCGAAGGTATCAAGGCCCCTTGATAATATGCCCCCTGGTAATCCCATGGATGGACCTAACATCGACAAACTAAAAAGAATAACCAAAGTAGAATCCATGTATTCACAACACAAAAGGAATGCAACAAGCGTTGAAATAATTAAGAATAAAATGTGCATCATGCACATCTGCCCAATGAGCACTAACATTTGTGCCAGACAGAACTAATCAATCCTGGGAATGTACAGAGGTGATCTGAGGAGGGCATAACAGGAACCAAAATCAAAATTAAAATTAAGCCCACTGGAGGGCAAACAATTACCAGAGGGGCAATGATGGATCGGTAGACTAGCCGGGATATGTATCAATTATACAAGCCATTAGACCGGAAATTGTAAATCACACAACTTTGAAAAACCACATTAGGTTTCAAGACTCTTTGCACAGATACGATGTGAAAGGAAACATCGTTGTGCAACAGCCTTAGAATCATAATATGAAATATGATGCGCCTTGCTAGAAAGTGGATAGAAAGCCCACAATTGAACCACTCAAGAAGGGCATATTAGCAAGAACCTCATTAAAATTATCGCTGTTTTAGCAGCAGTTTACTGCCTATTAAACAGCGATATTGGGCTTGCTAATATGCGTTATTGAATTCCAATAGAAGCCCAGGTTAGATGTATTACACATCTAACCTGGGCTTCTATTGGAATTCTATAATGCATATTAGCAAGCCCATTATCGCCGTTTTAACGTCAGTAAACTGCCGCTAAAACAGCGATAATTTTAACGAGGTTCTTGCTAATATGCCCTGAAGTTTTTAAAGAAATGTTACCATTTGCATCAAGCAGAAGCACTTTTTCAATATATTCTTGTGAGGATTTTTGCACAAAGCACAAGAGCATTTTGATGACATTTTAATGAACTTCATCTCCCACAATATGCTGGGAAAACATGGACGTGATGAAATTTCAAAGGTGACTAAATAGTGGTGAAGGACAAATGAGTGTAACCCGTTATTAAGGTCTGAGTACTGGTTATATATCTATTATATTATCTACTGGCGGTAGCCAGTAGGTATATATAGTTAGGACCTAGTTTCCATAGGAAATCCCCAACATTCTATTGGGAATAACTTTGGCGCTGGTTGATGAATCTTCGCAAATTTCTAAAAGAAGATGGCTCGCTCCGCTCCCCTCCTTCCCTGAAAGTTTGGAGGGTATTCGTCAAGCGGGGGCCGAGATAAAAGGGGGGTCCCAAAACGTGTTTTCCCCATGTTAATTTCCATAGGACCTTTAGACACGGCTACAGCTTGAACCGCTGAAGGGAATTACACCAAACTTGTCAAAATGGTAGTGTCTGGTACGCAGATCACACTTTTGGTAAAATAGTGTAAATCCCTCCAGTGGTTCCTAAGAAAATAAAAAGAGAAAAAAATTATATATCTGTAAGCGCGCACCATGCGCGCACCCCGCGATTTTTTGGAAAAGAAATTTGGGGGGGGGGGCTTGGGGGGCTTCTCTCTTTTATTTTTATCTGTTTTATTTTAATTTCGAGGGTGCCCACCCCTCGTTTTACCCCCCGAGATCACCGCCGTGGCCCGAGCCACCTCAAGATGGCCGCCGCCTGGTTGTGGGCGGGGCCGGGAGGACTTGGTTTCCGCTTCCCCCTGCCTGGGGGAAGCCTTCCATGTGTCCGCCCGGTCTCCCGAACAAGATTGCAACTTTCAGATCGCCAATGAAATGCCTGCCTGGGTGAATGACTCAAGCCTGGACACAGAAAACTGGAAAAGCTCTTACTGAAATTGCACTGATTCTGCATGACATACATATGAAAATCAAAACCACAACTCCAGTATACAAAGCACCTACTGCTAACAAGTTAAATGTATCACAGACGATTTGGGTCTGTTTGCCAGGTATGATCGCGTCTTGTCCGCTCTCTATACTGCCATAGACCAGGGGAGCAACTAGACCAGAACTTCAGGGGGCTTACACTCCGAGACAGGGCTGGCCCAGTGCACTGGCCCTAGCACTAAAGCCATTTTAGCCCTATGGGCGTTGTGCGCCTGCCATAGACGTCAAAGAGGAGCCAGATCTGAAAAACAGAATTTTTAATGTTTCTGAAAGTGGGGTCCCTCGTGTTCTTGTTCTGAATGTTTGCCCCACGCACGGCAGAGTGGAATGAGACAAATGTAAGTTCGGTTGGGGGCAGGCGTTGTGTCTCCTTCTGTGTTATATTGCTATAGCACCAAGAACAGGAAGCGCCGTCGCAGCACCTACGGTCTCACCTCTCCGCACCTGGGCCCGCCCCCATGGGCGGCTCCAGGCCTCGCCCCTCCCCTGGCTGCCTTTGGTTCCTCCCTCGGTTTCGGTTTTTGTGCATGCGAGGGCAGCTAGGAGGAAGCTGCAGATTTACTAGTAAATGAAGGGAGGAGAGGACTGACTACACGAGAGAAGGGCTGCTCAAAACTGCCCTCCCCTGACTCACATCCCTCCCAGCAGCTGTGGGGCGAGGACCAGCTGCCCCTCGCCAAGTGCTCCCCAGGGATGATGGAGACCGCCCTCTTCCTGTTGGTACTGCCCGCCCTGACGCGGGCGCGGGATGTAAACCTTGTGAGGCTGCAGGTGGATTGGAAGGAAACATCCGAAGTTGACCCCAGATTCCTTTCTGTGACCGTCGATGCCAGTCTGGCCGCAGAACCCAAGTACATCACTTTCCTGGGGTAAGTGCACTCCCCTCCGCTTCTAAAATATTTACTTTAGGTGTTTGGTGTAGCGCCATGACGCCTTCTGGCCACTTTTTCGAGCTTTCGTTAGCGAGCGCCAGACGAGAATCAGGGGCATCTATAATAAGCTTACTTCATAATCTGTGTGTAGAGCCAAACACCCCTTTACCAGACTAGTTGTTGTGGATAGACCTTCAACACCAGGATATGTCCAAATCCCCAATGTCTAAGAGTAGGCGGGGCTAAAACCGAAATGACTAAATATGGATACTGGCTCAAAATCCAGAAAACATGCAAAAACGAACACATTAAGTGAAGAACATTGGACGATGCTGTTGTTTTCCAGTGCACCTGCCAAGAAAAAAAATTGCATAATTTGTCAAGGGAATTTCTCACTGGCGCATCTAGGCCGAAATGGCCTCGGGTCAATTTAGCGAAGCTGTCTGTCAGCCACGAGAGGATGCGTTTTTGGAAAATGTCAAATTCTTTTGAGGGCCTTTCTTTAAAAATAAATAAATCTAAAAGTCAAGTTCTAAATATTGAGGCAAGTAATTGCTTACTTTACTTTCAAAGTGAAGTACGACAACACCCGACGTCACAGCAGTAATAGATTCATGTAGCGCTTACTGTGGTTTTTTCTGTGAATTTTCAAGGTTTTTTAAATGCTAATTCCTAACTATATAAGGCCTAAAACCTATGGTTTTTTCAGTGAATATATATATAAAATGTTAATGCGGAGTTTGTAGTTTTTTATCATACCTACTTGCTCTCGAGTGATCCTTTCAAGCAGAGCCATTGGAATACAAATTTACCCGCGACAGCTTCGTCGTGGAAAGGAGCACCGCCTTGTTACTGGAGGAGGGAGTTTTTGGAGAAAGGGGCCGGCTCGCTGTGACACTCACAGCTGAGTGATGGCGGGAGCAAGCTGCAGCATCAATAAAGGCAGGGTCAGAGAACGGGGCACACTGTGGTGCCTGAACAACGTGGTGGGTTCTCACTAACCACTACGAACTTGCTCATCATATGGAGATGCGGAACTCACTATGAGATATAACTGTTGGCAGATAAAAAACTACAAATCCCAGAACCCAGTAGGAGGGATCACATGCTACAAAGCACCAACGGCTTCAGTACAAAAAGGAAGCTTAAACTGCCAAAACGCCGCATTAACATTTTTCCCCTGAAGAAAGTGCGGACAGCACTGAAACGCGTCGGGACTGCAAGGAAAAAGAAAACGGGACTTGAGTCTGCCTGCATATGCAATAAAATTGGTTCTTACCTACTTTCTCTCGAGTGATCCTTTCAAGCAGAGCCATTGGAATACATATA
This sequence comes from Lissotriton vulgaris, assembly GCF_964263255.1. Taxonomy (NCBI): domain Eukaryota; kingdom Metazoa; phylum Chordata; class Amphibia; order Caudata; family Salamandridae; genus Lissotriton; species Lissotriton vulgaris. The sequence goes on from NC_141696.1 coordinate 720,558,573, forward strand.
TATATATATATATATATATATATATATATATATATATATATATATATATATATATATATATATATATATATATATATATATATATATCATAAACTACCTTTGCTGTGGTCCGTTCCTGATGGTGTGGCAGCGCGGAGGTTGGCGTTCGTACACGGAGGGATTTGGCTTTCATATATGTATAGTTAAGACCTAGTTTCCATAGGAAGAGGTAATTTTCAGGTCACTACATCTTTGGCGCCAGGGGATGAATCTTCAGGAAATTGTACAAAAATATTTGCCCGGTACTTCAGATGGTGTCTGGAAGGTTTTGGGGTGGTTCCTCAAGTGTGGGCTGAGAAAAAATCGGGGTCCCTAAATGCTTTACGCCCATGTTAATTCCCATGGGGCCTTTAAACAAGCCTACAGCCCAAACCGCTAGACGGAATTACACCAAATTTGGCAGGAAGCTACTTCTGGGTACGCAGATCATGCGTTTTGTGATTATGTGTAAATCCATTTAGTAGCTTGGAAGAGATTAACTGGAAAATAAATTTATATATCTGGGGATTCTGATTATCCATGGATCCCACAGTCCCCATGCTGTAATCTGATTGGCTGGCAACACTTAAACCAGAATGTGTTGCCAGCCATCTTGGGACTCGGCTTGAGCCAAGTCCCAGAGAAACCATAAAAAAAAAAAAAGCTGGCTTGATAGAAATACCCTGACCCTGTTGGCCTCTTGCAGAGGTCCCACAGAGTCCCCCGAAGGGCCAAAAAAGCATTTTATTTTAAATGTTTTGGCGGGATCTGCGGATTCCACCAAAACATTTTCAAAAACCATAGTGTGGGCTGCCACACCTCATTACTAACTGGCCCACAGGTGGGAGTGGTCCTGGGGACATTTAAATGATAAATGGGGCACACAGGCCTCCCTCCTAGGTCTTACTGATGCCCGGGGACCATCACCTCCCCGGGGCCTGATTACAAAAAATGCGGGGGAGGACCATACAGCCTCCCCAACTGACCCATGGACCAGAGTTTCCCGGGGCTTGTTTATTTTTTTAGATGGGGCCTCTCGGACACCTCCAGCCCCGGGACTGCCACTTCCCTAGGGATTATCCAGAAAATATTATGGGGGTCATGCACTCACCTAAACAGCTACTCACACACCCACTTTTTTACCTATAAAGTCACTCAGACATTCACTCACTCAGTCACCCAGTCAGTCTCTAAAAACAGCCACTGACTCACCCATACAAGCCCTCACACACATACACAACCACTTGCATACCCATTAACACATCTTTACAAGCCCTCATACATCTGCATATTCACCCATACAGGCATTCACACAGACACTCACTCTCCAATATAGCCACTCACACAACAACCCACTTAACCAAACACTCACTCAAACAGCCACACACTCACCCATGCAGCGCCTTACACACCCAGTCACTTACTCAGTCAGCCATGCAGACACTTACTCCCTCACACATTCAGTCAAGCACACACCCATTCACTCACCCATACAGCCACTCACACAACCACTCACCCATGCAGCCACTGATACACCCACTCTCTCACCAATGCAGCCACTCACTTACCCACATAGCTACTCACACACCCACTTATATACCCTTACATCTACTCACACACCCATATAGCCACTAAGGCACCAACCCACATGTAGATATAAACACAGTTACTCAGCCACTAATCTAACTGTTGTATTAGCTTAGTATATATGTTTAACAATCATAAACTCTTAGAAAATACTTACACTCACTGGATGATGTAATCAGTAAAGTCATCACTGTTGCCATTTGAGATGTTATCACTGATGCTATCAGTGATGTCACTGACCATGTCATGAGTGATGTAGTATGTGAGGTCATAAGCAGTACATTGCTAGGGGGCAAGTAATAGTTAGATCAGGTAGCTATACCTGCTGAATTTCACTGGTTTTGTGCCATTAAAAATCAAAGCCGAACTATAGCGTCTATGTAACCTTTGGTTTTTTGGTGGATTTTTTTATATATATTCACCAATAAAATAGGGAGGTTATACTTGGACTCAGATTCTACACGCACAAAATCATAGAAATTCCTCTGCTATAGTTGGAGTTATTTCAAGTAGTTTAGCTTGTGCCCTAAGGTAACTATAACTCGTACCCTCACCATACACACCATACACAGTTTTCACATCAATAATTTGACTGCAAATGGTTCAGGGACATTTTCAATGATGTCATAGAAGATGTCATGAGTGACCTACTATTTGGGGTTTTAGCAGTGTATGGTGAGGGTGCAAGTTATTGTTACCTTAGGGCATGAGTTATAGTTACTTGAAAAAACTCTATAACAGCTGAACTTCTATGATTTTGTGCATGTAAAATCTGAACCTAACTATAATGACCCTGCCACCATGGTCCATTTTGCTGCCACTCACTTCTACCCTCCATGCTCTGTTGTGCTGCAACAGCTCCTCCTGTCTGTGTGGTCTGTTGGGCATACCTAAAGCATTTTCTTTAGAAATTATAAAAATGAGAGGGTCTTATTGCCGTAGAAATTATGGTTAGTGCTCTAAAGAACTAAAATGAGGACATATTTTAGCAACAAAGCACTTTTAAATTGTTTGCTATCTGTATGTTTTTTTATCCAGTTGATCACTTGATTACATGTCACACAGAGGACATGGGGTTATGGCCAGAGCTGCAGACTTTGCAACTGGGGAACGAGGTTCAAGTTTTGACGTCAGCTTAACATCCTGTGATTCTGGACAAATTACTTAATCTCCCCATGCCTAAAACCAAAATGTATGTGTCCTTGTGTAATGTAACTGGTGCTCATGTAAAGCACTCCAGTACATTTGGGTCACACATGTGCTATATAAAACTGAAAAAACTAAACAATTAAGTGTTGTGCACACTTCTGTAATTGGACTATGCTTGTACTACATTTGGGTAATATTTCTGCAACATTTCAGCTCTTTTTGCTCTGGTGGCCATCTTGAGAGACTTATTTGTTATGAAGCCCCCTAATTTCTTCATTTACTACAGTATCCTCAGTAGAAAATGCTTTCAGTTTTCCACCTTTATTCCATGAAGATGGTGTTCCAATGTACCACACTTTTGGCATAAATTCAGAATGTTAGCACTCTAGTTTCTTATAACACTGTAGTAAAGCTGCTTATCTCCCGGAGCCCTATTATGTTAAGGGTGCTCTTTCCCTGTTTGTACCCGGTGCACCTTAAAACAGGAATGCCGGGTGCAAACAGGGAAAGTGCGCCCTGTTACATGGAATGTGCTTCCCCCAGGGCAGCCACAAACTTGCCACAGTGCATTGAGGTCAAACACAGAGCGTCTGCTTTAAAGCCACTCTGTATTTTCACTGTGCAGGCGGCACCCAACTGCACTTTTAAAGGGGGTTAGAGATCACCTTGCAGACAGGTGCAATCAGTGACTGCACCCTCCTGCAAAAGGATGTCTTGAGATCCATGGGCCCCCCTTTCCTCCTCCAGAGGGATGTTCTCAGGTGGCACACTGACAATGCACCACCTTTTAGGTGTTGCAATATCAGTGCACCTCCTGAGAGCTTCTTTGCCTCTGCGTCCGTGTATGTAATATGGTGCAGGTACAGAAGCAAAGGGATTCCCTCAATGCATGGGGCACGCTCCCATGCAAATAAGGGAATGTCCCCAGAACATAGAGCTGGCCCTTTATGTGCCCTAGCTCTATCGGTATTACAGAAGGAGCTGCCCAAGCATCTGCGGACCCTTTTGCAATACCAAAGAGCCCTGGGGTGCGCAAAGCGGGCACATATGCCTGTTGCGCCTCCGGGGTACTTTGATAATACGGCCCCAGGTAGTTAACTGGCAGTCTGCTGCTGGTAATCAAAGTGTGTTTCAGTTTGCATGTAAGAAGGCTTTAATGAAATAGAACAGGAAGATATATGACAAAATGAAACCCCCTTATTTTGTTTCTTTCTAAATTAATTGTTTTAAATTGTCCCAGTTTGGCTCAAACAAGATGGCTTCAGGTGTGACATACTTTTGTCATACATAAAACTGTTGGCGCTCTAGATGTTCTTTGGAACACTCAGGGAGGCTGCAGTAGAACACAAGGGAAACAACTGACAGGTTGCTCCTGTTTGGTGTACATGTTTTACTGAGAATGTCAGACTTAAAACTCATATTGCTGAGAAAGATAGTGTGAATTTACAGTAAATATTCTCTCATTCCAGCTTCTGGGGCACCTTCCATAACCCGTATGGGAAAATCATGAGAAATCAGTTTTCTCTCAAACATGATTAATGAAATCCCAGAAGAAATTTTTTTCATGTGTTAAAATCACCTTAGAACACACCACAATTCCTAAAATTAGTATGGTGCCATCAACAAATGATTTATATTGTAACTAAGATCTGTTATCCCCCTCTATACGTTCTCCTGTTTGTGACCCTCAAAACCTGCCATTCTCTACAATGCACTTCCATGTGGTGCTATCATGTATTTGGTCCGAAGATGCCTGCCAGCGCTTCCTGGTTGAAGTGTTGACAGCCATTCAGCTCTCACCATGAAATATGTGCTTAGGCTCTACCCAGATATACAAATTTGGATTTTCTTTAATTATCTTGAAAACTACTGAACAGATTTACACCAAATAACAAAAAGTGTGCTTTCTGGACCAAGAACTACCTTTCTGCCAACCAACTTTGGTGTAATTCCATCCTGCGGTTCTGGCTGTAGTTGTGTCTAAATTCTCATTGGGGATTAACATGGGAAACATACTTTTTTTGACCACCCCTTTTTCTCGGTTTCCACTTCACATATCACCCCGAAACTTTACAAACAAAACTAGGCTCAATGGTAAACTTTTTTTGGAAAAGTTAGTAAGAATTTGTTAAACTGTGCAAAAGATATAGGCAAGTAAAAAAAAAATTCCTATGGAAACACAGGCCTAACTATAACTTCCTACTGGTAACTATATATGGATATATATTTATAGGGATATATAGATTTGTATATTATATATTCATACAAATATACACATATATCTATATATTAGTGGAATAAACACTTGGTGTCAAAACTTACGAGAACGGATCCCTTCTTTCCTGATAGCGTGCTGATTCTTGGATTGTTTTGTGATAGATATACATATATATATATTCACTGAAAAAACCACAGGTTTCACACCAGTTATAGTTAGGAATTAGCATTTAAAAAACCTTTGAAATTCACTGAAAAAACCATAGGTTTCACACCAGTTATAGTTAGGAATTAGCATTTAAAAAACCTATTAAATTCACTGACAAAACCAGTTATAGTTAGCTGGAAATTTTACTGACATAAAACCATTGAAATTCCCACGTTATAGTTAGTTGGACTCACTATAACTTGCGCGCCTGCAATGCACTGCTGATGACGTCACATATTACATCACTCATGACATGGTCAGTGACATCACTCATGACATCACTGATGACACCATCCTTGTGACAGAGTGACAGACCTAATTTCAGTGTAATGTAACGCTTGAAACACATATTCAAAAATAGAAACAAACATTTCCAAAAAAATGGAGATACCCAAACCAGTAACAACAACCAATTCAGTAATTCCACCATCTATATACTCATCCACTCATTCACCAACAGTTCTATATAGTCACTCATATATATACTCACTCATCATATGTAGTGATACACCTATACATCCTGTTACACATCAGCAGTCATCCAAAAGTTACTCACACACATACTCACACATGCACATAAACTATTGAACATCCATTTATTTGCATATACATTTATACACACACTACCACCTTACTTCTAAGGAAACTTACACATACTTACTCTCTTAAACAATCACTTATAGAAACACATACTTATTTAAACAGGAACTCCTACAATCTCTCACTATATATACTATACTCACTTATATACATCAATACTCACATATACTAGATTAAAACATATGTCGTTACTAATGAAGACACTAGTGAGACAGTCATTCACTCACTAACACACACATATACACACTCGTCCACCCATACAGTCCTGCACATATGCTGTCTTCAAAACACATACAAACAGTGAGTCAGTCACCAACCCCTGCAGCCACTTATACACAAAGAGAAACACTGATACAAACATTTAAATATTTAAACAATACTCGCTAATATATGTATTCACTAAGATACACTTAATAAGCCAGTTAACCAACCAATTTTTTTTTAAAAAAACATCCATTTACACACCTATTTAAACATTTATTCTTCCATCGACCTTTACAAATACATATATAAAACAAATTTATTTTTCAGAAAGACACACATTCACTGGATGGTGTCATCAGTGATGTCATGAGTGATGTCACTGACCATGTCATGAGTGATGTAATATGTGACGTCATCAGCAGTGCATTGCAGGCGCGCAAGTTATAGTGAGTCCAACTAACTATAACGTGGGAATTTCAATGGTTTTATGTCAGTAAAATTTCCAGCTAACTATAACTGGTTTTGTCAGTGAATTTAATAGGTTTTTTAAATGCTAATTCCTAACTATAACTGGTGTGAAACCTATGGTTTTTTCAGTGAATTTCAAAGGTTTTTTAAATGCTAATTCCTAACTATAACTGGTGTGAAACCTGTGGTTTTTTCAGTGAATTTCAAAGGTTTTTTTAATGCTAATTCCTAACTATATAAGACCTGAAAGCCCACCAGGAATCTCCAGTATGTGCCAGGGGACTGCATTGCAGAGAGGTGTAATGAAGCCACAACCCTTTTTACACCTCTCTGCAACACAGCCCCCGTGCATGTTTGAAGAGGGGAAACTAATTCCCCTTGCATACTGGGGGCCCCTGGGGGCCAATTAGCCCACCTGGAACCTCCAGTATGCGCCTGGGGCTGCATTGCAGAGGCGTAATGAGACTATGCCCCTTGTTACACCTCTCTGCAACGCAGCCCACTGCCGCGTTTGCAGAGGGGGAACTAATTCCCCTTGCATACTGGGGGTCCCTGGGGTCAACTAGTCCACCAGGAGCCTCCAGTATGCGCAAAGGAGCTGCATTGCAGAGAAGTGTAATGAGGCCACACCCTTGTTACACCTATCTGCAATGCAGGCCACTGGCGCCTTTGCAGAGGGGGGACTAATTCCCCTTGCATACTGGGGGTCCCTGGATCATATCTGCCCAAACACCGATATTCCGAACAATTGTAAATGACTTTTCTTGAGAAACATTTGGATTTGGATTATCATGTCGTATACTTTGGAATTTTTGAAAGACTGACTTTGAGGATGCTATAAATTACTCAAGTCTGCCCGAATTGTGTGGGTAAAATTGATACCTAGTCACTTTTAATAAGAATATACTTATGTCTCGTCTAACATTTGGAAGAAATATCTAGTTATATGACAACGGGATACCGACATAACTTGAAGGAAATAAGAACGCCCTGAAGAAGTTCTGTTGTACAGAACGAAACATTTCGGCTGGCTGTGGTACATAAACTTAAGGAAAATAAAAGCATTTGAATATACACCAAGATTCAGCGCTTCAATAAGTACTCTAAGTGATATGATTTGATTGGACTCATTGTGAAAGTGGTGCTGTGCCAAACTTTGGAATATTCTCCACTACTCTCTACTACTTACTCTCTCCTACTCTCTACTACTCACTCTCTACTGCTCTCTACTACTCACTCTACTACTTACTCTCTACTACTCTCTACTACTCACTCTCTACTACTCACTCTCTACTACTCTCTACTACTCACTCTACTATTCACTCTACTACTCTCTACTACTCACTCTGCTACTCTCTCTACTGCTCTCTACTACTCTCTACTACTCACTCTCTACTCTCTATTACTCACTCTCTACTCTCTACCTCTCTACCTCTCTCTTCTCTCTCTACTAATCTCTACCTCTCTACCGCTACCTCTCTACCTCTCTACCTCTACACCTCTACCTCTCTACCTCTCTCTACACGCACACATATAGACATATATGCATATATATATGTGCATATGCATTTATATATATGTATGCGTATGTATAAAAAAAACAACTAAACATTTTTTTTTCTAATCAGCTACTTTTAAAACTGTCATTCTTTTTCCCCATGGTACGCTCCCCGGTACGCTCCCCGGTGCGCGTACCGGGCGCTCCCCCCGCGAAAATATGGCCCCCACATCAAACCTAGGGGGTCAAGGGGGGGTCTACTCTGCCCCCTTATGGTCATTTCCCCCTTTGTTTTGGCCACCTCTTGTGTCTCGATCCTACCGAGACACAAGATGGCGGCCGCTCCGGACTGTTTAGAATGTTTACAGACACCCCAGAGCCAATCAGCTTTCTGCGCGCAAGTCGCGTGGCGCGCCCCGTGCGCGTACCGGTGCGCTTACCGGAGCGCTGCTATAGATATATATATTTTTCTGAACCTTAATTACTCAAAATCCACTGGAGCACATATCTTGAGACATAGCAAAGGCACATCGGGCTACCAGTCCCTACAATTTTGCCAAGTTTGGTGGAAATCCATTCAGCCGTTCGGGCTAAAAGTGAAATCGACCGCCCTATGGAAATTAACATGGGGAAAACGCGTTTTGGGACCCCCCTTTTATCTCGGCCCCCGCTTGACGAATCCCCCCCAAACTTTCAGGGAAGGACCGGAACGCCGCGAGGCCATTTTGAGGAAATTTTCAGGCAGATTCGTCAACCGGCGCCAAAGTTATTCCAAATAGAATTTTGAGATTTAACATTGAAAAAAATCCTAACTATAACTACCTACTGGCGACCGCCAGTAGGTAATATATATATATATATATATATATATATATATATTCACTGAAAAAACCATAGGTTATAGACCATATATAGTTAGGAATTAGCATTTACAAAACCTTGAAAATTCACTAAAAAACCATAGGTTATAGACCATATATAGTTAGGAATTAGCATTTACAAAACCTTATTTTACTCACACAAAACCATTGAAATTCCATATATAGTTAGTTGCACTAACTATATATCGCGCACCTGCAATCCACTGCTGATGATGTCACATATTACATCATTCATGACATGGTCAGTGACATCACTGATGACATCACTGATGACATCTCAAATGACATCACTGATGACATCACTGATGACATCTCATTTGACATCACTGATGACATCACTGATGACATCATCCAGTGACTGTGTTTCTGTAAAATTTAAATATGTTTTACATATTGAAGAATGAGTGGATGTATAAGTGTCTGGATGAAGGATTTAGTAGGTGCGTGACTGACTGTATGAGTGGGTGATTAAATGTGTCTTACTAAATTCATGGGTTAGTGACTAAACTGTCTGAATGTGTGCATCAGTATGTCTGTTGTTGTGTAAGCTGCGGCATGTGTTGATCAGTAGCTATAAGAGTGGCTATATGGGTTATTGATTGGTTGCCCAAGTATTTGAATGGGAGGCTGAGTGTGTGTGTGGGTGGCTGGGAGGTGTGTGACTCTGTGCATAGATGTGTAAGGAGTTGATTCACTAGGTGTATGAGTTCAAGAGTGTATGTGGAAACAGCTATATGGGCGGTTGACTGTGCATGGGTGTGTTGGTGAGTGAATAGATATCTCAGTGCTACATGTGAAAGTAAGTACATATGTAAAACACAGTACATGTGAGAGTTGACATATATAAATAAGTGTGGATAAGAGCCAGTGAATGTGTGAGTGGCTGTATGGATCATTGTGAGCTTGTATCAGGGATTGTATAAGAGAGTAAATATGTGTTAGAATATGTTTGAATAAGTAAGGTGTGTATAACTGTCTAGTTGAGGAAATGGAGGTGTGATTGATTCTTTGCATAACTGACTAGGTGTGTGAGTAACTCCATGGATGAGTGACAGTCTGTGAGTGTCTGTTTACACTGAGTGTATGTAAGGGTATATTAGAGTCTGAAGAGGTTCATCGTATAATCACATGAGTATTGTCATCAGTGATGTGATCAGTGATGTCAAATGAGATGTCATCAGTGATGTCATCAGTGATGTCATTTGAGATGTCATCAGTGATGTCATCAGTGATGTCACTGACCATGTCATGAATGATGTAATATGTGACATCATCAGCAGTGGATTGCGGGTGCGCGATATATAGTTAGTGCAACTAACTATATATGGAATTTCAATGGTTTTGTGTGAGTAAAATAAGGTTTTGTAAATGCTAATTCCTAACTATATATGGTCTATAACCTATGGTTTTTTCAGTGAATTTTCAAGGTTTTGCAAATGCTAATTCCTAACTATATATGGTCTATAACCTATGGTTTTTTCAGTGAATTTCATTGGTTTTTTAAAAGCTAATATCTGTAGCTGTAAAATGTTTTTTTCTTTAAATCCAAAAATATATTTTATATGTTTATGTTTAATTTTTTTAAAATATTTTTTTATTCGCTCCCGGTTCGCGAACCGGGAAGCTTTCCATTAGCTCAATTTGATGCCGCGACCCGGTCCGCTAACCGGTAAACGTTCCGTTTGCGCAACTGCCGCGTTAGAAATGAACATTGTGACGCGTGGCGGAAGCACGACATATCACGTTGTTGCGTAATGCGTCTTATGACGCGCCGCGTTAGCGCACCCGGAAGTGCTCTGGACCGCGAACTGAGGCGCGAAACGCAGCTTCCCGGAAGCGATCCGGAGCGCGGTGCGCAGTGCGTAACATAAGCGTAACTGGTCATGTGATTTGTAAATAAAACTTTTCATTGGTTCATTTCACTTTTGGTTTCCTAATGATGTAAGACTAGGTCAGGTGACCTTACAATAACACTTTTCATTGGTTTAGAACTATTTTTTTTCCCAAATGATGAAAGCCCCCACCTTTTTTCTCACTCTGACTTTCAACTTCGTGAAAGGAAGACCTATTTTGCACAGTGGGAAATGGCTTCAGTAGTAGCTTCAGCTGGTGGACCCCCCCCACCACCACCACCACCTCCTCATAGGAAGAGAGGACCACCTCCACAGTTCCTTGCAAACCCTGAAGAGGAAGAGGATCAAGAAGAGGAAGAGGAAGAACAGGCATCACAATTTTTAGAAGAGTTGCCCCGGGTATCTCATTATAAAAATAGTTTTATTTGGCAGTTTTTTTCATTTCCAGCAGGAGAAAAAAAAGTTAATGCACGCTATAGGACGTGCCTAATATGCAAGCAGAACTTATCCAGAGGCACAGAAAAGAAGTATAGTTATGGGAACCATACAATGCACCGTCATATGCAGAGGTGGCATCCTCTAAATTATAGCCGGGCAGAGATGCGTGATCTGCAAGACAACCCTCCAACTTCTGTGGCCAGGACATCAGCAGATATATCTTTGTCAGGGCCAGAGGCCAGAGGCACGAGAAACAGTGCCAAACATTCAGGAACATTTTGTGCATATGGGTGGAGAAGTGTGGCTCAGGGGTTAGAGGCGGCAGACCCGGAAGCTGAGATCGGTCCTGGACCAGGGTTCAATTCCCCGCCTCGGCGGGTCTTGGGCTCAAAAATTCCACGGACTCGATAATTCTCGTTCCGGTGCCTACTCAACTCACGGGTTCACACTCTGCGACTCTGGGCAATAGCTTGCTTAATCTCCACTACGGCCCCTCGCGGCGGGATGCCTGGCTTTCACCTTGTGGATACCCTGCTGGGGTTATCTCACAGGGGAATACCAGGACGGGTTCCCAAGGCAAGCGCCTTGATGCCTTCGGGTGATACGTGCGCTATATAAATCGCAATACAAGATTGTTTGTTTATATTGCGGCACCTTATTATCATGTGCCAATATGAGTATTAAGTTAGTTAATTTAGCATTTGAAAAACACAAATGCTCTAAACGCCCCAAGAAATAATTTTCTTTTTTTTACTCCTGTTGAGCCCTTTTCAATGCCTGTTTTTTGTTCTTTCCCTTTCTAAAAAAACCAAAAAAAACATAAAATTGTTCAAAAAATACAAAAAAAACAAATAATGTTCAAAAAAGTAAAAAAAAATATAAAACAACAAAAACATTAAAAAAAAGTTTCAGAACTACCTCCCCTTTATACAAAAATTTGCTAGAATGTTTAGCACTCTGGCAAGCTCTATTTCTTTTAGTTCGCTTTCCGGTTCGCTCGCCGGTACGCGAACCGGAAGCTAACCCCCCAATTATTATTTTTTTTTTAAAAGTAAGTACAAGGGAAGTAAACAGAGAGTAATGTTAAAAGAAGACATTCCTGATGATTTAATGTTACAAATTCTTTTAGATTTTGAAAAATCAGAGCAATAAATTTAAATTTTATAAGTTAAATTGTTCAAGATAGTAAATAAAAAAAATAATCAACAAAACAAACAATCAATTAACATACAATATTTGAAAAGTCTATCATTCTTTTTTCCTCATAGTACGCTCCCCGTGCCGCTTCCCGGTTCGCGAACCGGAAGCTTCCCAAGCAAAAAAAAAAAATTTTTTTTTTTTTACCCCGCGGGGCCCTTTTAAAACCTCCACATCAAACCTAGGGGGTCAGGGAGGATCTACTATGCCCCCTTATGGTCATTTCCCCCTTTGTTTTGGCCTCCTCTTGTCTCTTGATCCTACCGAGAGACAAGATGATGGCCGCTCCGGACTGTTTAGAATGTTGACAGACACCGGAGAGCCAATCAGCTTCGCTTCGCGAAGTTCAGTTACGCGTCAAGTACGCGAACCGGAGCGCTGCCCGGAGCGCTGTCACAGATATATATCTTTTTTTGAACGTTAATTTCTCAAAATCCACTGGAGCACATATATTGAGACCTAGCAAAGGCACATCGGGCTAACAGTCCCTACAATTTTGCCAAGTTTCGTGCAAATCCATTCAGCCGTTCGAGCTAAAAGTGAGGCCAACCGCCCTATGGAAATTAACATGGGAAAAACGCGTTTTGGGACCCCCCTTTTTTCTCGGCTCCCCCTTAAAGAACCCCCCCCCCCAAATTTCCAGGGGCTGCTCAGAATCAAAATGTGCCATTTTCCTGAAAATTTCAGCCAATTCCGTCCACAAACGCCAAAGTTATTAGACATAGAATTTTCAAAAATCCCATAGAGAAAAAATCCTAACTATATATACCTACTGGCGACCGCCAGTAGGTAATATATATATAAATATATATATATATATATATATATATATATATATATATATATATATATATATATATATATATATATATATATTACCTACTGGCGGTGGCCAGTAGGTAGTTATAGTTAGGATCTACTTTCCATAGGAAATCCGCAACATTCTATTGGGAATAACTTTGACGCCGGTGGACGAATCTTCGCGATATTCTCAAAGTTCGTGGCCCGCTCCGCTCCTTCCCTGAAAATGTGGGGGGGATTTGTCAAGCAGGGGCTGAGATAAAAGGGGGGTCCCAAAACGTGTTTTCTCCATGTTAATTTCCATAGGGCAGTCAAACTCACTTTTAGCCCGAACGGCTGAATGGATTTCCACCAAACTTGGCAAAATTGTAGGGACTGGTACCCAGATGTGCCTTTGCTATGTCTCAAGATATATGCTCCAGTGGTTTTTACGAAAATTAACTTTGAAAAAACTATAATCGCTAATATATGTATTCACTAAGATACATTTAATAAGTCAGTTAACCAATCAATTTTACACAAAAAAAACATCCATTTAGACATTTATTTACCCATTTATTCTTCCACCAACCTTTAGATATCCATATATAAAAAATATTTATTTTTCAGAAAGATACACATTCACTGGATGATGTCATCAGTGATGTCATTTGAGATGTCATCAGTGATGTCATGAGTGATGTCACTGACCATGTCATGAGTGATGTAATATGTGACGTCATCAGCAGTGCATTGCACGCGCAAGTTACAGTGAGTCCAACTAACTATAACGTGGGAATTTCAATGGTTTTATGCGAGTAAAATTTCCACCTAACTATAACTGGTGTGAAACCTATGGTTTTTTCAGTGAATATATATATAGTTAGGAACTATTATCCATAGGAAATCTGCAACATTCTATTTGGAATAACTTTGGCACCGATTGACGAATTTGCGTGAAATTTTCCAAACTTGTGCCCAGCTCCGGTCCGCTCCAATCCCGAAAGTTACATGATGATTCATGACGCGGGGGCCAAGAAAAAAGGGGGTCAGAAAACGCATTTTCCCCATGCAATTTCCCATGGGACCTTTAGCCGCAGCTACAGCCCGAACGGCTGAACAGAATTACACCAAATTTGGCAAAGAGGTAGTCCTTGATTCAAACTCGTGCCTTTTGCTTATTTTGTGTAAATCCGTATAGTAGTTCCTGAGAAATTGACAGTTAAACTCATTTATATATCTATGGGCTCGATGGATCCCAGTATCTATCCGCGTACCCTACGCGCAGCCTAAGCACACCCTGGCATGCATGAGCTGTATGCTAATTGGATGTCAACAGTCAAAATTAGGAAGTGCTGGCAGCCATCTTGTGCCTCGGTAGAACCAAGGCACAAGGAACCCAAACCAAACACCACAAAACGCAAAAAGGGGGCAGGGTAGACACACCCTGACCCCTAGTCCTGCTCAGGGGGTCCCACAAGGACCCCCAGGGTTCCCTGAATTATAATTTTTTTTTTAAATTGCGGGATGCGCGTAGGATCCTTGCATCCTAGCTATATCAAAAAAATGAAACACGGTCTCCCGCCTTGTGGCGCTACTGGAGGTACCTGGTGGACTAGTTGGACCCCAGGGACCCCCAGGATTCAAAGGGACTTAATTCCTCAACCTAAAACGCGCCACGGAGCGCGTTTGCACAGTGGTGAAGGGAGGGCATGTTTGCACACATGTCACCTCAGACCCCGCCCCCTTCCTTCACAATTGTACAAACATTCCTCTAAAATCAGCCGAACTACGAATTCCGATTTACTCACCTGTTATCAGGAGAGAACCCAGTACGGCATCTTTTAGCACAGCACTGACCCTGAAAAGTATTTCTAAGCATACTTACCAGTAACTTGTATTTCCTTCCATAGGAATCCATTGTGTGGTTTTCAGCAGAAAAGTTTATGTGTCGATTTTTGAAACGTATAAATATTCCTCTAAAATCAGCCAAAATGCGATTTCCGATTTACTCACCTGTTATCAGGAGAGAACCCAGTGCTGCATCTTTTAGCCCAGCACTGACCCTGAAAAGTAATTCTAAGCATACTTACCAGTAACTTGTATTTTCTTCCATAGGAATCCATTGTGTGATTTTCAGCAGAAAAGTTTCTAAGTGTTGATTTTTGAAACGTAGAAATGTTCCTCTAAAATCAGCTGAACTACAAATTCCGATTTACTCACCTGTTATCAGGAGAGACATCAGTGCTGCATTGTTTAGCCCGGTACTGATCATGAAAAGTCATTCTAACCATACTTACCAGTTACTTGAATTTCCTTCCATAGGCTAACATTGATTGGTTTCACTTGGAAATTCTTCAAAGTGTGGAGTTTTTGAACTTTAAAAAAATCCTATAAAATCAGCAGAACTAAGAATTCTGATTTAGTCACCTGTTATCAGGAGTGAACCCACTGCTGCTTCTTTGAGCCCAGTATTGATCCTGAAAAGTAATTTTAACTGTACTTACCAGTAACTTGTATTTCCTTCCATAGGAATCCATTATCTGGTTTTCACCAGAAAAGTTTCTAAGTGTCTATTTTCACAAACTAAAAATATTCCTACAAAATTGCCTGTATGACTTAAACGCTTTCTTTTAACTGTGTACAGGAGATGCACCAGTGCTGGATCCAGGATCCACCACTGAGTAAGAAAAAGTAATGATAACACTACTTACCTGCGAAGTGAATTTCTTCCCGTAGGATAACATTGGTGATTCTATGTGAACACATTTCTAAGTGTCAACTTTTAAAATACAATAATATTCCTTAAAAATCACTACTCTAACCAAAACGCTTTTACTAAACTGTTTACAGGAGATGTCCAAGAACTGAATCTAGGATCCAGTGTTGTGGTTAGAAAAGTAATCCATAAAGTAACTAATTGCATTTAACTAGAAATTCACATTGATCTCAATGTTGCATTAAAATTGTGTTGCCCATTGCAACAACTGTAACTACTGTACTTAAAAGTCTATTGACTTTTTGCAAAGTATTTAAACTAAAGTAATTTATTCTGAGAAAGTATATTTTGTAATGTAAAGTATAATGTAATTATAATCTAATTAAAAAAATAAAATAATTGAAAATAAATAGTTTAAAACAATTTAGTAAATCAGTATCAAAAAAATAAATATAAGAATTAATACATTTAAAAATTGTCATTTACAAAACATTTGAAATTCACTGAAAAAAACATAGGTTTCATACATGTTATAGTTAGGAATTAGCATTTAAAAAAACCTTAGAAAGTCACTGAAAAAACCATAGGTTTTAGCGGTGTTATAGTTAGCTAGACATTTCATTCATATAAAACCATTGATATTCCCCCGTTATAGTTAGTTGTACTAACTATAACTCGCGCAATCCACTGCTGATGATGTCACATATTACATCATTCATCATGACATGGTCAGTGACATCACTGAAGACATCAATGATGACATCTCAAATGACATCACTGATGACATCACTGATGACATCATCCAGTGATTGTGGTTTCCTTCGATATATAAAGAAGTATTATATATATAACTGGATACGATTGGTCTTGAGGGCATTACACATACGAGTACGCCTAATGCCCTAAGACCACCCACTCCTATACCATCAAAAGTAGTGCGTAGTAGAGCTAAGAAACCCTTGTTAGTTTCAAGGGTACATGGGCCACCTCCATGTAAAAAACGACGAAAAGGGGGGGCTCAAGTGCAATCAAAATTAAGTCACTCGGATTTTGGGAAAAAGGCTAAAGGTCCTACAGTCAGCACTGTTATCACACCCGTTGACAATGAAGGGCCTACCACTATTGTTTCTCCGCCATCTACTGCTGTAGCCATAGACACGGAGGACATCATGGAAGTCTCTGTGCAGTCTAAGGCGCCTATTATAGCCTGCGATTTTGCTACTCTAGATTCTATAGAAAACTTAATTAAAACCTACTCTGCATCGATCCTGGAGAGGTTGTTTGAAGTAGAATCTAGGCTAAGCTCACTTGAACGTGCACTGGGAAATAAGGGCGAATTGGTTGTAAAAACACCAAACATAATAACGCACAAAACATCTAGCGTGACTAAGCCCAGCACAGTTGCCCCAGTTCCATCAGCTAGTCTTACACCGTTGGTGAACCCCCCTAATTTGGTGCCTAAAGGGAACATTACAACAACTGTTCAATTAATCCCACCGCCAAAAAATCCACAAAATAAATCTGCTTCTAAGCCAGCTACTGTCACAACTAAACCACCTAATGAAGTAGCTAGCATCCCAAATGAAAACCAACGGATGGAAGCAAGGGGACAAAAGCCAGGATGGGGAAGGCCCAAACCGATTCCAAACCCAGAATTACCACCAGAGGCAGTGCCCTTTGTGGTAGTTCTAACGGGGGTTCCGGTGTTACCAAATAATAAAAGGGAGGGCTTCGCACAACTTAAAAATAAGATTATGCACTGGCTAGGTCTATATAGGCCTATAGCACCCCATATAAATGGAGAAATTGTCCATGTCCGCCGCCTCCAATGGTTGGGAAGCCGATCGAAAAATATTGAGGGAGATGTGGTGGTTGTAAATTTCAGGGATCCCAATGCAGTACAATTTGTACTGAATTGGCCCCCGGGAATTACAAATAATAGCATAATACCCAGACCATTGACATATTTTTACCCTAGGTCTGTGGTTTTTCCCTCCCAGCAACAACCAGCCTCTCATGTAACATCCCAAATTACATCCTGCACTTATCCATCAGTTATGCAGAGGGCTGGTAATATACAACAAATAATGCAACCACTTACTAGACCTAATCCCATGGAGCCCTTTTATCCCCCAAATCCTCCACCTGCACCTGGAGCTTTTGGTTGGAACTATGTCCCGCATAGGCAAAATAACCCCAACAGAAGAATGGACCACCTAAAGCCCTTTACCCCTTTAGAAACCATTAACAGGTTTGACATTTTTAGCGGTCTAGATGACTGTGATTGATGCCAACAGTCTAAGGGGTTGGATGGAAATGAATTGTTGAATGTTAAGTTGTTGGGGGGGGGGAATAGGGAGTGAACCCTGTTTCCAAAGAGCTGATGTTACCACTATTGAAACTATTTTTTCTGAGGATGCAATCGTATCACCTGTGTTGGTCCCTACAATAGGGGACAGCCTAACAATAAGGGGAAGTGCTGTACCACAAAATGATTTGTTCTCAGAATCTGATGTAACTAGCCAAGAATGCCATATCATAGCGCCTGAGGTGGTGGGAGATGTATTGACGCAAACAATTCAGGAACCATGGCAAACTATTAAACTGGTTTCCTGGAACATAGCTGGGATTTCAAAAAACCTAAGGGACCCGGAATGGTCAAGCTTTATTGATACCTTTGACTTCTGTATGATGCAAGAGACCTGGTCAGTTGAAATTACTCACAGGCTAGGCTATAAATCCTATGGTATCAGTGCGATCCCCTCTAGAAGTGGAAGACCCTCGGGAGGGTTGTTGATTTGGGTAAAGGTTAATCTAAAAGTGAATATAAAAGTTGTGGACACCAATTCCCCTGATATATTGATCTTGGAAATTAATGCTTCCAGAGGGAAAAAACTTTATTTGGTGAACGCCTACAACAGACCAACACCTATTTCAAAGGAATCTCCCTTACTAACCCACCTAGATCTCCTACTGGGTAACTTAGACACTAGAGAGAATTATGTGATCATGGCAGGGGATTTTAATTGTAATTTTGAGCCCGTCGTGGGGTTCAGTGACATCTTCCTAGAAGAAGACGAGGCAAATGGTATCCCTGTTTTAGATAACATTAAAACAGTTAAATGCTGCCCCCAGGCCCTCCAAATGAATAGGCTATGTGCGGAACATTGCACTAGAGCGTGCAATGGGCGGTTACCTTCAGATGCTAAGAAAAAGCCTACCTTCTATAGAGGGAATTATAAAAGCAACATAGATTTCATTATTGCCTCAGTGCCATCTTGGGAATTCCTCCTTGACATGGAGGTAATAGAAAGATTTGAAAGCGACCATTTTCCTCTAGCTCTCCAGATTAAGGACTACCTATTAGGGGATCCAGTTTTTCCTTTGCCTGGGGAAGTAACCAACTGTGACCAAAATGAGATACATATTAGCAATAATAGACGCTCCCTCAAATGGCTACTAATATTGGATAATGGTGAAGTTATTGTAGAAATCTATAAGCTTTTTGCTAGCATCTTTGGAGGATATTCAAATAACACCCTAAAGGAGGGGAGCGGTGGTCTTTTTATGAAATTACATCAAAAAATTTTTGATGCCTTAAAACCCCTAGTCACTAAGATGCCCAAGAAAAGGCAGCAGAAAACACAAAACTTGCCCCATAGTAAACCCTGGTATAACAAGGACTGCAGGGAGGCCAAGAGGGCACTTTTAATCACGATAAAATCAAAGGAGCGCTTAGACATTTTGTTAGCCAGGAAAAATTATAAACTGGTCCAAAAGATATGTAAAATGGCATGGGAGGAAGCAAAATGGGCAGATCTCCTGCATGCAGCAAAAACCAGAGATAACATAGCCTTCTGGAGGTTGATAGCGAATGGAAACCGTCAAGGCAGAGTGGTCAAGGACGTCTACCTAGACGAACAGACATGGGTAAACCACTTTTCTAACCTTTATAAGGAATATGAGGCACCCATTTTAGATAGAACTTTAAGCAAGGCTATTCCGGGGGATACCCTGGATTTTACCTTAGGTGAGACAGAACTGGCATTAACCCAGATTAAGTCTGGTAAAGCCCCTGGGTTAGACAAGATTCCGGGAGACTTATACAAGCATGAAGTAAAAATTTGGGCTCCATACATTAACCATCTGTGCAACGAGCTATCCCGGAGTCTAGACTTCCCAGAGAGTTGGAAAGGGGCTGAAATAGTCTTAATATATAAGAAAGGTGACAGGATGGATCCCTCAAACTATCGCCCAATAAGCCTTATGGATATTTTACAAAAAATCTATTCAAGACATATCCTATTTCGAGTTAATGTTTGGTTGGAGGAAAAGGCAATTTTGTCTAGATATCAAGCGGGATTCAGATCCAAAGTTAGTACCATTGATCAAATCTTTCGCTTTTGTTGCCTTTATTGGAAGTATATCAAGATCAAAAAGGGACAACTATATGTCGCGTTTGTCGACTTAAGGGCGGCGTTCGATTTAGTCCCACGTAATTTACTGTGGGAAACATTAAGCCTAGTAGGGATGCCACCCACCCTGATAGCACAAATAAAAGAACTCCATAGAGGCAATTTCGCCAGAGTACGATGGGGCCCTAAAGGCGAACTAACTCCAAAAATCCCAATTGAACGTGGTGTGCGCCAGGGGTGTGTACTGGCCCCCACTTTGTTCTCGCTTTTTGTGAATGACATCCCTACACACTTGGAGGGATGTAAAAATGATTCTCCTAAGTTGAATGGCGAAAAAGTTACTTCCCTATTGTTTGCGGACGATACTATTTTGATCTCCCAGACAAAAAAAGGTCTCCAAGCTCTTTTAAATTCCTTTAATGATTATTGCATCAAGAAAGGATTGGAGATAAATGGGAAAAAGACAAAATGTATGGTCTTAAATCCAACTAAAATTGATAAGGGCTGCCTAACTTTGAATGGACTAAAATTGGAATCAGTTCCACACTTTGGATACTTAGGCGTAACTTTGGACTCCAATTTTACTTGGAAAGCCCAATTGGAAAAATGCAAGATGATGTTTAACCAGAACGCAAAACCCATACTTAGGGAGCAGGGCCAAAGTACAAGTAAGGCCGTGTCTCCGGCAGTTGAACTTTTTAAATTTAAGGTCCAACCTGCAGTGCTATACGGCTCGGAAATTTGGGGCCCAGGGTCTAAAGATACCTTTAGGGTCTTGGACAATAACTTCCTGCGAAGTTTGGTCAGAGTCCCTAGAAGTACTCCGCTGGTCCCACTCCAGCTCGACCTAAATTTTCGTAGAACGGACCACCATATCATTCTACGTCCTTTACTGTTATGGATTAGGTTGTGGCGTGTACCTGAGCTGAAAGTATATAAGGATGGGTTAATAGAAATTATGGAGCTTGACATCTTTAAGGTGATACCCTGGTTTAAACATATTAAATTCTGGCTTACCCTACTAGGTTTGTCGCATTACTGGGAACATCCTGATTCACTTTCGTCCCAATCAAAAACCATGGTAAAAAAGTGCTTTTGGTCGTATATTATGGAAATGATCAAAAACGCTTCTTCTAATGGGTCACTCGTAACAAGGTTTCTTACCTTCAAAGAAGACCCATTCTTCGAGACCTTCCTTGATGAAATAGAACCACCCTTAGCAAAGACCCTATTCATGAAATTTAGATACGGAAATCTTCAGATTGGTTCAACACTAGTCCGTTGGTCTGGTGGTGTAAACTCGGAGAATTATGTAGAAGATGAACTGTGTACCATATGTGGATGTAACCAAAAAGAAAACGAATCACATATCCTCTTCTTCTGCCCAGCATATGTCCAGGCTAGATAAAGATGGATTAAACCTATATGTTTAACATTAGGTGTAAGATTGTGTTCCCAGGCCTTAAGGATTCTTTTGTCTAATACTAGTCAACCTATTGTATTTAGCGTAAGCAGATTTTTGCACAGTATCTTTTTCTTAAGAAGAAAGATGGGCTATAAACTGTAAAATGTGGTTATGTCAAAAGTGCTGCTTAGTACTAATTGAGGGTTAATTAATGAAATTCTATTCCTGTTGCCCATAAGTGTTCTCACCAAGTATTATGTATGTTTTAAATACCTTGACTTAACTGCATGTAATCTTAAAAACGACATGAAAATTGAATGTATTTATATAGCACGTTGTGCATTTTTTTAAATGTAATGTTTTATTGTATTGATGTATTTGTTCTTTTATGGTATTCATGCCGAAATAAAGATTGAAAGTGAAGTAACTACTGTACTTAAAAGTCTATTGACTTTTTGCAAAGTATTTAAACTAAAGTAATTTATTCTGAGAAAGTATATTTTGTAATGTAAAGTATAATGTAATTATAATCTAATTAAAAAAATAAAATAATTGAAAATAAATAGTTTAAAACAATTTAGTAAATCAGTATCAAAAAAATAAATATAAGAATTAATACATTTAAAAATTGTCATTTACAAAACATTTGAAATTCACTGAAAAAAACATAGGTTTCATACATGTTATAGTTAGGAATTAGCATTTAAAAAAACCTTAGAAAGTCACTGAAAAAACCATAGGTTTTAGCGGTGTTATAGTTAGCTAGACATTTCATTCATATAAAACCATTGATATTCCCCCGTTATAGTTAGTTGTACTAACTATAACTCGCGCAATCCACTGCTGATGATGTCACATATTACATCATTCATCATGACATGGTCAGTGACATCACTGAAGACATCAATGATGACATCTCAAATGACATCACTGATGACATCACTGATGACATCATCCAGTGATTGTGGTTTCCTTCGATATATAAAGAAGTATTATATATATATAGCAATCTTCCTTGAAGAGTGAGTGGATGTATAAGTGTCTGAATGGAGGATTTAGTAGCAATGTGATTGACTGTCTAAGTGACAAATTTTATGTGTCTCACTAAATATATGGGATAGTGACTAAACTGTGTGAATACCTGTATAACTCTATCTCTTGTTGTGTAAACAACTACATAAGTTGGTTACTAGCTATGTGAAAGTCTATATTAGTTATTAATTAGTTAAGTGAGTATTTGTATGGGATAGTGAATAAATGTGTGTGTGGTTGGGTGGGACGTGTATGACTGCCCAAAGATGTGTAAATATTTATTTTATTAGGTATATGAGGTTAAGACTGTAAGTGGAAACACTTGTTTGAGTGAGTGAATCTCTTTATGGGTGTAGTGGTGAGTAAATATATTTCTCAATCATATATGTCCAACAAACTAGAAATATAGAAGTCAGTGTATGTGACAGTTGTTGTATATAAATAAGTATACCTAAGACTCAGTGATTGTATGAGTGAAAGTATGGATAACTATATGGATAACTGTATACTTGTAATAGTGATTTAGTATGACTTTCTAACTATATGAATAAATAATATGAATAAATAAAGTGGTGTTTGATTATGTGTTTGATTAAGTGTGTAGCTTAGTAAATATAAGTATGATCAATTGTTTGCATAAGTTAGTAGGATGTCTGCATAAGTGAATAGGATGTGTGCTGGTGTGTAAAGTTGATGTAGGTGTATCAGTATAATTAATAGTATTCTATTGATCGTTGTTAGCATGTATAACTGAATCTATACATAAGTGTTTAGATGTGTGTGTAGATGTAGGAATCACTTAGTGAGTTTTTAAAAACTTGTATTGGTGTGTCAATGGTTTCAAATATGGTACTCCATATTTTATAATGAGTTTTGAAAGGTTATGCTACTGTATGATGAGGTGTATCAGTTTGTCACTGATGTCATCAGTGATGTCATCAGTGATGTCATTTGAGATGTCATCAGTGATGTCATCAGTGATGTCACTGACCATGTCATGAATGATGTAATATGTGTAATCATCAGCAGTGGATTGCGGGCGTGGGAGTTATAGTTAGTACAACTAACTATAATGGGGGAATTTAATGGTTTTATACGAGTGAAATGTCTAGCTAAATATAACACCCCTAAAACCTATGTTTTTTTCAGTGACTTTCTAAGGTTTTTTAAATGCTAATTCCTAACTATAACATGCCTGAAACCTATGTTTTTTTCAGTGAATATGTATATATATATATATATACACACACACACATATTTATACAGATATGCAGACACACACACACACATATATATATTCTAAAGAACGTATCAGCTTTTTTCATAAAGAGATACAACGGCACTCCTCGGTGAGTTCCTTTTCTATTTATTTATACGCATATGACTAAATGTCGATGCGTTTCGATTGCTCCTAGCAATCTTGTTCATGACAATGTGCGCCATCTTGTGTGTGAATGAATACAATAGTGATAGTAAATATTAAAAACGGATTTCGGTTGCGGGGAATGCTTAGGCTATCGCCATCTTTGAGTGAATAAAATTTGAGACATATTACCACGGTACATTCCACAATAGATCCACTGCTTAACCAATTAATTTTACAGCCTGCAATTATATAAAGTCTTAATTTACATTAATCATATTATAGATAGTTCACACATTTATTTAGCACATTTTGAATGTTCTAAGAACATTCTCAATATCTACATATATTGTTAAAAAACAATATGTCTACAAACATCTCCTGCTGACCTAAATATCAATTGCAATAATTACCTGTTATGAAACTCATATTTAGTGGCAATTCAGAATGGGTTATATTAATTTTATAGGTCGGTGCCTGTTTGTAATCTTCTTTCACAGTCCCCTGTCACCAAATAAAGTACACTGCGCTTGAATACAAAAATCTATACATTGCTCTAATTTAGAAATATGACTATATATACAGATGATCTTATAAATCATATTACAAATACTAGTGAAAAAAAGGATGCATCTATATTTAGTGTATCAAAATAAAGTACTTTATACAAACATGTGCATAAATACTTCAAATACTCCCTATGATTACACATTACATTATCCAAATGAATATAGCTATCCTAAACAGGACCCCTCTATTGAATAGTATCAAAATACTTCTTAACCTTTTGTAAAAAACTGTTATATAAGTAATATCTGAATTACCAATTGCAAATTCCCAAAAATTCGAAGTGCCTTATTACCTTACTGTATACCCTTATTGACCAAGTTAAGTGTTGTCGAAAAACTGTAATTCATACAACAGCGCCTTAGGTGTATGTGTTGTTCCTGACTCAATTTAAAGAAGACATGTATACAATTCTTCATCCATATTAAAACCAAATGGTTCTTTACTAGGTAGCTCAAAAATAAACCATGTTTCCAATTTACATAATTCCTCCTCCCTGTCACCTCCCCTCTTCCTCTTGGGGACTTGTGCTATACAGATGTACATTAAATTTGTAGGGTTACTCTGATGGTGTTGTTCAAAGTGTTGTGCAACAGGGTAACTCTGATCTTTATTTGTAATCACTCTTATTTGATGTAATATTCTTTTATGCATGGGTAAGATGGTATTCCCTAAATACATTTACTTGCACGGATATTTGAGGATATACACAACAAAGATTGATTAGCATGTTATGTTACCTCTTACTTAGATTTTTTTCTTAAACGGTGTGACTAGCACACACACATATATATATATTCACTGAAAAAACCATAGGTTATAGACCATATATAGTTAGGGATTAGCATTTACAAAACCTTAATTTACTCGCACAAAACCATTGAAATTCGCATATATAGTTAGTTGCACTAACTATATATCGCGCACCCGCAATCCACTGCTGATGATGTCACATATTACATCATTCATGACATGGCCAGTGACATCACTGATGACATCACTGATCACAACATCCAGTGACTGTATGTTTCTGTAAAGTTAAAATATGTCTTACATATTGAAGAATGAGTGGATGTATAAGTGTCTGGATTTAGTAGGTGCATGACTGACTGTATGAGTGAGTGATTAGATGTGTCTCACTGAGTGCATGGGTTAGTGACTAAACTGTCTTAATTTGTGCATCATTATGTCTGTTGTTCTGTAAACTGCTGAATGTGTTAATCAGTAGCTATATGAGTAACTATATGGGATATTCATTGGTTGCCCAAGTATTTGTATGGGAGACTGAGTATGTCTATGAGTGGCTGGGAGGTGTATGACTCTGTGCATAGATGTGTGAGCAGTTGATTCACTAGATGTATGGGTTCAAAAGTGCATGTGGAAACAGCTGCATGGGCGGTTGACTGTGTGCATGAGTGTATTGGTGAGTGAGTGGATATCTCAGTGCAACATGTCAAAGTAAGTACATATGTAAAACACAGTGCATGTGAGAGTTGACATATATAACCGTGCATAAGAGCCAGTGAATGTGTGAGTGGCTGTATGGATCATTGTGAACTTGTATTAGGGATCGTATAGGAAATTAAATATGTGTTAGAATATGTTTGAATTAGTAAGGTGTGTATAACTGTATAGTTGAGGAAATGGAGGTGTGATTGATTCTTGGCATGACTGACTGGGTGTGTGAGTAACTCCATGGATGAGTGACAGTCTGTAAGTGTCTGTTTACACTGATTGTATCTAAGGTTATATTAGAGTCTGAAGAGGTTCATTGTATTATCACATAAATGATATCATCAGTGATGTGATCAGTAATGTCAAATGAAATGTCATCAGTGATGTCATCAGTGATGTCATTTGAGATGTCACCAGTGATGTCATCAGTGATGTCATTTGAGATGTCATCAGTGATGTCATCAGTGATGTCACTGACCATGTCATGAATGATGTAATATGTGACATCATCAGCAGTGGATTGCGGGTGCGCGATATATAGCTAGTGCAACTAACTATATATGCGAATTTCAATGGTTTTGTGCGAGTAAATTAAGGTTTTGTAAATGCTAATCCCTAACTATATATGGTCTATAACCTATGGTTTTTTCAGTGAATTTTCTAGGTTTTGTAAATGCTAATTCCTAACTATATATGGTCTATAACCTATGGTTTTTTCAGTGAATTTCAATGGTTTTTTAATAGCAAATATCAAATGCTTTAAAATGTCAAGTACGTGGTAGGTAAAAACATTTTCGTGTTTATGCACTCTGATGTGCTTTGAACGCTGCCCCCCTCCCCCCCCCTCCTCTTTTCTTTTAGGAGTATTCTCTCTTTGCAGATAGTGAAGGGTAGGTAACACAGGCCTTTGCCCCCGTTGTAATCCGTCGTGCCTGCTTCCCTCTCCATTTGATTGATTGTTATCCTACCATTTATTGTTTTGGAATTGGTTCTCTTTGGTTCATTCAACTGAGCTCGACACCATGATGGCTGCAAGACAGCTCGGCTCCGCCGCCCACCCCACCCAAAATAACGACAAACCCTATGCAAATATTATAAATATATACAATACACCAGCAAAGTAACAGGGTAAAACGTTTTATTAAATAACTATTTACATGGCAGCCTGCTGCAACATCGATCCAAACAAGCCTTTGTATTTGGGGCTCAAAATCAACAAATAACAGGGTAAAATATTTTATTAAATAACTATTTACATGGCAGCCTGCTGCAACATCGATCTAAACAAGCCTTTGTATTTGGGGCTCAAAATCAACCATCAATAGTAAGATTTTCATAGGTGAGTGTAGGTTCATGGTTTTCCATCCACAGACTAAAAGCCTGGAGTGGGAGTGAAAGAACAATAACTAGGTAAGAAGGAAGGCAGAGGCTGTGGGAAGGACTCTGGATATGGTATGTTGCTTGGTCCCTGAGATGCTTCGATGTCACTGCCTTGCACAAATGGCATAAGTCTTGGATGTTGGGTGCCATAGTTGAGGGTTCCGAGCAGCGCTTGTAACACTGTCTGAAGCTTATTTGCACCTGCTGCAGCTTCACTATTCTCAAAGTAAGTGGGGACTGTTTGTGTACCTGACTGCATTGGAAAACAATGTGATGCGGTGCCTCCCTGAACCGCTTGACGGAGGCCCCCGAGATAATTGCGCCTGCTCCACACCTTGTCCCACAATCCGTTTGACCTGAAGACACGTCCTGCGGTGTCCTGGTCCGATCATCACATATACCTGTGCCAGGAAACGGCGTGGGGTGCACTAGAAGGGAGAGGCGGCGCGAACGAGCCTCCCCCACCTCCCCAGGTGGAGGTTTCTCAGCTACATCCCAGCGCTTCACTCGACCAGCTGACTTGCGCCCGCTCTTGCGACACAGTGCCTAGCTCGGCCAGCTGAATTGCGCCTGCTCTTGCTATTACAACGTCTCACCCGCCATCCAACGGAATTGCACCCAATCTTGCGGTACAGCGACAGGCGGCTGCTACGGAGCTCACGAAATGGCGGTCGGCTCCACAGACTTGGGCCTGGCCTGCAAAGATGGCTCTGGGCAACCGTGGAACTCGGACGCTTGACTGCTAGGGCATGGGCCCCATTCCCAAAAGAGTCCCCTCAGCCTTGAAGATTCTACAACAGTCACCGGGACCCCCGACTCCCGCAGGCTTCCGGTGGGGAGCGGCTGCCATGATTGCTGGTTGGTGGAGACATTTTGACTATATTCTGGACCTGCGCTGTCGCGTAATGCGTCATATGACGCGCTGCATTAGCGCACCCGGAAGTGCTCCGGTGCGCGAGACGCAGCTTCCCGGAAGCCATCCAGGGCGCGGCGCGCGGCGCGCTGCGCGTAACGTAAGCATAACAGCTCATGTGACTTGTTAATAAAAGTTTTCATTGGTTCATTTTACTTTTGTTTTTCTAATGATGGAAGGCTTGGTCATATGACCTAAAAATAACACTTTTCATTGGTTTCGAACATTTTTTTTTTCCCAAATGATGAAAGCCCCACCTTTTTTTTTCTCACTCTGACTTGTAAAGCAAAGCACCCAGATGCATTTACAGTTTATCACTAACAATGTTCCAGGCTAATGTATTTTCCCGGGAAATTTACAACTGTCCTGCAAGTAAAATATTCCTATTTCGAGAAAAAGGGCGTTTCTTCGTCCCATGAGAGAGCCGTTGAACAAAAGAGGCTCGACCTGCTGTCTTAGTCGCTGATAGGCATGAATATCGGATTCTTATCGATCACTTTATGTTGCAGGAGTGGAAAACACAACAGCCCTTGACCATTTATCTTTACTGCGTTCCTGCGTATTATACCCTTTAACCGTCATGTAATCGGGCTGCTTTATTTCACTTGCCTTTTACTGATTCGAAAACCGTGGCTGTTATTCAAAACTTTACCAATCTAGGTACTACTACCTTTTTTTGTTTTAAAAACCTTTATTGTGAAAATGTCAGTATACAAATACGGGCCTATAACCACGTGGGCCGGCCACGGAGCAAACTGTATTCGTATATGATGAGGGGACATTTACCCTGTAGAAGAACGTAACGGGCGGGCCATTAGGTTGCAAGAACTAAGGTGTCTCACAGTTGCGGAATCGGTGGACATACATTTTATAATTAAAGTACGACAGGGCCAGTTGCAATAAAATTATCTAGATATACATTTGCGGGCAAGTACCATGTGTGACGTTAATTCGAACTTTCAATAGTACAGAAATCAATAACACATCAGAACTTAATATCAATAGGGATGTCCAAATGTTCAATCAGTACTTGTCATTGGTGGATGTACTGGCAGGTCGGGGGTTATCCACCAAATCTCGTATTTGGGCAGCACTGTAATTCATCGGGTGCCACCTCTCCATATGGCGATGCATGGTATGATTACCATAACTATCTTTTTTTCGGTTCCTCTGGAGAGTACATTGTGGCAGATGAGACAGGTAACGTACCGGGCATTTACCTTTTTTTCATGTTGAGGAAATGAAAAAAATGACCAACATGTGCATGTTTCAAATTTTTTGTATCTTTCAATAGTACAGTAATCAATAACACATCAGAACTTAATATCAATAGGGATGTCCAAATGTTCAATCAGTACTCGTCCCCGCCCGCCATGTGCTTCAAAACTGCATACGTATCTCGTGATATCAAGGCTGGGCAACAAGTACACAACAAGGAGTCTTTTTTTCATGTTGAGGAAATGAAAAAAATGACCAACATGTGCATGTTTCAAATTTTTTGTATCTTTCAATAGTACAGTAATCAATAACACATCAGAACTTAATATCAATAGGGATGTCCAAATGTTCAATCAGTACTCGTCCCCGCTCGCCATGTGCTTCAAAACTGCATACGTATCTCGTGATATCAAGGCTGGGCAACCAGTACACAACAAGGAGTTACGAGTCCCATTTATACCGGCGCCATTTTGGGCGAGGCCGGGCAGGTCCAGGATATAGTCAAAATGTCTCCACCAACCAGCGGTCGGACCAGAACCCCTTTCAGCAGTCCAAAAAGGTTCCGTTAAATGACAACAGAAGAGATAGGCAACAAGAACAATCAGTCAAAAGAGGGGACGCTTTTGGGAATGGGGCCCATGCCCTAGCAGGCAAGCGTCCGAGTTCCAAGGTGTCCCAGGGCCATTTTAGTGGACCAGGCCCAAATCCAAAGAGCCGGCCACCATTTTGAGAGTCCTGTTGCAGCCGGCTATCGATGCACCGCAAAAGTGGGCGCAATTCAGCAGGATGGCGGGTGAGTCACTGTAGCCGCAAGAGCGGGCGGAACTCATCTGGATGGCGGGCAAGACGCTGTACCGCAACAGCGAACGCAACTCAGCTGGATGGCAGGTGAGGCACTGTGCCGCAAGAGCAGGCGGAACTCAGCTGAACGGCGAGGGAAACGCTAAGAGGCGCCCCACTGCAGATGAGGTGCCTCCACCTGGGGAGGTGGGAGAGGCCCGTTTACGCCGCCTCCCCCCCCCCCGGGCACCCCACGCCATCTTTCGGCGCAGCATTGTAGGATGGCCACACCAGTGAAACTTGCTGGACACCACCTCGATGCCATCCGGATCTCGGCGCGTTGTGCTGCCTTCGGCCTACTGTAGCAGCAAGTGCGGACACAACTCAGCTGGACGGCAAGTGAAAAGATAAGGGGCGCCGCACTGCAGATGAGGTGCCTCCACCTGGGGAGGGGGGAGAGGCCCATTTACGCCACCTCCCCCCCCCCGGGCACCCCACGCCGTCTTTCGGCGCAGCATTGTAGGATGGCCACACCAGTACAACAACTTGCTGGACACCACCTCGGTGCCATCCGGATCTCGGCGCGTTGTGCTGCCTTCGGCCGCACAACGCGGGCGGGCGGAACTCAACTGGATGGCAAGTGAAACGGTAAGGGGCGCCACACTGCAGATGAGGTGCCTCCACCTGGGGAGGCGGGAGAGGCCCGTTTGCGCCGCCTCCCCCCGGGCACCCCACGCCGACTTTCGGCACAGCATTGTAGGATGGCCACACCAGTGCAACTTGCTGGACACCACCTCGGTGCCATCCGGATCTCGGCGCGTTGTGCTGCCTTCGGCCTATTCGCACATCGGTCCGCTACTGATGCCGCCTCACAGGCCAACGGATTTTGTAGGCTTTTTGTAGCCCAAAGCCGCATAACAGGACATGTGACTTGTTTATAAAACTTTTCATTGGTTCATTTTACTTTTGGTTTCCTAATGATGGAAGGCTTGATCATATGACCTAAAAATAACACTTTTCATTGGATTGAAACATGTTTTTTTTCCCGAATGATGAAAGCCCCACCTTTTTTTTTCTCACTCAGCAATCCAAAAAGGTTCCGTTAGATAACAACAGAGGGGACAGGCAACAAGAACCATCAGTCAAAAGAGGGGAGGGCAAGTTCTTCCCTACCGGGTCATGTTGGGGCTCCACCGGAAGTCATCGAATTGGTAGTCTACAGTGTTTCTGGATGTTTCAGACTGAAGCTGGCGTCAGCATGAGAGCACCACCATCTCGTGGCTCCGTCGTGGCCATTCCGCAAGCAATCATGGCAGCCGCTCCCCACTGGAAGCCTGCAGGAGTCGGGGGCCCCGATGACTTTTGTAGAATCTTCAAGGCTGAGGGGACGCTTTCGAGAATGGGGCCCAAGCCGTAGCAGGCAAATGTCCGAGTTCAAATGTGTCCCAGGGCCATTTTAGTGGACCAGGCCCAAATCCGAAGAGCCGGCCGCCATTTTGAGAGTCCTGTGGCAGCCGCCTATCGCTGCACCGCAAGAGTGGGCGCAACTCAGCTGAATGGCGGATGAGGCACAGTGCCGCAAAAGCGGGCGCTAAACAACTGGATGGCGAGTGAAACACCAAGGGGCGCCCCACTGCAGCAGAGGAGCCTCCAGCTGGGGAGGCGGGGGAGGCCCGTTTGTTCCGCCCCCCCCCCCCAGGGCGCCCCACGCCGTTTTTCGGCACAGCATTGTAGGATGGCCAGACCAGTGCGACAACTTACTGGACACCACCTGGGTGCCGTCCAACTGGATGGTGACTGAAACGCTAAAGGGCGCCCCATTGCAGCAGAGGAGCCTCCACCTGGGGAGGCGGGGAGGCCCGTTTGTTCCGCCTCCCCCCCACGGGGCGCCCCACGCCGTTTTTCGGTGCAGCATTGTAGGATGGCCAGACCAGTGCGACAACTTACTGGACACCACCTGGATGCCGTCCGGATCTCGGCGCGTTGTGCTGCCTTCGGCCTATTCGCACAACGGACCGCTACTAACTAAAAGACAAACCAAAGCAGCCCATTGTTGCTTTGAGATGGATGTTGCAGCAGGCTGCCATGTAAATAGTTGTTTACATTTTTTTTTTTAACGTGTTTACTTTGTTGGAGCGTTGTATATATTTATAAGTTATTAAAGTGTTATAATCCTACTACTTTGTTGGAGTGCTATATATTTTTAATGTGACACATAATTGTGAAGACTTTGATGTACAAAAAGGCATCCCTGGAATCTTCCGCTTCAGGCTCGGTCCCACACACCCTTACAGTGAGAATCCCCTCCCCAATCACAATACAGGATCGTTATCAGATAGTAGGAACGCGTGTGGTGTAACGGATCTCATGGGGTTGGGACCTTGATCTACTGTAACTCCTTTGAAGAGGGGTGATTCTTTACAGTTGAGGCCATAAACTACATCCGCAGGGCTAGGTGATAGCCTGGGACCGGCCCGGACAACCAGACACAAAGGAAGAGGAGTGTCAGAGGGTGCGGTAGTGAATAGGGTGAAAGGGAGGTGTCGGGCGGGCACAGGGTGTGATTCTCAGGGAAGAGCAGCGCAGATGGAGGGAGGTTTATGGCCCATGCATAAGAGAGAGAGCGGGGGTGACCAGTGCGTAGGGGAGATGCTTGCGAGGGTGGGGAGCCATGCTGAGGATCGGCGGCGTGCAGAGAGTGGGTCTGGTCAAGGCATCTAAAATGGCTGCCGTGCACAACAAAAGTGTGGCATTGGAAAAAAAGCAAGATGGCGCAGACAATGTTTATCAATACGGATTAATTTATAACAATTATTTTTAACAATATATTTACTCGCAGTGTCAAAATGGCGGTCAACACTTCCTGATTTCCTTCGAATCGAACGTTAACAGACGTCACGATCGGCGGCGTACAGAGAGTGGGTCTGGTCAAGGCATCTAAAATGGCTGCCGTGAACGACAAAAGTGTGGCATTGGAAAAAAAGCAAGATGGCGCAGACAATGTTTATCAATACGGATTAATTTATAACAATTATTTTTAACAATATATTTACTCGCAGTGTCAAAATGGCGGTCAACACTTCCTGATTTCCTTCAAATCGAACGATAACAGACGTCACGCAGCAAAAAAAAAAAAAAAAACTCTCACGCGCAGCCGCTAGAAGACAAGTATCAACATATATGAGCATCCTCAGCCACCCTCAGAAAACATAGGGGGTCAGGATACATCTCCCGTACCCCCTTATACCCATTTCTCACATTGTTTTTCCTCCATCTTGTAATTTAATTAAAACTAAACACAAAATGGCGAATTCCCGTTTCGCGTCCCGGTTAGCTACCCGGTTCGCGAACCGGAAAGCGCTTCTACCGCAAAAAAACAAATTTTTTTTATTTGCCCCACGGGACCCTTTAATAACCCCAACATCATTCCTAGAGGGTCAAGAAGGGTCTACCTTGCCCCCTTTCATTAATTTCCCCCTTCGTTTATCTCCTCCTTTTGTCTCTCGATCCTACCGAGAGACAAGATGGCGGCCGCTCCGGACTGTTTAGAATGTTGACAGACACCGGAGAGCCAATCAGCTTCGCTTCGCAAAGTTCCGTTACGCGAAAAGTTCGCGAACCGGAGCGCTACCCGGGACGCTGTCACAGATATATCTGTTTTTTAAAACGTTAATTTCTCAAAATCCACTGGAGCACATATATTGAGACCCAGCAAAGGCACATCGGGCTAACAGTCACTACAATTTGCCAAGTTTCGTGCAAATCCATTCAGCCGTTCGAGCTAAAAGTGAGGCCAAACGCCCTATGGAAAACTCAATGTTAAAAATGCGTTTTGGGACCCCCCTTTTTTCTCGGCCCCCCTTGACGAAACCCCCCCAAATTTTCAGGGGCTGCCCAGAAAAAAATTTGCCATTTTCCTGAAAATTTCAGCCGATTCCATCCACAAACGCCAAAGTTATTAGACATAGAATTTTCAAAAGTTCCATAGAGAAAAAATCCTAACTATATATACCTACTGGCGACCGCCAGTAGGTAATATATATATATATATATATATATATATGATATATATATATATATATATCATTGTGTGTGTGGTCTTTAATATATTGGATCAACTACTCAAAGACTCAAAGGTTGTTGGAAATCTATACAGTACTATTATAAAGTGAGAACTGGGAACCTTTGAGGCGGGAAAACTCGGGAACCATAGCGCCAATCCAAACACCCAATACATCATTGGAATTGTCAGGGTAAACAGATGGGCATAGGCTATATATCTCATAAAAATATATGTTATAAGGGCAAAGTAACTTTTTGGGAAAAGCAGTCCCTTCGAAGTAGCGCCAGCCAACAACGTGCGTGCTGACATCACGGGTCGGCGGACAGGAGCGCGGGGAGGAGCGGCCAGGAGCGCGGAAGCCGAAAGCAACACCCTGCGAGGGCCGGAGCGCGGAAGTGACCCCCTGTGAGGAGCGGACAGGAGCGCGGAAGCCACACCCTGCAAGTTTCGGAGCGTGGAAGCCACACCCTGCGAGGAGCGCCCAGGAGAAAGGAAGCGACAAACTGCGAGGTCCGGAGCGCGGAAGCGACACCCCGCCAGGCCTAATTCACATGGGGTAGGAGCGGCCAGGAGCGCGGGGAGGAGCGTTGACAGCTACATGCTCAGGGGAGCGCGATGCTGGTGAGTACCTCAAGCCTACCCGGACAACGTTGGGACGGGCTGCTAGTAATGTATAAGAGCAATCATAAAGTGTCATGAAAGTGAAGTATGGTTTTACATGTTAAAGAGAAGCATCCCAGGAATGTCATTGACAACATCAGATTATTAGCTATTGAACATATTCAATTTCATTGATGTGGGGAAGTAACATGGAATTGAAAGTTAGAAGTAGAGAGATTTACGGGATCAATAAATTAAAAACTGTCTAAGTAAGACTTTTTGAAAACTGTTTATATTGTATTTATATCACTAGTGACATTTGAGAATATATTAGATGGTCTTATTATGATAGATTATATTTTTAATTGTACTCTTTGAAGAGATTTATGTTGATACAGTAATGTACCCTACAGTGAGAAGGTAAACGGAACTAAAATTGGCAAATTTTAATAATTGTATGACATTCATTGTGTGTTGGCAGCATATGACAGAATAGTGCAAGGGCATCGTGTAAGAATATTTAATGATATGGTCTAGAGTTATATTCTTTAAGAAAAATACTTTTTATGATCAACATGTAACATTAGATGTTTATATTTTAATTGTGAAGGTTTCATATTGAACTAGATATACAAACGTTTGCTAATTGTTTTGCTAAGGTGTTATATATGATCTTGTGGTTTATTTTGTTAATACGGGGGTCATATGGGTAGTTTGAAAGATAAAAGATTGGTAAGTTCTTGTATAGCATGGCAGTAGTTTAATTACATGTGAAGGAATAAGGTCATGGTTTTGAGTCTTATAACTATTTGGTGTCTAATTATTAAGTGGGGATTCACTTCTGTTATTCATAGGGGCAGAGCTGTGGGGATTTGGGAAGCTCCTCCCCTTGCAGTTATCCGAGAATAGGTTTTTTAGGGGAATCACAGGACTCCCGCAGAGCACACCATTAATCCCACTTGGTCTTGATTTAGGGAGAAGACCAGTTAGTGACCAAGCGAGGTTGCGCCCGATTCTCTATAGGAGACGCCGCTGGACTACCCCGGAGATCCGGCACTATGCAGAGGGGTTCTTGGCCATAATTAAAGCTGATACTTTCCACAAGATAGTTTGGCTAAAAAATCTCAGGACTGCCCTAGGCGATCTTGGCCTCTCTAATCTATGGGACAATCCATCTGGGGAACCCTTCCCAAGCAAAAATATGATCAAAGGCCTATACTGGGACTGGGTAACTGAAAGACTCTGGAATAAAACGAGATCTGACACCATGACGGGGCGTTTTTTCGAATTCAAACTGTATCCTGCATTGGAACCATATTGGGACAGTATTACTAATCCTGGGGATAGGAAGCTTTTCTTCCAGCTAAGATCAGGTGCCCTTCCTTTGAGATCATTGACAGGTAGGTGGAGGAGTTCCACCACCTCTTGCTGCCCAGCCTGTGGTGCAGTAGATGAACGTATAGGCCACTTTCTATTTTTGTGCAAAGCTTACACCACCCCGAGAAAAGTCTGGTTAGCTCCTGTCTGTAGAAACTTGGGGACATCTAGGGGTGTTGAAGCACTACGAATACTTTGTACCACCACTGACATGCTTGTTGTTTTAGCAACAGCAAAGTATTTGGGGTGGGCATGGTCCATTAGACGGAGGTTAATTCCTAATAATGTAAATTGATTGGGGTACGTTTTGTGGTTTCTGTGTAAACATGCATCAAAGTTTTTTATTGTTTATGTCTGCACAATTGTTTTAAAATTTTGCATAAAAAGGATATAATTTTTTTTAATGATGTATCTTACATGTATGTTTGTGCTTTTATGAGTATAATTCTCGAATAAAGCTTTGATGATTTGTTATTCATAGCAATTATGCGTACTTTTCTTATTTTCATTTTTTTTAAACATTTTTGGATGTTCAGGCTTTTTTATGGTAAGTTGCATTTTAGTAAAGACATACCACGTTTAGATTGGGACTCTTTGAAATATTGAGTTTTTAGTTTTGGTTCACAAGGGAATTTTTAGTTTTGGTTTACGAGGGAGATGAATAAAAGCATCCACTGACAATACAATTTGGAAACATGCCTATTTTAAATAGCTGAAATACAGTGCTAAAGAAATTATATGTAGTGAGAACATTTCGAAGGTGTGGATGTTTATTTCCAGATCTTTGCTGCCGACAAGTGGTTTATTTTACACTGGCATTGTAAGCATAGCTCTAAAGTAGCATGACATTGTGCCCATCTCAGGAATTCGCATAGTTTATTTTACCGAACTATGAAGTGTTGCCCATGGGGCCTGGCAGAAGGTGTCTTTTAAGTGGCAAATGCATACCTGTCAACCACATGACATTATATTGTGTTTTATGTGAAATTTTTAAGAGAGTAATCCCATTATATTGAACAGAAAATTGGCCACAGGGGTAGCATGTTGAGTTACTTCAAGTCCAGGAATCTTGTAGAATAGGACACTGTAACGATGGATCATGTAATCTGAGGTGTTATCAGTGACGTCATTTAACATGTCAAGAGTAGTGTAATATGTGGTGATAAGCAGTGCATGGCAGAGGTGCAAGTTAGAGTTAGCTGGATAACTATAGCTGGTAAATGTAATTTTTTTTTGTTAAACATTACCGTTTATGCTATTGAAACGCCTAACTGTAACATGAATTTAATCTTTTTTTAGTGAATTTATAGGATTTTGTAACATAAGCTAATATCGTATTACCATACCTCACTATAACATCATTTAACAGTTTTCTTTTACAAATAAGTTGAGATTTTATTGCCATACCTATTTATAATGTTTTTTTAATCCTCGTGTTTTTTAGTGGTTTTCTCGGATAGTTGAAGACCAAAAAAACGAGTCTGAAAAGCACAATTTCCTATTACAATTCTTATAGGTTTCTCTGGTCTTCGATGCACAGGTAAACATGGCTGAATGGAATTACATCAAATTTAGCATGAAGATAGAACTTTACACAACTAATGTGCTTTACTTGCTTTGGTTTGAATCCATTCAGTCGTTTTTTTTCAATATTAGCTTTTAAAATGCTGCTCAGGTTGTGCAAAAAAATATAACATTTTTGAGATATATAGGCCATTAATATGTGGATCCTCTGCAGATTTGTGAAAACGTGGAGGATTTGCGGCTCCAATTATAAAAATATAGACACACTTTGGACAAGGGAGCTTCTCTGCCCATCATTTAGTGTGGATTTGTAAACCCATGACATTCTGATTAGCACACCATGGCAGAAAAATCTTTTTTTCAGGCACTATTACCCAACACAGTATGCCTAGCACTTTGTCAGAAAAATTACAACGGAAGGCAAAGTTAGTGCTCCTTGACCCTAAGGCACATGAGGAAGAGCCCAAATCGGGTAACTGTAATAAACATAATATAAAAATAAAAATTATTTTTATTGTAGGTTCTCCACAATTTGGTGCTTTTTTGCAGATGCTGGAAGCGGGTTGGGTTCCCAGAACACTCCTGGGCCTCAAGTTTCAGAAATTCAGCATAGAGTACATTAATCCTTCTATCAAATAATGTAAAATAAAGATTGTAGAGCATTACTGCTGCTCTTGGTTAACAGCCATATATTAGGTGCAGTTGAGGGCCTGCTACCTTCCCCTCACTTTGCAAGGATGAAGGCTGTGCACAGCTGCATTTGGCCATTTGAATAATGCTGGCTGTAGGGGCTAACCATAGGACAGGCCTGCTGGCTAACCCTGTCTGCGCATGACTTAAGGAAAGTGGGCACACAGGCTAGCAGAAGGCCAAAGCCTATAGGTCAAACCCCCACCGTGACTGTGGAAGGTCATGCACAGTGTGAGTTACCAGTCAGTGGAATGTTAAGTTCAGGGCCTGCCTGGATGCAAGGCCCTGTGGAAAATCCCCACAGCTCAAAGCTAGTGGTTTATATTGTGGGTGTTCGCCACCCTTGGAGAATTCACTTCTTTACATGACACAACTCCCAGAAATATACTGCTTTTGCAAAAAAGGGCAAACATTAATCATATAATACAATATAAAGAAAAATGTGGAGGCTTGCAATATGCTTTTTCATAAAAAGCGAAGCCTCGAGTGGGTCATGCTGCTCTTCCCCAAACTCAACAATTGCCAATATATAGCACATCACAGTCTGTCATATTAGCAAAATCACAGCACAGTCTCGTTGTATAGGCCATAGTGTTTAGCAGTGCTGATTGCTGTCCAAACTGATCCAAAAAATAAATACAAGGTAAGCAAAAAATCAGGGGCATCAGATAATGAGCAATTCTTCTAAAGTAATATTTTATACAAGCATATAACACACACAAATATATGTAGCAATATTATCTTAAATAGATGGCTTCCAGAGCTCATGATTTTCATCTTTTTATTTACCGCTCCTTCTTCTTTCAGAGCGCTGTTTTAATAAACAGAGTCATAAAACAAATACAAATAATGTCTGATATTTGAAGAAACCAAAGTCAGGTACGTAGTCTGAAACCTCACGGGCCATTTGCCTCTAGCTAGATTACTGCGTGGTGTTTTTATGTTTATTTATTTTACATTTCATTGGCCACATCGCAAACACTTACACTGTCACTTTACCATTATTTATACAGTACTTTGCAGACCTCTTTCACGGCAAGCAAATAAATTACACTTTTATGAGCAAAGATTTCCGTCTGTTTGATCCAGCGCCTTCCGAAAATGAGAGTGCTGAGAATTGCACTCGGTGATGAAGAAGAGATATGGAATTCAGTTATGTGTTTTAATATTTTATGAGATGCTTGTTTTCTTTTATTTATTTTTCACTGGCTACAAGAAATATCCAAATGGAATAATTTTTGGGAGAAAGTATGTATTCATTTGAGAGAGTGCTACTTACCTAAGCAACTGAGTGCTATGTTAAACTATTCAGAATGGGGAATAGCGAGTGTTCAAGTTTGCTGTCCCCAGTGTTCTTTTTACTTCTATTTTTTTGAAAATGTATATAGGCGAACTTGGATTTAGGGTATGAGAGCGATTGACATGTGCACCAGATTAAAT
Source organism: Lissotriton vulgaris (assembly GCF_964263255.1). NCBI lineage: Eukaryota > Metazoa > Chordata > Amphibia > Caudata > Salamandridae > Lissotriton > Lissotriton vulgaris. Next base: position 720,598,612 of record NC_141696.1, read on the forward strand.
TACATAGTTTGTTGCTGTAAAGGCACAGGCAAATTAACTGATTCGTGCAAAAACACAGTGGGGCAGATTTACAAGCCCCTTGTGCCACTTTTGCGTCATTTTTAACATGGGAAAAGTGATGCGAAAATGACGCAAGGGGATTGTAAATCTTCCCCAGGATGTTGAACCGAGGGCGCGACATACATGGGCCCAGATTTATATAGACGTCATGCAATGCAGAGCAACAAGCAAAGTTTACTGAGATCCCGATAACCCCCTGCATCTTAAGCGGCCTCTCGTATGTCCGGCCACCCGACCCCCGCCTCGCTGGCCGAGATACAGCAACCCCCCCCCTGCCAATCCCCCCCCCCCCTCTCCCCCCCCACTTTGGAACGTAGGGTGCGTGGCCACGTGGGTTCCCCCCCCTCGACACCCGCCGCCAATATCTCCCTGTTTGGACCCTGCTAGCGCCTACATGCTTCCCTCCCACAGTTCCGTTACCCCCCTGTTCACTGGTAACACCGTTATATGCACAGTACAGACCCAGATCCTGCGCTGTTATGGCAAGAAAGTGCCCGCCTGTTCTTATTCATCGCCCCCACGGCGATACCGTTCCATCGCTTCCCAACCTGCAGGCGCCTTTACACGATCATAATGCACTGATTAACCGAAGTCATGATTATGTGTACCAGTTCTATAAAGTGAGAAAATGTTGCACACATAGCTGTTCGTGGCTGAATGTTGAGGCCACGTCGGCGGATTGTTTACTCTGTACTGATATACTTTACTGCAACAATAAAAACAAATTTAAATAAAAAAAAAAAAAAGCAAAGTTTACTGAATGGGAGAGAGCAGGACAGAGTCATGTCTACTAATATGTGGCACTGTTCTGTGCTCTCCCAGTGCTGGGGCACGCTGGCTGCCATGTGCCCATGTGAAAACGATGAAACCTTGCTCCATAGTGCAAGGGTGTCTGTGTTGTGGAAAGCATATTTTCTGGGCTGGAAGGGGTCCCTTTCAGTACAAAACTGTGCTTTAAGGTGTTTTTCACTGTGTAAGGGTGCTGTACAATGCATCACACATGCAAAGTGTAAAAAAGGAGGAGGAATTAAAAAATGTCTCCTCGTTATGCCTACGTGGAGGAGGTGAAAGATGTTGGGCCAAATCCCTGCCTACAATTCATTTTAAAAAGGGATTTATATAAAAACCCATGTTTGGGTGTATGGGAACTCCCAGCACTACCCAGGGAACACCCCCTTGGGATTAAGTAAGGCAAAGCAGGGCAAGGCACAGCATTGCATTACTTTAGGTCACAGTCCCACCACAACCAATTATAAATCCCACCACAGCGCTATATCAGAAAGGCTGAGTTTAAAATATATTTTATTGCAAATTAATGAAATTCATATTCCATTTGACCAGTTACAAATCGCTGCTCCTCTATGTAGTTGCTGGATATTTGTTTTGCACACGGGGCAGTTCAGACCATTGTATCTCACCTGTAGCCTTGCCTGGAAGAGTTAGACCGATCTCTTCACTGACCGACCAGTGGAAAACTAAGATTTCAACCAACTAGATAAGTGCAAACAACAATATATTGCATCAGTCATTCGAGGGAAATGTTGCAGGAAATTGCACAGCACAGGTGTAAAATTGGCTTGCTCCAGTGCAAAACTGCAAAGCAGATGTGCCAGTGGTTTAACCCAAGATGATAGGTCCCGTTTCAAAAAGTGACGAGGGCTCCCTGACAGTCCCATATTTCATAGATATTCCTTTGCCTTGGGTTGAATGGGAGCCCCCTGATGAGTTGAGGGGCCCTGAGGGTTTTTGGGGCCCTCTGCGCCACAAGGCTGCAGGGGCCTGTGTTAAGCTCCTGAGCTAAGCAATTTACATAATCTGGCTCCACTCCCCCAGAAATGGCAGATGGGGCTCTCCTAGATAAGCAAATATACCAGATTAAACCAAAAAAGCCAATGGCAGTTCAATAAACAACCCCAAGACTGGCATTTATCACACTGATTGTTTTATTATTAATTTAGGGCCTGATTTAGATCCTGGCATTTTTGGTCCCATTGTCACTTTTACAATGGTTTCTGTGCACAACTACTTGGCGGTCCGCCCACTCAATTTAGAGGTTGGTGGGTCTATGGACGATAGTCTGTCCAAGATCTGCTCTCTCCACCAGAATTTTTCTTCCACGTTGATGGCACCATAGGCCATCAAGCGGCTGTCGGAGGGAGTCCAGCCAATCTTTCCACTGGACCAATTATTATATGCCATTTTGTCAAGGAAACTGTGGTGGGAAACCTCCAAACTGGAGTTGGCGGAATTAAAATGAGATGAGGTAGAAATTTACCTTTTTTTCTACTTTCCACTGATTGTCCAAGTCCTTCCTTTGCTGCTACCCCTTGTCGTCCGCGTACGATACACCCAAAATGCCAAATTCCAGCATGATAGTGACCAACTGTTTTATGTAAATATTGAATAGCGTACGGCTGAGGGAGGAGCCCTGTGGCACTCTATACTTTATTGGAAGGCGGTCTGAGAAACTGTCTTTTTCCATCACTTGGAAGGACCGATCTTCCAGAAAGGAACAGAGCCAGTCCATCGCTTTGCCCGGATACCTATTTCCCTTAATCTGTCTTTCAGTATAGCATGATTGACGGTGTCAAATGCCACACTGAGGTCAAGCAGAACAATGGCGGCAGACCCTCAATTATCTAGTAGGGCTTTAAGTTCCTCTGTAACTGCCGGGAGAGCTGCTTTGGTGATATGTTGGGCATAGAAGCCCATCTGCGTAGGGTGGAGTAGATGATTCTCCTCAAGGTAGTTGACTAATGTATAGTTGGCATGTTTCTCCAGGAGTTTACTGAGGAGAGGAAGTATTGAGATAAGTCGCAGATTACCAAGTTTGTCAGGATCCAGCTGGGGTTTTTGTCAGAATTGGTCTTATAATGGCATGCTTCCAATGTAGTGAGACCATGCCTGACTCAAGTTATTTTTTAAAGATCATCATAAGTGAGGGAAGTATAACCTTAGTCTCCTTGCAAAGGGCATGTGGGGGAGCTGAGTCTACCGGGGAACCAGATTTGGTGGACATGATCAGCTTGAGGACAGCCTCTTCCTCGAGCAAAGGGAATTGTGATAGACATGGCGCTGCAGCCATTTCACTGGCCTTCCTTGACCCCTCATGTGCTGGTATGGTGGTGTTTTGAAAGAGACTATAGATATCTGTCACTTTCTTGTGAAAGAAGGAAGCTATTTCGTTGCATCTTTCTTTTAATGGCTTTTGGTGATCCAACCATTTCTGGAGGTGTGGTCAGAGTTTTGACTACTCTGAAAAGTTCCTTTGGGGAGTTGAGTGCCTGGGTGATTTTTTTCCTCTTAGACATTACAAAGCAGCTACCATTACAAAGTGTTACCGTTTCACATATATGTCATTTGAGATGTCAGCAGTGATGTCACTGATCATGTCATGAGTGATTTAATATGTGAGGTCATAAGTAGTGCATTGCGAGGGCATAAGTTATGGTTATCTCAGCTAACTATAACTGCTGAATTTCACAGGTTTTGGACAAGAGAATCAGAGACTAACTATAACGTATCTGTAATGTTTGGTCTTTTCAGTGAATTTCAAAGGATTTTTATATTTTATTTCCTAACTTTAACATTCGAGTAACCTTTGGTGTTTTCAGCGAATTTCCAAGTTTTTTGAAAATCTATTTCCTAATTATGGTGTCCATGTAACCTTTGTTTTTTAAGTGAATTGCTAAGGTTTTTTAACTGGTAGTCACGTTTGAAGAGAGGTGGAGAAAGGGGGAATGCCCTCTGACCATCTCTCAGGAATACTGCTTTAAGGGACTTACTGGAGGTAACAGAAGGGCTTCTTCCCCCAACCAGTATTGTGCCTGAAGACACTTATGAAGAATTGTGGAGAAAGGGGGCGTGGCCTCTGAAGTCCTCACACCAGTCACGCTCTGTGGAACTTACTGGAGGTAACAGGAGGAGTAGTTGACCCCCAAGGACCTTCTGGAGCCAAGAGGACTTCATCCCCCAGTGGAAGGGCCTTCGGCTACTTGCCATATAAAAAACTTTTTTTATTTTTTGCCCTTTCTTGGGACAATATTGGCCCCTGAGACTCCATCCCCTGGGACACAGCCTTTGCTATAATATTTTCAAAAAGCTAAAATGAGTGGCCCCCTCCCAGTCCAGAGGGACCTCATCCTCTAGTGTGGGTACCCTGGTCATACTCATGGCACCCACTTAGCAATGTTGGGGATCTCGATTGGAGATTCAAGGCCTTCAGGCCCCTGCCTCCTCCTCACCTCCTGCAGGAGCCTGCATTGCAACGATAGAGATGGAGCTGCTAACATGCCTCTCCCTCTCTGTCAAAGCAATTGTGCTCAGGAAAATGTTCTCACTTGCTCAAAGCAGAGCACCGTTTGCTAACAGCTATGTCCTGGGGGTGGGCACCCCTGGACATACCAGGAGCCAACCCTGTCAGGTGGCAGTCCCCAGGACCGTCTTTGGCTCCATGAGAGGGGCAACGTAGTCCACCTCCAATCCTCACTTTAGTCACATGGGTTGGTGGTCATCGGGAATAGGGTTCTGCAACAGACCCCCTTCATTATATTATTTGAGCCTGGGAAGGTGGTGGTACCCCCACGTTTCTATGGAAATTGCCCTGGGGAGGTCGCATTCCCCTGGGCTACTAAGGGGCCATGCGAACACCCTGCCTTGTAATGTAAATTGTCCCAGGGAGATGACAGCCCCCATGGTGGGGGGGTCCACGAGGCCCCCCATTATTAACGTTAAAGCCTCAGGGAGGTGGTGGCTTCCAGGGTGGTGGGGTGACACACATCCCCGCATTAATATTTTCAAAGCCCTGAGTAGGTGGTGGTCCCCGGGGCTGCAGAGGGGTCCACTTGCCCCTGTGTTATATATATTTAAAGCCTTAGGAGGTGACAGCCCCGGGGGCTGCAGGGGGTTCACATGGCCCCCTCGCTTGCTTTATACATAAAGTCCCGGGGAGGTGGCTGTCTCCAGGGCTGAGGGAGAGACCATATAGGCCTCCACCACACTAATTTTATAAATAGCCCCAGGGAGGTGGTTGTATCTGGGCACTGTAGGGGGCCGTGATAGCCCCCCTGCATCAGTTTACTTTGTTTGCTTTGGGAGATGGTAGTCCCTGATGCACGTAGTGCTCCTGTCCCTGGAATTTGGCCCACCAGGGAGCTTCATGAAAAAGACATGCAGAAGCCTGGGAACCTTTTGTTAACATTTTGCTGCAGATCCAAAAAGGGGTAATCTTTTGAAATGTTGTGAAGATTCTTCAAGCGGCGGCCAAGTTACGGGCACAATAAATGCTTTCCCTGTGCTATCTCATATATACATATATATTTTCCCAGAAAAAACTAAAAGTTACAGGGACGTTATAGTTAGGCTGACATTTCACTTGCACAAAACCAGAAAAATTCAGCCATTATAGTTAGCTGAGCCAACTATAACTCTACCCAGCAATGCACTGCTGATGTCACATATTACATTACTCATGAAATTGTCAGTGACTTCACTCAAGACATCTCAAATGACATCGCTGATAACATCATCCAGGGGCTGAGTGTTTCTAAAGAGTTTAGGAATGTTATATATATATATATATATATATATATATATATATATATATATATATATATATATATATATATATATATATATATATACGCCAAGGTGGATTGAAGAATGAGTGAGTGTATGACTGTCTGTATGGATGCTTTAGTTGGTGCGTGACTGACTGTATAAGTGAGGGATTAAACGTGTCTTAGTGGATATATGGGGAGTGACTAATCTGTGTCAATGTCTGTCAGTTGGTGTGTAAGTGGCTGCATGGGTTGGTGAATAGCTACATGAGTCTCTACAAGGGTTAATGATTGATTGTTTGAGTACCTGTATAGGTGCCTGAGTGTCTGTGTGGTGGGGGGTTGGGGGTGACTCCCTGCATGGATGTGTGAATGGGAGATTCACTGGGTGTATGGGTTCATGAGTGCATCTGCAAGGGGATATATGAGTGAGTAAGTGTGCATATGGCTGTGTTGGTGAGTGAATGGATGTCTCAGTGGTATATGTGTGTGTAACTACATATGTGAAAGGCAGTATATGTGAGTGGTGGAGTACATAAGTGACTGTTTGTAAGAGTGAGTGATTTTGAGAGTGGCTGTATTGATGAGTATGGGATTGTGTAAGTAATTGTATAAGAGAGTAAGTATGTGTTAGTATCTGTATGAATAAGTGAGGTGGTGTGTGTATAACTGTATAGGTGAGTAAATGGCAGTGTGATTGACTCTTTGGGTGACTGATTAGGTGTGTGAGTAACTCTATGGGTGAGTGTCAGTGTGTGAGTGTCTGTATGGGTATATGAGAGTATATATCAGTGGCTGTATTGACTAGTGACTGTGTGTATGAGTGACTGCATGGGTGAGTGAGTGGATGTGTGTGTAGACCTATGAATCAGTGAGTGGGTATATTCTAACTGGTATTGGTGTGTCAATGGTTTTGAGAATGTTAGTGTGGAAGTTAGAGTGGGTGTATGAAAGGTTATATCAGAGTTTAAGTGGATGATGTAATCAGTGATGTCATTTGAGATGGCATCAGTGATGTCATCGGTGATGTCACGACCATATCATGAGTGATGTAATATGTGACGTCCTAAGCAGTGTGTTGCAGGGGCGCAAGTTATAGTTAGCTCAGCTAACTATAATGGTTGAATTTCTGTGGTTTCGTGCGAGTGAAATGTCAGCCTAACTCTAATGTCCCTGTAACCTTTGTTTTTTCTGTGAATTTCTAAGATTTTTGTAAATGCGGATTTCTAAATATAACATCCCTGAAACCTGTGTTTTTTCAGTGAATTTCTAAGGTTTCTTATATGCTAATTCCGAACTATAACGTCCCTGAAAGCTGTGTTTTTTTCAGTGAATTGCTAAGGTTTTTTAAATGCTAATTCCTAACTATAACATACCTGAACCCTTCTTTTACCGGTCCATGACTCTGTGGACTTGTGCTGTGGTGGTTAGGACGTATGCAGGGACCCAGGGAAGCCAGAGGGCTTGATATGCACCAGTAACAGTGCACCAATGCCACAAGTATTCCATTCATCTATTCCCCTCGCAGCACCTACCCAGAGATGATGCATTCTGGGAGTTGTAGGACTGATTGCGCTACAGTAGGTGAGCGATCGCATGGTAGGGGAGATGCTTCTTTTCAAGTGTGGGAGGTCTGCAGATGGATTCAAAAGTGGAGGAGTGGGGCTGTTTTCTAGTGCAGCAGTGGCATCTGAGGAAGACTGAATTGTCGAAATGCATTATGCCTTACCTGCGTGTCCAATAAAGGCTGTTTCCTTAGTTCCTCGTGTGGCCTCTTCCTACAGTTCTGCTGGAGGGTTTATATATATATATATATATATATATATATATATATATATATATATATATATATATATATATATATATATATATTCATCAAACCAGGAAGCACAGGTAAGGAAGACCTGCAGTCAGCTTAACTTCGAGTTTTATTCTTCAAATCGAACACTTGCCAGCAGTCTTTATTTCTCAAGGCAGGCATCTCATGGTTTACTCAGCCAGACGCGTTTCTGGAATTCAATATTCCTTCATCAGTGGCAGCTTAGCAGAACGTGAAAGCATCGCTCTCGACTTCCGTACATTTAACACACCTGCCCGTATGGGCGTGGCACTCCCACTGCCTTCTGGTGCTTGTAGTGTCATGACACCGAGTGGGGGCGATGTAACTTCTTTCCATTCGCCAAAAAATGTTATTTTCCCAGTGGAATGATGTTCATGCACCTGAGACAAAGACCACCCTGCTTTGCAGTGCTCGATACCAAACTCTGCGCACATTGCAGTCCTGAATTGCAATGCGCGCCGCTGCCTCTGATACTTCATGGCTTCACACGAAGCCGTGTCAGACCCGGATGGTGACGGTGAGTCTTCCTTGTTAGGCGTGCAAGCCCCAAAAAATTCATCAAACCAGGAAGCACAGGTAAGGAAGACCTGCAGTCAGCTTAACTTCGAGTTTTATTCTTCAAATCGAACACTTGCCAGCAGTCTTTATTTCTCAAGGCAGGCATCTCATGGTTTACTCAGCCAGACGCGTTTCTGGAATTCAATATTCCTTCATCAGTGGCAGCTTAGCAGAACGTGAAAGCATCGCTCTCGACTTCCGTACATTTAACACACCTGCCCGTATGGGCGTGGCACTCCCACTGCCTTCTGGTGCTTGTAGTGTCATGACCCCGAGTGGGGGCGATGTAACTTCTTTCCATTCGCCAAAAAATGTTATTTTCCCAGTGGAATGATGTTCATGCACCTGATACAAAGACCACCCTGCTTTGCAGTGCTCGATACCAAACTCTGCGCACATTGCAGTCCTGAATTGCAATGCGCGCCGCTGTCTCTGATACTTCATGGCTTCACACGAAGCCGTGTCAGACCCGGATGGTGACGGTGAGTCTTCCTTGTTAGGCGTGCAAGCCCCAAAAAATTCATCAAACCAGGAAGCACAGGTAAGGAAGACCTGCAGTCAGCTTAACTTCGAGTTTTATTCTTCAAATCGAACACTTGCCAGCAGTCTTTATTTCTCAAGGCAGGCATCTCATGGTTTACTCAGCCAGACGCGTTTCTGGAATTCAATATTCCTTCATCAGTGGCAGCTTAGCAGAACGTGAAAGCATCGCTCTCGACTTCCGTACATTTAACACACCTGCCCGTATGGGCGTGGCACTCCCACTGCCTTCTGGTGCTTGTAGTGTCATGACCCCGAGTGGGGGCGATGTAACTTCTTTCCATTCGCCAAAAAATGTTATTTTCCCAGTGGAATGATGTTCATGCACCTGAGACAAAGACCACCCTGCTTTGCAGTGCTCGATACCAAACTCTGCGCACATTGCAGTCCTGAATTGCAATGCGCGCCGCTGTCTCTGATACTTCATGGCTTCACACGAAGCCGTGTCAGACCCGGATGGTGACGGTGAGTCTTCCTTGTTAGGCGTGCAAGCCCCAAAAAATTCATCAAACCAGGAAGCACAGGTAAGGAAGACCTGCAGTCAGCTTAACTTCGAGTTTTATTCTTCAAATCGAACACTTGCCAGCAGTCTTTATTTCTCAAGGCAGGCATCTCATGGTTTACTCAGCCAGACGCGTTTCTGGAATTCAATATTCCTTCATCAGTGGCAGCTTAGCAGAACGTGAAAGCATCGCTCTCGACTTCCGTACATTTAACACACCTGCCCGTATGGGCGTGGCACTCCCACTGCCTTCTGGTGCTTGTAGTGTCATGACCCCGAGTGGGGGCGATGTAACTTCTTTCCATTCGCCAAAAAATGTTATTTTCCCAGTGGAATGATGTTCATGCACCTGAGACAAAGACCACCCTGCTTTGCAGTGCTCGATACCAAACTCTGCGCACATTGCAGTCCTGAATTGCAATGCGCGCCGCTGTCTCTGATACTTCATGGCTTCACACGAAGCCGTGTCAGACCCGGATGGTGACGGTGAGTCTTCCTTGTTAGGCGTGCAAGCCCCAAAAAATTCATCAAACCAGGAAGCACAGGTAAGGAAGACCTGCAGTCAGCTTAACTTCGAGTTTTATTCTTCAAATCGAACACTTGCCAGCAGTCTTTATTTCTCAAGGCAGGCATCTCATGGTTTACTCAGCCAGACGCGTTTCTGGAATTCAATATTCCTTCATCAGTGGCAGCTTAGCAGAACGTGAAAGCATCGCTCTCGACTTCCGTACATTTAACACACCTGCCCGTATGGGCGTGGCACTCCCACTGCCTTCTGGTGCTTGTAGTGTCATGACCCCGAGTGGGGGCGATGTAACTTCTTTCCATTCGCCAAAAAATGTTATTTTCGCCAGTAGGTATATATAGTTAGGATTTTTTCCCTATGGGGTTTTTGAAAATTCTATGTCTAATAACTTTGGCGTTTGTGGACGGAATTGGCTGAAATTTTCAGGAAAATGGCACATTTTGTTTCTGAGCAGCCCCTGAAAATTTGGGGGGGGTCGTCAAGGGGGGGCCGAGAGAAAAGGGGGGTCCCAAAACGTGTTTTTAACATTGAGTTTTCCATAGGGCGGTTGGCCTCACTTTTAGCCCGAACGGCTGAATGGATTTGCATGAAACTTGGCAAAATTGTAGGGACTGTTAGCCCGATGTGCCTTTGCTAGGTCTCAATATATGTGCTTCAGTGGATTTTGAGAAATTAACGTTCAAAAAAAGATATATATCTGTAACAGCGCTCCGGGCAGCGTTCCGGTTCGCGTACTTTTCGCGTAACGGAACTTTGCGATGCGAAGCTGATTGGCTCTTCGGTGTCTGTCAACATTCTAAACAGTCCGGAGCGGCCGCCATCTTGTCTCTCGGTAGGATCGAGAGACAAGAGGAGGCCAAAACAAAGGGGGAAATTACCATAAGGGGGCATAGTAGATCCTCGTTGACCCCCTAGGTTTTATGTGGAGGTTTTAAAAGGGCCCAGCAGGGCAAAAAAAAAAGAATTTTTTTTTTTTTGCGTGGGGAGCGCCCAGTTCGCGAACCGGAAAGCGTTCTGGGCAGCGTACTATAAGGAAAAAAGAATGATAGACTTTTCAAATACTGTATGTTAATTGTTTTTTGTTTTTGTTGATTATTTTTTTTTTAAGCATTTTTTTTTATTGTGATTGTGTTTCACTGTCAGAAATTTCATAATTCTCATTGAATATACTTTGTAGAGTCTGAGGATGTAAAATGTCCTCATTTTTAAGGAGGTCATCTACTGCTTGGACACATTGCAGTAGTTCCTGGTCCCTAGTTTCATCCATAAATTCATTTTCTTGGCTGCTTTCTTGCAGGACAATTTTAAATTCAACTTTCTGTTCGCCTTCCATTTTGCCTGAAATTTGGATAAAAAAATATATATTAGTAGAGATAGGGCACTGTTGGGATTAATTTTAGATAGGCAGTTTTTATCAGTGAATTTATCTTTTGGCAGTGTATAGTATCAGAGTGGAAGTAGGACTATAAAAAAGTGTATGTGATTTTACGTAAGTAAATTCATAATTATACAAGAGAAGCCTAACTCCATCCATAACTATAACAGAGAAGTCTATCTAAATCTATAACTACTACAGAGGGATAGTATATAACTATCAGAAAAAGTTTACCATATTAATTTATAGTGTACATTGACCTAAAATGCGTGTGCACATTACCAAATCGCCGTCTGTTTCCTCAGGCGTACTCCTCCCACACCTTTGAAGTGAAGTTTAGCTTCACTATAAATGCCCCGGCTGCTTTACCTTCTCATTCTACTGTCCTCGCTTCGTCCCCTCTCCTGTCTGCCGTGTGCATTTCTCCTCTCCCCCCCCCTCACAGTAACGTCACGCACACACGCAACGCCATTCACACACGCAACGCCATTCACACACGCAACGCCACTCACACACACAACGCCACTCACACACACAACGTCACTCACACACACTACGCCATTCACACACGCAATTCATCCACGCAATGCCACTAATCCACGCAATACCACTCATCCACGCAACACCAATAATCCACACAACGCCAATTATCCACGCAATGCCTCTCATCCACACAACGCCACTCATCCATTTGCAAAACCAAACGAACAAACTCTTCTATTGTGAAACCTATTGCATTTTCAATGCTTGATTCTTTCACTTCCTTATGTATTTTGTTTTCCACAATTATATCCTCTTCCTTCTTTTCTTAGGTAAATAAATCTATTAAACACCATTTCTGGTTTAGTCCCTATAGCTGTCTTTCTTTTTACATCACTCTCTGTTTTCTTCTCTTGTACTTACTCCTTTATTTTTTTTAAAAAAAAATTGGGGTTAGCTCCCGGTTCGCGAACCGGCGAGCGAACCAGAAAGCGAACTAAAAAAAAAAACAGCTTGCCAGAGTGTTACACTTTCTAGCAATTTTTGTAAAAAGGGGAGGTAGTTCTGAAAAGAACTTTTTTTTTTTTGTTGTTTTATATATTTTTTTCTTTTTTGAACATTATTTGTTTTTTTTGTATTTTTTGAACACTTTTTTGTTTTTTTTGGTTTTTTTCAAAGGGAAAGAACAGAAAGAGGCTTTGAAAATGGCTCAATAGGAGCAAAAAAAAAAATTAAAACTTCTTGCGTTTGGAACATTGGTGTTTCTCGAAAGCCAGATTAATTAATTTCACACTCATGTTTGCGCATGAAATTAATGTTCCACAATATAAGCATGTCAGCTTCAGATGGACAACATTTTTTTGTATATTTGGCACTGTTTCGTTTGCCTCTGCCACTGAGAGAGAGATATCAGAAGATGTTCTGGCCACCGAAGTTGGGGGGTTCTGTTGTAGTTCACGCATCTCTGCACGACTATAGTTGATTGGATGCCACCTCTGCATATGTCGGTGCATCGTGTAATTTCCAAAGTTGTATTTTTTATTAGTTCCCCTGGATAATTTATCTTGGCAGATAAGGCACGTAGCATGGCGTGCATTGACTTTTTTTTCTCCTGGAGGAATGGAAAAAAATTGCCAGATAAAGCTTTCTTTCCGATGAGATACCTGGGGTAACTCTTGGACAAATTGTGGTCCCTCTTCTTCCTCTCCGTCTTCTTGTTCCTCTTCCTCCTCTGTGTTTCCAATAAACTGTGCAGGTGGTCCTCTCTTCCTATTAGGAGATGGTGGTGGTGGTGGTGGGGGTGCAGAAGCTGAAGCTACTATTGAAGCCATCAGAGAAAATGATCAGGTCTTCCTTTCTCAAAGTTGAAAGTCAGAGTGAGAAAAAAGGTAGGGGCTTTCATCATTTGGGAAAAAAATTGTTCTAAACCAATGAAAAGTGTTATTTTTAGGTCACATGACCTAGTCTTACATCATTAGGAAACCAAAAGTGAAATGAACCAATGAAAAGTTTTATAAACAAGTCACATGACCTGTTCCGCTTACGTTACGCGCTGCGCGCCGCGCCCCGGATCGCTTCCGGTTCGCGGTCCGGAGCACTTCCGGGAGCACTAACGCGGCGCGTCATAAGACGCATTACGTGACAACGTGATATGTCGCGCTTCCGCGATGCGTCACGATGTTGATTTCTGATGCGGTAGTTGAGCAAACAGAACGTTTACCGGTTAGCGGACCGGGTCGCGGCATCAAATTGAGCTAACGGAAAGCTTCCCGGTTCGCGAACCAGGAGCGAACCAAAAAAATATTTTTTAAAAAATTAATCATAAACATATAAAATATAATTTGGGATTTAAAGAAAAAGACATTTTACAGCTACAGATATTAGCTTTTAAAAAACCATTGAAATTCACTGAAAAAACCATAGGTTATAGACCATATATAGTTAGGAATTAGCATTTACAAAACCTTGAAAATTCACTAAAAAAACCATAGGTTATAGACCATATATAGTTAGGAATTAGCATTTACAAAACCTTATTTTACTCACACAAAACCATTGAAATTTCATATATAGTTAGTTGCACTAACTATATATCGCGCACCCGCAATCCACTGCTGATCATGTCACATATTACATCATTCATGACATCACTGATGACATCACTGATGACATCACTGATGACATCTCAAATGACATCACTGATGACATCACTGATGACAACTCATTTGCCATTACTGATCACATCACTGATGACATCATTCATGTGATAATACGGTGAACCTCTTCAGACTCTAATATAATCTTAGATACACTCAGAGTAAATAGACGCTCACAGACTGTCACTCATCCATGGAGTTACTCACACACCTAGTCAGTCATGCAAAGAATCGATCACACTTCCATTTCCTCAACTATACAGTTATACACACCTTACTTATTCAAACATATACTAACACATATTTACTCTGTTATACAATCCCTGATACAAGTTCACAATGATCCATACAGCCACTCACACATTCACTGGCTCTTATGCACAGTTATTTATATATGTCAACTCTCACATGTACTGTGTTTTACATATGTACTTACTTTGACATGTAGCACTGAGATATCCATTCACTCAACCATCAATACAGCTGTTTCCACATGCAATGTTGAACCCATACATCTAGTGAATCAACTGCTCACACATCTATGCACATAGTCACACACCTCACAGCCACCTACACACACACTCACTCTCTCATACAAATACTTGGGCAACCTATCATTAACCCATATACTTAATCATTATGCTACTGATCAACACATGCAGCAGTTTACAGAACAACAGATATGATGAAGCACAAATCAAGACAGTTTAGTCACTAACCCATGCACTCAGTGAGACATATTTAATCACTCACTCATACAGTCAGTCATGCACCTACTAAATCCTTCATCCAGACACTTATACATCCACTCATTCTTCAATATGTAAGGCATATTTTGATATTTTCAGAAACATACAGTCACTGGATGTTGTCATCAGTGATGTCATTTGAGATGTCTTCAGTGATGTCATCAGTGATGTCATCAGTGATGTCACTGATCATGTCATGAATGATGTAATATGTGACATGATCAGCAGTGGATTGCGGGTGCGCGATATATAGTTAGTGCAACTAACTATATATGAAATTTCAATGGTTTTGTGTGAGTAAAATAAGGTTTTGTAAATGCTAATTCCTAACTATATATGGTCTATAACCTATGGTTTTTTTAGTGAATATATCTATATATATATATATATATATATATATATATATATATATATATATATATATATATAGATATATTCACTGAAAAAACCATAAGTTTCACACCAGTCATAGTTAGGAATTAGCATTTAAAAAACCTAAGAAATTCACTGAAAAAACCATATGTTTCACACCAGTTATAGTTAGCTGAAATTTTACTGACATAAAACCAATGAAATTCCACGTTATAGTTAGTTGGACTCACTATAACCTGCGCGTGTAATGCACTGCTGATGACATCACATATTACATCACTCATGACATGGTCAGTGACATCACTCATGACATCAATTATGACACCATCCTTGTGACAGAGTGACAGACCTCCTTTCACTGTAAAGTAACCCTTGAAACATATATTCAAAAATAGAAACTAACATTTTCAAAAAAGTGGATATACCCATACCAGTTACAACAACCAATTCAGTAATTCCACCATCTATATACACATCCACTCATTCCCCAACAGTTCTATATAGTCACTCATACATATACTCACTCATCATATGTAGTGATACACCTATACATCCTGTTACACACCGACAGTCATCAAAAAGTTACTCACACACATATTCACACATGCAAATAAACTAATAAACATCCATTTATTTACATATACAGATATACAAACACTACCACCTTACTTCTAAGGAAACTTACACATACTTACTCTCTTAAACAATCACTTATAGAAACACATACTTATTTAAACAGGAACTGTTTCAGTCTCTCACTCTCACATATACTGACTTATATATATCAATACTCACATAAACTAGATTAAAACATATGTAGTTACTGATAAAGACACTAGTGAGGCAGTCATTCACTTACTAACACACACATATACACACTCATCCACCCATACAGTCCTGCACATATGCTGTCTTCAAAAAACATATAAACAGTGAGTCAGTCATTGATGCATCTATATGCTAAGTAACACCCCCACCAAACTATACAGACACTCATACTAATACTAAAAAAACATCTACACACACATGTAGCTACTCACCAACCCATTTAGCCATTAATACACAAAGTGAAACACTGATACAAACATTTAAATATTTAAACATTACTCGCTAATATATGTATTCACTAAGATACACTTAATAAGCCAGTTATCCAATCATTTTTTTTTTAAAAAACATTCATTAAGACAATAATTTAAACATGTATTTTTCCATCGACCTTTACATATACATATATAAAACATATGTATTTTTCAGAAAGACACACATTCACTGGATGGTGTCATCAGTGATGTCATGAGTGATGTCACTGACCATGTCATGAGTGATGTAATATGTGATGTCATCAGCAGTGCATTACACGCGCAAGTTATAGTGAGTCCAACTAACTATAATGTGGAATTTCATTGGTTTTATGTCAGTAAAATTTCCAGCTAACTATAACTGGTGTGAAACCTATGGTTTTTTCAGTGAATTTCTTAGGTTTTTTAAATGCTAATTCCTAACTATAACTGGTGTGAAACCTATGGTTTTTTCAGTGAATTTCAAAGGTTTTTTAAATGCTAATTCCTAACTATAAGTCTCACTTTATAAGTAAGACTGTTAGTGCTCTAGTTGTTCTTTAGAACACTCTGGTTCATTCTGTCTTTGGGCTATAGTTGGGCTACATCTGGCTGATATTTGGGCTACATTTGGGCTACATTTGTTTTTTTTGTCTCTGGTGGCCATCTTTGGGCTACATTGGGCTACATTGGGCTACATTTGGGCTACATTTGGGCTCTAACATATATATAGCCCAATGTAGCCCAATATATATTTTTTCAAAGTTAATGTTCGTAAAAACCACTTGAGCATATATCTTGAGACATAGCAAAGGCACATCGGGCTACCAATCCCTACAATTTTGCCAATATTTTTTTTTGAATATTTTTTTTTTTTTTTGCCTTGGAGCGCTTCCGGTGCGCGCCCCGGTGAGCGCCCTGGAAAGCGTAGTTTTATGAAGCGCCCCGGGGCGCACACCGGGGAGCGTCCCGTAAGCGCCAATATCGCGAACGAAAACATGATCGTGACGTATCGCGTAGCCGCGTCCGCGTGATACGCATGGCGTAAGCGCACCTGGAAGCACTCGAGCGAATACGATCGCGCAACGTAGGCGTCCGACGCGCTTACGCGACGCGTCGGGTCATGTGACCTAAAAATAACACTTTTCATTGGTTCAATACATTTTTTTTTTCAAAAGGATGAAAGACCCCACCTTTTTTCCTTATTCTGACTTTGTCCTTTGACTTAGGAAGACCTGTTTGTACCTCTCTGTACCTTTTTGATCAATATAATGGCTTCAGTAGTAGCAGCAGCTGGTGCATCTGCACCACCACCACCACCACAACCTCCAAGAGGACCACCTCAAGATATCATTGGTGGTCAACAAGAGGAGGAAGAGGAGGACGAGGAGGAGGAGGGGAGTACAAGATGGCTTGAAGAACAAAATACCCCATACCAGCCAAGACCACACCTTATTTGGGAGTTTTTTTCTATCCCAGAGGGGAAGAAAAAAGTAAATGCAGCCAAGGTGACTTGCCAAATCTGTGGCGTGGAACTTTCCAGGGGAAACCCGAATAAGAAATATTCATTTGGGAACAACACGATGATACGCCACATGCAGCGCAAGCATCCAATAAATTATTCTGCTGCAGAGATGAGGGAACTGGCCAGTAACCCTCCCCAATCCTCAAGCACCACCTCAAAAAGGAAGCAACCCACTCCGTCGGCACCAGAGGAAAGTGAGACGATGCCTTGCATTCAGCCACGATTTGCAGATTTCAGAATTATCTGTAAATATTGTGGGAAAACCGTCTCCTACGGAGAACAGAGCGTAAAACTCATCGTCCTTGCTGGGGACAACCACAAATGCCCCAATCAACCCTAATTATTTCTTTTTTTTTTTTTTTTGCTCCAGTTGAGCCATTTTCAATTCCATGTTTTTTCGTTTCTCCCCATGAAAAATACAAAAAAAATATAAAACTGTTCAGAAAACCCCCAAAAAGTACAAAATGTTCAAAAAAACAATAAAAAAATATAAAACAACAAAAAGAAGAAAAAAAAAAGTTCTTTTTAGAACTACCTCCAATTTATAAAAAAAGGCTTCATTTTTGGAAAAGTCTGTCATTCTTTCTTCCCCATGGTACGCTCCCCGGTCTGCTCCCCGGTGCGCTTACATGGCGCTCTACCTGCGCAAATAAAAAAAAAAATTTTTTTTTTTGCCCCGCTGGGCCCTTTTATGGCCCCCACATCAAACCTAGGGGGTCAGGGGGGTCTATCCCTGCCCCCTTATGGTCATTTCCCCCTTTGATTTTTCCACCTCTTATGTATCGATTTTACTGAGACACAAGATGGCGGCTGCTCCGGACTGTTTCGAATGTTTACATACACCCGAAAGCCAATCAGCTTTCTGTGCACAAGTCGCGTGGCGCGCCCGGAGCGCTCCCCGGTGCGCATACCGGGGCGCTGCCATAGATATATATATTTTTTTTAACCTAAATTACTCAAAATCCACTGGAGCACATATCTTGAGACATAGCAAAGGCGCATCGGGCTACCAGTCCCTACAATTTTGCCAAGTTTGGTGGAAATCCATTCAGCCGTTCGGGCTAAAAGTGAAACCGACCGCCCTATGGAAATTAACATGGGGAAAACACGTTTTGGGACCACCCTTTTATCTGGGCCCCCACTTGACGAATCCCCCCCAAACTTTCAGGGAAGGAGCGGA
Source organism: Lissotriton vulgaris (assembly GCF_964263255.1). Taxonomy (NCBI): domain Eukaryota; kingdom Metazoa; phylum Chordata; class Amphibia; order Caudata; family Salamandridae; genus Lissotriton; species Lissotriton vulgaris. The sequence continues at coordinate 720,617,094 of NC_141696.1, forward strand.
GCGGGCCATTTTCTTGGAGAAATTCGCGAAGATTCGTCCACCGGCGTCAAAGTTAATCCCAATAGAATGTTGCGGATTTCCTATGGAAAGTAACTATAACTACCTACTAGCGACCGCAAGTAGGTAATATATATATATATATAGATATATATATATACATATATGTGTTTTTTAATATAAAAATGGAGTCGCGTACCGGACGCGATACGCGGCGTTATGTATGTGAACCCATTTATATATTTAAAAGTTTAAAATATAGCAAAATTAAAACTTTATGTATATTTTAGGAGTAGTTGTTTAGTTGTAGAGTTATATAAAGCATATGTAGTGATGCTAAATGGTAATTAAACATTACATTTATATATTGCACAGGTTATGGTGTACACTGCCGGGCCTTACTTCCGGATCCCCATATGAATAGCGCCTCCAGCGTGATTTTTAACAGTTAGATTTTACATAATGTATAATTTACAATTGACTATTACTTTAAAATTTTTGTTTAAATTATATTAAGTGTCCTTGTTTCTTTAGTAAATGTAAATGCTGAATAGCGACCCGGACGTGACTCTTTCTTTTTCATTTGTAACATTAATACATTTATATAGACAATAGTAATCCTAAATTCAAGGTTATAGTTTTGTTAAGTTAGTAAATAAACTTGTATATTAATAAAGGAAAGTAATGAAAACTTTTTTTAATAGTAATTTCCGGAATCGCGGTACGTCCGCGTTGATCACAACATCCGGATTCACGTACGGGATGCAAATCTAACTTTTTTTAAACAATATTATATATCAATATAGATTCATTTGTTTTTTTAAGTAAAGAGGCACAATTGTTAGTAAATAAAATATGATAAAATACAAGCAAATATTGTTGAAATGAAAAATTGCAAGAAGTTGTAGAATCGTGTCCGGTACGGGATGGGACCGCAAAGGGATCGAGCACCCCATGTGACACAAGAAAGAGAGATTTATTTGATTAAAGATCCTGTCCTACTTAAGTTTGTTAGATCCCATCCTCTTTCTTCTAATTTTGGGTGTGGTTGGCAACAGTCATACTCAATCAGGAGTGTTACATCGTCAATGTATAAGCACCTTAAGAGGATGCATGAAAACCAGCTTGCAGAAGCTAAACTTGCAAGACTTGATGATGGGAACCAAGCTGTGCAGCCTTTTACCTCAAGAGCTGGTGACAGGCTGCAGTCAATTAAAACAGACTCTCCCTGATTTTGTGAAGGCAGGGTTTTTTGTCCTAAATGCATCACTGCTCCGAGTATTGAAGGAAACGGAGGGCCTGATGTAGGTGGCTCATTACCGGTCGGTAAACCCAAAATTCGGTAAATTTCAGGCTTATTGACCGATATTGAACCATTTCCTATGTAGGTGATGATTTGGTAAATACAGAATCGGTATTTACCGATTCTGTATTTACTGAATTGGTAAATGCTATGTAGGAAGCACATATTAGAGTGCTTATGTGCATTTAGGATTCGTTATTTACCAACAACTACAAGTTGGTGGTAAATATCGAAAACCTTTAAAAAAGCAAATTTGTGCTTTTTTAACTGTGCCATGTCGCAGACATACATGCTCTTAGGCGCATAACGGAAGCTCTGGATAGCACGGTTCCTTGAGTAAGGAGAAAGATGCAGGGTAGGGTTAAAAAATCTGCTCCCTGGTACAACCTGGATCTACGCCTCGCAAAAAAAGAGTGTAAACGTCTGGAGAGAAGCTGGAGAAAGGGTTTCTCAGAACAGGAGGGGAAAGAGTACCATGCAAGGTTATACACATATCATGGGCTCATTAGGAAAGCGAAGGCTTGCTATTATCAAGAGAGAATTGGGGCTGCAGAGAATGCCAAAATGCATTCGCTGAGGACATTTCTTTTAATAAAGTGCCCCTTTGAATCCTCTGCCTGGGTCACTGTTTATTTTCCTCGGAGGAGAATTTACGCTCATCTTGCAATGTGACTGCCAGTTCGCACTCAGTGATACCCCCGCAGCAGAAGAGGCCTGGGCGCTCTGGCTTGCTCGTCCGAGCATTTCTCTACATTACTTGCGCTAGCAATTTCGCCCAGAACCCACCAGGACGCCGGGACCATGCAGCAGTTAGGAAGTATTCCACTTCCTTGTTGGGTGACCGGGATTCCTGTGCACACCCCGCGACGAACTCCCGGCTAAGAGGTTGCTGCGGTCACAATGCAGGGGTCTTGAGGGGGCACTGGATTATTGAGATGCCCTACCTGCCATCATACTTGGAGTCTGTGCCTGTCATCGATTCCCTCTCCACGAGTGAAACCCCGCTGGGCATCTCCTTCCCGAGCTGGCACCATACCGTGGCATTCTGGGACTTGCAGTCTTTGCCTACAGGACTGCATGTGGGAGCTCAAAACCATCAGGGGGCGGAGCAATGTGGACTTGTACTTACATCGAGGCAGGTTTGCCTACGCCACAGCAGAGCAAGCAGATGGGAGAGAGTGCTGACGAAGGCACTTATGCCGAAATGCATTCGCTGAGGACATTTCTTTTAATAAAGTGCCCCTTTGAATCCTTTGCCTGGGTCACTGTTTCTTTTCCTCGGAGGAGAATTTACGCTCATCTAGCAATGCGACTGCCAGTTTTCACTCAGAGTTACCCCCGCAGCACAAGAGGCCTAGGCGCTCTGGCTTGCTCGTCCGAGCATTTCTCTACATTAATTGCGCTAGCAATTTCGCCCAGAACCCACCAGGACGCCGGGACCATGCAGCGGTTAGGAAGTATTCCACTTCCTTGTTGGGTGACCGGGATTCCTGTCCACACCCCCGCAATGAACTCCCGGCTAAGAGGTTGCTGTGGTCACAATGCAGTGGACTTGAGGGGGCACTGGATTATTGAGATGCCCTACCTGCCATCATACTTGGAGTCTGTGCCTGTCATCGATTCCCTCTCTGCGAGTGAAACCCCGCCGAGCATCTCCTTCCCGAGCTGGCACCATACCGTGGCATTCTGGGACTTGCAGTCTTTGCCTACAGGACTGCACGTGGGAGCTCAAAACTATCAGGGGGTGGAGCAATGTGGACTTGTACTTACATCGAGGCAGGTTTGCCTACGCCACAGCAGACCAAGCAGATGGGAAGGAGCGCTGACGAAGGCACACATGCCGAAATGCATTCGCTGAGGACATTTCTTTTAATAAAGTGCCCCTTTGAATCCTCTGCCTGGGTCACTGTTTATTTTCCTCGGAGGAGAATTTACGCTCATCTTGCAATGCGACTGCCAGTTCGCACTCAGTGATACCCCCGCAGCAGAAGAGGCCTGGGCGCTCTGGCTTGCTCGTCCGAGCATTTCTCTACATTACTTGCGCTAGCAATTTCGCCAAGAACCCACCAGGACGCCGGGACCATGCAGCGGTTAGGAAGTATTCCACTTCCTTGTTGGGTGACCGGGATTCCTGTGCACACCCCCGCGACGAACTCCCGGCTAAGAGGTTGCTGCGGTCACAATGCAGGGGACTTGAGGGGGCACTGGATTATTGAGATGCCCTACCTGCCATCATACTTGGAGTCTGTGCCTGTCATCGATTCGCTCTCCGCGAGTGAAACCCCACCGAGCATCTCCTTCCCGAGCTGGCACCATACCGTGGCATTCTGGGACTTGCAGTCTTTGCCTACAGGACTGCACGTGGGAGCTCAAAACCATCAGGGGGCGGAGTAATGTGGACTTATACTTACATCGAGGCAGGTTTGCCTACGCCACAGCAGAGCAAGCAGATGGGAAGGAGCGCTGACGAAGGCACACATGCCGAAATGCATTCGCTGAGGACATTTCTTTTAATAAAGTGCCCCTTTGAATCCTCTGCCTGGGTCACTGTTTCTTTTCCTCGGAGGAGAATTTAAGCTCATCTAGCAATGCGGCTGCCAGTTTGCACTCAGTGTTACCCCTGCAGCACAAGAGGCCTGGGCGCTCTGGCTTGCTCGTCCGAGCATTTGTCTACATTAATTGCCCTAGCAATTTCGCCCAGAACCCACCAGGACGCCGGGACCATGCAGCAGTTAGGAAGTATTCCACCTCCTTGTTGGGTGACCGGGATTCCTGTGCACACCCCCGCGATGAACTCCCGGCTAAGAGGTTGCTGCGGTCACAATGCAGGGGACTTGAGGGGGTGCTGGATTATTGAGATGCCCTACCTGCCCATACTTGGAGTCTGTGCCTGTCATCGATTCCCTCTCCGCGAGTGAAACCCCGTCGAGCATCTCCTTCCCGAGCTGGCACCATACCGTGGCATTCTGGGACTTGCAGTCTTTGCCTACAGGACTGCACATGGGAGCTCAAAACCATCAGGGGCGGAGCAATGTGGACTTGTACTTACATCGAGGCAGGTTTGCCTACGCCACAGCAGAGCAAGCAGATGGGAAGGAGCGCTGACGAAGGCACACATGCTGAAATGCATTCGCTGAGGACATTTCTTTTAATAAAGTGCCCCTTTGAATCCTCTGCCTGGGTCACTGTTTATTTTCCTCGGAGGAGAATTTACGCTCATCTTGCAATGCGACTGCCAGTTCGCACTCAGTGATACCCCCGCAGCAGAAGAGGCCTGGGCGCTCTGGCTTGCTCGTCCGAGCATTTCTCTACATTACTTGCGCTAGCAATTTCGCCCAGAACCCACCAGGACGCCGGGACCATGCAGCAGTTAGGAAGTATTCCACTTCCTTGTTGGGTGACCGGGATTCCTGTGCACACCCCGCGACGAACTCCCGGCTAAGAGGTTGCTGCGGTCACAATGCAGGGGTCTTGAGGGGGCACTGGATTATTGAGATGCCCTACCTGCCATCATACTTGGAGTCTGTGCCTGTCATCGATTCCCTCTCCGCGAGTGAAACCCCGCTGGGCATCTCCTTCCCGAGCTGGCACCATACCGTGGCATTCTGGGACTTGCAGTCTTTGCCTACAGGACTGCATGTGGGAGCTCAAAACCATCAGGGGGCGGAGCAATGTGGACTTGTACTTACATCGAGGCAGGTTTGCCTACGCCACAGCAGAGCAAGCAGATGGGAGGGAGTGCTGACGAAGGCACTTATGCCGAAATGCATTCGCTGAGGACATTTCTTTTAATAAAGTGCCCCTTTGAATCCTCTGCCTGGGTCACTGTTTCTTTTCCTCAGAGGAGAATTTACGCTCATCTAGCAATGCGACTGCCAGTTTTCACTCAGAGTTACCCCCGCAGCACAAGAGGCCTGGGCGCTCTGGCTTGCTCGTCCGAGCATTTCTCTACATTAATTGCGCTAGCAATTTCGCACAGAACCCACCAGGACGCCGGGACCATGCAGCGGTTAGGAAGTATTCCACTTCCTTGTTGGGTGACCGGGATTCCTGTGCACACCCCCGCGACGAACTCCCGGCTAAGAGGTTGCTGCGGTCACAATGCAGGGGACTTGAGGGGGCGCTGGATTATTGAGATGCCCTACCTGCCATCATACTTGGAGTCTGTGCCTGTCATCGATTCGCTCTCCGCGAGTGAAACCCCGCCGAGCATCTCCTTCCCGAGCTGGCACCATACCGTGGCATTCTGGGACTTGCAGTCTTTGCCTACAGGACTGCACGTGGGAGCTCAAAACCATCAGGGGGCGGAGCAATGTGGACTTATACTTACATCGAGGCAGGTTTGCGTGCGCCATAGCAGAGCAAGCAGATGGGAAGGAGCGCTGACGAAGGCACACATGCTGAGATGCATTCGCTGAGGATATTTCTTTTAATAAAGTACCCCTTTGAATCCTCTGCCTGGGTCATTGTTTCCTTTCCTCGGAGGAGAATTTACGCTCATCTAGCAATGCGAAAGCCAGTTCGCACTCAGTGTTATCCCCACAGCACAAGAGGCCTGGGCGCTCTGGCTTGCTTGTCCGAGCATTTCTCTAGATTAATTGCGCTAGCAATTTCGCCCAGAACCCACCAGGACGCCGGGACCATGCAGCGGTTAGGAAGTATTCCACTTCCTTGTTGGGTGACCGAATTCCTGTGCACACCCCGCGACGAACTCCCGGCTAAGAGGTTGCTGCTGTCACAATGCAGGGGTCTTGATGGGGCACTGGATTATTGAGATGCCCTACCTGCCATCATACTTGGAGTCTGTGCCTGTCATCGATTCCCTCTCCGCGAGTGAAACCCCGCTGGGCATCTCCTTCCCGAGCTGGCACCATACCATGGCATTCTGGGACTTGCAGTCTTTGCCTACAGGACTGCATGTGGGAGCTCAAAACCATCAGGGGCGGAGCAATGTGGACTTGTACTTACATTGAGGCAGGTTTGCCTACGCCACAGCAGAGCAAGCAGATGGGAGGGAGCACTGACGAAGGCACTTATGCCGAAATGCATTCTCTGAGGACATTTCTTTTAATAAAGTGCCCCTTTGAATCCTCTGCCTGGGTCACTGTTTATTTTCCTCGGAGGAGAATTTACGCTCATCTTGCAATGCGACTGCCAGTTCGCACTCAGTGATACCCCCGCAGCAGAAGAGGCCTGGGCGCTCTGGCTTGCTCGTCCGAGCATTTCTCTACATTACTTGCGCTAGCAATTTCGCCCAGAACCCACCAGGACGCCGGGACCATGCAGCAGTTAGGAAGTATTCCACTTCCTTGTTGGGTGACCGGGATTCCTGTGCACACCCCGCGACGAACTCCCGGCTAAGAGGTTGCTGCGGTCACAATGCAGGGGTCTTGAGGGGGCACTGGATTATTGAGATGCCCTACCTGCCATCATACTTGGAGTCTGTGCCTGTCATCGATTCCCTCTCCGCGAGTGAAACCCCGCTGGGCATCTCCTTCCCGAGCTGGCACCATACCGTGGCATTCTGGGACTTGCAGTCTTTGCCTACAGGACTGCATGTGGGAGCTCAAAACCATCAGGGGGCGGAGCAATGTGGACTTGTACTTACATCGAGGCAGGTTTGCCTACGCCACAGCAGAGCAAGCAGATGGGAGGGAGTGCTGACGAAGGCACTTATGCCGAAATGCATTCGCTGAGGACATTTCTTTTAATAAAGTGCCCCTTTGAATCCTCTGCCTGGGTCACTGTTTCTTTTCCTCAGAGGAGAATTTACGCTCATCTAGCAATGCGACTGCCAGTTTTCACTCAGAGTTACCCCCGCAGCACAAGAGGCCTGGGCGCTCTGGCTTGCTCGTCCGAGCATTTCTCTACATTAATTGCGCTAGCAATTTCGCACAGAACCCACCAGGACGCCGGGACCATGCAGCGGTTAGGAAGTATTCCACTTCCTTGTTGGGTGACCGGGATTCCTGTGCACACCCCCGCGACGAACTCCCGGCTAAGAGGTTGCTGCGGTCACAATGCAGGGGACTTGAGGGGGCGCTGGATTATTGAGATGCCCTACCTGCCATCATACTTGGAGTCTGTGCCTGTCATCGATTCGCTCTCCGCGAGTGAAACCCCGCCGAGCATCTCCTTCCCGAGCTGGCACCATACCGTGGCATTCTGGGACTTGCAGTCTTTGCCTACAGGACTGCACGTGGGAGCTCAAAACCATCAGGGGGCGGAGCAATGTGGACTTATACTTACATCGAGGCAGGTTTGCGTGCGCCATAGCAGAGCAAGCAGATGGGAAGGAGCGCTGACGAAGGCACACATGCCGAGATGCATTCGCTGAGGATATTTCTTTTAATAAAGTACCCCTTTGAATCCTCTGCCTGGGTCACTGTTTCCTTTCCTCGGAGGAGAATTTACGCTCATCTAGCAATGCGAAAGCCAGTTCGCACTCAGTGTTATCCCCACAGCACAAGAGGCCTGGGCGCTCTGGCTTGCTTGTCCGAGCATTTCTCTAGATTAATTGCGCTAGCAATTTCGCCCAGAACCCACCAGGACGCCGGGACCATGCAGCGGTTAGGAAGTATTCCACTTCCTTGTTGGGTGACCGAATTCCTGTGCACACCCCGCGACGAACTCCCGGCTAAGAGGTTGCTGCTGTCACAATGCAGGGGTCTTGATGGGGCACTGGATTATTGAGATGCCCTACCTGCCATCATACTTGGAGTCTGTGCCTGTCATCGATTCCCTCTCCACGAGTGAAACCCCGCTGGGCATCTCCTTCCCGAGCTGGCACCATACCATGGCATTCTGGGACTTGCAGTCTTTGCCTACAGGACTGCATGTGGGAGCTCAAAACCATCAGGGGCGAGCAATGTGGACTTGTACTTACATTGAGGCAGGTTTGCCTACGCCACAGCAGAGCAAGCAGATGGGAGGGAGCGCTGACGAAGGCACTTATGCCGAAATGCATTCTCTGAGGACATTTCTTTTAATAAAGTGCCCATTTGAATCCTCTGCCTGGGTCACTGTTTCTTTTCCTCGGAGGAGAATTTACGCTCATCTAGCAATGCGACTGCCAGTTCGCACTCAGTGTTACCCCCGCAGCACAAGAGGCCTGGGCGCTCTGGCTTGCTCGTCTGAGCATTTCTCTGCATTATTTGCGCTAGCAATTTCGCCCAGAACCCACCAGGATGCCGGGACCATGCAGTGGTTAGGAAGTATTCCACTTCCTTGTTGGGTGACCGGGATTCCTGTGCACACCCCCGTGACGAACTCCCGGCTAAGAGGTTGCTGCGGTCACAATGCAGGGGACTTGAGGGGGCGCTGGATTATTGAGATGCCCCACCTGCCATCATACTTGGAGTCTGTACCTGTCATCGATTCCCTCTCCGCGAGTGAACCCCCACCGAGCATCTCCTTCCCGTGCTGGCACCATACCGTGGCAGTCTGGGACTTGCAGTCTTTGCCTACAGGACTACACGTGGGAGCTCAAAACCATCAGGGGGCGGAGCAATGTGGACTTGTACTTACATCGAGGCAGGTTTGCCTACGCCACAACAGAGCAAGCAGATGGGAAGGAGCGCTGACGAAGGCACACATGCCGAAATGCATTCGCTGAGGACATTTCTTTTAATAAAGTGCCCCTTTGAATCCTCTGCCTGGGTCACTGTTTATTTTCCTCGGAGGAGAATTTACGCTCATCTTGCAATGCGACTGCCAGTTCGCACTCAGTGATACCCCCGCAGCAGAAGAGGCCTGGGCGCTCTGGCTTGCTCGTCCGAGCATTTTTCTACATTACTTGCGCTAGCAATTTTGCCCAGAACCCACCAGGACGCCGGGACCATGCAGCGGTTAGGAAGTATTCCACTTCCTTGTTGGGTGACCGGGATTCCTGTGCACACCCCGCGACGAACTCCCGGCTAAGAGGTTGCTGCTGTCACAATGCAGGGGTCTTGAGGGGGCACTGGATTATTGAGATGCCCTACCTGCCATCATACTTGGAGTCTGTGCCTGTCATCGATTCCCTCTCTGCGAGTGAAACCCCGCTGGGCATCTCCTTCCCGAGCTGGCACCATACCATGGCATTCTGGGACTTGCAGTCTTTGCCTACAGGACTGCATGTGGGAGCTCAAAACCATCAGAGGCGGAGCAATGTGGACTTGTACTTACATTGAGGCAGGTTTGCCTACGCCACAGCAGAACAAGCAGATGGGAGGGAGCGCTGACGAAGGCACTTATGCCGAAATGCATTCGCTGAGGACATTTCTTTTAATAAAGTGCCCCTTTGAATCCTCTGCCTGGGTCACTGTTTCTTTTCCTCGGAGGATAATTTACACTCATCTAGCAATGCGACTGCCAGTTCGCACTCAGTGTTACCCCCGCAGCACAAGAGGCCTGGGCGCTCTGGCTTGCTCGTCTGAGCATTTCTCAGCATTAATTGCGCTAGCAATTTCACCCGGAACCCACTAGGACGCCGGGACCGTGCAGCGGTTAGGAAGTATTCCACTTCCTTGTTGGGTGACCGGGATTCCTGTGCACACCCCGCGACGAACTCCCAGCTAAGAAGTTACTGCGGTCACAATGCAGGGGACTTGAGGGGGCGCTGGATTATTGAGATGCCCTACCTGCCATCATACTTGGAGTCTGTGCCTGTCATCGATTCGCTCTCCGCGAGTGAAACCCCGCCGAGCATCTCCTTCCCGAGCTGGCACCATACCGTGGCATTCTGGGACTTGCAGTCTTTGCCTACAGGACTGCACGTGGGAGCTCAAAACCATCAGGGGGCGGAGCAATGTGGACTTATACTTACATCGAGGCAGGTTTGCGTACGCCATAGCAGAGCAATCAGATGGGAAGGAGCGCTGACGAAGGCACACATGCCGAAATGCATTCGCTGAGACATTTCTTTTAATAAAGTGCCCCTTTGAATCCTCTGCCTGGGTCACTGTTTCTTTTCCTCAGAGAAGAATTTACGCTCATCTAGCAATGCGAAAGCCAGTTCGCACTCAGTGTTATCCCCACAGCACAAGAGGCCTGGGCGCTCTGGCTTGCTCGTCCGAGCATTTCTCTACATTAATTGCGCTATCAATTTTGCCCAGAACCCACCAGGACGCCGGGACCATGCAGCGGTTAGGAAGTATTCCACTTCCTTGTTGGGTGACCGGGATTCCTGTGCACATCCCCCCGCGACGAACTCCCGGCTAAAAGGTTGCTGCGGTCACAATGCAGGGGACTTGACGGGGCGCTGGATTATTGTGATGCCCTACCTGCCATCATACTTGGAGTCTGTACCTGTCATCGATTCCCTCTCCACGAGTGAAACCCCGCCGAGCATCTCCTTCCCGAGCTGGCACCATACCGTGGCATTCTTTGGACTTGCAGTCTTTGCCTACAGGACTGCACGTGGGAGCTCAAAACCATCAGGGGGTGGAGCAATGTGGACTTGTACTTACATCGAGGCAGGTTTGCCTACGCCACAGCAGAGCAAGCAGATGGGAAGGAACGCTGACGAAGGCACACATGCCGAAATGCATTAGCTGAGGACATTTCTTTTAATAAAGTGCCCCTTTGAATCCTCTGCCTGGGTCACTGTTTCTTTTCCTCGTTGGAGAATTTACGCTCATCTAGCAATGCAACTGCCAGTTTGCACTCAGTGTTACCCCCGCAGCACGAGAGGCCTGGGCGCTATGGCTTGCTCGTCCGAGCATTTCTCTACATTAATTGCCCTAGCAATTTCGCCCAGAACCCACCAGGACGCCGGGACCATGCAGCGGTTAGGAAGTATTCCACCTCCTTGTTGGGTGACCGGGATTCCTGTGCACACCCCCGCGACGAACTCCCGGCTAAGAGGTTGCTGCGGTCACAATGCAGGGGACTTGAGGGGGCGCTGGATTATTGAGATGCCCTACCTGCCATCATACTTGGAGTCTGTGCCTGTCATCGATTCCCTCTCCGTGAGTGAAACCCCGTCGAGCATCTCCTTCCCGAGCTGGCACCATACCGTGGCATTCTGGGACTTGCAGTCTTTGCCTACAGGACTGCACGTGGGAGCTCAAAACCATCAGGGGGCGGAGCAATGTGGACTTGTACTTACATCGAGGCAGGTTTGCCTACGCCACAGCAGAGCAAGCAGATGGGAAGGAACACTGACGAAGGCACACATGCCGAAATGCATTCGCTGAGGACAATTCTTTTAATAAAGTGCCCCTTTGAATCCTCTGCCTGGGTCACTGTTTCTTTTCCTCGGAGGAGAATTTACGCTCATCTAGCAATGCGACTGCCAGTTTGCACTCAGTGCTACCCCCGCAGCACAAGAGGCCTGGGCGCTCTGGCTTGCTCGTCCGAGCATTTGTCTACATTAATTGCCCTAGCAATTTCGTCCAGAACCCACCAGGACGCAGGGACCATGCAGCGGTTAGGAAGTATTCCACCTCCTTGTTGGGTGACCGGGATTCCTGTGCACACCCCCGCGACGAACTCCCGGCTAAGAGGTTGCTGCAGTCACAATGCAGGGGACTTGAGGGGGCGCTGGATTATTGAGATGCCCTACCTGCCATCATACTTGGAGTCTGTGCCTGTCATCGATTCCCTCTCCGCGAGTGAAACCCCGTTGAGCATCTCCTTCCCGAGCTGGCACCATACCGTGGCATTCCGGGACTTGCAGTCTTTGCCTACAGGACTGCACATGGGAGCTCAAACCCATCAGGGGGCGGAGCAATGTGGACTTGTACTTATATCGAGGCAGGTTCGCCTACGCCACAGCAGAGCAAGCAGATGGGAAGGAGCGCTGACGAAGGCACAGATGCCGAAATGCATTCGCTGAGGACATTTCTTTTAATTACGTGCGCCTTTGAATCCTCTGCCTGGGTCACTGTTTCTTTTCCTCGGAGGAGAATTTACGCTCATCTAGCAATGCGACTGCCAGTTCGCACTCAGTGTTACCCCCGCAGCACAAGAGGCCTGGGCGCTCTGGCTTGCTCGTCCGAGCATTTCTCTACATTATTTGCGCTAGCAATTTCACCCAGAACCCACCAGGACTCCAGGACCTTTCAGCGGTTAGGAAGTATTCCACTTCCTTGTTGGGTGACCGGGATTCCTGTGCACACCCCGTGACGAACTCCCAGCTAAGACATTGCTGCGGTCACAATGCAGGGGACTTGAGGGGGCGCTGGATTATTGAGATGCCCTATCTGCCATCATACTTGGAGTCTGTGCCTGTCATCGATTCCCTCTCCGCGTGTGAAACCCCGCCGAACATCTCCTTCCCGAGCTGGCACGATACCGTGGCATTCTGGGACTTGCAGTCTTTGCCTACAGGACTGCACGTAGGAGCTCAAAACCATCAGGGGGCAGAGCAATGTGGACTTGTACTTACATCGAGGCTGGTTTGCCTACGCCACAGCAGAGCAAGCAGATGGGAAGCAGCGCTTACGAAGGCACACATGCCAAAATGCATTCGCTGAGGACATTTCTTTTAATAAAGTGCCCCTTTGAATCCTCTGCCTGGGTCACTGTTTCTTTTCCTCAGAGGAGAATTTACACTCATCTAGCAATGCGACTTCCAGTTCGCACTCAGCGTTACCCCCGCAGCACAAGAGGCCTGGGTGCTCTGGCTTGCTTGTCCGAGCATTTCTCTACATTAATTGCGCTAGCAATTTCGCCCAGAACCCACCAGGACGCCGGGACCATGCAGCGGTTAGGAAGTATTCCACTTCCTTGTTGGGTGACCGGGATTCCTGTGCACATCCCCGCAATGAACTCCCGGCTAAGAGGTTGCTGCGGTCACAATGCAGGGGACTTGAGGGGGCGCTGGATTATTGAGATGCCCTACCTGCCATCATACTTGGAGTCTGTGCCTGTCATCGATTCCCTCTCCGCGAGTGAAACCCCGCCGAGCATCTCTTCCCGAGCTGGCACCGTACCGTGCCATTCTGGGACTTGCAGTCTTTGCCTACAGGACTGCACGTGGGAGCTCAAAACCATCAGGGGGTGGAGCAATGTGGACTTGTACTTACATCGAGCCAGGTTTGCCTACGCCACAGTAGAGCAAGCAGATTGGAAGGAGCGCTGACGAAGGCACACATGCCGAAATGCATTCGCTGAGGACATTTCTTTTAATAAAGTGCCCCTTTCAATCCTCTGCCTGGGTCACTGTTTCTTTTCCTCAGAGGAGAATTTACGCTCATCTAGCAATGCGACTGCCAGTTCGCACTCAGTGTTACCCCCGCAGCACAAGAAGCCTGGGCGTTCTGGCTTGCTCGTCCGAGCATTTCTCTACATTAATTGCGCTAGCAATTTCGCCCAGAACCCACCAGGATGCCGGGACCATGCAGTGGTTAGGAAGTATTCCACTTCCTTGTTGGGTGACCGGGATTCCTGTGCACACCTCCGCGACGAACTCCCGGCTAAGAGGTTGCTGCGGTCACAATGCAGGGGACTTGAGGGGGCGCTGGATTATTGAGATGCCCTATCTGCCATCATACTTGGAGTCTGTGCCTGTCATCGATTCCCTCTCCGCGAGTGAAACCCCGCCGAACATCTCCTTCCCGAGCTGGCACGATACCGTGGCATTCTGGGACTTGCAGTCTTTGCCTACAGGACTGCATGTGGGAGCTCAAAACCATCAGGGGGCGGAGCAATATGGACTTGTACTTACATCGAGGCAGGTTTGCCTACGCCACAGCAGAGCAAGCAGATGGGAAGGAGCGCTGACAAAGGCACACATGCCGAAATGCATTCGCTGAGGACATTTCTTTTAATAAAGTGCCCCTTTGAATCCTCTGCCTGGGTCACTGTTTCTTTTCCTCGGAGGAGAATTTACACTCATCTAGCAATGCGACTGCCAGTTCGCACTCAGTGTTACCCCCGCAGCACAAGAGGCCTGGGCGCTCTGGCTTGCTCGTCCGAACATTTCTCATACATTAATTGCGCTAGCAATTTCGCCCAGAACCCACCAGGAAGCCGGGACCATGCAGCGGTTAGGAAGTATTCCACTTCCTTGTTGGGTGACCGGGATTCCTGTGCACATCCCCGCGATGAACTCCCGGCTAAGAGGTTGCTGCGGTCACAATATAGGGGTCTTGAGGGGGCGCTGGATTATTGAGATGCCCTACCTGCCATCATACTTGGAGTCTGTGCCTGTCATCGATTCCCTCTCCGCGAGTGAAACCCCGCCGAGCATCTCCTTCCCGAGCTGGCACCGTACCGTGCCATTCTGGGACTTGCAGTCTTTGCCTACAGGACTGCACGTGGGAACTCAAAACCATCAGGGAGCGGAGCAATGTGGACTTGTACTTACATCGAGGCAGGTTTGCCTACGCCACAGCAGAGCAAGCAGATTGGAAGGAGCGCTGACGAAGGCACACATGCCGAAATGCATTCGCTGAGGACATTTCTTTTAATAAAGTGCCCCTTTGAATCCTCTGCCTGGGTCACTGTTTCTTTTCCTCGGAGGAGAATTTACACATATATATATATATATATATATATATATATATATATATATATATATATTACCTACTGGCGTCTCGCCAGTAGGTATATATAGTTAGGATTTTTTGTCTATGGAACTTTTGAAAATTCTATGTCTAATAACTTTGGCGTTTGTGGACGGAATCGGCTGAAATGTTCAGGAAAATGGCACATTTTGTTTCTGAGCAGCTCTTGAAAATTTGGGGGGGTTTCGTCAAGGGGGGGCTGAGAAAAAAGGGGGGTCCCAAAACGCGTTTTCCCCATGTTCATTTCCATAGGGCGGTTGGCCTCACTTTTAGCTCGAACGGCTGAATGGATTTGCACGAAACTTGGCAAAATTGTAGGGACTGTTAGCCCGATGTGCCTTTGCTAGGTCTCAATATATGTGCTCCAGTGGATTTTGAGAAATTAACGTTCAAAACAAGATATATATCTGTAACAGCGCTCCGGGCTGCGCTCCGGTCCGCTTACTTTTCGCGAAACGGAACTTTGCGATGCGAAGCTGATTGGCTCTCCGGTGTCTGTCAACATTCTAAACAGTCCGGAGCGGCCGCCATCTTATCTCTCGGTAGGATCGAGAGAGAAGAAGAGGTGAAAAACGAAGGGGGAATTTAATGAAAGGGGGCAAGGTAGACCCCTCTTGACCCCCTAGGAATGATGTCGGGGTTATTAAAGGGTCCCGTGGGGAAAATAAAAAAAAAATGATTTTTCACGGTAGAAGCGCTTCTCGGGCCGCGAACTGGGCCGCAAACTGGTAGCGAAACGGGAATTCGCCATTTTGTGTTTCGTTTTAATTAAATTACTAGGTATAAGGGGGTGCGGGAGACGTATCCTGATCCCTTATGTTTTCTGAGGGTGGCTGAGGAGGCTCATATATGTTGATACATGTCTTCCAGCGGCAGTGCATGTTTTTTTTTTTTTTTTGCTGCGTGACGTCTGTTAACGTTCGATTCGATGGAAATCAGGAAGTGTTGACCGCCAATTTGTCACTGCGATAAAATATTTTGTTATAAATGAATCCTTATTGATAAACATTGTCTGCGCCATCTTGCCTTTTTTCCAATGCCACAATTTTGTCGTGCACGGCAGCCATTTTAGATGCCAGGCCGGTCCCAGGCTATCACCTAGCCCTGCGGATGTAGTTTATGGCCCCAGCTGTAGAGAATCCAGACATACCAACCCTCCCGATTCAGGCGTGAGACTACTGATTTCAGTGCTAGTCTCCCGCCTCCCGATTTCTGCAAGCAAAAACCCGGGGGCATATTACCAACAACTAGCGATAATTTTTGTCTCTAACTTGTTTAGAGACAAAAATTATCGCCGCACATCGGCGATTTTTATCGCAGATAAACCTTGCTATTAGCAAGGTTTATCGCAAATGCGATAAAAAACGGCCGCAATGCATGAATATCGCTGAAAAGTCAGCGATATTCATGCATTATCGAGCAAATGCTCTTAGCCATGTTATCCACCTCCCATTGGATAACATGGCTAAGAACTGCTCAGGGCAGGTGTTAGCTTTTGGAGATATTCGCGCTTAGCGCGAATATCTCCAAAAGTTGGTAATAGGAGAAAGCGATGTTAGGGACTGTTTCCAGTCGCTAACATCTTGGCACGCCCACTTTGCATGTCATTAGTGATAAATATCACTGACATGCAAAGCGGGGCCCAAGATGGTCGCTATCTCCTTTTAGCTGTCACTAACTGGTGTTAGCGACAGCTTGGTAATAGGGAGATAATTTTATCTCCGCTTTCTTGGCTTTTTAAGCCAAAAAAGCGGAGATAAACCCCCTTGATAATATGCCCCACGATTCCTCGGGGGTTTCAGGTGACAGGGCTTGGTATTGTGTTACGTGGTAATTCTTCCAGGAAACGTCAGAGGGTCGATGAAGGGGTTCTAGAAGGGGTGATAAACCATTTAAGCCTCATGAACAAGCGCATGGTCTTTTAACGATCTGTGAAGTACTCGGGGCGGCGGTGTGTGTGTGTCCTCTTTCAGGAGCGGGCGGGGGGGGGGCACTGCCAGCAACTTGCCAGGCCAGGCAGTGTTCAACACTTGCATCACCCTTTCTCTGCCTGCTATTGCGCTCCATGCTTCGGAAAGGTAAGAAAAAGAACGTGCATTTGAGTTTGAAATGTCCGATCCTGTAGCAGTACACTTGCAAAGCCCACACATGACAATAACCCGATTCAAGGCCCCATTCACCCGATTTTTTAAAAATATATAGCACTCCAACAAAGTAGGATTATAAAACTTTATTAACTTTTAAATATAACGAACGGAACAAAAACTGTAAATACATTTAAACATTTTTTGACAAAAAAAACAACAATGGTCAGAAGCTGTCTTTTGTGCGAATAGTCCCAAGGCAGCACAACGTGCTGAGTTCTGGACGGCACCCAGGTGATGTCACCTGGGTGTCGCACTGGTTTTTGGTTTCCTACAATGCAGCTCAGAAAAACAGCGTGGGGCGTCCCGGGTGGTGCGGGGGGAGGCCTCGTCAGTAGCGGTCTGAAGTGCGAATAGTCATAAGGCAGCAGAACGCGCTGAGATGTGGATGGCACCCAGGTGATGTCCAGTAAACTGCCGCACTGGTTTTGGTATCCTACAATGCTGCTCCGAAAATTGGCGTGGGGCGGCCCGGGGGGGGCGTGGGGGAGGCGGCGTGAACGGGTCTCCCCAGGTGGCGGCCATCCAGCTGAGTTGCGCCCGCTCTTGCGGCTACAGCGTCTCGCTCACCATGTAGTTGACTTCTGCCCACTCTTGCAGTGCAGCGATAGGCGGCTGCCACAGGACTCTCAAAATGGCGGACGGCTCTTCGGTTTTGGGCCTGGTCCACTAAAATGGCCCTGGGACACCTTGGAACTCGGACGCTTGCCTGCTAGGGCTTGGGCTCCATTCTCGAAAGCGTCCCCTCAGCCGTGAAGATTCTACAAAAGTCTTGGGGGCCCTCGACTCCTGCAGGCTTCCGGTGGGGAGCGGCTGCCATGATTGCTCGCGGAATGACCACGACGGAGCCACGAGATGGTGGTGCTCTCATGCTGATGCCAGCTTCAGTCTGAAACATCCAGAAACAAGGTGGGGCTTTCATCGTTTTGGAAAAAAAAAAATTCTAAACCAATGAAAAGTGTTATTTTTAGGTCATATGACCAAGCCTTCCATCTTTAGGAAACCAAAAGTAAAATGAACCAATGAAAAGTTTTATAAACAAGTCACATGACCTGTTATGCGGCATAGGGCTACAAAAAGCGTAGAAAATCCGTTGGCACGTGAGGCGGCGTCAGTAGCGGACCGATGTGCGAATAGGCCGAAGGCAGCACAACGCGCCGAGATCCGGATGGCACCGAGTTAGTGTCCAGCAAGTTGCTGCACTGGTGTGGCCATCCTACAATGCTGCGCCGAAAGACGGCGTGTCCAGCTGAGTTGCGGTCACTCTTGCGGTACAGTGACTCGAACGCGCAGAGATCCGGATGGCACCGAGGTGGTGTCCAGTAAATTGCCGCACTGGTGTGGCCATCCTACAATGCTGCGCCGAAAGACGGCGTGTTCAGCTGAGTTTCTCCCGCTCTTGCGGTACAGTGACTCGAACGCGCCGAGATCCGGATGGCACTGAGGTGGTGTCCAGTAAGTTGCCGCACTGGTGTGGCCATCCTACAATGCTGCGCCGAAAGTCGGCGTGGGGTGCCCCGTTGGCTTATGAGGTGATGTCAGTAGTGGACCGATGTGTGAATAGGTCGTAACCAGCACAAGGCGCCAAGATCCGAATGGCAAGTCCTGGATGTTGAGTGCCATAGTTGAGAGTTCTGAGCAGTGCTTGTAAGACTGTCTGAAGCTTATTTGCACCTGCTGCAGCTTCACTATTGCCCTGGTGTGGCCAAAGGTCGCACATGACATAGGCGGCGGGCTCCCGAGGTCCGGCGGAACTTTTTTCCTTTTCCTTTTTGCTTCTTGTCCCACAATCCGTTTCAACTGAAGACACGACCAGGTCTCTGAATGTGTGCAGGGGGACGTTATTGATTGAATGAAAATGGCGGCTTGACACAAAGCTGACTCAAGCGTTGCTGTTGATGCTATACAGACAAAAATTGGTTTTCAGTTTGTACATTCTTCAGGATTTTTTTTTCCATCCAAGGCTGATTGAGAGTTTGTAGAAAAATGGCTTCAGATTTTCCACATACTACTCTTCAACATTCTTCGTAAATGTAACAATGTGAGACTTACTAGGAGAACGGCTGTTTATCTTTCCTTTCAAAATGCTGCCAACAATATTTTCTGAATGGAAGACACCATCTTGTAGCATAAAGGGCCGAAAGGGGTTCTGGTCTGGCCGATGGTTGGTGGAGACATTTTGACTATATCTTGGACCTGCCCGGCCTCGCCCAAAATGGCGCCGGTATAAATGGGACTCGTAACTCCTTGTTGTGTACTGGTTGAACAACTTTGATATCACGAGATATGAATGCAGTTTTGATGCTCATGGCGGGCGGGGACGAGAATTATTGAATATTTTGACATCCCTATTGATATTAAGTTCTGATGTGTTATTGATTACTGTAGTATTGAAAGTTCGAATTAACGTCACCCATGGTACTTGCCCGCAAATGTATATCTAGATGATTTTTTTGTAAGTGGCCCTGTCGTATTTTAATTACAAAATGTACGTCCACCGATTCCGCAACTGTTAGACACCTTAGTTCTTGCAACCTAATGGCCCGCTCGTTACGTTCTTCTATAATGTAAATGTCTCCTCATCATATACGATTTCAGTTTGCTCCGTGGCCGGCCCACGTGGTTATAGGCCCGTATTTGTATACTGACATTTTCACAATAAAGGTTTTTAAAACAAAACATGGTAGTAGTATTTACATTGGTAAAGTTTTTACTTTTAGTCACTGTTTTCGAATCAGTAAAAGGCAAGTGAAATAAAGCAGTCCAATTACAGGCGGATAAAAGGTATAATATGTAGGAACGCAGTAAAGATAAATGGTCAAGGGCAGTTGTGTTTTCCACTCCTGCAACATAAAGTGATCGATAAGAATCTGATAATCAGGCGTATCGGCGACTAAGACAGCAGGCCGAGTCTCTTTTACTCAACGGCTCCGTCATGGAACGAAGAAACGCCCTTTTTCTCGAAAAAGGAATATATTTTACTTGCAGGACAGTTGTAAATTTTCCGGGAAAGTACATTAGCCTGGAATATTATAATATATATGTTTAAAAAAAAAAGTTCGAAATCAATAAAAAGCGTATTTTTTAGGTCATATGACCAAGCTTTTCATTATTAAAATAACAAAAGTAAAATGAACCAATAAAAAGTTTTATTAACAAGTCACATGACCTGTTATGCTTACGTTACGCGCTGCGCGCCGCGCCCCGGATCACTTCCGGGTGCGCTAACGCGGCGTGTCATATAACGCATTACGCGACAACGTAGGTCAAGAATATAGTCAAAATGTCTCCACCAACCAGCGTTCGGAACACAACCCCTTTCAGCAGTCCAAAAAGTTCTGTAAAATGACAACAGAGGGGACAGGCAACAAGAACCATCAGTCAAAGAGGGGAGGGCAAGTTCTTCTCTACCGGGTCATGTTGGGGCTATACCGGAACTGATCGAATTGGTAGTCTACAGTGTTTCTGGATGTTTCAGACTAAAGCTGGCGTCAGCATGAGAGGACTACCATCTCGTAGGTCCGTCGTGGCCATTCCACAAGCAAACATGGCAGCCGCTCCCCACCAGAAGCCTGCGGGAGTCGGGGGCTCCCAAGACTTTTGTAGAATCTTCACGGCTGAGGGGACGCTTTCGAGAATGGGACCCAAGCCCTATCAGGGAAGCGTCCGAGTTCCAAGGTGTCCCAGGGCCATTTTAGTGGACCACGCCCAAATCTGAAGAGCCGGCCGCCATTTTGAGAGTCCTGTGGCAGTCGCTTATCGTTGCATCGCAAGAGCGGGAGCAACTCAACTACATGGTGAGCGAGACGCTGTAGTCGCAAGAGCGGGCGGTAAACAGCTGAATGGCGGAAGAGGCACAGTGTAGCAAAAGCGGGCGGAATGGCAACTAAAACGGGAAAGGGGCGCCCCACTACAGCGTGTCTTCAGGTCAAACGGATTGTGGGACAAGGTCCAGAATAGAAGAGTCATCAAAAGGCAAAAAGTTCCGCCGGACCCCGGGAGCCGGCCGCCTATGTCGGGGGCGATCTCAGGCTAAACCGGTGCTATAAGACTTGGGGAGGGGGTCGGAGCCAAGCGTCTTCTCCGAGTCCGTGCCATCACACCGCCCCTCGGGGGCCTCCGTCAAGCGGTTTATGGAGGTACCATATCACATTGTTTTCAAATGCAGTCAGGTCCACAAACGACACTCACTTACTTTGAGAATAGTGAAGCTGCAGTAGGTGGAAATAAGCTTCAGACAGTGTTACAAGCGCTGCTCAGAACTCTGAACTATGGCACCCAACATCCAGAACTTATGCCATTTGAGAATGGCAGTGACATCGAAGCAACTCAGGGACCAAAACCATAAACGTACTTTCACGTATGAAAATCTTACTTGGGGAGGGGGCAGGAGCGAAGCGCCCCCTCCCAGTCAGCGCCACCACACCGTATGTTGAAAATCTGAAGCCATCGTTCTACAAACTCAACCAACCTTGGATGGAAAAATCTAGAAAAATGTACAAACTGAAAACCAGTTTTGGTCTGCATAGCATCAGTAGCAACGCTTGCTATCAGAGTGCATGAGTTTCATGCTCGATCGATTGAGCTAGCCGGATCGGGCAATAAAAAGTATAAAATAGTTATGTAAATAGTTATTTAATAAAATGTTTTACCCTGTTTCTTTGCTGGTGTGTTGTATATATTTTTAATATTTGCATAGGGTTTGTCGTTTTTTTTGAGCGGGGTGGGTGACGGAGCCGAGCTGTCTTGCAGCCCTCATGGTGTGGAGCTCAGTTCATCTCACTATTTTCGTATTTCTCATGAAGGGTTCTTCCTAATATTTCTATTTTAGCGAGGTCAAAAAGAGATCCAATTAGTGGCCTACTGATTTTGCTCGATGAATTTTATTTTTTTACACGATTTTTCACAATTTTTCACTATCTGCAAAGACTAAACAGAGTATTGCGACTTTGTGCTTGTTTGTAAATAGAGAATGAACCAAAGAGAATCAATTGTAAAACAGTAAATGCTTGGATAACAATCAATCAAATGAAGAGACAAGCAGGCACGACGGATTACAACGGGGGTAAAGGCCTGCGTTAACTACTCTTCACTATCTGCAAAGAGAGAGTACTACTAAGAGAAAAGAGGGGGGGGGGCAGCGTTCAAAGCACATCAGCGTGCATAAACACGAAAAAGTTTTTACCTATCACGTACTTGACATTTGACAGCTTTTGATATTTGCTATTAAAAAACCATTGAAATTCACTGAAAAAACCATAGGTTATAGGCCATATATAGTTAGGAATTTGCATTTACAAAACCTTGAAAATTCACTGAAAAAACCATTGGTTATAGACCATATATAGTTAGGGATTAGCCTTTTCAAAACCTTATTTTACTCGCACAAAACCATTGAAATTTCATATATAGTTAGTTCCACTAACTATATATCGCGCACCCGCAATCCACTGCTGATGATGTCACATATTACATCATTCATGACATGGTTAGTGACATCACTGATGACATCACTGATGACATCTCAAATGACATCACTGATGACATCTCAAATGACATCACTGATGACATCTCAAATGACATCACTGATAAAATCACTGATAACATCTCATTTGACATGACTGATCACATCACTGATGATATCATTCATGTGATAATACCATGAACCTCTTCAGACTCTAATATAACCTTAGATACAATCAGTGTAAACAGACAGTCACAGACTGTCACTCATCCATGGAGTTACTCACACACCTAGTCAGTTATGCAAAAAATCAATCACACCTCCATTTTCTCAACTATACAGTTATACACACCTTACTTATTCAAACATATACTAACACATATTTACTTTACTCTCTTATACAATCCCTGATACATGTTCACAATGATCCATACAGCCACTCACACATTCACTGGCTCTTATGCACCGTTATTTATATATGTCAACTCTCACATGTACTGTGTTTTACATATGTACTTACTTTGACATGTAGCACTGAGATATCCATTCACTCACTAATACACTCATGCACAGTCAACCGCCCATACAGCTGTTTCCACATGCACTTTTGAACCCATACATATAGTGAATCAACTACTCACACATCTATGTACAGAGTCACACACCTCCCAGCCACCCATACACACACACTCAGTTTCCCATACAAATACTTGGACAACCAATGAATAACCCATACAGTTACTCATATAGCTACTGATCAACATATGCAGCAGTTTGTAGAACAACAGATATAATGATGCACAAATTAAAACAGTTTAGTCACTAACCCATGCACTCAGTGAGACACATTTAATCACTCACTCATACAGTCAGTCATGCACCTACTAAATCCTTCATCCAGACACTTATACATCCACTCATTCTTCAATATGTAAGACATATTTTAACTTTACAGAAACATACAGTCACTGGATGTTGTCATCAGTGATGTCATCAGTGATGTCATTTGAGATGTCATCAGTGATGTCATCAGTGATGTCACTAACCATGTCATGAATGATGTAATATGTGACATCATCAGCAGTGGATTGCGGGTGCGCGATATATAGTTAGTGGAACTAACTATATATGAAATTTCAATGGTTTTGTGCGAGTAAAATAAGGTTTTGAAAAGGCTAATCCCTAACTATATATGGTCTATAACCAATGGTTTTTTCAGTGAATATATATATATATATATATATATATATATATTTTTTTTTTTTTTTTGTGTGATGCACTATAGGAAAGATTGATCCTATCAATTCTGCACTTTATTGGTAAATATCTATGAAAGATGCCAAAAATAGAAAATTTATATTAATATATAAAATAGTAGAATTGAATGCATTTATGAAATGTACTGTGTTTACAAACTGTTTTATGAAAGTTTCGTGTTATATGTTTTTAAATGAGCACTATGCACTTTATTTAATGTCACCATTTAAAGGCATGTACATTTTTATGCAATTTGCACGTTACAAGATGGCCCCCATCTTTTTGAATGCTAGTAGCCGTCCTCTATGTCCATGATTATGTTAGACTGGCTAAAGGTTTAAAATGGTGACTCATATGTGGCACAAACGTAACACTGACGAAGCCTGCAAAGGCGAAACGCGTCTGTTGGGGGTGAGGGGGGTTTGGTGTAATAAATTCTTTAAACGGATACCAGTGTGCCAGCCGTATTCTTTCCGAAACAACGGATGAGAGGAGGAACGTGTAGCAATATTGAGGCGTCTCACCAGCGCCGGCTTTTGGCACCCGGAAAAAAGTGGAGCGACGGCGGTGAAAAGAAACTGTGCTTGAAACTAATATGGCTGTTTGCCCCGAGGCAGAATAAGCAATAAAACGCAGAAACATTTGGATGGCGTGTTGGAACGCGGATTTCAAACAACATACAACGGCGCCACCAGCAGAGTCTGCCGCACGGAGACTGGGAACACGTCGGCTGACGAGAACCAAGAACCCGCGGCGGACCCGATCAGTGAACGTCGAATCGCATTGTCGATTGTACATGCTTAGCCTCTTTCCGAAGGTACCGAGAAAATATACCAAACCCCAGCGAGCCGCCGTGACTTTGTCACCGCCCCTTTAAAACAAGACTCTGAAGAAAATAGTATTTTTCCGACGTCTAAAATCAAAAACAAACACAGCGATTGCAGCACAATACAAACATGTCTAACCTTGATAATATTTCTGGAGAAAGAGAGTCTGCTGCCAACTTCATGTTTAGAAATTCAACGGATAGGCATGCGCAACCAAACAAACCCACAGCCCAAAACGCCCCCACCAGCACTTTAAAAACATTATTTGCCAAATTAGAAAAAGTGCCGGAACGGGAGATACGAAAATGGTGGGAGGCGACCTCACTAGAAAGATATATCGAGTGTGGTAGAATACCGAGAGGGCTGCGCATATACACTGTGCCTTCGTATGAAAATCCGGACCCGGCACTATTAAAGGATTGGGCGGATTACACAGGGGAGTCTGCGAAGGGAATGGTGCACATACTTATCAAGTATGCATGGAGTGATAGAGAAAAATGTCTAAAAGAAATAGCAGACATTGAGGAACAAATAAGCAAAGAGAAAGACTCCAAGGAGATTGAAGAACTAAGAGGTATTATGAACAAAAGAATTAAAGACTATGAACTAAGCATCCGTAAGAGAAAACAATCAAAATTTCTCAGAGATGAGCAGGACTATCTCTCAGGAAGAATCCTGACGTTCGCAAGAAAATTTGATGCCACCAGAAAACGGTTGGCCCAGACCAATGCAACGCCAACAAAGGAAGACACTGAGGAGTCAGAAGTTTCGGAAGGAGAGAAATCCGAGGTGACCAGAGAAAAAGCGCCGGCAAGTGCGAGTCCTTTTTTCGATGAGTTCGAAGTAATCAAGGAAACTCGTCTCCGCCCCCAACAAAGAAATCACCCACCTGCACCCCAACAAAATCAAAGAGGAGGACGCGGAGGGGCAAGAGGGGCAAGAGGTGGTGCCCAACAAGAAATGGCATCTCCGAGGGTCACGAGGAGTGGACTAAACCGCAGGAGATAAAAGACAGAGAGGAGAACAACGTAATAAATCTTTCAAAGAGAACATTGACGATCGATGAAACTAATGTCCACAAAAAAGGTTTAAGCTTCTGCCCAGCCAGCGAATTTGATCCAGTTAATGTACGGATTGATCTATTTAAGTACATTAGAAAACTGAAGTTCAAAAAGATCTTTTTACTTCACCCACCAAAACCTGACACTATAGAACCCAGGACTTCCATTTTGGCCACAAATGTAGATGATGTACCCACGTGTGAGGAACTGGCGGACACACTTTTGAGACCTACACAAGAACTGTTAACAACGACTATGAACGCTGATATGGCGGAACAGACAATGACTGAACAAAAAAGAGACCCGAGTGCGATGAAGAATAAATCAAAAAAGCTACAGATGACAAACTTTGATGCTATTGATTTATTCAACGAAGCAGTGCTAGGAGATCTGGAAAAGATTACAACTGAAACAAAGAAAAAAATGAATCGAAAAACTTCCAACATATCAAGGAAAGAATGGGAGGCTATTAGATCACTCAAAGAGGATAAAACAATCGAAATTAAACCTTCGGATAAAGGAGGAAACGTTGTCATTTTCAATCGGGATCATTATCTTTCGGAGGCACAAAGACAACTAAGTGATAAGGACTGCTACATTCCCATACAAAGATCTGAATACAAGGGCATCATAAAGTTTCATAATATGCTAGAAGACTGGCAAAAAGAAGGTATGCTTAGTATGGACGAATATCTTTTCTTAAAATGTGAAGCACCTATTGTACCAACCTTTTATCACCTCCCGAAGGTACATAAACATGCTAAAAGACCTCCGGGACGCCCAATAGTGTCCTCGATTGGGAGCCTCTTAGAGAACACTTCCAGATTCATAGACTCTTACCTGGCACCTTTCGTAAAGGACCTTCCGTCCTATCTAAGGGACACTCAGGACTTCCTAAGTATCATGGATAGTGTCACATGGGACTCTGAAATGTTATTAATAACATTAGATGTAGTTAACTTATACACCTGCATTAACCATGAGGAGGGTCTTATTGCTATTAAGTGGTTCTTAGATCAGAAACCAGATCACTTTAACAGTCACAGTTCCATGATTCTTTCTATGATAAGATTCTGCTCGTACAACAACAATTTTCTGTTTGATGGGACAATGTATAATCAAAAGAGAGGTACTTCCATGGGCTCGTGCTTTTCCCCCAGCTACGCGAACTTGTTCGTCGGCTGATGGGAGAAGCACGAGGCCTGGAAGGATACCAATGGTATATGGACTGAAAAAATGTTAATGTGGACCAGATATATAGATGATCTGTTTATTATCTGGCATGGTGATCGTCTGTCTGCGGAGAATTACATTGCTACCCTTAATACAAATAACCTTAATCTAAGATTCACTAGCACTATTATTGCTAGCAGCATCAACTATTTAGATCTTGAAATATTTGTATATAATGACACTTTACAAACCCGCCTATACAGAAAGCCGACGGCGGGAAATGCGATACTGCATGCTGGCTCCTACCATCCTAAGAGCCTGGTGAAGAATGGGCCTTACGGCGAATTTCTCCGCCTAAAGAGGAATTGTTCCTTAGAACAAGATTACATGCAGGCTAGCAAGGATGCTAAAGAGAGGTTTGAGAGAAGAGGGTACAATAAGAACATCTTACAACAGGCCAGTGTGAAAGCATCAGGCATCAACAGGAGGGACCTCCTGACACCAAAATTAAAAGTAGAGGTGCCTGATGAGGTGAGAATGATTACCGAATTTAATACCAAATCGGAGGAAATCGTGAACATATTTAAAAAGCACTGGCATATACTCACCACAAACAAAACACTAAAAAACCACAGGCCACAGAGACCATTAATTACATATAAAAGATGTCCGTCTCTGGCCGACCATCTGGTCCGCAGTCATTTCAGAACAATGGTCCAACCCATCAAACTATCTAAATCAGCGGGCTTTTTTCCATGTCTAAGATGCAAGGCATGTAGATTTAGCAGCAAAGTGTCAGAATATTCCAACCGTACTGGTGAAAAGAAACCCAACATAAAAATCAAACAGTTGCTTAATTGTAACTCAGAATATACCATTTATTGCTTAACCTGCCCCTGTAAGCTGCGATACATTGGCAGCACCATGAAACCTGCCAAACTAAGAGTCCTGGAGCACATGTGGGCAATTACTAATAAGGACAAGACATATCCCGTTGCCCGCCACTTTGCCGAACACCATCAAAGTGACTGGGAGAAACTTAGTTTCTACTGCATAGATCAGGCCCCTAAATTGGAACGGGGAGGAGACAGAGACAAGGCCCTACGCATTCTCGAGTCAAAGTGTATCATCAGTCTCAAAACCATGACTCCGTGGGGCCTCAACAACAATGAAGAATTATGGGTTCACCTTTAATTTACATATAATCTGACACATGGGACACAAGGGTCATATGTATCCATCTAATATACCCTAAGGATAATAACAACACTCCACTGCTAAACCAAATATCCCCTTTGGGAACTTGTGCTGCTAACATAATTGCCCATCCAGGGCTGTATAACTAGTGTGATGCACTATAGGAAAGATTGATCCTATCAATTCTGCACTTTATTGGTAAATATCTATGAAAGATGCCAAAAATAGAAAATTTATATGAATATATAAAATAGTAGAATTGAATGCATTTATGAAATGTACTGTGTTTACAAACTGTTTTATGAAAGTTTCGTGTTATATGTTTTTAAATGAGCACTATGCACTTTATTTAATGTCACCATTTAAAGCCATGTACATTTTTATGCAATTTGCACGTTACAAGATGGCCCCCATCTTTTTGAATGCTAGTAGCCGTCCTCTATGTCCATGATTATGTTAGACTGGCTAAAGGTTTAAAATGGTGACTCATATGTGGCACAAACGTAACACTGACGAAGCCTGCAAAGGCGAAACATGTCTGTTGGGGGTGAGGGGCGTTTGGTGTAATAAATTCTTTAAACGGATACCAGTGTGCCAGCCGTATTCTTTCCGAAACAACGGATGAGAGGAGGAACGTGTAGCAATATATATATATACATATATATATATATGTATATATATATATATTACTTACTGGCGGTCGCCAGTAGGTATATATAGTTAGTATTTTTTCTCTATGGGACTTTTGAAAATTCTATGTCTAATACCTTAGGCGTTTGTGGACGGAATCGGCTGAAATTTTCAGGAAAATGGCACATTTTGTTTCTGAGCAGTTCCTGAAAATTTGGGGGGTTTCGTCAAGGGGGGGCCGAGAAAAAAGGGGGGTCCCAAAACGCATTTTTCCCATTCATTTTTCCATAGGGCGTTTGGCCTCACTTTTAGCTCGAACGGCTGAATGGATTTGCACGAAACTTGGCAAAATTGTAGGGACTGTTAGCCCGATGTGCCTTTGCTGGGTCTCAATATATGTGCTCCAGTGGATTTTGAGAAATTAACGTTTTAAAAAACAGATATATCTGTGACAGCGTCCCGGGTAGCGCTCCGGTTCGCGTACTTTTCGCGTTACGGAACTTTGCGAAGCGAAGCTGATTGGCTCTCCGGTGTCTGTCAACATTCTAAACAGTCCAGAACGGCCGCCATCTTGTCTCTCGGTAGGATCGAGAGACAAGAGGAGGAGAAAAAAAACGAAGGGGGAATTTAATGAAAGGGGGCAAGGTAGACCCCTCTTGACCCCCTAGGAATGATGTTGGTGTTATTAAAGGGTCCCGTGGGGCAAATAAAAAAAAATTGATTTTTCGCGGTAGAAGCGCTTCCCGGTTCGCGAACCGGGTCGCGAAACGGGAATTCGCCATTTTGTGTTTTGTTTTAATTAAATTACAAGATGGAGGAAAAACAATGTGAGAAATGGGTATAAGGGGGTACGGGAGACGTATCCTGACCCCCTATGTTTTCTGAGGGTGGCTGAGGATACTCATATATGTTGATACATGTCTTCCAGCGGCTACATCACCCTCTGACACTCCTCTTCCTCTGTGTCTGATTGTCCAGGCCGGTCCCAGGCTATCACCTAGCCCTGCGGATGTAGTTTATGGCCCCAACTGTAAAGAATCACCCCTCTTCAAAGGAGTTACAGTAGATCAAGGCCCCCACCCCATGAGATCCGTCACACCACACGCGTTCCTACTATCTGATAACGATCCTGTATTGTGATTCGGGAGGGGATTCTCACTGTAAGGGTGTGTGGGACCGAGCCTGAAGCGGAAGATTCCAGGGATGCCTTTTTGTACATCAAAGTCTTCACAATTATGTGTCACATTAAAAATATATAGCACTCCAACAAAGTAGTAGGATTATAACACTTTAATAACTTATAAATATATACAACGCTCCAACAAAGTAAACACGTTAAAAAAAAAAAATTAAACAACTATTTACATGGCAGCCTGCTGCAACATCCATCCATCTCAAAGCAACAATGGGCTGCTTTGGTTTGTCTTTTAGTCGGCAAAATCCGTCGGCCTGTGAGGTGGCATCAGTAGCGGTCCGTTGTGCGAATAGGCCGAAGGCAGCACAACGCGCCGAGATCCGGACGGCACCCAGGTGGTGTCCAGTAAGTTGCCGCACTGGTCTGGCCGTCCTACAATGCTGCGCCGAAAAACGGCGTGGGGCGCCCCGGGGGGGGGAGGCGGAACGAACGGGCCTCCCCCGCCTCCCCAGGTGGAGGCTCCTCTGCTGCAGTGGGGCGCCCTTTAGCGTTTCAGTCGCCATTCAGCTGTTTAGCGCCCGCTTTTGCGGCACTGTGCCTCATCCGCCATTCAGCTGAGTTGCGCCCACTCTTGCGGTGCAGCGATAGGCGGCTGCCACAGGACTCTTAAAATGGCGGCCGGCTCTTCGGATTTGGGCCTGGTCCACTAAAATGGGCCTGGGACACATTTGAACTCGGATATTTGCCTGCTAGGGCTTGGGCCCCATTCTCGAAAGCGTCCCCTCAGCCTTGAAGATTCTACAAAAGTCATTGGGGCCCCCGACTCCCGCAGGCTTCCGGTGGGGAGCGGCTGCCATGATTGCTTGCGGAATGGCCACGACGGAGCTACGAGATGGTGGTGCTCTCATGCTGATGCCAGCTTCAGTCTGAAACATCCAGAAACACTGTAGACTACCAATTCGATAACTTCCGGTGGAGCCCCAACGTGACCCGGTAGGGAAGAACTTGCCCTCTCCTCTTTTGACTGATGGTTCTTGTTGCCTGTCCCCTCTGTTGTCATCTAACGGAACCTTTTTGGATTGCCGAGTGAGAAAAAAAAAGGTGGGGCTTTCATCATTTAGGAAAAAAAAATGTTTCAATCCAATGAAAAGTGTTATTTTTAGGTCATATGATCAAGCCTTCCATCATTAGGAAACCAAAAGTAAAATGAACCAATGAAAAGTTTTATAAACAAGTCACATGACCTGTTATGCGGCTTTGGGCTATAAAAAGCCTACAAAATCCGTTGGCCTGTGAGGCGGCGTCAGTAGCGGACCGATGTGCTAATAGGCTGAAGACAGCACAACGCGCCGAGATCCGGATGGCACCGAGGTGGTGTCCAGCAAGTTGTCGTACTGGTGTGGCCATCCTACAATGCTGCGCCGAAAGACAGCGTGGGGTGCCCGGGGGGTGGGGGGGGAGGCGGCGCGAACTGGCCTCTCCCGCCTCCCCAGGTGGAGGTACCTCATCTGCAGTGCGGCGCCCCTTACCGTTTCACTCGCCGTCCAGCTGAGTTGCGCCCGCACTTGCTGCTACAGTAGGCCGAAGGCAGCACAACGCGCCGAGATCCGGATGGCACCGAGGTGGTGTCCAGCAAGTTTCTGCACTGGTCTGGCCATCCTACAATGCTGCGCCGAAAGACGGTGTGGGGTGCCCGGGGAGGCGGCGCAAACGGACCTCTCCCGCCTCCCCAAGTGGAGGCACCTCATCTGCAGTGGGGCGCCCCTTAGCGTTTCACTCGCCGTCCAGCTGAGTTGCGCCCGCACTTGCTGCTACAGTAGGCCGAAGGCAGCACAACGCGCCGAGATCCGGATGGCACCGAGGTGGTGTCCAGCAAGTTTCAATGGTGTGGCCATCCTACATTGCTGCGCCGAAAGACGGCGTAGGGTGCCCGGGGGGGGGGGGGGTGGGGCGGCGCAAACGGGCCTCTCCCGCCTCCCCAGGTGGAGGCACCTCATCTGCAGTGGGGCGCCTCTTAGCGTTTCACTCGCTGTCCAGCTGAGTTCCGCCCGCTCTTGCGGCACAGTGCCTCACCCGCCATCCAGCTGAGTTCCGCCCGCTCTTGCGGCACAGTGCCTCACCTGCCATCCAGCTGAGTTGCGCCTGCTCTTGCGGCTACAGCGTCTCGCCCACCATCCAGCTGAATTGCACCCACTCTTGCGGTGCAGCGATAGGCGGCTGCAACATGACTCTCAAAATGGCGGCCGGCTCTTTGGATTTGGGCCTGGTCCACTAAAATGGCCCTGGGACACCTTGGAACTCGGACCCTTGCCTGCTAGGGCATGGGCCCCATTCCCGAAAGCGTCCCCTCTTTTGACTGATTGTTCTTGTTGCCTATCTCTTCTGTTGTCATTTAACGGAACCTTTTTGGACTGCCGAAAGGGGTTCTGGTCCGACCGCTGGTTGGTGGAGACATTTTGACTATATCCTAGACCTGCCCGGCCTCGCCCAAAATGGCGCCGGTATAAATGGGACTCGTAACTCCTTGTTGTGTACTGGTTGCCCAACCTTGATATCACGAGATACGTATGCAGTTTTAAAGCACATGGCGGGCGGGGACGAGTACTGATTGAACATTTGGACATCCCTATTGATATTGAGTTCTGATGTGTTATTGATTACTGTACTATTGAAAGTTCGAATTAACGTCACCCATGGTACTTGCCCGCAAATGTATATCTAGATAATTTTATTGTAACTGGCCCTGTCGTACTTTAATTATAAAATGTACGTCCACCGATTCCGCAACTGTTAGACACCTTAGTTCTTGCAACCTAATGGCCCGCCCGTTACGTTCTTCTACAGTGTAAATGTCCCCTCATCATATACGATTCCAGTTTGCTCCGTGGCCGGCCCACGTGGTTATAGGCCTGTATTTGTATACTGACATTTTCACAATAAAGGTTTTTAAAACAAAACATGGTAGTAGTACCTAGATTGGTAAAGTTTTGAATAATAGCCACTGTTTTCGAATCAGTAAAAGGCAAGTGAAATAAAGCAGCCCGATTACATGACGGTTAAAAGGTATAATACGCAGGAACGCAGTAAAGATAAATGGTCAAGGGCTGTTGTGTTTTCCACTCCTGCAACATAAAGTGATCGATAAGAATCCGATATTCATGCCTATCAGCGACTAAGACAGCAGGTCGAGCCTCTTTTGTTCAACGGCTCCCTCATGGGACGAAGAAACGCCCTTTTTCTCGAAATAGGAATATTTTACTTGCAGGACAGTTGTAAATTTCCCGGGAAAATACATTAGCCTGGAACATTGTTAGTGATAAACTGTAAATGCATCTGGGTCCTTTGCTTTACAAGTCAGAGTGAGAAAAAAAAAGGTGGGGCTTTCTTCATTTGGGGAAAAAATTTTTTCGAAAGCAATGAAAAGTGTTATTTTTAGGTCATATGACCAAGCCTTCCATCATTAGAAAAACAAAAGTAAAATGAACCAATGAAAAGTTTTATTAACAAGTCACATGACCTGTTATGCTTACGTTACGCGCTGCGCGCCGCGCTCTGGATCGCTTCCGGGAAGCTGCGCCTCGCGCACCGGAGCACTTCCGGGTGCGCTAACGCGGCACGTCATATGACGCATTACGCGACAACGCAGGTCCAGAATATAGTCAAAATGTCTTCACCAACCAGCGGTCGGAACACAACCCCTTTCAGTAGTCCAAAAAGTTCTGTTAAATGACAACAGAAGGGACAGGCAACAAGAACCATCAGTCAAAGAGGGGAGGGCAAGTTCTTCTCTACCGGGTCACGTTGGGGCTCCACCGGAAGTGATCAAATTGGTAGTCTACAGTGTTTCTGGATGTTTCAGACTGACGCTGGCGTCAGCATGAGAGCACCACCATCTCGTGGCTACGTCGTGGCCATTCCACGAGCAATCATGGCAGTCGCTCCCCACCGGAAGTCTACGGGAGTTGGGGGTCCTGGTGACTGTTGTAGAATCTTCAAGGCTGAGGGGACTCTTTTGGGAATGGGGCCCATGCCCTAGCAGTCAAGCGTCCGAGTTCCACGGTTGCCCAGAGCCATCTTTAAAACACGAAAATGTTTTTACCTACCACGTACTTGACATTTTAAAGCTTTTGATATCTGCTATTAAAAAACCATTGAAATTCACTGAAAAAACCATAGGTTATAGACCATATATAGTTAGGAATTAGCATTTACAAAACCTTGAAAATTCACTGAAAAAACCATGGGTTATAGACCATATATAGTTAGGAATTAGCATTTACAAAACCTTATTTTACTCACACAAAACCATTGAAATTCGCATATATAGTTAGTTGCACTAACTATATATCGCGCACCCGCAATCCACTGCTAATGATGTCACATATTACATCATTCATGACTTGGTCAGTGACATCACATATATCTATACACATATATATTTTTTTAATATAAAAATGGAGTCGCGTACCGGACGCGATACGCAGCGTTATGTATGTGAACCCCTTTATATATTTAAAAGTTTAAAATATAGTGAAATTAAAACGTTATGTATGTTTTAGGAGTAGTAGTTTAGTTGTAGAGTTATATAAAGTATATGTAGTGATGCTAAATGGTAATTAAACCCGTATGAATAGCGCCTCCAGCATAATTTTTAACAGTTAGATTTTACATAATGTATAATTTACAATTGACTATTACTTTAAAATTTTAGTTTAAATTATATTAAGTGTCCTTGTTTCTTTAGTAAATGTAAATGCAGAATAGCGACTTGGATGTGACTCTTTCTTTTTCATTTGTAACATCAATACATTTATATAGACAATAGTAATCTTAAATTCAAGGTTATAGTTTTGTTAAGTTAGTAAATAAACTTGTATATTAATAAAGGAAAGTTATTAAAACTTTTTTTAATAGTAATTTCCGGAATCGCGGTACGTCCGCGTTGATCACAACTTCCGGATTCACGTACAGGATGCAAATCTAACTTTTTTTAAACAATATTATATATCAATATAGATTCATTTGGTTTTTTTTAAGTAAAGAGGCACAATTGTTAGTAAATAAAATATGATAAAATACAAGCAAATATTGTTGAAATGAAAAATTGCAAGAAGTTGTAGAATCGTGTCCGGTACGGGGTGGGACCGCATAGGGGTCGAGCACCCCATGTGACACAAGAAAGAGAGATTTATTTGGTTAAAGATCCTGTCATCCTTAAGTTTGTTTGATCCCATCCTCTTTCTTCTAATTTTGGGTGTGGTTGGCAACAGTCATACTGGAGTGTTACATCGTCAATGTATAAGCACCTTAAGAGGATGCATGAAAACCAGCTTGCAGAAGCTAAACTTGCAAGACTTGATGATGGGAACCAAGCTGTGCAGCCTTTTACCTCAAGAGCTGGTGGCAGGCTGCAGTCAATTAAAACAGACTCTCCCTGATTTTGTGAAGGCAGGGTTTTTTGTCCTAAATGCATCAATGATCTGAGTATTGAGGAACAGGTTATCCAAACAGTGTTGGACACTATTAGGAAACGGAGGGCCTGATGTAGGTGGCTCATTACCGGTCGGTAAACCCGAAATTTAGTAAATTTCAGGCTTACTGACTGGTATTGAGCCATTTCCTATGTAGGTGATGATTTGGTAAATACAGAATCGGTATTTAACGATTCTGTATTTACTGAATCGGTAAATGCTATGTAGGAAGCACATATTAGAGTGCTTATGTGCATTTAGGATTCGTTATTTACCAACAACTACAAGTTGGTGGTAAATATCGAAAACCTTTAAAAAAGCAAATTTGTGCTTTTTTAACTGTGCCATGTCGCAGACATACATGCCCTTAGGCGCATAACGGAAGCTCTGGAAAGCACGGTTCCTTTGGGTAAGATGAAAGATGCAGGGTAGGGTTAAAAAATCTGCTCCCTGGTACTACGGTGATCTACGCCTCGCAAAAAAAGAGTGTAAATGTCTGGAGAGAAGCTGGAGAAAGGGTTTGTCAGAACAGGAGGGGAAAGAGTACCATGCAAGGTTATACACATATCATGGGCTCATTAGGAAAGCAAAGGCTTGCTATTATCAAGAGAGAATTGGGGCTGCAGAGAATGCGGCCAAAGAAATGTTCAAGATTTATAAGGACATTTCCTCTTTGGCTAATCGCACTCCCTCTGTCTTGGGCTCAGTAGAGTCTTGCAATCGGGTAGCTGACTTCTTCTCTAATAAGGTAGACAAAATATACTCCACCTTCCCTGACGAAGCTAGGGATGGTAAAAGCATCGGGCTGTGTGAGATAGGTGTTTGGGAGGGTGAAGGTATGAGCAACCTCCTGATCCCATCTCCTGAGACACTTATTCAAATATGCTTGAAGGTGAAGTCAGGCTCTCCTAGGGATCCTGCGGCCCCTAAAGCTCTCATGGAGAGCATCTCCGTCCTGGAACCATATATCAGACACCTTTTGGAGATCTCTTTTGGGACTAGCGTGGTACCCAACTGCTGGAAAGAAGCAGTGGTCCTGCCCCTACCCAAAAAACCTCATATTAGCTCTGAACAACTCAATAATCTGCGACCCATCTCTCTTCTTCCCTACTTTGCTAAAGTGGCAGAGAAAGTAGTGAATAACCAACTGACGCCGCATGTGGAGAAATTCCATCTTCTTCACTCTTCTCAATCGGGCTTTCGGGCTGGTCATTCCACCGAGACGGCACTGCTCTATGCCGTCGAAACCATCAGGCTGAGGGTGGATGCTGGGCAGACAGTGGCCCTGATCCTATTAGACCTTAGCGCCGCCTTTGACACTGTGGCTCACCACACCTTGCTACAGTGTCTAGAGGCGGGTGGTGTCTCTTGTCTTGCCTTGAAGTGGCTAGGTTCTTTCCTAGCAGAGCGTTGCTTCCAGGTGAGACAGGGCTCCTACTACTCTAAGAGCATTAAGCTACTTCAAGGGGTACCGCAAGGCTCGGCCTTGAGCCCGACCCTTTTCAATCTCTATGTGGCCCCCCTTGCCAACATCGCCGAGCGGTTCGGGATCAGGGTTGTGTCATACGCCGACGACACACAACTGGTGGTGTCCCTTACGCAGGATCTGGACTCGGTGGCCCTCAACTTCACGGCATGTCAACAGGAATTGGCATCCTGGATGTCTAATAATTGCTTGAAGCTGAACGGCAACAAGACCGAGGTGCTGATCGTAGGCCGCACCCCATCAGTTTGGTCATCAGCGTGGTGGCCTCAGACCTTGGGTCCCACCCCCATACCGTGTAATCAGGTGAAGAACCTGGGCATGTGGCTGGATTCTAAGCTCTCTTTCGAGTATCAGTCCAGACGGGTAGCAAGTACCTGTTTTGGGGTCCTAAAAGGCCTCCGTAAGACCTTGGACCTGCTGCCGGTGCC
This sequence comes from Lissotriton vulgaris, assembly GCF_964263255.1. Lineage (NCBI taxonomy): Eukaryota > Metazoa > Chordata > Amphibia > Caudata > Salamandridae > Lissotriton > Lissotriton vulgaris. The sequence goes on from NC_141696.1 coordinate 720,654,160, forward strand.
TGCCAGGAAGACCATGGTGCACGCCCTGGTAACTTCCCGCCTGGACTACGGCAATTTACTGTATCTGGGTGCAATGGGGTGCGTTTAAATAGGCTCCAATGTGTGCAGAATGCCGCGGCCAGGATGGTTCTCATGATACGTAGAAGGGCTTCTTCGAAGAAGGCTCTGGTGTCTCTCCACTGGCTCCCTTTCAGAGAGAGGGTGAGGTTTAAGGCACTCTGTGTGTGCCATCGCATCTCCCAAGCTAAGGGCCCTGCATATTTGGCGGACTTGGTCTCTCACTATGTGCCTACTAGGCAGCTGAGATCCTGTGGATCGGGTCTGATGACTGTCCCTAAGATCTCGAAGTTCAGGATGGGTGGCAGATCATTTTGTCACCTGGCCCCTCAAAACTGGAATAAATTGCCATTGAGCCTTAGGCAGGAGGCAGCGGAAACCAAGTTCAGGAAGGACTTGAAAACTCACCTTTTTCGTGTGGATTTAGGGCATTCTTAATCTCTGTTTTCGCTCTCTAGCTCTGTGTGGTTGCCTCTCACCATAGCGCGGGGACACACCAGTGGGTGTAGCCAGGCGCTCTATAAATCTCTTTTTATGTATTGTTTAATATTAGGACACCATGCCATCCTTGAATGTGTTCCCCATATTACCAAATTGGTATTTACCAATTCGGTAATTCCCATTCATTCCTAATGGCCTCCAGGCACATAGAAATGAATGGGAATTACCGAATCGGTAAATATCGATTCGGTAATACCGAAAATTACCGATTCGGTAATATTTAGAGATTTTTTTGCTACATAACATTTACCGATTCTGAAATACCGAATCGATAAAATTTGGTATTTAAGAATCTGTAAATGTCAATTACCTACATATGGCCCACAGTTCTTAATTTTTTTCCCCCAATTAGGCACGCTGTTTTGAGCTTGCTTTTTGTTTACATTTTCATTGTTAAAATAAAAAACAAAAAAAAACAACCACAACATTGTTCGAAAAAATATATATATAAAATAGTTTTTACAAAAGAAGAAAAAAAACAGTTCTTAAGGAACCACCCATTCTGGTTTAAAAAAAAAAAGTATATGTAGTGTGAATAGATGAGACAATGGGTACTGTCTGTGTGACTGGATGAATGTGTACATAGAGTCTGAGTGTTTGGATGATTTAATGGGTAGTGCTTGAGTGAATGGATGAGTGCAAGGTTAGAGCCTGGGTGATTGTGCGAGTGCATGGATAGTGCCTGGGTGATTGGAAGAATGTATGAATAGTGCCTGGTTGATTGAATGAGTGCATGGGTAGTACCTGATTGAATGAATTATTGTAATGGTAGTGCCTGGCTCATTCGGTGAGTGCATGGGTAGTGTCTGAGTGATTGGATGAATGCTTGGGTACTGCCTCAATGATTGCATGACTGCATGAGCAGTGCATGAGTGAATTGATAAGTGCATGGGAAGTGCCTGGATGAATAGGTGAGTGCAAGAGCAGTGCCTGGGTGATTCCATGAGTGTATGGATAGTACCTGGGTGAATGAATGAGTATATGGGTAGTGCCTGGGTGATTGGATGAGTGCATTCATAGTGCCTGTTTGGTTGCAGGAGTGGGCGGGTAGTCCCTGGGTGATTCCATGAGTGCATAGGTAGTGGCTGGATGAATAGAGGAGTGCAGGGATAGTGCCTGGGCGAATGGCTGATAGCATAGGTACTGCCTGGGTGATTGGAACAGTGCATGGGTAGTGTCTGGGTAATCAAATGAGTGCATGAGTAGTGTCTGGCTGTTTGGATGGATGTATAGATCATGCCTGAGTGAATGAATGAGTGCAAGGATAGTGTTTTGAATGATTGGATGAGTGCATGGGTTGTACATCAGTGCATGCATGAGTGGAAAGGTAGTGTATGGGTGATTGGAGGAGTGCATGGATAGTGCCTGGGTGATTAGGTGAGTGCATGAGTACAGCCTGAGAGAATGGATGAGTGCATGGGGAGTGCTTGAGTGAATAGTTGAATACAAAGATAGTGCCTGAGTGAATAGAGGAATACATGTGTAGTACCTGAGTGAATGGTTGAGTGCAAGGATGATGCCTGAGTGAATGGATGAGTGCACAGGTAGTACCTGAGTAAATGGATTAGTGCAAGGGTAGTGCCTGGCTCATTGGATGAGTGTATGGGTTATGTCTGAGTGATTGGATGAATGCATGGGTAGTGCCTGGATGATTGCATGATTGCATGGGCAGTGCTTGAGTGAATGGATGAGTACAAGGGTAGTGCCTGGATGAATGGGTGAGTGCACAAGCAGTACTTGGGTGATTCCATGAGTGCATGGATAGTACCTGAGTAAATTAATGAGTGTATGAGTATTGTCTGGGTGATTGGATGAGTGCATGCATAGTACCTGTTTGGTTGCATGAGTACATGGGTACTACCTGGGTGATTCCATGAGTGTATAGGTAGTGGCTGAGTGAATAGAGGAGTGCATAAATAGTGGCTGAGTGAACCGATCAATGCATGGGTAGTCCATGAACAGATGGATAAGTGCAATGATTAGTGTATGATTGTTGAGATGAGTGCAAAGGTACTCCTTTAGTGAATGCATGAGCGCACTGATAGTGTTTAAGTCAATGAATGAGTGTATATGTACTGCCAGAGTAAATGGATGAGTGCAAAGCTAGTCGCTATGTGAATTATAAGTGTACAAGTGGTGTGGGGATGAATGTATGAGTGCATGGGCTGTACAGTATACAATACATTCTATTCCTTAAATGCTAGGCCTATTAACTCTATAATATATCTTAAAATACTTCTTCAAAGGAGAAGATACATTAAACTTCAAAACTGTCAAATGTAATAAAAAGCACTTTCAATACCAACCTGTCTTGTATAAGGAGAAAGTAATACATATGTCTTCTTGTACGCACATTTCAAGAACATATGGTGTGAATCAGAAGTATTCTAGTATGTGTAGGCTTCTACATGTATTCTGACATGTGTTATGCATCTGATGACTCTAACTTAAAAGCTATGTAGTTTATCATACAGTTGCACAAATCTTATCAGTTATACTAGAGCATTGAGTCACAGAAGCACATATTTGTTACCTATTTATGCATCTCAGAAGTCCTTGAATAGAGAGCTCAATACACACCTACCCTGTATAATGCACTTTTGTAAAAGGTAAGTGTGATACTGCTCCTCAGAAAAATGATACTTTTTAAATAGTCTAAAGGATGAACATTATTTATATTAGAGACAAATAGCATATAATTTTTTTTTCCAGGTTATCATGCATATTGTATTATGCATTCTTACCTTTTCAAGTAATTTACAGACATTGTTCATTAAATCTTTTTAGATTAGTATTTTCCTAAACAGCATTTAAATTGTTTTTCAACTTCAACAGTAGCAACTACAAAAAAGAAAAAGATAAACTGTCATTTAATGATACTATATTAGAGAAATTATAATATTATATTTTTGAGAACACAATATTAATTAAACATTATATAACATTTTCAGTTTCCCTTTTTTGCTGTTCTCAGATTGCACATAACTTCACCATACACAGCGATTTCAATGTAGCATTATCATTGAACACAGGTTAAGGAAACAATCAAATTGATTGTAGAAAAAAAAATAGCATAGAACATTATTATCAATATGCCTAGCTATGCGTTTTCCTATCTACATTTTGTTAATCACTTCTTTCATCTACATTAACTCTATTATATATCACAAATACATTTTACAAAACGTACAATCTCATTTACATCCGGTAAAATATAGACAACAAATATATAAACTACTTGCTTTTAAACACAATTTTCCAAATGTAATATCAATTAGGGCAAATAATAATCAAAACACTAATTATAAACACTAAGAGTTTGCATTGCTGTCTACTTTCTGTTGACATCTTCCCCAATAGGCCGAATGATGTACTCAAAACTTTGGCTGGAGAAATAACATATAAGAATTTGGTAATTCATAATACAATCTAAGTTTGAATTCCAAGTGGGCATCATTGCAATGGGTCCATCCTTTGTTATACTTTAAATAAACAGTATAGTGTCCAGATGTTGTAGTAGGACCATCATTGAAAATAATAGCCACTGTTGTAAAGGCTCTTCCAGAAATCGATATTTGACTTCCTTTAAAATTTGTAAATTTTGATTCTAATTTTCTTCCACTTGCTCTACAAGTTTGTAACATTAAAATGAGATATTTTCCAAATCTTTGTATATGTAATGCAGACAGCATCACTGATCTACAATGTAAACATGCCATATCCTGATTTGCTGTTTTTATCAATTTGTTAAAAGGTACTGATTTGCAGTTTGTTATTGTCAAGTATAGTACTCATTCTGTTTGTATTTGAGTGGTAGAATTAAATGAACACTCTTCACAGTTATGGTCCCATCTGTAACTTAGTCCAAAAAGTTATCAATGTGTATTCCTTCATGTCCTAATACTCTAAGTATTAGCATTAAAAATTCTTGTGCATCTTGTTGTATGTGTAGAGTAAATGTCAATGAATCAGTACATATATCGAAAAGATGTCCAATGCCACAAGTAGTATGTATTTTTGTTCTATAACTTACCAACTGTTGAAATACATGATGTAGTGCAGAACAGAATCTTTTTCACGATTTTCCATGATTTCATGATGAAGATATGGTAGATGAAACACAACATTCAGATTCACATTAGCATTACCGTTGGTACCTGAACTGTATCCAACTGGTATCCTACAATGTCATCAACACTCATATATGGGATATCCACCTAAATGAGAAGCATAAAGTCTACTTAAACGATTTTACTCCCCTACACAATTTACAACAGCACTAACCTTTTTCTCATCAAAATCTATCAAATACAAACCAGACAATGTTCTTACTCGAGACAATGCAACATATCCCATTACCTCTTTGAACACCATACTTCCAATATTTACAAAAGCTCTGTTTATACTTAAACCTTGAGATTTATGAATAGTTACTGCATATGCTAGAGACAGGGGAAATTGTTGTCTGCAAACATGCAAGTTTTTTACAAGCAAGAAACGTACAACACAACGCCCAATCTGTCTTACTTCGTTAATCTGATCAAATTTATGATAAAAAAATTCTATTCCATCTCTATTTTGAAAATTTACAAAATCAACAACTTTTCGCATTGCTCCATTTACTAATCCTTCTTCTACATTCAAATTATGTCGCACAATTACTCGTCAGTTTTTACATACATGCAAAGTCTTTTCTAATCCTGAAGTTTTAAATACAACTTTTCCAAAGAATCCACTTTAGCCTGTAGTTTCTCAGTAGGACGAATTGTCACTCCCTGGTGTTCGATTTTGTCAATAGCTTTAATTTCAACAATTTGTTGTTTTTCCATTTTGAGAAGTTGTTGATTAAATGTACAACACTCTTGCAATGTAGGATTTAGACAAACTACAGACTTGTTTTCTACACGCCTATTGTACATTACTTCAGCTGCTGTTTTTCCAGTTGTAAACAAGTTCCTTATTAGCCAGCTTTCTAAAGCTTGTTTACAATGTTCCGTTAAGACACCAATTCTTATGTCTTTAGCAATATTTCCATAAACGTAATCACCTGCTTGTCACACATTCATAGCAAGTTCTTTATATTCAAAGTATAACCAAATATTTACATTTCCTATACTTCCCAAAGATTTCCTTGTGTCATTATGGAGACGTGTTTTAAAAACAGCTTGTCGTTTAATAGGAGTATGTTGTAGTAGATCTCCAAATACAATTAATTGTTTTCCTCCAAGCAGAACATCTTAATCTGTTTTTAAGATTTGTCGCATTCTCAAGTGTACAAAGGTTCATACAAATGTTGACAGTGAAACCCTGTACTAGCTCACACCTAACCTAATGTCCTGAAGATATCACTTTTAGAACAAGGGGGAATGTACCCCAAAATGTGTGCACTCAAACCAAGCACCCACTGTCAAGGTGCTGTCCTACTGGACCCAACATGTTCCACATAGAGAGCAATTGGTGCACCAACACATCAATACATTGACAATTATACAATCTCTATCCCAAATTTGTTTTTCGAGTCAACTTTTATTGATCAGTAGTATCAAACAATATATAAGGTAGACCAGCCAATGCATTTCGTCCAAAGAGGTGGACTTCTTCAGGGCTGTAAATTGACAAATACATACTTACATAAAAATTCATATATAAAAAACATTAAAAAGCTTCGACTCACAAGTGACTGACAGACAATCAGTTTGAGAACATACTGACAGAAAATAAAACCACTCTGCCAGAAGATTTAACAACCATATTGTCCCACATAATAGGACCTAAGAATCAACCCTTCAAGAGAAATCAACAAACAATTATACAGGACAAATACAAATGTAAAACATGCAGAAACAGAAACAAAATTAAATTGATACAAACTGTTCCATGTGGAACTTAGTATACCTTTTTCAATAAAACGTGAGAAAAAGAAAAAAATGAGAAAGGGATGAAACCAAAAATGAGAAACCACAGTCAGGATAGTACCACAACCAGAAAGCATGCTATACAGTCGTGTTTTGTATGTACAAACTCAAAATAACAATCTAAGCAGTACCTAGTAAATGAAAGAAAAAAAAAAGAGAAGAGAAGGAAGAGTACGAAGTGTGTACTAAGACCTTAGAGGAACATTAAAATGTCTTAGCCAAAGATCAAGTTGTAACAGTAATATGAAAAAGGCGTAGGAAATACAAAGATGATTATATAAGAAATCCCTCCCGGTAAGACACTATCCAGGACATGCAACAGTGCCCAAAGTCAAGAACAATTCATTACCCACCAAAACTGATAAAGTACAAAGCAGTGGACCAATATATCTGTGGCAAGAATGGATGACTGGAACTCGGACAACTCAATCACTTCGATAATAATCTATTAAAAATATATTTAAGAAGAATAATGTTTTTAACAAACGTCTTTATTAATAGGTTGGTGTTAGACCTGGCACCATTGGCGTGTGTCTCCCTTCATTTTTTGCTTTTGCCTCCTATGTTTTTGCTGTGTGTTGGACTCCATTTTGCTGGTCTAGATGCTTTGGGCACTTTGCCACTGCTTTTCGGTGCCAAAGTGCAAGTTCTTCCTTTGTTACTTGATGTTATGGATTAGTGGTTCCATGATTGGCATATTTGATTTACTTGTCAGACCCTAGTATAGTGCACTGTGTGTGCCCAGGGCCTCTAAATCAAATGCTGCTAGTGGGATGCAGCACTGATTGTGCCACCCACAGAAGCAGCATGTAAAATGTAACTCTGGCTTACCATTGCAGAGCGTGTGTTGACTTGACAAGTGCACACACTTGCTAGTCCCTAAACCTTCCCTTTTCTACATATTAGTCACCCCTAAGGTAGGGCCAAGGTACCCCTGTGGGCAGGGTGCATTGTATGTTAACCGTAGGACATGCCTTAATGTGTGTGGCATGTCCTGATACTGAATTACTGGCAATTTCGTTTTTCACTATTGCAAGGCTACCTGTTCACATATGACAGAATAGGTAGTTTGTTTATATCATCTTATAAACATAAATGGCCCTGGGAACAAGGTAGAAAAATAAAGTTTAGTATGCCTGAACTCAGAATGTTAAAATTCATCTTTTCGTGAGGGTGATTTTTACATTCTGTGTTTGAAAATACCAATTTTAGAAAGTAGGTATTTTCTTGCCTAACCATCCAGTGTGCCTCTGCTAGGTTTGTGTATTGCATGTCTGGTTTTGGAATGACAGGGGCAGGAGAGAGGCTGCAGCTCCAGAAGTCTGATGAGTCAGGGCTGGGCTGAATAGGCCTGATCTGCATTTGAAAGGGTGGGAGGAGTAACACCTGCACCTGAATAGGGCTGTGCCTGCCTTCCACAATGACAGATCCACCCCCTCTGATGTGTCTGGAGCCGTGGCTCACACTGACAATGGAGGTTGTTGTGCACTTGCAAAGTGTCCCACAGAACTGGTTTTGGCTGGGTACAGACACTCTCTGTCTTCAGAGAACAAAGGACTTTTGGGTATAAAAAGAGGGGCCCAGACCCCAGACTTTAAGATCACTCCTGGGATATCAAGAGGCACCTTTGTCAAGGAAAAGAGCTGGATAAGCTGAGGAGGAATACTGCCCCTGTGCTGTTTGCTGTCGGGGTTTGGCCTGCAGTGGCTGCTTGCTACCAAGGAAAGGAAAAAAATACTTTGTTGTTTGCTTTGTCATCTTGAAGAAGATCTCCAAGGGCTTGAAACTGAGCTTGCCTCCTGTTCTGAAGTCTCGGAGACACAAATACTACACCACCATCTCCCCTGAATTTCCTTGCTGGGAATTCCAACCTGCATAGAGGTGCCTGCTGCTGTTTAGGACCTCGAGAGACTGTTTGTCACTCAGAGCTGGAAAATTGACGCAACATCGAAGAAGTGTGTCACATCCACACCTGTTTTCTGATGCATTGCCGAAGAAACCGTCGCCGCACCTGCCGCGGCTCGAGAAATCGCCGCATGACGCATCGGGTGCAACGATCTCCAAAGTCTGAGATCACCACAACGATCCCGACGTAAGCCTGCTGTGCAGCTTCACAAAACCATGCATCGTAGCTGATCGACGCATCGCATCGAGGCAGCAAGACTGTTGCATCATTGGGGCCGCAGTAAGAAACAGACCCATTAATTCCCCACACAGTAAGGGATTGACGCATCACCTCCCCTTAGCTACAGTAAGAAACCAAAGCATCACCTCCCCTGAGCTTAAGGAATCGGCGCATCAACTTCCCTGCGGCCGTTTTGTTTGTATTGCGTGACGCATGTAAGGTACTTTTGTGAAAAGTGTTGCATTTACAACTTGCATTGAACTGAACTATTACTACCATTTGAAAGCCTTATTTTTAATACTGTATTGTGGATTTTTGTTGTTTGGTCTTGTTTTGGTTTAGATGAAGATTACTTATTTTTCTAAACTGGTGTGGTGTCCTTTTGTAGTGTTTTCACTGTATTACTGTATGTGTTCACAAATACTATAGACACTGCCTCTGAGATAAGCCTGTCTGCTCATGCCAAGCTACCAAGGGGTGAACAGGAGTTATTTTAGAAGTGTATACCCCTTACCCTCACCAGAAGCAAGGGTCCCTATATGGACAAAGGTACTTACCTCTGCCAACTAGAGACCCCCATTTCTAACAGTTGGGCTACATAGTAACTTATTTGATAATAGTAGAGGCATGCAGTGACAAGTCAACTAACTTAAATAGTTGTAACAGCTATATTCAAAGGCCAGTTACTGGGTGGATATAACATCCTTAATCCAGGGGTAGATAACACAATTAAAAAAAAATCTATAAATCAATCAGAACCTATGATAAGCACTGCTTAGCACCTAAGTAAAAAAAGATCAGAGATAAGAATCCATCATGACAACCCATCCAAGATATGGGACGTCAGAAATATATCTATAAAACTGCTAGTGGTTGCCTAGCGATATAACCTCATCTTTCCAATAAAGTGTAAATATGGAGAAATGGGCAACTTCCGATTTATAGTCCATGAGTCTTCCTTAACAGATCTCTATAATCCAAACAGGTAGGGCACCAGAATTCAAGGTAACTTTCAAGATAATGTTAATAAATCCCGTAATGGCATAGGAGGCTGCCCACAGTCCCTTGACATCACCCCTGCTATGCCAGTGGCATGGGCCGTACAGGTGGTCCCTGTCATAAAGGGCACATAACTATCACTCCTAAGATACTCACCATATGAGACGCCGATGCTGAGTATAGGGTATGGTGTATAGCCTTCCAGAATAGAAAAGTCCGAAATTGTGGGTAGACCAGCAACAAGTAGAACCCCACATGGGTAATCAGCAAGAAATATTCATGTCAGATATGTCAAATAGTTCAGCACCTGGGTATGTACAATAAAAATGATATCTGTGATTATGGCTACCTGGGCTTCACCAAATGTAATCATAATATAGATAACATAGTTAAAGTTATCAAAATATTATTTGTACATGCTAGACAAGCCCCTTACATGTAATATCTTGAGCCTATATCATGGTCCAAGCGGTGGACAGCCAAGATCCCAGTAAATGCTACCGTAGGTGGGTAAAACATATTCAAATCCCCACCATAACCCTCTCTCAATCCCCATTATCAGAGAGAGAATGCCTAAAATAAACAAGCCAGAATATCCCCGTTACTACAGGTCCTAAGAACCACAAGTAATGCCCCCTTGATAAACTCGCCATGTTAGGCACCGGCATTAAGAGTAGTCCAATCCCCGTTCGATCATGATCCCCAACGCCAGATAGGAACCCCTAAACACCTGAGGCAGGGCAGCGTTTCAAAATGGAATGCTAACCACTTGGCATAATATCGTGTATTTTTCGTCACCATCTTGGAATGGCAAACCCCTGTAACTTCGTGGTGTGTTTTACCCAAATAAATATATATACATATAGAATTACAGCAATTCACCACACCTTGATGCAAAATGTCGAAGAGAATGGCAATAACCATAGGGGCGCGAGAATTTAGTGAAATGATTCTCTAGTGTTAAAGACGGATGGATAAATATCTATGAACGAGCGCCATATTGGCGAAGTTTTGGTCTGTCTGAATGCATACAATCGACGCCATATTGGAACAAGAAATAAATAAAAATCCATGCGATGAAACATACTACTCGAAAACTGGTCAAGGTGGGCTTTTAGTATAATACATAAGAAGGAGAATGTAGAGTAATCTCGTAAGCAATACCCCGCTTAAAACATATGATCTATGAGGTAAAGTGTTTTAAAGCTGGACCTTCTCTATATATACCGAACATATGAGCAAAATACGTCTGCCATATTGGAAACATATGTGGCGTCCCGAGGGGTTGGACCACGGACAGTCCCTCGAGCTGAGTGAGCTGTCAGAAATCTCCAATATGTATTTGGAAAGAGGTTTTAACATATCAAACGGGGCATTGATTCCTGATACATTGCAATAAATTAAGCGGGACCCTGCTGTAGGTATCTTACAAATGAATAGTCTCTATTAAATGTAATTCTACACAGAAATGGACGTCATGTTGGAAAACCTGGTTGCCCTATATAAGCAATCAGAGAACTACAGTTATAACACAGAAGAAAGGCATTTGACCTTTGTAGATTGGTTACAGAGTAAGTACCAATCTGCATAGACTATAATACTCCTTAGCACACGTAAGTTACAGTGATGTTATATATACAAGTGTTTCCACATTCTGATACAATCATGAGAAGTAGTTGTTATTGGTTCATCAATTCCTGTTTTATTCTTGTTCACTGGAAATTTTCAACACAGCCGACACGTGTTTCGTCGTATCTGGGAATGTAACCCACGACTTTTTCAAGGCTGCAGAGTTTAAAAACAAAAGGAACATAGACATATTGCCATATGTATGTGTACTTCAGATCACTATTTTCAATTTGATTAACCCATTATTCATTTTATCATACAAACTTATGACCGTGGCCCACACCGTGATTAGGTGCCAAACTTTGTCTATTAGTGAGCACAATAGAAAACATAATGCATGTCATCCCTTCCTATTTGGAAGAAATATTTCACACTTTGATAAGTTGTCATAGTTCATAGTACAAAATCAACATTGTTCCCAATTGGACGTCACAACCTAATACATGATAAATCCACTTTCGTGTAACACAGAATGTACCTCTGTTTTTTACAGAAGGTCTATGAACCTGTATGAAGTGGAGAGATCTCATACTTGGATGGTCTTATTAAGGCGTGATTCAATATCGTGTACTATCATCATCAGTGCGCACATTCTATTTTTTATATAAGAACCCTAAACCAAACACCACGTGTCAAGGTTTCCAAAGGTTATAGTGTTTTGTTTTATGAGTGCTCATATTCGTATTCATTAAAAGGCTATTTCATGCATGACTAGTGATAAAGTATATGGTTGGCACATGTTGGTGAATACCTATTTCCAGATCTGTTCTTTTTCACTGTAAGGATAGTAAGTAAAAAACAGTATAAGTGCTTTCTGTTATTTTATTTTTTGTTTTTTTACCACATTGGACTTTTATGAAGAATTTTAGGGGGGCTGACTTACTCAGTATGCAGTGATAATTCCAACCCGCATGGGGGTTCTACGGGGGTCCTCTGCTGTATATTATTCTACGATTGCAGTCCGATTATCTCCAAATTTTAGTTGTTGTTGGAAGGCTGAAAGGAATATTATTTGTTAGAACTCTTATTTCTTATTCGTTACTATTCTATAACATGAGTACTAAATGGTATTTTATTACAGATTTATAGTGCAATTGAAATGATTCTTTTGACTCTCCAATTTTATTTATATATTTTCCCTTTTAGTTAACATTATTTGTACATTCCATCCTTGTTTAACATCATGTGTGATGTTTCTAATCTTGTATATTTTAAGTATCACTATTTCTTCTCTATCCCCTTTATGTTTTAAATAAATTGATTGAGGCATTATAGTATCCTCCCATATTTTGTAAATGAAGTGCAGGGTCATACATACTGATTTCCTTAAATGAGACCTGTTAACTTTTAAAAGATGCCCATGGTTAAAAGTTGTTAACCCCTATATTCTGATTACTAAAGTTAGTTGAACGATCCAATTACAGAGCTTAGTTCTTAGCTTGCATCTTTCCAAATACAGATTTGCTGGTTCGCTTACCTTTCGCCCGGTGTATCGCAGCCCGAGAAGTGTTCCCCGTTTATGATCAGCGTGTCCGCTCGATTGCCGTCTCCTGAATCCGCCGCTTATTTATTTCAAAGTACTTCTGTGTTTTGGAGGCGGTGGTGAATGGTCACTCAAGGCACATGACCTGCGTGTCAGTGTTCAATTTGCCGATTGGGCTAAAACTACACGTGACCTTGGTTTAGTTGTTTTCTGTTTATTGTTTCCGAATTGCGGTCCCCATCTTAGACCGTGCATATGAAAGCTCATATCGGTCTATCCTATCCATTATTCTCTGGTTTACCAATATTTCGTAATGCTTATTCAAGTAAACGAAATACAATTCAATATCACCGTATGGTCTAGCGCTTAATATGACGTTTAAAGAAAAAAATGTTGGTACATGTTAATGGTTGACAGTTTATTTATTTAAATAAGCGAGATGCAATTCCGTATTTAGTATCACCGTATACTCTAGCAATTAGAGTTTTGGTGCTTCTTAATGGTTAATAATCCGTATGTGTGTTCAATTCTCATCTCTCAAACTTACCACATGTTTATTTAAGACAATTCAGTATTTTAAAGGAATGACTAAGATACACGGTCGCCATCTTAGAGCATTCATATTGAGATAGATATTGGTCTCATTATTTATACGTTAACCCATTTACTTTGACTTATCGGTTTGTAATGTCATTGTATTTGAGTAATCCGGTTACAGTTTGGTATCATTGAATAAGAAGAGTGATTCAGGTATTATTCAGTATTTATCAGTATTATGACGATACACACGATATTATTAAAAAAGTTGGCATTTGGATGATATTGTTATTACATATTATAGGTAATATCTCCATTCTTATTATTATCACTTATTGTCGTTTTTAAGCATCCCTTATTAATTTTATTTTTCATCAATCAAATCTGCACCGAAGTGTTGCAGTTAATCCAAATTTCATTTATTTAAATCAGAAAGTTATACGAATCTATTATAGATATCGGTGCGATTTTATGAACTATTATATTATAAAGTGGGCACTAATTTCAGTCCAAAGTTGATCTAAATATTTCCACTCTTTTATTGATTTTTGCGCGTATTTCATTAAAAAAAGATTGTTAATCCTTATTCCACCAAATTTCCAAGTATTAAAGTCATGTTCTAAGGGACCGTGAGTGCTCCTAATGTGAGGGGACTTTCTATTAAGCATGGGCGGATTTTGCGGATCCACGATCCGCGGATTTTGCGGATTTGCGGATCGTGGATCCGCAAAATCCGCGGATTTTGCGGATTTGCGGATCCGCGGATTTGGGGCGGGGCTTCCATGCGAGTGCAGTCACTGAATTTGAGCATCAACTAGTTCGAGCGACCATGTGTGTGTTACTATGCAATCGCCCCGACGGGCGCAGGGGTCCCTTGAGTGAGCTGTCCATCATAGTGGGTGAATGGCGGGCAGACGGTGCAAACCGCGAGTGTGTGGGCGGGGCCAAACGGGCAGGGCTACCATGCGAGTTCACACATGCTTCTTGTGTGTATAAAAGGTCTGAGAAAGATCAGTTCAGCAGATGAAGAGAAAGAACCCCCTGGTCACAAGAACAGCACGGGTATTGTGCTCGTGAAATTCAAGGATGCAAAGGCCTCTATCCAGCATCACAGCTGATTTTCCACGGTAGAGTTGGGAAGAAGGCACACCTGTCCAGCCTCGACGACGCTCACAATTGTTTTTGGGCTAATGAATGAGTCACTGAATTTGAGCATCAACTAGTTCGAGCGACCATGTGTGTGTTACTATGCAATCGCCCCGAAGGGCGCAGGGGTCCCTTGACTGAGCTGTCCATCATAGTGGGTGAATGGCGGGAAGACGGTGCAAACCGCGAGTGTGTGGGCGGGGCCAAACGGGCAGGGCTACCATGCGAGTTCACACATGCTTCTTGTGTGCATAAAAGGTCAGAGAAAGATCAGTTCAGCAGATGAAGAGAAATAAGCTCCTGGTCACAGAAACAGCACGGGTATTGCGCTCGTGAAAGTCAAGGATGCAAAAGCCTCTATCCAGCATCACAGCTGATTTTCCACGGTAGATTTGTGAAGAAGGCACACCTGCCTCGACGACGCTCACGATTGTTTTTGGGCTCACAGGAAGGGCATGTTGTAACTATTTTAGGATGGCGCCGGCAAGCTGCCAGCGCCATCCTAAAATACTTAGTAAATTAGCTTCAACAGAAAGCTCTAATAGATAAAATAAAGCAGGTGCGAGCACCTGCTTTATTTTATCTATTCGAGCTTCCTGTTGAAGCTAACTTAGTAACTATTTTAGGATGGCGCTGGCAGCTTGCCGGCGCCATCCTAAAATAGTTACAAGTTGACAGGCCAGCCAGGCTTCAACTTTTGCCCCCGGAATCCGCCGCTCGCGGATTTGCGAATTCGCGGTAAATTCGCGGGAGTTCGCGGATCGCGAATTTACCGAACATTCGCAAAATCCGCGAGCGGAACGGATTTTGCGCTCATACTTACTTTCTATTAACGATATGTGTTTCACTGTGGTGAGATTTTGTTCTATATTGGTTGCCAATGGTAAACCAGCCATCCATCTATATAGTGTCTCGAGTGTGAGTGAAAAGTTAAAATCTCAAAAGGTTTGTGAGCTAATGGTCTCTCCATCATGTAGGATCAGTACATGGTCATGTTACTAACATTAGGAAACAAGTTTACAAGCCACATTAATCATACACTCACATGTATTTTTCATTTTTCAGTTGTATTTCATTTAGGCGCATTTACATGTGAGTACATTGTGTACAGAATATGTGTTTTGTCAACTACCTCCCTAGGAAGTAATGTAGCTCATGGTCAAGGTTTAAGCCCTGTTCTACACTTCGCATCTTCATAATCCATAGGGCTTCTCTCTGTCTTAGGGTTAGCTCCCTATTGCCTCCCCTAGGGTGTCTTGGTGTGTGTTCTATTCCAAAAAATTCAAACGTCCGGTGTGTTGTTTGTGCAGGGCAGATTGACATGTGGGCAGCAACAGGGTATCGCATATCACCCTGTTTCACTGCCCTAATGTGTTCATTGATTCTTTCTCTTAATGTGCGTATAGTACTGCCTATATATTTTTTACCACATTTGCAGACTAAAGTGTAGATTACAAACTTCGCCATGAGCTACATTACTTCCTACGGAGGTAGTTGACAAAACACATATTCTGTACACAATGTAATCACATGTAAATGCGCCTAAATGAAATACAACTGAAAAGTGAAAAATACATGTGAGTGTATGATTAATGTGGCTTGTAAACTTGCTTCCTAATGTTAGTAACATGACCATGTACTGATCCTACATGATGGAGAGACCATTAGCTCACAAACCTTTTGAGATTTTAACTTTTCACTCACACTCGAGACACTATATAAATGGATGGCTGGTTTACCATTGGCAACCAATATAGAACAAAATCTTACCACAGTGAAAAACATACCGTTAATAGAAAGTCCCCTCACATTAGGAGCACTCACGGTCCCTTAGAACATGACTTTAATACTTGGAAATTTGGTGGAATAAGGATTAACAATCTTTTTTTAATGAAATACGCGCAAAAATCAATAAAAGAGTGGAAATATTTAGATCAACTTTGGACTGAAATTAGTGCCCACTTTATAATATAATAGTTCATAAAATCGCACCGATATCTATAATAGAATAATTCGTATAACTTTCTGATTAAAATAAATGAAATTTGGATTAACTGCAACACTCCGGTGCAGATTTGATTGATGAAAAATAAAATTAATAAGGGATGCTTAAAAACAACAATAAGTGATAATAATAAGAATGGAGATATTACCTATAATATGTAATAACAATATCATCCAAATGCCAACTTTTGGAATAATATTGTGTGTATCGTCATAATACTGATAAATACTGAATAATACCTGAATCACTCTTCTTATTCAATGATACCAAACTGTAACCGGATTACTCAAATACAATGACATTACAAACCGATAAGTCAAAGTAAATGGGTTAACGTATAAATAAAGAGACCAATATCTATCTCAATATGAATGCTCTAAGATGGCGACTGTGTATCTTAGTCATTCCTTTAAAATACGGAATTGTCTTAAATAAACATGTGGTAAGTTTGAGAGATGAAAATTGAATACACATACAGATTATTAACCATTAAGAAGCACCAAAACTCTAATTGCTAGAGTATACGGTGATACTAAATACGGAATTGCATCTCGCTTATTTAAATAAATAAACTGTCAACCATTAACATGTACCAATTTTCTTTTCTTTAATCGTCATATTAAGCGCTAGACCATACGGTGATATTGAATTGTATTTTGTTTACTTGAATAAGCATTACGAAATATTGGTAAACCAGAGAATAAGGGATAGGATAGACCGATATGAGCCTTCATATGCACGGTCTAAGATGGCGACCGCAATTCGGAACCAATAAACAGAAAACAACTAAACCAAGGTCACGTGTAGTTTTAGCCCAATCGGCAAATTGAACACTGACACGCAGGTCATGTGCCTTGATTGACCATTCACCACCGCCTCCAAAACACGGAAGTACTTTGAAATAAATAGGCGGCGGGCTCAGGAGACGACAATCGAGCGGACACGCTGATCATAAACGGGGAACACTTCTCGGGCTGCGATATACCGGGCGAAAGGTAAGCGAACCAGCAAATCTGTATTTGGAAAGATGCAAGCTAAGTACTAAGCTCTGTAATTGGATCGTTCAACTAACTTTAGTAATCAGAATATAGGGGTTAACAACTTTTAACCATGGGCATCTTTCAAAAGTTAACAGGTCCCATTTAAGGAAATCAGTATGTATGACCCTGCACTTCATTTACAAAATATGGGAGGATACTATAATGCCTCGATCAATTTATTTAAAACATAAAGGGGATAGAGAAAAAATAGTGATACTTAAAAATATACAAGATTAGAAACATCACACATGATGTTAAACAAGCATGGAATGTACAAATAATGTTAACTAAAAGGGAAAATATATAAATAAAATTGGAGAGTCAAAAGAATCATTTCAATTGCACTATAAATCTGTAATAAAATACCATTTAGTACTCATGTTATAGAATAGTAACGAATAAGAAATAAGAGTTCTAACAAATAATATTCCTTTCAGCCTTCCAACAACAACTAAAATTTGGAGATAATCGGACTGCAATCGTAGAATAATATACAGCAGAGGGCCCCCGTAGAACCCCCTTGCGGGTTGGAATTATCACGACATACTGAGTAAGTCAGCCCCCCTAAAATTCTGCATAAAAGTCCAATGTGATAAAAAAACAAAAAATAAAATAACAGAAAGCACTTATACTGTTTTTTACTTACTATCCTTACAGTGAAAAAGAACAGATCTGGAAATAGGTATTCACCAACATGCGCCAACCATATACTTTATCACTAGTCATGCATGAAATAGCCTTTTAATGAATACGAATATGAGCACTCATAAAACAAAACACTATAACCTTTGGAAACCTTGACACGTGGTGTTTGGTTTAAGGTTCTTATATAAAAAATAGAATGTGCACACTGATGATGATAGTACATGATATTGAATCACGCCTTAATAAGACCATCCAAGTATGAGATCTCTCCACTTCATACAGGTTCATAGACCTTCTGTAAAAAACAGAGGTACATTCTGTGTTACACGAAAGTGGATTTATCATGTATTAGGTTTTGACGCCCAATTGGGAACAATGTTGATTTTGTACTATGAACTATGACAACTTATCAAGGTGTGAAATATTTCTTCGAAATAGGAAGGGATGACATGCATTATGTTTTCTATTGTGCTCACTAATAGACAAAGTTTGGCACCTAATCACGGTGTGGGCCACAGTCATAAATTTGTATGATAAAATGAATACTGGGTTAATCAAATTGAAAATAGTGATCTGAAGTACACATACATATGGCAATATGTCTATGTTCCTTTTGTTTTTAAACTCTGCAGCCTTGAAAAAGTTGTGGGTTACATTCCCAGATACGACGAAACACGTGTCGGCTGTGTTGAAAATTTCCAGTGAACAAGAATAAAACAGGAATTGATGAACCAATAACAACTACTTCTCATGATTGTATCAGAATGTGGAAACACTTGTATATATAACATTACTGTAACTTACGTGTGCTAAGGAGTATTATAGCTTGTGTAAGGCTCGTGCCGCTTTTGAGAAGGATTAGGGTGGTTCCTTCTACCTTTTAGCACCGTCAATTATAGCTCCAAAATCATATTATTTGTGAGATTTTCTTAGTGGCGCTGAATAACCTATACTAAACCACTATCTGTGCTCAACCAATCTGCATAGATCAAACAAATGACCCTCCCCGATTGGGCACAGTGAGAATCATAGTGCTGTAAACATATCGATGTGCTGTGCAAGAAGATGACAAACAAGTCAAAGAATGAGGAAGTTAGACAAGAAAACACCATCAAAGGACAAATTGTGAACAGAAAGACACTGCCTTTCACATTTTTACCAACAGCCAGGACATCACAGTCATGTATTGACATTAGAAGATTCAGGGCCGGATGTAGGTAGCCAAATACCGGTCAGTAACGGCCGATTTCGGCCGTTTCCGACCGGTATTTGGCTTTTGAGATGTAGGGGGCATTTTATTTACAGAATCGGTATATTTACCGATTCGGTAAATATACAGAATCGGTAAAATACCGATTCGGTAAATTTACCGATTCTGTAAATCAAGATGTAGGTGGCACTGTAATCAGTGCCACAGGCCCTTACCGAATCGTTATTTACCATGGAATACTATTCCATGGTAAATAACGAATTCCAGTGTACATGCACATCTGTGCATGTACACCTGTGCCATGTGGCACACAGACATGCCCTAAGGGCATGTCTGTGTGTCAAATGGCACACAAGCCAGAAACAGGGGTGCAACAGGGTGTCAAAGTGACACCCTGTCACCCTTGCAAAATCGGTAATTTTACCAATTTTGTAATTACAGAATCGGTATTTGCCATTGATTCCTATGGGCTTCAAGGCCCATAGGAATCAATGGCAAATACCGATTCTGTAATTACAGAATCGGTAATTACCGAATCATACAGATTCGGTATTTTTACCGATTATTTTACCTACATAGCAATTACCGAATAGTGAATACCGAATCTGTAAAATTCGGTATTTATCATTCGGTAAATTGCTATTACCTACATCTAGGCCCTAGTGAGGACAATTATAGGTCACATCACATAGCATGTACAGATACAATCACTGAGTTGATACAGTAAGCATTAAAACATAAACCCAATAATAATGATAGAGACTGAAACTTGAATTACATTTTGATAGTCCTAAGAGAAGGCATCCTTAGCACATACATATAGCATAAGGAAAATCACAATACCATAGATGAGATCTGATCAAAGCAGGCAATGGCCATATGTTGCATAGATCTTACTAAAAGGGCAACCAAATATGTAAGTAACATATTTAGTTTTGCAGTTAATCAGGTATTTGATGCTATGTTTCCTGCCTGTATTAAAATAAAAGGTCTGAGTCTTATCCTTCCCAAGTTTACGCATGTTACAATCCTTACAGGTATAGAAGCCTTTCATTGTATTTGACAGCAAAGTCCCTGACCTTGGGGTAGTATTGTAACTTGAACAGAGACAGATTCTTAGTGTTTTACCTCTGCTATATGTTACTTTGGGTCTAGAGGTTATTGTCTCCTTCAGACTGGGTATATACTTGAGGAGGTGCCAATTTTTTCTTAACTCATTATAAATTGAGTTGCTGCAGATGCTTTATTGTGTATTAAAAGAAACCGGTGTTGCTCTGGTCTTTCTTGAAACATTATCTGTCAGAGTATTTATTCTAGGTAACCTAGCAATTCTTTTTTCAGCTTTTCCAAAGTTCCTAGTTGATATTCCCTTGCAAGGAATCGTTGTTTAGTCTTTTTGATGTTTTCAGCAAAAACATCATCAGAACTACCGTTTCTTCTGATATGTACCATTTATCCGTATGGTATGTTATTGATTACATGCCCAGGATGTGCACTACAAGCGTGTAGAGTGCTATTACATGCAGTAGATTTACGGAAAATAGTGCTATATGCCTGATCATTACGGACATAGAATTCAATGTCTAGGAATTCAATACGCTCCCTATTGTAGTTGATAGTAAGGCAAATATTATACGGGTTGTCATTAAGAAATGTATGGTATTCCAATAATTTGGCTACAGGTTCATCCCAGAGCATAATCACATCATTGATGTACCTGCCTCAAAAATATTATATGTTCCGTCCAGGTGGCCGCCCAATGTCCCCAAGCATGCTTCCACTCATGCCAGCCCATTAAGAGTCAAGCAGGAGCAAACCTGAAACCCATTGTGGTGCTCTGCACCTGATGGTACCATTGATTGTCATGCAGAAAGAAGTTCTTTGATAGTACACTATCTATCATCTCCAGCAGGACCTCATTATGCATATAATGATCCACTGTCCTTTGTCCCAGAAAGAATTCAACAGCTCTAAAACCAAACTCTTTTTTGATACATGTATACAGACTGGCTACATCCATGGTTACGGAAAGCAAGTCCTTAGACCAAACCAACCCCTCAAATTTATTGAGGATATCCTTGCTGTCCTTGATGAAGTCTGGTAAGTTGTGGACAAATGGTTGCAAAAACTTGTCCACATATTCGGACAGTCTCTCTCTGGGGGAGTTGACCCCTGAGATAATGGATCTTCATGATGAACATTAAGTTTGAGACCATTCTCACCTCATCAATGATTCAAAGTTTAATTTTCTTCGGAACTTTTGAGATTTCATAACAAGCCTCCCCAGATAGCTTCTGAAATTCCAATGTATTATCATGTTCAACAAGTAGCATAGGTAATCGATGTAAAGTAATACCTTTAATGTTGTGTGCTGCTAATACAGTTGGAGCTGTTACAACACTAGATACATGTGATTCTGTAGTTTTGTATAGATAACTAGTCAAAACTTTAATTAAGAAGCTTTTTCCAGTTCCATCTTGACCACTGATGTACAATAGAATAGGTTTAAATGATGAACATTGGCATTTTTTTCCGTGCAGCAAACCATGTGGTACCTGTTTTTTTACTTGAAGATATATTTATTTTTGTCCAATATTTAGATGCTCCTCTAACTATTCCAATTGAATAATATCCTATTGTGCTTGTAGCATTGTAGTTTCTACCTCATTCATTGCCATTGCTTCATTTTCAAGAATTGGTTGCCCCAGGGAATCTTGACTTAGTGGACCAGAACTTTGACTGCCTTGTGAACTTTCTCTAGCTTTTTCAGCTGCAATAGTACTTTATTGTTCAATCTCATCATTTAACATTTGTAGAAAAGTTGGGAAAATTATGCACTGAATGCTATCTTTAGCTGCAGTAAAAGAATCTTTATAGAAGTCAAAATCTTTAAAGTAATTTAGTTTCACTACGCCAAGGCTTGAACAGTTGCAGAAGTGCTGTTATATTCCATATAGGAACCCTATATAGGTGCAGGTAACACTGTAACCTTTCACCTATATCCTTCCCTACATTACATACATAACGGTTCATAGGGACTGACCATTTACCTAGATACAACATTGCATTCAGAACGCAGGTTTTTCGCTAGTCCGAAACTCATACATTATGCATAAGGCTTCTTGGAAGAACAGCAGGACGAACATCTCTTGTATAACATCTCTGTATAAAGTTCAGGCCTGACGACATCCTTTATGCCAACACAGTAACATAGCAAGGTAGAACCCTGGGGAGACCTGGGGGTATATATATACATCACATCTTGCTTTAGAAAACAGAGGAGACCGTGATTTCCCGGCTGACACACTGACCAGAGACGCTGAGGTTCCTGAATGCAAACACTCCAGCTAGCAGTGGTCTAACATCCCTCACGGGGTGTCCAACTCGAGACCAGGATGGGGTCCCATATTCTCTCATTCTCAGGTAATGGGGTTGACTAAATCCTAGAGGGATCCTTGGCATAACACCTTCACAGATGCTAGGTACATTTTGGTACATCTAGTGAGGGAGAGATCGTAGGAGTACGCACTTTTATCATGTGTTTTATATACTTGTATATATTCATGATTATTGCAAAATGGTAGAACTGTACCATCCTTTTATTTTGGTAGTACTGCTAATAATATCTCTCTGCTACTGTCTAATGTTTCTTGCAGCTCTTCTATTCTACACTAGAATAACAACTGTTCAATACATTTTTATTTAAACACCCAAACTGTTTATTCTGTGTATCTCTGAGACAAACTAAGTGAGCACGAGTGACTGAGCGAAAGGTAGTATATTGTTTCCATGATTCTGAGGGATCACCGTTGTCATGTTCTGAGGTTGCCAGAAACTATCCAGATAAGAGGAGATTATAGTGGCACTGTGAGCTATCTGATACAGACAGGCCAGAATATCCCGTGGGGGTGCACGGAACAAGTCTGCCACCAATCCCACAGTTAATGTTATTGAAAATGCACAGATCCTGTATAGGTTATATAGGAACTACACAACAGTGCTAAATAGAAAGAGTCTCTCTCATCTGCACTAACACAACTAGTTTTCTGTGACTAATAAGATTCCCTTTGACATGTTTCACTAGACATCCATCACATCAAATGGCTGCATATCTTTCTTCTTTTGTATTTTCTCTTACTTCTTTTTTAATGTATGCTGAAGTATTTCATACAGAAATAGGTTTTCAAGTTGTGGACTCCTTTTGGGATAGTATGTATCCAAAATATTAGTTTTAACAATATCAGTACTTTCTGGTTCATACTGTGCTAAGTATTCACTTTCTTGTAAAGATTTCAAAACTCTATTTCATGGGGAGGCAAGACCTAAACTTACCCAAATGATTCCTCTTGACTTTGAATATAAACTGGCTGAGCTCAAGAGATCTGAACATTCATAGAATCCAATCTCTCTATGTGTAACCATTTTTAAGCTGATGCTGTACAATTTCTTGTTAAGACTCTTCTCTGCTGAAATTTTTTCCCACATTTCTTCCATATTTGTCATTTGAGATTTTGAATATATTATGTAACATAGCAAGCAACAACAATTGAATTATCTGCAATATACTGAATATCCATGTTTGCATTTCACATTTTCAAAATAACTGGATTGTAGTAATTAATGTACTTTGAAACATCTGTTCTTTTTAAGTTGTATGTATTCTTGGGAGATTTTTGACTTATTGTATGTTCTACTGCTGACAAACACCTATTTATACTTTCTTTAAAAATTATAAGCCGTGGGAATCCAAAACAACAAATTGTATAAAATGTCCCTTTATATTTGTATTTTCGTCTGCAGTATTTCCCACATCGATGACTTTGAAAGCATAAAACCTGTTTTCTCAAGCTCTTTTCTCCTCCATCTCTTGGAATGGCACATGTAACATCCTGTTCAATGAAAGACAAAAGTTTCATCGCGATCTGTTCCAAATGTTGGTGCAATTTCTTATCCATAATAGCATATGTATACGAGCAGCACCTCAGGCTTGGTAATCTTTTCGCCAAAAGAAATCAGTTACCTCTCCAAGAGGTGAAATGTTTTTTATTGCAGATAAATTACATCATACTTTCAAACCTATGTTTAAAATACCTGCACACATTTACAGGATCAAAGGAACAGAATTCTCCAGCTGTCTTGAATTCAATGTTTGTAACATTTGAATTTGCTTCTCGTTGAAATTCATGCAAATCTTCCCACACATATTTAGCACAACTAAGTGTTGCAAACCATGTAGGTGCACCTACGTTTCTTAACATGCCTTTAAGTTCACCATTACAATGATACCAATATTCATTGGTACCACTTTGGCACGCCATCAATTTTAATTAACTTAGATTCTAAATTTTCATCCCTTTATTGAATTTTGTTCATGAACACTTTTGCAGAAACATGTTGAAGATTAACTCTTGTTTTTAATATATGGTTCACTACATATGAAAGTGCAGATAAATCACTTTCAAACAGAAGATGAAATATTTATGGAATGCACTGCTGAAATCTTGGATCTTCACAATACATTCTTGTTGATCAGTAATCTGAAGCTGGAACCCGTACAGCTTGCTCATCAAATCGTTCACCTTCTCCAGTGGGGAATAGATGTGGAAAACAATGAGCTTCTAAACCTTTTTCCCCATACATTCATGGGAATTCCCTTTGCTTCTTACATTTGAAATAATTCAATACTGTTTCCTATTATTTCTTTTGAATGCAGAGGATGTATTGTATAATGTTCATAAATCTCTTCAGTCCTGCACTTGTCCACTTTTTCAATTTGGCCACTTGAAATTACTATTTCAGCTTGTAAGCATATTACCTGTTCATCAACATTTATATTCTTATAATAAATATTATTGTATACCAGGTATAATATAGCCTTTTGAAGTTTATAAATATCTACACACTCTTGCCAAATTTTTCTCTTTGTTGGTGCACCATTTTCTAGAATAACTGCTGGCTCGTTTTTTTCTCTGTCTACACAAACAGTTTCAATGTCTTTCTTACAATCTAAAGGTAAGTACGCAACTCTTCCTTTGAGACATTTTTGTAAATCTGTTGGTGGCATCCCACCTGTTTTAGGATCTATACAGCCTGAAATGGGGGTACAGGTTGAATAAGAATAGCCTCATATACATTTAAATCTGCCAGTTCCTGAGGAATAGGTACCAACTCTAAGTTGTTATCTACTGCTCTAGCTGGCATTTTGTTTTCTTCTAATTTGTTGTAACAGTATTTACAAATAACTTGATCACTAGCCAATTCAAATTGAACTTCTACCAACAAATAATTACCAAATTGTTGCCACTTATCATTGGTTTCTATTTCACTTCCTAAATATAAATCAACGCTCCTAGTTTGACTTCTATAGTGAGTTTGTTGACAACAAATACAAATATAGTTTGGTTTTTCAGATTAAACTGTTGTTCAACTTTGTAATTTCTTCTGCAAACTCATCAATACTAATCTCTTTCTTGTGTTCTTCAACAACTACACTTATCAAACTCTCAGTTTCCTACACTCCTCTTCTGAACAAAAAAAAACAAAACTGTACATCATCACAAACTTTCTCTAAATCTGATACATAACCGTGCAAAAGAGCTGTATTCATTTCACTTAAACATAATGCAGGAGTTTTTACATAATAGAGTATTCTTACTAACTCCCGCATTTCAGAGTGGTGTACAGCTAACATTCTTAAATGACAAAAAGTACTTTGACAGACTTTTCTTGAGAGACAAGCCAGAGAATGACGATGCAACTTAAGTAAATACTGCTGCAATTCCAGTTATATACATGAGCTTGTGATGCCTCCCTTGAACTTCTTCAGCTATTACTTCCTCCACATTCCTAGGAACCATTTTTTCTTTTGCAATGGGAGAACCATCTTTCATCTCATAGCAGAGACCACTAGTATCAACTGCATGCAGTAATGTGTTCTCTTGAAAATAGCTTTCTTCCTTGAAGAAAGACTCAGTACTAAAAGAGTGCTTCCATTTCCCAGTAAAAGTTTTACAAAAGTTAATTCTATTAACCAGTCTTTTTCTTTTGCTTTTATCCTTCATAAACACCATTGTTTTATCCAATGTTCCTATTCTCTTCAATATTAATATAAATTATTTTTGTTTCAATTCAAAAGCACTATCTGCCACACTTTCAATCTGTTGCTTTTTCTTATATACTGCTGGTCTTCCTATATATTTTTAACATTTTTGTTATACATTATGAATTATTCTATTTCGAAACATTCTTGTATGTATCTCCTTATGATCTTTTTGCCTTCTTTTAATATGTGTTGTTTTTCAACAAAATAACTTTGTTTTACCATGACAATTCTTCCTTTCCTTCTGATTTGTGGTAAAACGTTTCTTTTTTTTCATCATTAATGACTTTTTTTTAAATTTCTCTACAACTGTTTTAAGAAACTGTTTAGTGCTCTTACCAGAAGAGATTTTCTCCTGCATAACATTTTGCTCTTTTTCTAATATGCTCTTTTCACTTTTCTTTAAGTATTACTGTTTTCTTTGTTCTCTTTTCTATTCATTTTTTCTTCCCATCTTCAATTTATGTTCCAAATGAAATAAATATCTAAAAAACAAAGACCAGTTTCAATAGTTTGTTACATCAATTAACAATTTTAAATTAACTATATATTAATATTCATAATACCCAATAAGCAATTTCTTACAATTACATTGCTATTCTCTTAGTAACAAATACAAATGTACACTACCTAAGTATGCACTTTTGCAAAGCTTTAAATGCTTGAAAGTCTGGGGAAAACCATTTATAAATTACTGTACACTTTAATTTTCTATATTTGTGTACAAGAAAAAATATGCGTTACTTTTTTCTTATTTTATAGGGCAGTCAGATTTTTTACTTTAAATTATAGAGGTTCTATGTTTGCTACCTAGGTAAATGATCTGACTTTCGCTACTAAAAACAGTAGTACAACTTCTGTGATACCTACATAGGTAACAGATCACTACTTCTACGACTGAATGGAATATGACACTTTGTAACGCACGCGTTACAACGTGTGTCATTACAACACATTTTTTTCATCGCATAATCCATTGCAACGCATGTTGTTACATTGCATGTCATTACTAAGTATGGGCGGAAAATCCGTTACGCTCGCGGATTTTGCGGATTTTCGGTAAATTCGCAATCCGCGAGATTTGCAAATTTCCCGCAAAATCCGCAAATTCGCACGCAGCGGATTTTTTTTTTCTCGGTGATACAATTTTGCGGCGCGCGGCGTTTATCATTGTTTGCCGAGTTACTTTTCTTGATATTTTGCGAGTGCTGCGCCATTTTGTATCTTGCTGCGGGATCCCGCGGGAATTTGGCAAGCGCGGATACGTAATCGCGGCTTGCCAACTTTTACAGCGAGCGTTTGTCAACGCGAGTACGCCGTGATCACGTATCGCGGTACTTCGCAATTGCGAGCTTTGAGATGCGGCGAGCAGCAACAATCTCGCACACGCGAAAATATAAAATTTGCAATTCTGCACAAGAAATCCACCAGCAAGCAGCATAAACCTTCTTGAAATGCTGATTTTTATCTGAATAACTCCTTAGGTTGACATTTGCCTGCACTTTTTTTGCGAGGAGTCCATTTTGGGGAGGGGGGGGGGAGGAAGGAAGTGCCCCACAGTCTTCAACTTCCTGTTCCTGTCCAGCAGGCTCCTCCCAGTGCTTTGTCCATCTCCTGGTCACTTTTCATTTGGATCTGGAGCTGGAAGGATTACTTTTTGTGGATGCTGCTGGATATTTGGATTTGAGGCCTTTTTGACACTTTCTTTGGATCACTTTTGGATTAGAAATTTCACAAGTCAGTTTGTTTGGGGCATTACAGTTGCTGCAAGTACTATTTTGGAATTTTCGATTTTTGGGCTGTTTTGGGGCCTTTTGCCCAGGGGTACTCAGTGGTGGGTGCACTGAGTCTTTCTGTGGGGTGTTTTGAATTTAAACATCATGGAGGGGCTGGGTGGCTTGGGATTGTGCAGATTTTTCTGTGATTTTCGTTTTTTTGGCCTGTTGTGGCCTTTTCACCCGGGGTAGTGAGTGGTGCATGTGCCTAGTCTTTCTGTGGGTTGTCTTGAATTTAAACATCATGGAGGGGCTGGATCATGACATGGGATTGTGCTGATTTTTCTGTGATTTTCGTTTTTTGGGCCTGTTGTGGATGGACAGGCTATGTGGTTGGGGGCCATTTTGAGTGCTGCTACAGGCCCTGCCATGTGCTGTGATGGAGGGGGCCATTTTGAATGTAGGGAGTGTTCTCAGGCCTGCACCCATTTTGCCTAGCTTTCATCCATTATGCCCAGGGCCCAGGTGTAGTGAGTGGTGCATGTGCCTAGTCTTTCTGTGGGTTTTCTTGAATTTAAACATCATGGCATGGGATTGTGGCGATTTTTCTGTGATTTTCGTTTTTTGGGCCTGTTGTGGATGGACAGGCCATGCGGTTGGGGGCCATTTTGAGTGCTGCTACAGGCCCTGGCCATGTGCTGTGATGGAGGGGGCCATTTTGAATGCAGGGAGTGTTCTCAGGCCTGCACCCATTTTGCCTAGCTTTCATCCATTATGCCCAGGGCCCAGGGGTAGTGAGTGGTGCATGTGCCTAGTCTTTCTGTGGGTTTTCTTGAATTTAAACATCATGGCATAGGATTGTGGTGATTTTTCTGTGATTTTCGTTTTTTGGGCCTGTTGTGGATGGACCGGCCATGTGGTTGGGGGCCATTTTGAGTGCTGCTACAGGCCCTGGCCATGTGCTGTGATGGAGGGGGCCATTTTGAATGCAGGGAGTGTTCTCAGGCCTGCACCCATTTTGCCTAGCTTTCATCCATTATGCCCAGGGCCTAGGGGTAGCGAGTGGTGCATGTGCCTAGTCTTTCTGTGGGTTGTCTTGAATATAAACATCATGGCATGGGATTTTGGTGATTTTTCAGTGATTTTTGTTTTTTGGGCCTGTTGTGGATGGACAGGCCATGTGGTTGGGGGCCATTTTGAGTGCTGCTACAGGCCATGGCCATGTGCTGTGATGGAGGGGGCCATTTTGAATGCAGGGAGTGTTCTCAGGCCTGCACCCATTTTGCCTAGCTTTCATCCATTATGCCCAGGGCCCAGGGGTAGTGAGTGGTGCATGTGCCTAGTCTTTCTGTGGGTTGTCTTGAATTTAAACATCATGGCATGGGATTGTGGTGATTTCTCTGTGATTTTCGTTTTTTGGGCCTGTTGTGGATGGACAGGCCATGTGGTTGGGGGCCATTTTGAGTGCTGCTACAGGCCCTGGCCATGTGCTGTGATGGAGGGGGCCATTTTGAATGCAGGGAGTGTTCTCAGGCCTGCACCCATTTTGCCTAGCTTTCATCCAATATGCCCAGGGCCCAGGGGTAGCGAGTGGGGCATGTGCCTAGTCTTTCTGTAGGTTGTCTTGAATTTAAACATCACGGCATGGGATTGTGCTGATTTTTCTGTGATTTTCGTTTTTTGGGCCTGTTGTGGATGGACAGGCCATGTGGTTGGGGGCCATTTTGAGTGCTGCTACAGGCCCTGGCCATGTGCTGTGATGGAGGGGGCCATTTTGAATGCAGGGAGTGTTCTCAGGCCTGCACCCATTTTCCCTAGCTTTCATCCAATATGCCAAGGGCCCAGGGGTAGCGAGTGGTGCATGTGCCTAGTCTTTCTGTGGGTTTTCTTGAATTTAAACATCATGGCATGGGATTGTGGTGATTTTTCTGTGATTTTCGTTTTTTGGGCCTGTTGTGGATGGACAGGCCACGTGGTTGGGGGCCATTTTGAGTGCTGCTACAGGCCCTGGCCATGTGCTGTGATGGAGGGGGCCATTTTGAATGTAGGGAGTGTTCTCAGGCCTGCACCCATTTTGCCTAGCTTTCATCCATTATGCCCAGGGCCCAGGGGTAGCGAGTGGTGCATGTGCCTAGTCTTTCTGTGGGTTGTCTTGAATTTAAACATCATGGCATGGGATTGTGCTGATTTTTCTGTGATTTTCGTTTTTTGGGCCTGTTGTGGATGGACAGGCCATGTGGTTGGGGGCCATTTTGAGTGCTGCTACAGGCCCTGGCCATGTGCTGTGATGGAGGGGGCCATTTTGAATGCAGGGAGTGTTCTCAGGCCTGCACCCATTTTGCCTAGCTTTCATCCAATATGCCCAGGGCCCAGGGGTAGCGAGTGGTGCATGTGCCTAGTCTTTCTGTGGGTTGTCTTGAATTTAAACATCATGGCATGGGATTGTGCTGATTTTTCTGTGATTTTCGTTTTTTGGGCCTGTTGTGGATGGACAGGCCATGTGGTTGGGGGCCATTTTGAGTGCTGCTACAGGCCCTGGCCATGTGCTGTGATGGAGGGGGCCATTTTGAATGCAGGGAGTGTTCTCAGGCCTGCACCCATTTTGCCTAGCTTTCATCCAATATGCCAAGGGCCCAGGGGTAGTGAGTGGTGCATGTGCCTAGACTTTCTGTGGGTTTTCTTGAATTTAAACATCATGGCATGGGATTGTGGTGATTTTTCTGTGATTTTCGTTTTTTGGGCCTGTTGTGGATGGACAGGCCATGTGGTTGGGGGCCATTTTGAGTGCTGCTACAGGCCCTGGCCATGTGCTGTAATTGAGGGGGCCATTTTGAATGCAGGGAGTGTTCTCAGGCCTGCACCCATTTTGCCTAGCTTTCATCCAATATGCCCAGGGCCCAGGGGTAGTGAGTGGTGCATGTGCCTAGTCTTTCTGTGGGTTGTCTTGAATTTAAACATCATGGCATGGGATTGTGCTGATTTTCGTTTTTTGGGCCTGTTGTGGATGGACAGGCCATGTGGTTGGGGGGCATTTTGAGTGCTGCTACAGGCCCTGGCCATGTGCTGTGATGGAGGGGGCCATTTGGAATGCAGGGAGTATTCTCAGGCCTGCACCCATTTTGCCTAGCTTTCATCCATTATGCCCAGGGCCCAGGGGTAGTGAGTGGTGCATGTGCCTAGTCTTTCTGTGGGTTGTCTTGAATTTAAACATCATGGCATGGGATTGTGCTGATTTTTCTGTGATTTTCGTTTTTTGGGCCTGTTGTGGATGGACAGGCCATGTGGTTGGGGGCCATTTTGAGTGCTGCTACAGGCCCTGGCCATGTGCTCTGATGGAGGGGGCCATTTTGAATGTAGGGAGTGTTCTCAGGCCTGCACCCATTTTGCCTAGCTTTCATCCATTATGCCCAGGGCCCAGGGGTAGTTAGTGGTGCATGTGCCTAGTCTTTCTGTGGGTTTTCTTGAATTTAAACATCATGGCATGGGATTGTGGTGATTTTTCTGTGATTTTCGTTTTTTGGGCCTGTTGTGGATGGACAGGCCATGTGGTTGGGGGCCATTTTGAGTGCTGCTACAGGCCCTGGCCATGCGCTGTGATGGAGGGGGCCATTTTGAATGCAGGGAGTGTTCTCAGGCCTGCACCCATTTTGCCTAGCTTTCATCCATTATGCCCAGGGCCCAGGGGTAGTGAGTGGTGCATGTGCCTAGTCTTTCTGTGGGTTGTCTTGAATATAAACATCATGGCATGGGATTGTGGTGATTTTTCAGTGATTTTCGTTTTTTGGGCCTGTTGTGGATGGACAGGCCATGTGGTTGGGGGCCATTTTGAGTGCTGCTACAGGCCCTGGCCATGTGCTGTGATGGAGGGGGCCATTTTGAATGCAGGGAGTGTTCTCAGGCCTGCACCCATTTTGCCTAGCTTTCATCCATTATGCCCAGGGCCCAGGGGTAGTGAGTGGTGCACGTGCCTAGTCTTTCTGTGGGTTGTCTTGAATTTAAACATCATGGCATGGGATTGTGGTGATTTTTCTGTGATTTTCGTTTTTTGGCCTGTTGTAGTGGCCTTTTCACCAGGGGTAGTGACTAGTGAGTGTTGCATGTGCCTAGTCTTTCTGTGGGGTGTCTTGAATTTAAGCATCGTGGAGGGCATGGGATTGTGCTGATTTTTCAGTTTTTTTTTCTATTTTTTGGGGTGTATAACTGAACTGATGTTCCTCTGTCTTCCAAAACAACAAATTGTATAAAATGTCCCTTTATATTTGTATTTTCGTCTGCAGTATTTCCCACATCGATGACTTTGAAAGCATAAAACCTGTTTTCTCAAGCTCTTTTCTCCTCCATCTCTTGGAATGGCACATGTAACATCCTGTTCAATGAAAGACAAAAGTTTCATCGCGATCTGTTCCAAATGTTGGTGCAATTTTTTATCCATAATAGCATATGTATACGAGCAGCACCTCAGGCTTGGTAATCTTTTCGCCAAAAGAAATCAGTTACCTCTCCAAGAGGTGAAATGTTTTTTATTGCAGATAAATTACATCATACTTTCAAACCTATGGTTAAAATACCTGCACACATTTACAGGATCAAAGGAACAGAATTCTCCAGCTGTCTTGAATTCAATGTTTGTAACATTTGAATTTGCTTCTCGTTGAAATTCATGCAAATCTTCCCACACATATTTAGCACAACTGAGTGTTGCAAACCATGTAGGTGCACCTACGTTTCTTAACATGCCTTTAAGTTCACCATTACAATGATACCAATATTCATTGGTACCACTTTGGCACGCCATCAATTTTAATTAACTTAGATTCTAAATTTTCATCCCTTTATTGAATTTTGTTCATGAACACTTTTGCAGAAACATGTTGAAGATTAACTCTTGTTTTTAATATATGGTTCACTACATATGAAAGTGCAGATAAATCACTTTCAAACAGAAGATGAAATATTTATGGAATGCACTGCTGAAATCTTGGATCTTCACAATACATTCTTGTTGATCAGTAATCTGAAGCTGGAACCCGTACAGCTTGCTCATCAAATCGTTCACCTTCTCCAGTGGGGAATAGATGTGGAAAACAATGAGCTTCTAAACCTTTTTCCCCATACATTCATGGGAATTCCCTTTGCTTCTTACATTTTAAATAATTCAATACTGTTTCCTATTATTTCTTTTGAATGCAGAGGATGTATTGTATAATGTTCATAAATCTCTTCAGTCCTGCACTTGTCCACTTTTTCAATTTGGCCACTTGAAATTACTATTTCAGCTTGTAAGCATATTACCTGTTCATCAACATTTATATTCTTATAATAAATATTATTGTATACCAGGTATAATATAGCCTTTTGAAGTTTATAAATATCTACACACTCTTGCCAAATTTTTCTCTTTGTTGGTGCACCATTTTCTAGAATAACTGCTGGCTCGTTTTTTTCTCTGTCTACACAAACAGTTTCAATGTCTTTCTTACAATCTAAAGGTAAGTACGCAACTCTTCCTTTGAGACATTTTTGTAAATCTGTTGGTGGCATCCCACCTGTTTTAGGATCTATACAGCCTGAAATGGGGGTACAGGTTGAATAAGAATAGCCTCATATACATTTAAATCTGCCAGTTCCTGAGGAATAGGTACCAACTCTAAGTTGTTATCTACTGCTCTAGCTGGCATTTTGTTTTCTTCTAATTTGTTGTAACAGTATTTACAAATAACTTGATCACTAGCCAATTCAAATTGAACTTCTACCAACAAATAATTACCAAATTGTTGCC
Organism: Lissotriton vulgaris; assembly: GCF_964263255.1. Taxonomy (NCBI): domain Eukaryota; kingdom Metazoa; phylum Chordata; class Amphibia; order Caudata; family Salamandridae; genus Lissotriton; species Lissotriton vulgaris. The sequence goes on from NC_141696.1 coordinate 720,688,045, forward strand.
ACTTATCATTGGTTTCTATTTCACTTCCTAAATATAAATCAACACTCCTAGTTTGACTTCTATAGTGAGTTTGTTGACAACAAATACAAATATAGTTTGGTTTTTCAGATTAAACTGTTGTTCAACTTTGTAATTTCTTCTGCAAACTCATCAATACTAATCTCTTTCTTGTGTTCTTCAACAACTACACTTATCAAACTCTCAGTTTCCTACACTCCTCTTCTGAACAAAAAAAACAAAACTGTACATCATCACAAACTTTCTCTAAATCTGATACATAACCGTGCAAAAGAGCTGTATTCATTTCACTTAAACATAATGCAGGAGTTTTTACATAATAGAGTATTCTTACTAACTCCCGCATTTCAGAGTGGTGTACAGCTAACATTCTTAAATGACAAAAAGTACTTTGACAGACTTTTCTTGAGAGACAAGCCAGAGAATGACGATGCAACTTAAGTAAATACTGCTGCAATTCCAGTTATATACATGAGCTTGTGATGCCTCCCTTGAACTTCTTCAGCTATTACTTCCTCCACATTCCTAGGAACCATTTTTTCTTTTGCAATGGGAGAACCATCTTTCATCTCATAGCAGAGACCACTAGTATCAACTGCATGTAGTAATGTGTTCTCTTGAAAATAGCTTTCTTCCTTGAAGAAAGACTCAGTACTAAAAGAGTGCTTCCATTTCCCAGTAAAAGTTTTACAAAAGTTAATTCTATTAACCAGTCTTTTTCTTTTGCTTTTATCCTTCATAAACACCATTGTTTTATCCAATGTTCCTATTCTCTTCAATATTAATATAAATTATTTTTGTTTCAATTCAAAAGCACTATCTGCCACACTTTCAATCTGTTGCTTTTTCTTATATACTGCTGGTCTTCCTATATATTTTTAACATTTTTGTTATACATTATGAATTATTCTATTTCGAAACATTCTTGTATGTATCTCCTTATGTTCTTTTTGCCTTCTTTTAATATGTGTTGTTTTTCAATAAAATAACTTTGTTTTACCATGACAATTCTTCCTTTCCTTCTGATTTGTGGTAAAACGTTTCTTTTTTTTCATCATTAATGACTTTTTTTTAAATTTCTCTACAACTGTTTTAAGAAACTGTTTAGTGCTCTTACCAGAAGAGATTTTCTCCTGCATAACATTTTGCTCTTTTTCTAATATGCTCTTTTCACTTTTCTTTAAGTATTACTGTTTTCTTTGTTCTCTTTTCTATTCATTTTTTCTTCCCATCTTCAATTTATGTTCCAAATGAAATAAATATCTAAAAAACAAAGACCGGTTTCAATAGTTTGTTACATCAATTAACAATTTTAAATTAACTATATATTAATATTCATAATACCCAATAAGCAATTTCTTACAATTACATTGCTATTCTCTTAGTAACAAATACAAATGTACACTACCTAAGTATGCACTTTTGCAAAGCTTTAAATGCTTGAAAGTCTGGGGAAAACCATTTATAAATTACTGTACACTTTAATTTTCTATATTTGTGTACAAGAAAAAATATGCGTTACTTTTTTCTTATTTTATAGGGCAGTCAGATTTTTTACTTTAAATTATAGAGGTTCTATGTTTGCTACCTAGGTAAATGATCTGACTTTCGCTACTAAAAACAGTAGTACAACTTCTGTGATACCTACATAGGTAACAGATCACTACTTCTACGACTGAATGGAATATGACACTTTGTAACGCACGCGTTACAACGTGTGTCATTACAACACATTTTTTTCATCGCATAATCCATTGCAACGCATGTTGTTACATTGCATGTCATTACTAAGTATGGGCGGAAAATCCGTTACGCTCGCGGATTTTGCGGATTTTCGGTAAATTCGCAATCCGCGAGATTTGCAAATTTCCCGCAAAATCCGCAAATTCGCACGCAGCGGATTTTTTTTTTCTCGGTGATACAATTTTGCGGCGCGCGGCGTTTATCATTGTTTGCCGAGTTACTTTTCTTGATATTTTGCGAGTGCTGCGCCATTTTGTATCTTGCTGCGGGATCCCGCGGGAATTTGGCAAGCGCGGATACGTAATCGCGGCTTGCCAACTTTTACAGCGAGCGTTTGTCAACGCGAGTACGCCGTGATCACGTATCGCGGTACTTCGCAATTGCGAGCTTTGAGATGCGGCGAGCAGCAACAATCTCGCACGCGCGAAAATATAAAATTTGCAATTCTGCACAAGAAATCCACCAGCAAGCAGCATAAACCTTCTTGAAATGCTGATTTTTATCTGAATAACTCCTTAGGTTGACATTTGCCTGCACTTTTTTTGCGAGGAGTCCATTTTGGGGAGGGGGGGGGGGAGGAAGGAAGTGCCCCACAGTCTTCAACTTCCTGTTCCTGTCCAGCAGGCTCCTCCCAGTGCTTTGTCCATCTCCTGGTCACTTTTCATTTGGATCTGGAGCTGGAAGGATTACTTTTTGTGGATGCTGCTGGATATTTGGATTTGAGGCCTTTTTGACACTTTCTTTGGATCACTTTTGGATTAGAAATTTCACAAGTAAGTTTGTTTGGGGCATTACAGTTGCTGCAAGTACAATTTTGGAATTTTCGATTTTTGGGCTGTTTTGGGGCCTTTTGCCCAGGGGTACTCAGTGGTGGGTGCACTGAGTCTTTCTGTGGGGTGTTTTGAATTTAAACATCATGGAGGGGCTGGGTGGCTTGGGATTGTGCAGATTTTTCTGTGATTTTCGTTTTTTTGGCCTGTTGTGGCCTTTTCACCCGGGGTAGTGAGTGGTGCATGTGCCTAGTCTTTCTGTGGGTTGTCTTGAATTTAAACATCATGGAGGGGCTGGATCATGGCATGGGATTGTGCTGATTTTTCTGTGATTTTCGTTTTTTGGGCCTGTTGTGGATGGACAGGCTATGTGGTTGGGGGCCATTTTGAGTGCTGCTACAGGCCCTGCCATGTGCTGTGATGGAGGGGGCCATTTTGAATGTAGGGAGTGTTCTCAGGCCTGCACCCATTTTGCCTAGCTTTCATCCATTATGCCCAGGGCCCAGGGGTAGTGAGTGGTGCATGTGCCTAGTCTTTCTGTGGGTTTTCTTGAATTTAAACATCATGGCATGGGATTGTGGCGATTTTTCTGTGATTTTCGTTTTTTGGGCCTGTTGTGGATGGACAGGCCATGCGGTTGGGGGCCATTTTGAGTGCTGCTACAGGCCCTGGCCATGTGCTGTGATGGAGGGGGCCATTTTGAATGCAGGGAGTGTTCTCAGGCCTGCACCCATTTTGCCTAGCTTTCATCCATTATGCCCAGGGCCCAGGGGTAGTGAGTGGTGCATGTGCCTAGTCTTTCTGTGGGTTTTCTTGAATTTAAACATCATGGCATAGGATTGTGGTGATTTTTCTGTGATTTTCGTTTTTTGGGCCTGTTGTGGATGGACAGGCCATGTGGTTGGGGGCCATTTTGAGTGCTGCTACAGGCCCTGGCCATGTGCTGTGATGGAGGGGGCCATTTTGAATGCAGGAAGTGTTCTCAGGCCTGCACCCATTTTGCCTAGCTTTCATCCATTATGCCCAGGGCCTAGGGGTAGTGAGTGGTGCATGTGCCTAGTCTTTCTGTGGGTTGTCTTGAATATAAACATCATGGCATGGGATTTTGGTGATTTTTCAGTGATTTTTGTTTTTTGGGCCTGTTGTGGATGGACAGGCCATGTGGTTGGGGGCCATTTTGAGTGCTGCTACAGGCCATGGCCATGTGCTGTGATGGAGGGGGCCATTTTGAATGCAGGGAGTGTTCTCAGGCCTGCACCCATTTTGCCTAGCTTTCATCCATTATGCCCAGGGCCCAGGGGTAGTGAGTGGTGCATGTGCCCAGTCTTTCTGTGGGTTGTCTTGAATTTAAACATCATGGCATGGGATTGTGGTGATTTCTCTGTGATTTTCGTTTTTTGGGCCTGTTGTGGATGGACAGGCCATGTGGTTGGGGGCCATTTTGAGTGCTGCTACAGGCCCTGGCCATGTGCTGTGATGGAGGGGGCCATTTTGAATGCAGGGAGTGTTCTCAGGCCTGCACCCATTTTGCCTAGCTTTCATCCAATATGCCCAGGGCCCAGGGGTAGCGAGTGGTGCATGTGCCTAGTCTTTCTGTGGGTTGTCTTGAATTTAAACATCATGGCATGGGATTGTGCTGATTTTTCTGTGATTTTCGTTTTTTGGGCCTGTTGTGGATGGACAGGCCATGTGGTTGGGGGCCATTTTGAGTGCTGCTACAGGCCCTGGCCATGTGCTGTGATGGAGGGGGCCATTTTGAATGCAGGGAGTGTTCTCAGGCCTGCACCCATTTTCCCTAGCTTTCATCCAATATGCCAAGGGCCCAGGGGTAGTGAGTGGTGCATGTGCCTAGTCTTTCTGTGGGTTTTCTTGAATTTAAACATCATGGCATGGGATTGTGGTGATTTTTCTGTGATTTTCGTTTTTTGGGCCTGTTGTGGATGGACAGGCCACGTGGTTGGGGGGCATTTTGAGTGCTGCTACAGGCCCTGGCCATGTGCTGTGATGGAGGGGGCCATTTGGAATGCAGAGAGTATTCTCAGGCCTGCACCCATTTTGCCTAGCTTTCATCCATTATGCCCAGGGCCCAGGGGTAGTGAGTGGTGCATGTGCCTAGTCTTTCTGTGGGTTGTCTTGAATTTAAACATCATGGCATGGGATTGTGCTGATTTTTCTGTGATTTTCGTTTTTTGGGCCTGTTGTGGATGGACAGGCCATGTGGTTGGGGGCCATTTTGAGTGCTGCTACAGGCCCTGGCCATGTGCTGTGATGGAGGGGGCCATTTTGAATGTAGGGAGTGTTCTCAGGCCTGCACCCATTTTGCCTAGCTTTCATCCATTATGCCCAGGGCCCAGGGGTAGCGAGTGGTGCATGTGCCTAGTCTTTCTGTGGGTTGTCTTGAATTTAAACATCATGGCATGGGATTGTGCTGATTTTTCTGTGATTTTCGTTTTTTGGGCCTGTTGTGGATGGACAGGCCATGTGGTTGGGGGCCATTTTGAGTGCTGCTACAGGCCCTGGCCATGTGCTGTGATGGAGGGGGCCATTTTGAATGCAGGGAGTGTTCTCAGGCCTGCACCCATTTTGCCTAGCTTTCATCCAATATGCCCAGGGCCCAGGGGTAGCGAGTGGTGCATGTGCCTAGTCTTTCTGTGGGTTGTCTTGAATTTAAACATCATGGCATGGGATTGTGCTGATTTTTCTGTGATTTTCGTTTTTTGGGCCTGTTGTGGATGGACAGGCCATGTGGTTGGGGGCCATTTTGAGTGCTGCTACAGGCCCTGGCCATGTGCTGTGATGGAGGGGGCCATTTTGAATGCAGGGAGTGTTCTCAGGCCTGCACCCATTTTGCCTAGCTTTCATCCAATATGCCAAGGGCCCAGGGGTAGTGAGTGGTGCATGTGCCTAGTCTTTCTATGGGTTTTCTTGAATTTAAACATCATGGCATGGGATTGTGGTGATTTTTCTGTGATTTTCGTTTTTTGGGCCTGTTGTGGATGGACAGGCCATGTGGTTGGGGGCCATTTTGAGTGCTGCTACAGGCCCTGGCCATGTGCTGTAATTGAGGGGGCCATTTTGAATGCAGGGAGTGTTCTCAGGCCTGCACCCATTTTGCCTAGCTTTCATCCAATATGCCCAGGGCCCAGGGGTAGTGAGTGGTGCATGTGCCTAGTCTTTCTGTGGGTTGTCTTGAATTTAAACATCATGGCATGGGATTGTGCTGATTTTTCTGTGATTTTCGTTTTTTGGGCCTGTTGTGGATGGACAGGCCATGTGGTTGGGGGGCATTTTGAGTGCTGCTACAGGCCCTGGCCATGTGCTGTGATGGAGGGGGCCATTTGGAATGCAGGGAGTATTCTCAGGCCTGCACCCATTTTGCCTAGCTTTCATCCATTATGCCCAGGGCCCAGGGGTAGTGAGTGGTGCATGTGCCTAGTCTTTCTGTGGGTTGTCTTGAATTTAAGCATCATGGCATGGGATTGTGCTGATTTTTCTGTGATTTTCGTTTTTTGGGCCTGTTGTGGATGGACAGGCCATGTGGTTGGGGGCCATTTTGAGTGCTGCTACAGGCCCTGGCCATGTGCTGTGATGGAGGGGGCCATTTTGAATGTAGGGAGTGTTCTCAGGCCTGCACCCATTTTGCCTAGCTTTCATCCATTATGCCCAGGGCCCAGGGGTAGTTAGTGGTGCATGTGCCTAGTCTTTCTGTGGGTTTTCTTGAATTTAAACATCATGGCATGGGATTGTGGTGATTTTTCTGTGATTTTCGTTTTTTGGGCCTGTTGTGGATGGACAGGCCATGTGGTTGGGGGCCATTTTGAGTGCTGCTACAGGCCCTGGCCATGTGCTGTGATGGAGGGGGCCATTTTGAATGCAGGGAGTGTTCTCAGGCCTGCACCCATTTTGCCTAGCTTTCATCCATTATGCCCAGGGCCCAGGGGTAGTGAGTGGTGCATGTGCCTAGTCTTTCTGTGGGTTGTCTTGAATATAAACATCATGGCATGGGATTGTGGTGATTTTTCAGTGATTTTCGTTTTTTGGGCCTGTTGTGGATGGACAGGCCATGTGGTTGGGGGCCATTTTGAGTGCTGCTACAGGCCCTGGCCATGTGCTGTGATGGAGGGGGCCATTTTGAATGCAGGGAGTGTTCTCAGGCCTGCACCCATTTTGCCTAGCTTTCATCCATTATGCCCAGGGCCCAGGGGTAGTGAGTGGTGCATGTGCCTAGTCTTTCTGTGGGTTGTCTTGAATTTAAACATCATGGCATGGGATTGTGGTGATTTTTCTGTGATTTTTGTTTTTTGGCCTGTTGTAGTGGCCTTTTCACCAGGGGTAGTGACTAGTGAGTGTTGCATGTGCCTAGTCTTTCTGTGGGGTGTCTTGAATTTAAGCATCGTGGAGGGCATGGGATTGTGCTGATTTTTCAGTTTTTTTTCTATTTTTTGGGGTGTATAACTGAACTGATGTTCCTCTGTCTTCCATTGTTTTTAGGTGCACAAGACTCAAGAGAACCACCAGTGCCAGGAAGAAGTCCTGCAGCGGTGTGTGTGTGCAGCATAACGTCACGCGACGTCACGTCTGGCCTCAGACAACTCTACAATTCGTGCAACTGCGGCCTGCTGTCTGACCTGCTCTGAAGAAGATGGCCCCAAAAAAAGGTCTCCGTAGCTCCTCTAGCAAGAAAGTTGCTAGTAAGGAGCAGAAGAAGCAAGTTACCAAGGAGGCTGGTGTGCCGGCCGCCGCGTTTTTGGGAGCAAAAAAAAAAGTACGCCTGCAGCAGCAGCAGGATCTGCTGGGGACCAAGCTGGGAGCAGCACCCCCGCTCCATTGGATTCAGTGCCTCCACCACCACGCCAACTTAAGTCAAAGCCCTTGAGTGCTTCAGAGGCAGTCAGTGTACTTCTCCAATCACCATCGACCAGTGATGTTGGCTCATCGCAAGAAAGTAGCAGCAATGTCCCTGAATCAACACAGGTTGTTGTAACTCATCTGACAAGTGTTGAACAACCACAGCCGCAACAACAACACCATGTGCAAGTACAAGCCCAAGTACATGTGGAAGGAGAGGCAGCGCAAGGAGATGCGCAAGCAGAGGTGCATGGAGGGTCACAAGTGCCCACAATAGTTGTTCCTCCCGAAGTAGGGGCACATTAGGAAATCGACAATCAAGCCGAGGTATCATTGGAAGCCACTCCTCCTGATGATCATTCATTGTCTTCCACATCCCTAGCAAGGAAAAGATCAAGGTTGGTGTCTACATCTTCTTCAAGCCCACCTCCTTCTGATGATCCCATTCTGGATGAAGATTGGGAACCATCATCACGGCAGTCTGAGAGTGAGGCACACCATGATCTGACAAAGGTACCTAAGCGTAAAAGGAAGGTCGTTGAAAAACTCATAGCTATGGAGTGTGATGAGGCTCAACAAGAAGTGACGGATACTGCTGCTGGTGAAGCCTCTCACGATGACGACGAGCCAGTCATCATAAAGGTCACTGCAGCCCCAGCGGGCATGCAGCAAAGAGACATTTTGACCCTATCCCGAGAAGCTGCTGAGCGTGATGATGATGTCGACGAGGAGGCAATGGAAATGGAAACACAACAATCATTAGATTTGGAGTTAACTAGTACACCAACACCTACCGCTTCCATATTTCTTTCTCGCAAGAAGGGACCTCCATCCACCTCGACCTCAATTAGTGGTGGTGAAAGTGCAAAACGTACTGAAGTTCGGCAATCCACATCCTCCACTTCATCTGGCATTAGCAGCAGGACCACCACCACCAGTATCGCCGCCTCCTCCGGCCCCCAAAAACATTTCAAGTCTCCAGTTTGGGACTTCTTTAGTGTTTGCCCAAAAAAGGAAAACGTAGCCATTTGTAGCATTTGTAAGCTTCGAGTTAGTCGTGGTAAGTTTGGTACCAACTATGGTACCGGAGGCCAGAGAGGTCATTTTAAGAGAACGCACGCTGTCCAATGGCTTGCGCACCTACATGCGGTCAAGGAAGCCCGAATTGCACGTAATGAAAACATTGATTTTTCATCTGATGATGACGAGGAGGAAGAAGACGATTCAAACACTTCACTTACACCCAGTACCCCTGTCAGCAGCACACCCCATGTGAGCCACACTAAGAGTGTGGGAGAGAGTGAGACATCAATGCGAAAAAGTTCATCAGCGAGCGTAACTGGGTCGAAGATATCATCATCATCCCGTAAATCCTTGGTCCAGGGCAACATTAAAAAGATGTTGTTTACAGAAGCGCTATCAATCAATCAATCAGTGACACTTATAAAGCGCGCTACATACCCGTAGGGTCTCAAGGCGCTGGGGAGGGGGGGTGCCGCTACTGCTCGAACAGCCAGGTCTTCAGCTTCTTCCTGAAGGAGAGGGGGTCTTGGGTCAGGCGCAGGTCGGACGGGAGGGAGTTCCAGGTCTTGGCGGCCAGGTAGGAGAAGGACCTTCCTCCTGTAGTCGCTCTTCGGATGCGGGGGACGGCGGCGAGGGCGTGGTTGGCTGATCGGAGGTGGCGTTTGGGAGCGTAGAAGTTGACTCGGCTGTTGAGGTAGCTCGGGCCTTGGTCGTGTAGGGCTTTGTGTGCGTGGGTGAGGAGGCGGAAGGTGATTCTCTTGTTGATGGGAAGCCAGTGAAGGTCTCTCAGATGTCCGGAGATGTGGCTGGATCGTGGGATGTCGAGGATGAGTCTGGCTGAGGCGTTTTGGATCCGCTGGAGTCTCTTCTGGAGCTTGGCGGTGGTCCCGGCGTAGAGGGCGTTGCCGTAGTCCAGTCGGCTGGTGACGAGGGCCTGGGTGACGGTCTTCCTGGTCTCTGAGGGGATCCACCAGAAGATCTTCCGTAGCATGCGTAGGATGTTGAAGCACGCCGAGGAGACGCTGTTGACTTGCCTGGTCATGGAGAGGGAGGAGTCCAGGATGAAGCCCAGGTTTCGTGCATGGTCTGTCGGTTTGGGTGCGGTGCCCAGGGCGGGAGGCCACCAGGAGTCGTCCCAGGCGGAGGGTGAAGAGCCCAGGATGAGGACCTCCGTCTTGTCCGAGTTCAGTTTCAGGCGGCTGGTCGTCATCCACTCGGCTACCTCTTTCATCCCTTCGTGCAGGTTGGCTCTGGCGGCGGCGGGGTTGTTGGTCAGGGAGAGGATCAGCTGGGTGTCGTCGGCGTATGAGATGATGCTGAGGTGGTGTTTGCGTACGATGGCCGCGAGGGGGCTCATGTAGACGTTGAAGAGGGTGGGGCTCAGTGATGATCCTTGGGGGACGCCGCAGATGACTTCGGAGGCCTCTGACTTGTACGGTGGTAGGCGGACTCGCTGTGTTCTTCCGTCGAGGAAGGAGATGATCCATTCCAGCGCCTTGTCCTGGATTCCGATGTTGCTGAGGCGCCGTATTAGGGTGCGGTGGCAGACCGTGTCGAATGCTGCGGAGAGGTCTAGGAGGATGAGGGCCGCTGTTTCTCCTTTGTCCATCAGGGCTCGGATGTCATCGGTGGCGGCGATGAGGGCGGTCTCGGTGCTGTGGTTGGCTCGGAAGCCGGACTGTGAGGGGTCGAGGGATCCGTTCGTCTCGAGGAAGGCGGCCATCTGCTTGTTGACGGTCTTCTCGATGACTTTGGCTGGAAACGGGAGAAGCGAGATGGGGCGGTAGTTCTTGAGGTCGGTGGGGTCCGCTGTTGGTTTCTTGAGTAGCGCGCTGAGTTCGGCGTGTTTCCAGCTTTCGGGGAAGATGGCGGTGTCGAAGGATGTGTTGATGATGTCTCGCAGGTGGGGTGCGATGACAGCGTCGGCCTTGTTGAAGACGTGGTGAGGGCAGGGGTCGGTTGGTGATCCGGAGTGGATGGAGTTCATCGTGCGGATGGTGTCTTCTGTGCTGATCGGGGTCCAGACGTGGAGGGTGGTGGTGGGGGGGGTGGCAGGTCGGTCGTGGTGTGCGTTGGTTGGTTGTTGAAGCTGCTGTGTATGTCCGTGATCTTGTTGTGGAAGTATGAGGCGAGGGAGTTGCAGAGGTCTTGCGATGGGGTGATGTCGTTATTTCCTGCGCTGGGGTTGGAAAGCTCTTTCACGATGCTGAAGAGTTCCTTGCTGTTGTGTGCGTTGTTGTCCAACCGGTCCTTGAATGCTGTTCTCTTGGCGGCGCGGATCAGCTGCTGGCTATATGAACGCAACCACCCACTGACGCGTCTGTATAACACTAAGCTGGCTAAAATGCTAGCTCTGGACCTTCTCCCTTTTTCTTTTGTAGAAGGGGTTGGTTTTCTAGAATTAGTGGCAGCGCTCTGCCCTAAATGGAAGGTTCCTAGCCGGTTCTATTTTTCCCGAGTTGCGGTTCCAGCACTACATGAAGATGTTCTGAAGGTGATTGGGGCAGCTTTGCAGAAGAGTGCTGTTCACACTATACATCTGACAACAGACATGTGGACCAGTGGCGCAGGCGCTGATTACATGTGCATCACTGCACACTGGGTCTCTTTTTCAGGGGCTAAAGCAAAGCTAAACGCAGGTGTTGACCCGGAAATTGTTTTTAAAGCTGCTCGGAAACATGCAACACTATCCATGTTTGGTTTGTAGAAACGTCACACAGCAGAAAACATTTTGGATGTCTTCAACACAAAGGTCCTTGACTGGCTGTCCCCCAAAAAACGCCAGGTTGGTTATGTTTCCACGGACAATGGCTCCAATATAGTTAAGGCCATGCAGCTGGGTGACTATTTCAGAGTGCCGTGTTCGGCGCACTGTATAAACCTGGTTGTCAAAAAATTCTTGGGTGATAAAGACAGTGCAGCGTACAGAGTAGTAGAGACCTGCCGAAAAATGTGCAACCATTTCAGCCATTCTTTTAAGGCCCGGAAGCATCTGAGGAGCCTGCTATATGAACGTCAAATGCCAGTGAAAGCACTCATCCAGGAGGTGGTAACACGTTGGAACTCAACCTTCTACATGCTTGAGCGTCTGTATGAGCAGTATACGGTACTCGATCACTATTTCTTAACACAGGGTACAGCTCAGAAGGAGGACCTGAGGATGGGTGCGGCGCAATGGAACATAGTTAAAAGCCTGACACTCATGCTTCGTCCTTTTGAGTTCTTCACGCGTGCAGTCAGCAAGGAGGACTGTAATTTGGGAAAAGCTATCCCATTGTTGTACATGCTGGAGCACCAACTGAAGGAGGCGTGTTCTGTGTTTGAAAAAGATTAAAACAACCAAGACCCTTTTGTTCTGGCTGAGAAATTATTAGAGCACCTACAAGGTGATGAACGTCTTAAAATGATCCACTCAAACCAGCATTACATTTGTGCTACTATTCTGGATCCACGCTACAAAAAGGCGCTGGCAGGCCAAGCATTCTTTCCTTTTGCTGATGAAGATGTTACAAAGTACAAACAGTGGATAGCCTCCTCAGCCAAGAGGTTTGAAAGAGAACAGCAGAAAATTGAAGGAAAAGGCAGAACATCAGCATCAGCAGGCCATCCCCAGTCAAAACAATCCACTTCTGCACCTGTGGCTGCGGCACAAGTGACCTCTCAGCCGTTAAAGAGACCGGCAACCGGATCATCTGCACCACCAGACACAACAGTAACATTGGAGGCTGAAGAGGATTGGCTAGCTCGGCTTGGGTTTGGTTCTCAAAAGGTCACAGCAACAGCTAAGCAAAGTGGAGGAACCTTGGAGGAGAACCTTGATTCGATGGTCAAGGACTATCTGAATGACTCAACAGAGGTCTATGTTAATGCTGACCCATTGGCGTATTGGCATGGGAAAAAAGAATTGTGGCCACAGCTCACCAACCTGGCTTTAAACTACTTGTCTTGCCCACTCGCAAGCGTGTCTTCTGAACGCGTTTTCAGTGCTGCTGGTGGCATTGTAACTTCCAAACGGAGCCGCCTCTCGCCCAAAAATGTGGAGAGGTTAACAATGATCAAGATGAATCAGCACCTCATACCACCAGATTTCAGAGTACGAGAAAGCGCGCCGGATGAAGACGAGGTGGCCAGCAACATAGATGAGGGAATTTCTTCTCTGTCAGGTGACACTGAGCTCACCCTGCCTGAATTCGCAGAGTATGATGATGAAGCCTTATTCTCATTCATGGACCGTGATACCGAGCCCTGAAAATGAGACAACGAATCAATAACTTTCTTTTTCGTCCTTATTCACTTTTATTCCTGTGTGTCTGTCTTTCTTTGTTGTGCACAGTTAATATAATTCAAACTTTAATCAGATATTCACAAAAACAAGCCCATCAGCAGAACTGTCTTCACTTGTTTGCTAATTGATTTGAAGGTGCCGCAGTCTGCATTCCTCAGGTTCACAAGTTCAGAAGAACATGCTCCTCTATCCTCCTCCTCCAGACTCCTATTTCCATCAAAGCAGAGGGCTGGTTTACGCCCAATGAAGAAAGACTCAGCACTTGTGGGGGTGTTGTTCTACCTCTTTGCAGGTGAGTTGACGGCTCTGGGGCCATTGCTGGGAAGCTCTAATATCGGATAAAAGTGGTTTGGACCAAATCCGAGGCGGAAATTTTTTTGTGTTTTTGCTGACTTGCTTGCCTTTGAGGTGCTCTTAGGGGGGATTCCGTCTGTTTGTGGGTGAGTTTCGGGGTATGTCAGCACTGCTGGGACACTCTAATCTTGATTGCATTTGCTTTTCAGGAAATCCGTGGAGGCAAACCGGAATTATGGCAGCACGTTTGGACCGAAGGCCGAGAAATATTGTAAGTAGGAGATGTTGCTTTTGGCCTGTTTGGGGGTGTTATGCTTTTTGGCGGGTGGGTTGGTGGGTCTTGGGCCATTCCTGGGAAGGTCTAATACCGGGTAGAAGTGGTTGGGACCAAATCTAGGCCGATTTTTTTTGTTGTTGCTATTTCTGACATTTTGCTCAATGTAGCGTTTTCGGGGGCCTGTTTGGGGGGCTTCCTGGTGTTTGTGGGTGGGTTTCGGGGTCTGGGAGCACTGCTGGCTATGGATACTTTACTTTGCAAGAGGTTTGAAGAAAATCCATGGTGGCAGAGGGGAGTTAGGGCCTAGCTGCAGAGCGCGCACGGAGTGATTTTGGAAAAAATGACTAAGTCCCCATTTTTGTACTTTTGCTCTTTGGCTGTTTGGGGGTCTTCTACTCGTTTTCTCCTGGGTTGACGGCTCTGGGGCCATTGCTGGGAAGCTCTAATACCGGATAAAAGTCGTTTGGACCAAATCCGAGGCGGAATTTTTTTTGTGTTTTTGCTGACTTGCTTGCCTTTGAGGTGCTCTTAGGGGGGTTTCCGTCTGTTTGTGGGTGAGTTTCGGGGTCTGTCAGCACTGCTGGGACACTCTAATCTTGATTGCATTTGCTTTTCAGGAAATCCGTGGTGGCAAACCGGACTTATGGCCTAGCTACGCAGCGCGTTTGGACCGAAGGCTGAGAAATATTGTAAGTAGATGTTGCTTTTGGCCTGTTTGGGGGTGTTATGCTTTTTGGCGGGTGGTTGGCGGGTCTTGGGCCATTCCTGGGAAGGTCTAATACCGGGTAGAAGTGGTTGGGACAAAATCCAGGCCGATTTTTTTTTGTGCTATTTCTGACATTTTGCTCAATGTAGCGTTTTCGGGGGCCTGTTTGGGGGACTTCCTGGTGTTTGTGGGTGGGTTTCGGGGTCTGGGAGCACTGCTGGCTACGGATACTTTACTTTGCAAGAGGTTTGAAGCAAATCCATGGTGGCAGAGGGGAGTTAGGGCCTAGCTGCAGAGCGCGCGCGGAGTGATTTGGGAAATTTGGGAAAAAATGACTAAGTCCCCATTTTTGTACTTTTGCTCTTTGGCTGTTTGGGGGTCTTCTACTCGTTTTCTTCTGGGTTGACGGCTCTGGGGCCATTGCTGGGAAGCTCTAATACCGGATAAAAGTCGTTTGGACCAAATCCGAGGCGGAACTTTTTTTGTGTTTTTGCTGACTTGCTTGCCTTTGAGGTGCTCTTAGGGGGGTTTCCGTCTGTTTGTGGGTGAGTTTTGGGGTCTGTCAGCACTGCTGGGACACTCTAATCTTGATTGCATTTGCTTTTCAGGAAATCCGTGGTGGCAAACCGGACTTATGGCCTAGCTACGCAGCGCGTTTGGACCGAAGGCCGAGAAATATTGTAAGTAGGAGATGTTGCTTTTGGCCTGTTTGGGGGTGTTATGCTTTTTGGCGGGTGGGTTGGCGGGTCTTGGGCCATTCCTGGGAAGGTCTAATACCGGGTAGAAGTGGTTGGGACAAAATCCAGGCCGATTTGTTTTTTTTTGCTATATCTGACATTTTGCTCAATGTAGCGTTTTCGGGGGCCTGTTTGGGAGGCTTCCTGGTGTTTGTGGGTCGGTTTTGGGGTCTGGGAGCACTGCTGGCTATGGATACTTTACTTTGCAAGAGGTTTGAAGCAAATCCATGGTGGCAGAGGGGAGTTAGGGCCTAGCTGCAGAGCGCGCGCGGAGTGATTTGGGAAATTTGGGACAAAATGACTAAGTCCCCATTTTTGTACTTTTGCTCTTTGGCTGTTTGGGGGTCTTCTACTCGTTTTCTCCTGGGTTGACGGCTCTGGGGCCATTGCTGGGAAGCTCTAATACCGGATAAAAGTCGTTTGGACCAAATCCGAGGCGGAATTTTTTTTGTGTTTTTGCTGAGGTGCTCTTAGGGGGGTTTCCGTCTGTTTGTGGGTGAGTTTCGGGGTCTGTCAGCACTGCTGGGACACTCTAATCTTGATTGCATTTGCTTTTCAGGAAATCCGTGGTGGCAAACCGGACTTATGGCCTAGCTACGCATTGCGTTTGGACCGAAGGCCGAGAAATATTGTAAGTAGGAGATGTTGCTTTTGGCCTGTTTGGGGGTGTTATGCTTTTTGGCGGGTGGGTTGGTGGGTCTTGGGCCATTCCTGGGAAGTGCTAATACCGGGTGGAAGTGGTTGGGACAAAATCCACGGCGAAAAGCCTTTTGGCACTTTTTGTAACTTAGGGTTCGTTAGCCCTAGCAGCAGGATTGCATGTGTTTCGGGGTGTTCTACATTTTTGCAACTGAGTTCTGGGGTCTTAGAGCACTAGTGAGAATGTGTAATTTTGGTTGCAAGTCATTTGAAGAAAATCCTGGGTGGGAAAGGGGGGATTTGGCATAGTTAAAGAAAGCCTTTGCCACTATTCTTAACTTAGGGTTCGTTAGGGTTAGCAGTATTTCGATTGCATGTGTTTGGGTGGGGGGGTTTTCGAGTCTTGGAGCGATGCTGGCTATGGATACTTTTGCTTGGTTGCTTGCAAGTGGTTTGAATGCAATCCACGGTGGGTAAGGGGGTATTTGGGCCTACTTTTACTTTCAAAGTACGTTTTGTCACCAGTTTTCTGCTAGGCCTCGTTTTTTGCGATTTGATTGGGGGTCTTCTACATTTTTGCGACTGGCTTTAGTAAGGGTCTGGGTGGGAGCACTGCTGGGAAGATCTAATTTTGTTCTAAAACACAGTTTACAGTACACCTAGCTTGAGGGGAAAGAACCGCTACATTAATTTGCCCATACTTATTTATCCTTCAAAAGGTGACTCAGACAGAGTACGCACTGTCAAAAATATTGTACTGTCTACTAGGAAAATCAAAGTGTGAGTTTTTGCACTCCACAGCCTACATACCTTATATTTATTTATCAGTGGTGTTGTAATATTATATCACTTCCTGTTTTTCGTTGAATATTTACAGGCCGGGTTTCAGTCTGTGCAATGGGGAAAAAAGGATGGAGTCAGGCTTCACATTAGCGAGCCGCAATTCAGCATCCGCCAGGCAGGGAGTGGACAGGGTGTCTTCTGGTCACCAACATTGATGGACGAAGCGTCAGATGGAATGGAGGAGTGCCGCTAATAAGAGGATTTTTTTTCTGCATGCAACTTACTTACCAAATTCAACAGGACAACTACAACAACATACAGATACAGTATCCATTGTGTTTTTCTAGGACTGTGACTGCATTTCTTGGATCTCTCTCTGCTTCTAAATAGATCCTTTAACACATCACTTAGTCCACTCCACTATCACATCTGCACCACACATAGTCATTTGTAAGTGCTCCTACGTAATTCGCAAGTCGCAGCACGCCCCAGCCCGTAGAGGACTGGGATGGCCCCAATGATGAAGCATGTCACCAAGGGGCAACCTTGGTGAGTGAGGGGACACCTAGAAAAAGAGCAATTTCTCATTTTCTATCTACTACACCTTCCAGACCAACCCCATTGAGTGTTGTGAATGGATTTATAGTGACCAGCAAGGCTCTCAGGTATCTGGCAACAGAGACCTTATGTTGAATATAGCTATCAATAATTCCACACACGCCCTGTACTGTCGCATTCTTTCTCCCACAGTTGTCGAAAGTACTACTTACTTTTCACTTACATGCATGCACTAGTGCATGCACTTTCAAAGATTGATGGATAGGTTTGTACCCAAAGCTTTGTTTATGTTCAATTGTTCGTCCATGCTGTGCTTTTTTTACAGGGTGTCTTCTGGTGGTGACCAACATCGATGGACGAAGCGTCAGCTGCAATGGAGGAGTGCCGCTAATAAGAGGATTTTTTTTCTGCATGCAACTTACTTACCAAATTCAACAGGACAACTACAACAACATACAGATACAGTATCCATTGTGTTTTTCTAGGACTGTGACTGCATTTCTTGGATCTCTCTCTGCTTCTAAATTGATCCTTTAACACATCACTTAATCCACTCCACTATCACATCTGCACCACACATAGTCATTTGTAAGTGCTCCTACGTAATTCGCAAGTCGCAGCACGCCCCAGCCCGTAGAGGACTGGGATGGCCCCAATGATGAAGCATGTCACCAAGGGGCAACCCTGGTGAGTGAGGGGACACCTAAAAAAAGAGCAATTTCTCCTTTTCTATCTACTACACCTTCCAGACCAACCCCATTGAGTGTTGTGAATGGATTTATAGTAACCAGCAAGGCTCTCAGGTATCTGGCAACAGAGACCTTATGTTGAATATAGTTATCAATAATTCCACACACGCCCTGTACTGTCGCATTCTTTCTCCCACAGTTGTCGAAAGTACTACTTACTTTTCACTGACATGCATGCACTAGTGCATGCACTTTCAAAGATTGATGGATAGGTTTGTACCCAAAGCTTTGTTTATGTTCAATTGTTTGTCCATGCTGTGCTTTTTTTACAGGGTGTCTTCTGGTGGTGACCAACATCGATGGACGAAGCGTCAGCTGCAATGGAGGAGTGCCGCTAATAAGAGGATTTTTTTTCTGCATGCAACTTACTTACCAAATTCAACAGGACAACTACAACAACATACAGATACAGTATCCATTGTGTTTTTCTAGGACTGTGACTGCATTTCTTGGATCTCTCTCTGCTTCTAAATTGATCCTTTAACACATCACTTAGTCCACTCCACTATCACATCTGCACCACACATAGTCATTTGTAAGTGCTCCTACGTAATTCGCAAGTCGCAGCACGCCCCAGCCCGTAGAGGACTGGGATGGCCCCAATGATGAAGCATGTCACCAAGGGGCAACCCTGGTGAGTGAGGGGACACCTAGAAAAAGAGCAATTTCTCCTTTTCTATCTACTACACCTTCCAGACCAACCCCATTGAGTGTTGTGAATGGATTTATAGTGACCAGCAAGGCTCTCAGGTATCTGGCAACAGAGACCTTATGTTGTATATAGTTATCAATATTTCCACACACGCCCTGTACTGTCGCATTCTTTCTCCCACAGTTGTCGAAAGTACTACTTACTTTTCACTGACATGCATGCAATAGTGCATGCACTTTCAAAGATTGATGGATAGGTTTGTACCCAAAGATTTGTTTATGTTCACAATTGTTTGTCCATGCTGTGCTATTTTTTCTTGTCTCCCAAAACCTTTCCCAAAAACCCCAGTACCCATCCATTTTTCAAACCCTAACCCTCTTCCCCCGGGCTGTGTGGTTTTGATTGATGTGTGACTAAATTACAGCAATAAATCCACACACTTGCTGGGGAGGATAAGGTGATAGCAACAGGCTGGTGAAGAAATCCGAGGATATATTCTTCCTCTGCTTGACAAAGACCCATGGCTAATGTCAAAGAACTTCAACAGAATTAGTAGTTATACTTTACCATTTGTTAGGCTACAATGTGGCACTGTTCTAGTGTACTGTCACCTGCTATATTCTCTATTGTACCGTTGTATTGCTCAGGAGGACAAACCATATTTCATTTTCTTTTTTTTCATAGGCATGCAACTGCCACTGTGTCACACCACTAGTACCACCGCTATGAGGAAATTTTATCCGCCCAGGATCGCCAACCTTATTCGCTGTTTCCCCTGGAGCCAGCCCTGGGTCTAGCCCTACTTTAAAACACAAATTACAGGTAAGATAAGCGTTTGGTGGGAGGGAGTACAATGGAGTATTAGGAGAGACGAGAGACTGACGGTAGTACTGCTAAAGTCCTAGGACTCTTGAATTCACTTCACTTACTCTGTGAGAGGCACTTAGTGTTCAAAACATTTGGGCATTTACACTTAAAGGAAGAAAATGGAACTAAACTTTCAGGAAAACAAAGTTACTGTTAAACCCCCACCCACCAGGCAAGCAGTAAAAAACAGGTATGCTCAGATAAAGTTTGAAAAAGTATATTTATATCCCTAACAAAATAATCTCCCGCAAGACCCTCCCTAACCCCAACGGTTGTCCTTTAAAAGTCCCAAACCCAACTCCCGATTCCCACCCCCCAAAAGTCTCTAAAAAAGGGGCAAGGGACACTATGGGTGGATGCTGTTTACTTTTTGGGCCAGGGCATCATACTCCTGGCGGAGCAAGGCGTGCTCTACGCGGAGCCCCTCCAACACGTTTGTGAAGTGGTGGAGCTCCTGCTGAAGGCGGGACACCCTCAGGGTACTGCAGCGCAGGCGTGCCTTGCAGTTACAATGGCTGTGAGAGGCAGCTGTTGTCCTTGCTGCTCGGCGGTGGCGTTTGGCTTTGGCAGCCCGGCTCAGTCTGGCTGGAGCACTGTGCTGGGCGGCAGCCCGTGGGGGCACGGAGGCCGATGCAGACGACGTTGTTGTTGTGGTCGACTGCACACTTTCGTCGTCCTCCAGGGCCACCAGCCGCCGATATTCTGCAACAGTGGCAGCGATCCTCCGTTGCCGGGCCGCTCTAGCCAGCTCCTTCCTCCTTGTTTGTTTGGAAGGAGCATCTATACGAAGAAAGAAAGACATAGTCTGTAACCAATGCTCTTTAAGATTAACTCAATCATTCAGCAGAAATTTGTGTTGCAGTACAACTAGCAACTTGCAAGCGCATTACATAACTATTGAGGCCAGTATCTATCTAACCTCCCACTTCTTCATCCTTGCTCTAACATTAGTGGGAGTTTAAGGAACAAATTCTACGAGCACTATGGACTTCCATTGGAGTCGACTATGAAAGTACACCAGTCTTATTCTTCTTCTTGTCTCTTGTTTAGGAAAATTGGTACGTTATCTTCTGCAAGCCGGCATAATGCCAGCGCAGTGAACTTGCACCCGAGAAAAAGAGACGCACGCCATGATGAGTGACCTAGACTTGCGTTACTGTACCGGTCCAGTACATGCAGGTGGTGAAGCTCTTACTTTTCTATTACGGGTGGCACTGAGAATACTCTGTTACAAGGGCTACTGCTTAATTAATTTAACTTTCACCCTACAGTGCAAATGAGTACTAGAAATGGAAAAATGAAGAAGATAAATAATCTGATTATCTATCACTTCACATGGGATGTTTTTGCTTACATATGGGATGACTTTAGGTGCTTTGCTTTTTATTGAGTGACCAGTGATACATCCACACATGAATGACTGAGTACTACTAAACTTATTAAGAGAGGTAGGGAGTGGCCACCGTAATAACCGGATCTATGCTGTACTTGCAATACAAACTACTGCTACTATTGATGGTAGTATTTGGACAAAATTACAACTTGTTTTCCTTGCCTTTCCTACACTGGAACGGACGTGCGGGTGCTGTGTTACATGCTCTTCAAAGTTACACTTAGTTCATCCACTGACCGTCTACTCTCTCTAGATCATGGGTACTCACAAACTTTCTCTCAGGGGCTAAATTCACAGTGTAGTTTGTGGCCGAGGGCTGCACTGGTGGGGGCGGAGTCAGAGGGGGCGGGGCTAAAGCAAAACGAAAACTTGTGACCATGAGGTTGCACACAGGTCCCTGCAGCAGATGCCTTCATCCACTGAGCCACCGGACCCAGCATTTACATACATCTCTCTCCCTCCTGCCCTCCCTCTCCATCTCTCTCTCCCTCCTGCCCTCCCTCTCCCTCCCCCTCTGTCATCTCACTGTGTGTGTGTCTGTCTGTGTCAGCCTTCAGCCCGGGCTGAGACAGCTTCCTCAACGCGCACACACAGACAGCCACACCAAAGTACTTAACAGGTCTTTAAAAGACCATTAACATATTATTGAGGCTTTGTTTGTTGTAGCGCCCCTGCATCTCCACCCTGACAATCACTGCTCGCCCGGCCCCACAGAGCAGAGGCTTTGTTCTATTTCACCTCTTTGTGGCCCTGCATCTCCACTCTGCTCTGTGGGGTCCGGGGGAACAGTGATTGTCAGAGTGGAGATGCAGGGGCGCTAACAGGTGAAATACAACAAAGCCTCTGCTCTGTGGGGGCCGGGGGAGCAGTGATTGTCTGCAAGGTCTGCGCACCGCCAAGGAAGGCTTGCCGTGCCGCCACCGGCCTGCGGGCCGTACTATGAGTACCCCTGCTCTAGATACACATATGCTATCTAAGAGTCAGATAGTAGCATGATCCAGGTATATTATGGACACATACAGTTTCTGTGTCACCCACCCAGGCTGTTGTCCTTCAGTTCCACCAATCATTGCTTCATCATTCACCCAGCCATGCATCTCATATTCTTTCCTTCCCAGCCACGTCTTCAATCTCAATAAGTAAGGAATATATAGGAGCTTACCTCTGCCCGCCACCACCACCGTCTGAACTCTCACAGCCGGCACTGGAACCGCCGCATCCTCCCCTGAGGAATTGCCCTCCGCCTCTGTGTCGAGCACCACCACCTCCGCGTTGGCCCCGCCACCAGATGTTCCACCTACAAAGTACATTTAAGAATGTTAGAATAAACCACTCATTAGTATTTGGTCTAGGAATGAAGACATGTGAAAACAATGTAATTTGTGACTGTGTACTCTAAAGTAAAAAAAAATGTCCCTTTTTCCAGGGAAGGGTGTTGTCTTGCTGCACTTTTTGGCACAACTGATGAAGGCTGGCTTTTTAACACGCACCATTTTTCTCCACACAGACAGAAGATGGACTTCTAACAACAAGATCAAGTTGAAACAAGGTGAGAGCTCGGCTCGACCACAAGAAATGTCTTCAATTAATCGTCAGCACTAACCACTTTTCCAGTCTCAGTTAAACGTTTAGTTTTTTTATTATGACTTCATTTTAATAAATGTGTTTACTTTTATTAAAGCTTTTAAACTTAAATAGACTCTGTGTTTTTTGGTCCAGACTGGAGTGACTGAGCGAAAGGTTTTGCAATTTTTGCAAGCATGAGTCCGTGCCTCTGACACTTCTTGACTCTGACTCCGTACTCTTGAGCTACGTTGGATAATCATCATTGGGGATCAATCATGGATGAATTCGGGAGGTAAATGACTGTGCCACACTATGTAGTCACTCAGTAAGGACATTGGGGGTTCAAAGTCTGTTATCACAGAGGTATGTGGAAACTCTAACAGCGCCTATTATAATTGATAAGCAATGCACTATTTATTGTCCATAGTTGTTTCTGCAGAAGAATTGTCCCCTCAACAGTAGTGGTATGGACTATGGATTGTCCTCCTATCCAAACCAAAAGGTAGTATCTTATTCTTTCTTGGTGGTCATTCACATTTTATAGTTGGGAATTTTCAAAGCAGATAGAACACTTCAAAAGACATTATGGACAATCCCAGAGGACTGCACTGCACTAATTTGATAGAGCTATTGCTGACTAGAATGGGAGTTTCGCCAACCGTGCAATCTTAGTTAGCTACACAGACAGACTAATAAGAATATTCTAGTAATACCACAGGGAGTCATAGTAGAGGCAGGATAAGAATTTAGATACAGTCTACAAGAAGATCAAAGACGATTTTGAAAAAATCAAATGAGGAACGCTAGGAAAAATAGGTAGTAGTCTAAAATGAAAACTTACTGGGGCCAGCAAAGGAGCCCTCGCCTGCCCGATCCTGGCCCTGTTCAACAGCATCCGCCGCCTGCTGCTCCTGTGTCCCCTCGCCCCTGGGGGGAGCTGACGTACAACATGAAAGAAAGAACAGAAAACATGGATGATTGTTGCTTGTCAATGTCAACCAAATCAAACATTTCAAAACAACAATAACAAAATATTTCCGCGAAATTATATTGATTAGGGTTAGTTTTCATTGATTTGCGGACCTGCGACTTCGAAAGTCACGTAACTCACTAAACAAAGTACTGAAAGGTTCACCTAGGACTGGCAGGCAGCAGTCCGCAGGCAAGACGCAAAGTGACAGACAAACTCCATTGTGATTTCAGTCAGATCAGTGACAACACTAACAGTTGCCTGCTACATAACCAGTCATTTAAATAGTCAAACTATCAATCCACCGCCACTATTTTTCTTATTGTCAGGGGTACAAAGGAAGGGGCAGATTTAAGCCCCTTGCGGCTCTTTTGCTCCGTTCTTGCGTGACTTTTGTGACGCAGCAGCTAAACAAAAGAGGCGCCATGGTGCGGCGTATAATATTATAACAACGTGACGCATTTGGGAGATGCATCCCGTTATAAAGCCCTGCGCCATCAGGGGGCGTCCCGGCGTAAGGGAGGGCATTCCTGCGCTGGAACACATCCTAAAAGTGGCTGAGGGAAATCTACAAAATTTCAATCAGTCACCTTTAGGACAATGATGCGTCACACAAACCCTGCACCTGCTTGAAGCAGACGTACGGCTTGACCCAGCATTGGGGAGATAGGGTACCCCAGAGCATTGCTGGAGCTGCGCCATCGTTGCGACGCAACTCCAGCAGTAAAGCTTCGGTGACGTTTTGGGCCCATGGTGCGCCCCATTGCAAATATGGCGCACCATGTTTGGTGGTGGTAGCGGGCCGCACAATTACTGGCGCATCCCTGCTACTTTGCAGGGATGCGACGGTAATTGCAATTCTGCCCCTTAGGGGCATACTTACTTACGCGTTCTGGCGCATATCCAGAGATGCGCCAGATCAAATGCGTCACGCAAAACTACCCTTGCGACATGGCAAATGCGCCTCATTTACAATGCGGCGCGCCCTGGCGCAAGGGTAGGCACTTGCGTGACGCATCTCGTCACGTAAGAGCGGCGCATCGCTGGAGTCACGTTGCCAACGCAATGCAACTCCAGTAATGCTCAGGGCCACCCAATACTTAACATGCTGTGTCAGTCCTTACGCCTGCTTCAAGTAGGCATAAGGAATTGAATTGACGTAGCAGCGTCGCAGAAGTGCCTGCGTTAAATCTTGTAGATTTAACGCAGGCACTTTTGCGAGGCGCACAGCCGCAGGACCGCCCACCCTGAATACTAGGAACGCACCCATTGAGGCGCAGGCCCATGGCTTTATAACGTGACGCATCTCCCTAGATGCGTCACGCTGTAAATGACTCGCAGGGATGCGCCACGTTTACGCCGCTGTTGCGTCACGCAAGGCAACGTAAACGTGGCGCAAGTGGCTTGTAAATGTAATCTGCACCCTAGTGTCTAGCATTACGCTGTTCTGTAAAGTACACTCATACATAATTGTTACTCAGGCCAATGAGACCACAAAATAGAAAACAAATAAGCATAGTAGCAACGCCACTGAGAAGGAGAGCAGTGCACCTGAAATGCACAGAAGAATTTGAAATATAATTTAACTACAATGTAATCGTCAGCAGCATTATTGGCTTGCTCCATGTAAAAAACAAATATTTGCAATACAACAACACAGAGCAGGAGAAAACATAGTAGTGAGTGATGAAATAGCTACTACTACTCACCAAGCCCGGGGATTTCCAAGCCGAGCTGGTCCAGCAGGTCACGCTCCCTGTCCAGGACATCCGTCCAGCGGTGGGTGACCTGGCTGTAGGTGCGCTGGACCCCGGAGAGTTGGGACATGGCCCAGCACACCTTCTCCCACCGCTTCCGGCGCTCCCGGATGTTGCAGCCGGCCGCGATCCTGCCGCCTCCCGCGATGGTCCTGGGCAGGCGGCGCTGGATGAAGTAGACCAGCGCGCCCACTTCCTTCGGGCTGAAGATGTCCCGTCGGGTCACCTGCTCCCCCCTCAATCGCCCGCATGCTGTCCTGGCACGGGGTCCAGGACTCCTCCTCCCCGCCGCCGCTGCGTCCCTCAAGTGCCTGGGCAGCTTCACGGCGCCTGGCTTCACCATGGTCTGGGCAGGTAAGGTAGGAAGTAGAAAATTAAGAAGGAATAGGATAGGGAAGAAGAAAAGAAAAGAGTTTAAAAAGTAGTTTAAAAGTAAACAAAAATAGCAGAAAAGACAAAAATATACAGCTAGGAAAAGAGAGGGATAGATAAGAAGCAAAATCGTTTGAAAAAAAACTGAAAACAAGCAAAGGATGGCAAAGATAGCAAGAGGATAAACACCATGCCCAGACACAGGAAATGAATGAAAAACAAGATGGCCGCCCGTTCACGAGCGCGAAAGTAAATTTGCACGCAATTTTCCTCGCGATCTCGTGCGAACTTGTACTCGCAATGCGCTTACCTCGCAAGATTATACGTGGCGGGCGGAAACGGAAATACGTCACGCAAACAAAATGGCTGCGCCCGTACTCGACCTTGGGGTAAATTCGCGTGCTGCGCTGCAAGCGGCTCGCGAATACTGCAAAAAAACTCGCGAAATAACACGCTGCAAAAAAAATATAAAGCTCATTCGCACGAATTGGCGGCTTCCGCGGTCGGTTTCGCACGACGCCGAGCCTCGCAAATAGCGCGAAATTACCGAAGAACGATTTTTGCAAAAGCAAAACAAATGAGCAGGTGCAAAAGGTCAATCTCATGATTTGTAACGATTCCCTGTTGTGCTTCCTGAGGGGGCCCTCCAGAATTCGGTTGCCTGCTTGCAACAATTGTGTGACCCTGCTATGACCTTAACTGTATGCCACAAAGGTCCTGACTCCTGATTTACAGCTAAGGGAGCAGGCAAGCAGGTGCCAGGCTGGAACTCCAAATTCAGTGACACATTAATTAGCCC
Organism: Lissotriton vulgaris; assembly: GCF_964263255.1. NCBI lineage: Eukaryota > Metazoa > Chordata > Amphibia > Caudata > Salamandridae > Lissotriton > Lissotriton vulgaris. The sequence goes on from NC_141696.1 coordinate 720,713,851, forward strand.
CTAATTCATTATTGTCAGTTGGGGCAGGGCAGGTGTTGTTAATAAACTAACCCCAAATTAATTCATGTCAGTTGAAGCAGGGCAGGTGTGCTTGCTTTTCCCCCCCATCTTCTACAGTGATGATGTAACAGAGGGTGGCATTGATGTAACAGAGGGTGGCATGGGTCAAAGAGAGGGTGGCAGTGATGAAACAGAGGGTGCTGGGGAGGCTGTGATGATGAACCAGACGTAGAAACAACATAGTCGCGACCATTGCGAGCCGATAAGTAAGTTCGCAATTGCGAACTACTACCAAATCCTCGCGAACTGGCAGAAACACTTGCGAACACAAAAAAAAAATCCGCAAATTCGCGGGAATTTGCGGATTTTGCGGATTGCGAGTTCGCAAATCCGCAAAATTCGCGAACGCAAGATTCGCAAAATTCGCCCATACTTAGTCATTACAATGCATAATCCATTACAACGCAATTACTATTCTAACTCTGCTGGGGGGTTACTTTGGGAAATGCATAGTAATGGATAATGCGATGTAATGACGCGCTGTAATGGATTTCGTGTTGTAGAACATTTGTTGTAATGAAACGCGTTGTAACGCGTGCGTTGCAAATTATGTTTCCTGACTGAATAGTGTAGTATGACGGACAACATTAGTGCACCTGTATAATAAGCAAAATAGCTTTTGCCTATTATAGCTGCACAAGGCATGTAGAAGTAGATATTCGTCATTCAGAAGAGCACACACACCTTTAAACGTGACAGACTGCACTTTCCATACGGCCTACTTTACCTGCACCTTTTCCAAAAAATTATACAAATTAGCCTAATCTCTTTCTCTTGCAGCTTCAATAATCACCAACTTCTCAGAATGTTGTACCTACCCAAATATAAAACAGCAGCCATTCCCATGTCACTTCTTTTAAGTCTCACCATGTTTCCGAAGGCAGAAATACGCGTGTCTGTGCCTTTTACTAGTGACATGATACATAAAAAGAAACATACAATTAGTTGAATACCTGTGTTTCAGACTGCAAGCTCTCTAAATGTGTGTACAAGGAGATGTATATATTCCTTTCTGCTCATAATCCAGGGTATTGAATAGTCTATTTGAGGGGCTTTATACAACCTACATATGTAGAATGACAGAGCAGAACTGAGAGGATTTGTCTACCTGTAGAAGAAGCTACCAGCTTCTTCAGCTAGCATTTTCAGATGGATAACCCATTTGAGAATACATGTGCAAGTAGACACATACCTCAGTCACAAGAGCACGCAAACCACCTTACTTTTGTCTTGCAGATTCACTATTCATAGACTGCTCAGAATGTTGGCATTAGCCACATTTAAAACAGCAATCCTTCCCATGTCACTGTTGTAAGTTTCACTTTGTTTCTGAAGGCATGAATGCGTGTGTCTCTGCCTTTTGCAAGTGACATGATACATAAAAATAAACATACAAATAGTTGAATACCTGTGTTTCAGACCACATGCTCTCTAAATTTGTGTACAAGAAGGTGTATGTATTAATTTCTACTCATAATACAGACCACATTGGCACAAAGTTTTATAGACTGGGATGCAGTTTAGTACATCTGTCAGCATGTTTTAAACATTATTTATTTTCTACTACTTTCATTAGAAACTCAGGAAGCACACATATTAGTATGCACAGCCTATTTCAATTTTCATTCAGTACAATAAAACAAACTACAATGCACATTTGTACATTTGGTAGCATTTTTCAAACATTACATTTCTCTAATGCTTTGCAAGCTTTATAAATAATGCATTACAAAGTTGAAAATATCATTACAAACACTGAAGCACTCCTATGTAATACATAACACACCTTACACATTTGTGAAATACTATTGCAGAATATAAAAATGTCAGACACTCCTACAAGATTTTCCTTCCCACATAATACATGTGGTGCACCACTCTCAACAAGGTAAAAACAGTAATGGCAAACTTTCCCTCTCTTTTTGCATACAAATTAATGTAATTAACACATTAGAATGCTCCCTTCAGTTTTCAAAATCTAAAACCCATTTCTATTGGTTACACATATTAACCCTTTATTACTCTCTTTTAAAAGTACCCAATATGCTTCTGTAATATATTGGAGTCGTCACTCCACGACGGTGCTGCAGTTCAGTGTTGCGATGGAGCCTCAAACCCTTAGTAGATTTTAAAAACCTATTTCCAATAATACAAGTATTATTTTTTAAGAACACACCACTTGTAAACATAGTACTGATTTGGGAAATCTTACTTTAGTAGCATATCACTTATATATAACTTAGCATTTCATATTTTAAAACCACAGTAAGTTTCACTCCTTCCCCCATTCTGTTTAATCCTAGTTTCCATAGTAAGACTTTCTGCATCATTCAACTGTACCAGCAGGCCGCAAGTTCACCATATTTTCAAATTGAGCACACTAGCTTACAAATACAAATAGCAGGTGTGGTTGACTTTTGCTAAATATTAACTTATTCTATCTATTGTACCTTTCAATCATTTTTCTATAACTAATCAGAAAGATGCTGGTTCAGCAAAGTAACATGCATCTTGCTCAGCTACATACATCTTTTGATTTCTTCCACACATCCCTTCAAAATGCTTACAGTATGGATTGTAGGGCAGAGCTATGTTTTCTGGAGCAAAAGGTATGCTGAACACAGAGGTATTGACATAGACCTAGGTTTGCAAGATGTGGATATTACATGGTTTGCACATAGAGGATTCAAGTGGCACCAATTGATGCCTTTGATTAAAACCTTATTGCATCTCAATGATTGCGCACTGCGGCGGCAATGACTTGGTACCATGACTGGGGTAGGATTGGAAATCCTAATGAAGGATACCTTTGTACAACTGCTGTTGCTTTTCCCTCACACTGTCTTTGTAAACTCTAATATATGCCAAAGACAAAAATGGAAGTGGTCAAATCAATTCTGTCCACAGATTGACAAAGCTAGGAAGCATGTTATAAAGCTGTTTCTGCTTACCTCAGAGACAATAACATAGGCTCTATCTACCGAGTCACAAGAAAGCTGCCAACACATCCTGATTTGAAGTATTGGCAGTCAATCAGATCTCAGACACAAGATCGGAAGGGTTCGCGGATCCTTCGTAGGGATATATGGATATCTGTAAATGTTTACATTTCTCAGGAACTACTGAAAGGATTTACACCATTTCATACAAAGAGTGCACTCTGTACCAAGAACTACATTTCTGCCAAATTTGGTGTAATTCCGTTAAGCAGTTCAGGCTGTAGCTGTGTCACCAGTTTCCTAGGAAAATTAACATGGATAAAAAGTTTTTGGGGACCCCTCATTTGTCTCATCCACCGCTTGACGAATCACCCTGACACTTTCAACACAGCAGCTGAAGTGAGCGGGCCATTAGTTTTGACAATTTTGTTAAGATTGGTCAAATGGTGCCAAAGATATTGGCAACAGAACAACTGCTTTTTGAATAGAAACATTCACCAGTAGGTAGTTATAGTTAGGACCTTGTTTCAATTCAAAAAGCGTTTTTTGTTTTGTCAATATCAGTGGAATTGTTGAGAGGTGGTCTGAGGCCACGCCCCTTTTTACAACACTCTGCAAACGCGCCTCTTGGTGCACTGATGGTGGAGCTATGAGGTCCTCTTGTGTCCTGAGGACCTCAGGACTAAAGTGGACTACATCCCCTGAGCAACAAAGCACCAGGAGGCATTTTTGCAGAGTTGTGTAAAAAGGGTACGTGGCCTGAGACCACTCTCAGTAATCCAGCTGTGTATGGCTTACTAGAGGTAACAGGAGGGCTAGTTGGCCCCCATAGACCCTCAAGAGGCAAGGGGAATTTATCCTCCAACAAGAGAGCGCCAGGTGGTGGATAAAAGGGGCATGGCCTGTGTCCACCTCTAAGCAATTCCACTATCTGGGGCTTACTGGGGGTATCAGGTAGGCTAGTTGGCCCCAAAGGACCCACAGCAGTGTAGGAGATGTTAAACCTCTTCCTAGAGCGTTCCAGGGAACGTGTTTGCAGAATTGTGGGAAAGGGGGCATGGCCTGCTATGAGTACTTACCAATGCTGCTGTGTGGGACTTACTGGAGGTAATAGGAGGTGTAGTTGACCCCCAAGGTGGCCAACTACACCTCCTGTTACCTCCAGTAAGTCCCACACAGTGGTATTGCTAGGAGGTCTTTGGAGGCCATGTCCCCCTTTCTCAACCACTCTGCAAACGCTCCTCCTGGCACACTACAAGTTGGGGATGAAGTCCGCTTTACTCCTGAGGGCCTTTTGGGGCCAAGAAGCGATCCTGGTATCTCCTGTAAGTCCTACGCAGCAAAATTCCCGAGCCCTGGTTGGAGGCCCAGTCCTCTTTCTCCACCACTCTGTGGTAAATGAATTCAATATTACCTCATCTCAGAACTTCCATACTTAATAATCATGATTTCAGTCAAAGCAAGGAGAGGAGTCTGTGGTGCTCGAGTAAAAAAAAGGGTCCAGTAACTCGAGTTAAGGGGAGAGCTCCAGCACCAAGCGGGTACAGGAGTGGTCTGCAGCTTTATTCACACATCAGAATATTTATACAGTTTTCAGTCAATAGGCATAAGAAGAAAAGAGAAGTGACAAGAAAAAGGGAAGTGACAAGCAGTAATTTCCAACAGATGTGTCAAGGTAGGGGCGTGTCTTGTGTCTCGTGAGAGGGAATGTGATGTGTGGAAATGTGTTCTCTTTCAGTTGAAGGCCCTTACTCATTCGGGGGTTTATCTCTGGCTTAGAGTCAAGAACAGGAACCATCTTGTGTAAAACAGGAACTATATTGCTGGTTCTGGGAATTGGCTGAACCACAAGAGTCAAAAAGAGGATATCTTGTGTAAAACAGAGACCATCTGCTCTCTGGCTTGCAGTCAAGGACAGAAACTATTTCTTAAGACAGGAACTGTCTGCTGGTTCTGGGAATTGGCTGAAGCACAGGAAGGGGCGGTCAATGAACTAAGATGCCAGGTGCAGGGTGTCTTACAGTTAAGAAAACAGGAACCATCTGCTGCTGGTTCCCAGAATTGGCAGAACCACAGAAATGTGTGGTCAATGAACGGGGGTGGCAGAGGCAGGGTGTCTTGCTTGTGGGTCTGAAGACAAAATGGATGTCACACAAAATGGGTGCTTGTCTGAATAAAGAAATGGCTGTCAGGTAGAAACAGGGAAATGATGGGGCACAATTGTCATTTCCACATTCCCTCCTTGCCCCAGAGTGTACCTACATTATATCTCAACTTGCATGAGATCATCTATACATTCTTGTAGCATCTTTCCCTTTCTCTCTGCTGGGCAAGTGGTTTAGGAATGCAGTTTGCAGCGCATAGACCACACAGGGCAGGACCTCATTGGATGCAAAGGCAGCATCCAGTTATTATCAGGAATATTATACCTGCTGCTGACAGCTATTGCCATCCCCAGGACGATATTATCTTCCAGAACCAATCAGACCATGTCCAAGTGCCAGGTTCTTGATGTAAACTTATGGCTTTCTTGTGTAATTTTGTTATTGCCGTGTATACAGATGGGGAATTATCAGGAATAAATATACAGCAGCTAGAGCCTATAGTTTTACATTCTCCGCCTCTGTCAGCCAGGATGATGACAAGGACAAGGCAATTTTGGAGAGTAACCAATCATATGGCGGACTGCTCCTGAGTTAAGCTCCCCAGGGCAGACGCCGTCTGGTTTACAACGGCCTCTAAGGTCCTTGTCAACCTGCGTATAAGCTTGCTGTTCTGTACAGGGCCAACAAAGAAGAAGAACCCTTTGTTAAAATCTGTATACTGGTCTCATGCGGTTTCTGTTTGGTCAACCAAGGAGGTATCAATCGTTCTTTTATGTCTGACATGGGGCACCAGGAGGTCTCGGTGGTAAGTGGATGGGGCCACAAAGACAGGGGTTAACAGGAATGCTATGTAGCAAGTTCCCCCTCAGTTCAAGGGCAGCTGCACATAGGACATTTGGCCACAGACGAAATAAGTATGGCGAGGTGCTAGAAATGAGGACTTTCCTCTGTCTTCAAAACTTATAGTGGTATGACAGTCACTGTGCCCTAATGGAACAAAGGCATTTTTCTGGATGCACAGGTGTCCTTTTACTGGTGAGACCGAGATGGAAGGGGGACCAGCATTCTTTTTAGGTTTGGTATTTAACATCTTGTAGGACATGGTCATGTTCCCTTGCGTGTATTCTTCACTTTCTAGGACTGTACCTGTGGCCTGAGGATTTCCATCCTTATTTGGGTAACAGGCAGCATTAAGTACCTTGTTTAAGTCCCTCCAAGGCCACCCATTCTTGCATGAATTATTTCCGTCAGGTCAGGAGGTGGGGGTAGTATCGTCAGCTGTTATTAGGGTGAACCAGGCTTCACAAGTCCCATTATAGGAAAATGGAAAGGGGAAAAGCGGCATCCCTCCCTTTTTCTGATGAGGTGGGAGGCGGCCACATATCCAGCAATTTGTGCTATTGCTGGCCTGATGAGTGTAGTGTAACATCTGTATAAAGGTATTGTTTTGCAAGGCTAGTCTATGGGCTTGTTCATGAGGGGGTGGGTCATGATATGTGTGTTCCTGAGTGCTGTTGGGTGCATGAGAGGTGTGTGGTGTTGGAGGAAAAACAGTGTGGAGGTTCCAACCAAGACACGTCATAATGGTTATGAAGAAAAACAATATCATTAAACATATGATAGAACCACTACCCAAGTTCTTAATGTTCTTGTTTCTGTGTTTCATTCTATCTTTTTCCTACATAGTCAAGGTGTTTAAATCCATCCCCATGCTCCAACCGCTTCACCACTGGACTTGCGCCCAGTGGACTTAATTAGCCAGAGTCCGGTGGCAGACCTCAACTTTGATTTATATTCTTGTTGTGGGGTCAGTTCCAAGGTCACAAAAGATTGTTCTGTTACAATGTCACTAGGGTTGGCAGCGTCGCCGGCAACAGTGTCTCTTTGTCCAAAATATTTCCGGCAGTGACTCGCGTGTAGCCAGCCCTTCCTGCCTTTGACCTTCACCGCCGTCCGCGTGGTTAGGAGCGCGAGCTTTGGAGTCTTCCACCTGGGCTGAAGAGGATTGGTCCTGTCGAAGTTTCTTATCATCACCCAGTCGCCGGGTCAGATGGTGTGTTCTCCAGGGGCGGTTTTGTCAGGGAAGGCTGCAGCGACCTGTGAACGACAAGATTGGAGTGCAGACATCAAGGAAGCCAGGAAATCAGTCAATATTCTGCTGTCTACATCAGTAATTCTTTTAGGCATTGGCGTACCCCACATATTTGGTGGTCTGCCAAAGACCACCTCATACGGAGATAGACCAGTTCTGGAATGTGCTGCCATACGCATGTAGAAAAGGGCAACCGGTAAGGCTACCATCCAGTCCTCGCCTTTGTCTGTACATATCTTGGCCAATTTTGTCTTCAAAGTCTGGTTGTGTCTTTCTACTAGATCTGCTGCTTGAGGATGTCCTACACAGTGAAATTTCCAAGTGTACCCTAACAGAAGAGACACTTGCTTCATGAGTTCAGAGGAGAAGGGCTGGCCGTTGTCTAAGTAGATGACGCGGGGCAACCGATATCTCGGGAAATATTCTCTTACTAGTTGCTTAGCAGTTGTCGTTGCAGTGTAATCTGGGACGGGATAGGCTTCTGTCCATCTGGTCAGAGCACATACTACAACTAGCACATACTTGTGACCTCTACATCTCTCCATCTGGATATAGTCCATTTGGAGAACTTCAAATGGATGGTCAGGGAGTTGGAATCCACCCTGCTCCACCTTTGTGCCTTTACCTGGGTTGAACTGATTACAATCATGCACGTTTTGACTTTTTGTTTGGCTGCAGCTCTCAAATGTTTGTTGTGCCATATGTTCTGTATGCTGTCTAACATTGTTTTTTCACCCAGATGCGCTGGTCCATGTATTGTGTTTATTATAACCTGTACCATAGCTTCCGGCAGAAACCATACTGCTCTTTCAGGTGTCATCCAACCCTGATCTGTAAGGACCCCTCCTTTTTCCTTCCATTCTAGCAGTTCCTGTGGTATGGTGTGACTTTGGACATCCTGGATGTCAGAAAAGGGGTCTCGTATTGCGTATTGGCGGTGTAGTATATTCAATTCTGTGTTTGCTGCTAATTTGGCTGCACTGTCTGCGGAATCATTTCCTTTTGATATTTCATAGGTTCCTTTTGTGTGTGCTTTACACTTTAATACTGCAACTTTCGCTGGTAACTGACTGGCCTCTAAGAGGGCAGTGATGAGTGTAGCATGCTGTATTTTAGACCCATGTGATGTGAGGAATCCTCTCTCTCTCCACAATGTGCCGAAGTTGTGTGCAACCCCGAAAGCGTACTGTGAATCTGTGTAAATGTTAACTGATTTTCCTTTTGCTAAGTGACATGCTCGTGTTAGTGCTATGAGTTTGGCTGCTTGTGCCGACAGTATCTCTATCTTGTGTGCTTCCAAGGTGTTTGTACCATTTGTGACGGCATAGGCTGCTGCTAGTTCTCCAGTGGGGAGTCTCATGCAAGAACCATCAACAAAAAGTGTCATTTCTGCCTTAGAAAGGGGAGTATCTTGTAAATCTGGTCTGGGTTTGGTCACTAAATCAATTATGTCAATACAATCGTGAAGTTGTTCAGTAGGAGAGGTCAGTGGCAACAGTGTTGCTGGGTTTAAAATGTTGCATCGTCTAATCTCAATATGTGGCTGAAAAAGCGTCATCTCATATCCGGTGAGTCTGGCTATTGTCAGATGCTGTGTTTGCGTTCTGTTTAGCAGAAGTTCTACAGCATGTGGGACCTGGACTATCAGATGATGTCCCAATACAATAGCATCGCTTTGTCTAATAGCTTGTGCAGAAGCTGCTACTGATTTTAAATATGCAGGTAATGCTTGTGCTACTGGATCTAATGTACTTGAAAAATAACCACATGGTCTATGTCTGTCTGCTTGAAGTTGGGTCAGGACTGATAGTGCTGTACCTGAGTTTTCTGTTACAAACAAGGTAAAATCTTTGATGTAATCAGGTGTTGCTAACACTGGGGCTTGACACATAGCCTTTTTAAGAGACTGAAAAGCTTGCGTGTGTTCATCTGTCCAGGGTAATTGTGGAGTAGCGCCAGCTTCGAGTGTTGTCAGCTGCACTAATGGTTTAGAAATGAGTGCAAATTACGGGATTCACTGTCTAAAATATGAGGTGAGACCAGCAAAAGCTCGAACTTGTTTCTGTTTTGTTGGTTGCGGTATTTGTTGTATGAGCTGGATGCGTTCCTGTGTAAGCTGCCTACCCTCCTTTGACAGCAAGTGCCCTAAGTATGCCACTTGCTGTAAACAAAATTGGAGCTTACCAGGGGAAACTTTATGGCCATTTGCAGCTAGGAATTCTAGTACTAGTAGTGATGCTTCAGCACATGCTGCGTCGGATGTGGCCGTAATGAGGATATCATCAACATATTGTAGTATGGCTGTATCCGTGGGCATTTGAATAGTATCCAATTGTCTTTTCAGCGCTTGGCTATATACACTTGGACTTTCGGTGAAACCTTGAGGAGCTCTTGTGATTTGGAAACTTCGTCCTTGTAAGGAGAAGCCGAAAAGGTATTGACTGTCTGGGTGAATGGGTATACTGAAAAATGCGTTTTTTAAGTCAATGACAGAAAAATGCGTTGCTTCTGCATCTATGGCTGTGAGTAAAATGGAGATGTCTGGGACCACAGGGTGTTGTGGAATGACACATTTATTGAGCTCTCTCAAATCCACCACTAGTCTGTAGACAGGTGGTGTTCCTGGTTCCACTTTTTTATGAACTGGTAAAACAGGGGAATTGCAAATGTTCGAAGTTGTTTCTTTAATCACACCTGACTGTATTAGGTCCTGAATAATTAACATTAATGCTTGTTCAGCTTGAGGTGGAATTTTGTATTGTCTTATACGTGGTAGTTGGGCTCCCTCCTTCAGTGTAACCTTGTGAGGTGTTATTTCCATACATCCTACTGTGGTGGAATCAGTGGCCCAAAGGGTGTGTGGCAAATCTTTCAAACGCTCGTCTAATTCTCTACTTGTGTAGTGGCCCTTACAATCTCGTAGAAATAATCTGACATCTTTAGGTGAGCAAACAATAATGGCTCCTAATTCTTTCAATGTTTTTATACCAAGCAAATTTTCTGGACATGAATTTGTCAATATAAGATCTGTAGTTGTCGTGAGGGGACCAACCTACAAGGGCAGTGGTTTTGACGTGGCGTTTGTCACAGGTTGTCCGGGGAAACCCAGAGAAATACTTTTTGAACCCGAGAGAGGAGCCTCTGGGACCTCTTGATGGCTTATTGTTGTTTTACTGGCCCCAGTGTCTAGTAGAAACTTTCTATCCTCCCCAAGAAGTCGGACCTCTATAAATGAGCCTTTCTGATCTACTGGGATGGGGATTAGGGGCAGTTTGTCATCTTCTCTCCCTGGGCAACATCATGAACAATCTGGGTAGTATTCAGTGTAGTCACTGTCTATAATGTTCATTTGGGCCATTTGTGTTGTCGGTGGAACTGAAGGTGTTGAACTGCCTTGGGAAACATTCTGTTTTGGCTGATATGGACGAGGCTGTGTCTTACCAGTAGCCAAATTGTGCTTAAGACAGGGCAGTCTTGAACGAAGTGTCCCGTCTTTTGCAATAATTACAAGTGGTCTTCACGTTTGTCTGGCTACCTGGTGTCTGTTGGCACTGGGGTGCAGTTTGGGCTACTAATGCTTTCGTCTTGGTGTCTTTCATGCGTTTCTTATCATTTTCTTCTTCATCCCTAATGCGATTTTGGTGATATTGTAGTATTTGTAACACCTGTGGTGGTGTATGTGCTTGCCAGGTACTTTCTACTTTTAGTACTCTTTCCTTAATAGCTGGCAAGGCGTTGTCTACTAATTTGGAAACAAACAGATGTGGGTAAGCTTAGCTTGTCGGCGTAAGGCCGCTATTTACCGCAAAACATTTTTCAAGTCTGGTTTAATAATCTCCTATGTCTTCACCATGTTTCTGTTTGCAGGAGGAAATGGTATCCCAGTCCTCCTTTTTCACTGTCAGTAACTGTGGTAGCACCTTTAAAATAGTGCCAGGAAGTGCTTTTAGTCTGTCTCCTATACCTTGACCTGCTACTCTAGTATTTTCGTCATTCTGAAGTTCGGTCCATCTAATGTGTTCACCTGCTACTTCTCAATCTTTTTCTCTTAGTTTGTCATATATACCCGATGGCAACAATAATTTCAGAATTGCTGTGATATCAGAAAGAGTATATGTTCCCATCATTAATACATCTCCTAATTCTTTAAAGAATCCAGCAGGATCCTTTGAGTGGGATAGAACCATCTCTTTTATCCTTAGTAACTCAAGTTTTGTCAAGGGTACATAAATAAAAACGCGTTGTAGCGCGCCATTCGTGTCAGCTCTGGGGTGGACCTCTCTCATGGGGAACTGGCGTGTTTGAGGAAGTCTATTAATTGGTCCACAAGTATTATTGAAAGATTTATATTCAGTCGTTTTCTGGTATTTCTGTCTAAAATCTATAAATGTGTTGAGAAAAAATGAACTATTGTGGAGGAACATGTTATCAGCGCAGTCAGACAGAAAATCTTCGAGTCTTGGATCATGTTTAAAATGAGTGTCATTGAGTGTGATGAGATGTTGTACCATGTAGAGACTTGCTAATCTTTGATGTGAGCGTGGTAATGCTAGAAAAAGTTTGGCTATGAGATCATTGTCATATATCTTATATTGAGAGACCCATAGGGTCACAGTTCTGGCTATTTCCTCCTCCACCGGTGTAAGCGGAGGTTCCTGGTGTAACCAGTAGTCTAATGCATTGGATGTATTTTCAAATAACTCATCTGGAGAGGACCGTTCAGAGTGACCTTGGAGGAATGTAGGCGGGGTGTTCGTGAATTAGGGGCGGAAGAACAAACGGGTAGGACTTTTTCAGTAGGTTCAGTAATTTCCTCCTCAAGTTTCTTATTCTCTTCATTTGTTTGCAAGTTTTGCAGAATACAGGTCAGCTTACGGGTGAACCTGTCTAGTGCATCATTTATAAGTTCTAGACTAGTGTGGTCGGATGCAGAATCTAATAAGTCAAAAAGTGAAACTGGTACATTTCTTTCCTCTGCTTGTATGTGTTTTATGAAACAGCAAAGGAGGAACCTATTCATGTTCATTTTTACAGGGTGTCATCTTCTTGTAGTCATAGCGTTAATGGCTCGTGAGTTCTCTCCAGTACGAAGAAACTCAGAGGCCACTTGAAGAAACGTGTCAATTGCTGGTAGATGTCTTATTTCTTCCCCGGAGTCATGAAGTATTTCACTTATTTGGCCCGCCTCCCCTGTGTTGCTCGGAGTCGGGTCATAGGGGCAGTCTGGAATTGTTTTACCTGGGTCTGGACATATGGCACCCCCTTCTGGAGTGAGAGGTGGTTTGTTATGTTGTAAAAGGGGTGGCAGAGGCAGAGGGTGTTGAATTACTGGAACCTCATATGGGGGTGGGGTATCTAAGAGGAAATTGGTGAAAGTATCCTCTGGTGATGGGGCGGTAGGTTGTGTCTTAGGTGGTGCAATGTTAAGGTTTTCAGGTGTAGATGGCAATACAGGATAAAAACCAGTAGAAATTGCTATTTGTTCCCTTTTATTCCTTTCACTAACTACTTCTTTCCCTATTTCTTGTAACAGTTCTTTCTTGGCCTGCTCTGACATTCTCTTACCCTTTTCAACTTTATGCAATTCCTTCTGTTTCCTCCTATGGGCTTCTTTTCTCCATAATTCCACTGAGTCACTTTGTGACTGGCGGACTCCCTTTTTCTTCCACAACTGTTCCTCTAATTTTATAATACATTCCATGTCAAAAGTACAATTTTCAGGCAATCTATATCTGTGTTCTAGGTCTTTAGTATAATCCACCTATAAATCACAATAAATAATTGCACCGACACCATGTTTTGCATACATGAAATGTCCTGGAGTATCCTGAGGAGGAAGGGGAATTTCCTTCTCAAGAATACTCCTTTTGGTTGCTATCTTACGTATTTTCGAGAAAATAGGCATGATGGCAAGACTTTTCAAAGATTTAGAATTGAGAGAAAAAGAAAAACAAATAAAACATATGTCTTTACCATACCCACGAAAGTGGTGAGTCCGTCTTTTATACTAGTTTAGCAGTCCTCACAAAATAAGTGAGAAACCAACAAAAACATGTATCTTTACTGCACCCACAAAGTGGTGAGTCCGTCTTTTATACTAGTTTAGCAGTCCTCACCAAAGATAGGTGAGAAACCAACAAAAACATGTATCTTTACCGCACCCACAAAAGCTGTGGGTTTGTCTTTATACTTTTCAGCAGTACTCACCGAAAAAAATAACTGGAAGGCCTCTTGAAGATCTTGAAATGCGCGCAGCTTCTAAGGTGGGACTCGCAGAACTTCGGACTCGTCTCTTCACAGGTTGGGCTCTGTTTCTGGACGTTCCGCAATGTTCCTCACCGCCTCGTGTGGATGCCGGGCCGCAGTTGGTCCCCCTCTTTGCCTCGAGGGAGTTAGCGGGAATTCCCCGTGTTGTGCACTTTGAAGTCCGTCAAAGGTCAGGAGGGGACAGTACCGGGTCCAATATCGCCGGCGTGTGGGGAAAAGGGAACGTCCCTATTTGGGCACCAATTAATGTGGTAAATTAATTCAATATTACCTCATCTCAGAATTTCTATACTTAATAATCATAATTGCAGTCAAAGCAAGGAGAGGAGTCCGTGGTGCTCGAGTAAAAAAAAGGGTCCAGAAACTCGAGTTAAGGGGAGAGCTCCAGCACCAAGTGGATACAGGAGTGGTCTGCAGCTTTATTCACACATCAGAATATTTATACAGTTTTCAGTCAATAGGCAAAAGAAGAAAAGAGAAGTGACAAGAAAAAGGGAAGTGACAAGCAGTAATTTCCAACAGATGTGTCAAGGTAGGGGCGTGTCTTGTGTCTCGTGAGAGGGCATGTGATGTGTGGAACTGTGTTATCTTTCAGTTGAAGGCCCTTACTCATTCGGGGGTTTGTCTCTGGCTTAGAGTCAAGAACAGAAACCATCTTGTGTAAAACAAGAACTATCTTGCTGGTTCTGGGAATTGGCTGAACCACAAGAGTCAAAAAGAGGAACTATCTTGTGTAAACCAGAGACCATTTGCTCCCTGGCTTGCAGTCAAGGACAGGAACTATTTCTTAAGACAAGAACTGTCTGCTGGTTCTGGGAATTAGCACAGGAAGGGGTGGTCAATGAACTAAGTCAATGGGTGGTCAATGAACTAAGATGCCAGGTGCAGGGTGTCTTACAGTTAAGGAAACAAGAACTATCTGCTGCTAGTTCCCAGAATTGGCAGAACCACAGAAATGTGTGGTCAATGAACGGGGGTGCCAGAGGCAGGGTGTCTTGCTTGTGGGTCTGAAGACAAAATGGATGTCACACAAAATGGGTGCTTGTCTGAATAAAAAAATGGCTGTCAGGCAGAAACAGGGAAATGATGGGGCAAAATTGTCAATTTTATTTCCACAACTCTCCAAACGCGACTACCAGCTAAAGAAGCATTTGTAATGTAATATGCCTTTCATTTGCAAGAGTTAGAGCTATTGGCGTTGTGAATGTAAACGTTTTTTACTAATGTTTTTTGGAGTGGCGTGGATGTACGTTGTGTGTAATGGAATTATGCGGTATGTTGTGCAGTGAAATTATATGGAAAGTCGGATTATGTGTTATGGAGAATAATTATGTGGTATGGTAGTCTGTGTTGTGGAGTGGTAACCTCAGGTTAAGTCTTCCTCATTTCCATAGAAACTAACTTATGAACTTAATGAGATATAAAAAGAAGGAATCACTGAGGATCACTTCTCGAGCTAGCCGGAGGTATGAGCAGGGGCACTGGAATTATGCGACTGTTTGGCTGCACCAACTTTGGCCGAATTATACATTTTCCGCATTAGCCACATAATCCATCATCTGCAGCCTAATCTGCAGATTTGAACAAAAAAGGCCTTGTTTCTAGCTAAAACGGCTCAAACATTACCAAAAATGCAGCGACAAGTGTTACTGCGTGGTGGAAGGTTCTTAGCAAACCTAGAATGGTCACCTGTTACTTATTGCTAAATGTGGGTGTTAAATTAGTACTAATGGTGTGCAAGCCAATCTTGCTTCTTTCTATGCCTATCATGCCTCTTTCTGCAATTCTGTTGCTTTTTTCTGCACCGTTCTTTCTTTTCTGCACTTCTCTTGCCTCTTTCTGGAAATCTCTTCTACTTTCTGTACCTCTTTTGCCTCTTTCTGTACCTCACTTGCTTCTTTGTGTACCCCTCTTGTCTCTTTCTGTACCTCTTTTGCTTCTTTCTGCATCCCTCTTCCCTATTTCTCTACCTCTCCTGCCACTTTATGCACCTCTGTTCCATGTTTCTTCACTTCTTGTGTTTCTATCTGCAACTCTGTTCCTTCTTTCTGCACTTCTTTGTTTTCTTTCTGCACCTCTCTTGTTTCTTTCAGTATCTTTCTTGCTTCTTTCTCCATACCACTTCCCCCTTTCTGTATCTCTATTCCTTCTTTATGCATGTCTCTTGCTGCTTTATGCATCTCTCTTGCTTCTTTTTTGTACCCCTTGTGCCTCTTTCTGCACCCCTCATGACTGTTTCTGCACTAATTTTGACTCTTTCTGCACCTTCGTTGCTTTTTTCTGCACTTCTTTTGTTTCTTTCTGCATCCCTCGTGCCTCTTTCTGCACCTCTGTTCCTTTTTTCTGTACTTCATTTGTTTCTTTTTGCACCTCTCGCTTCTTTCTGCACCTCTTTTACCTCTTTCTGCACTTCTCTTACCTCTTTCTGCAACTCTGTTCCTTCTTTCTGCACTTCTTTTGTATCTTTCTGCAGCTCTCTTGCTTCTTTCTGTACCCCCTTGCCTCTTCCTCTACCCCTCTTCCCTCTTTCTTCACCCCTGTTGCCTCTTTCTGCACCTCTGTTCCTTCTTTCTGAACTTCTTTTGTTTCTTTCTGTACAATTCTTCCTGTACCCCTTGTGCCTCTTTATGCACCCCTCTTACCTCTTTTTGTACCCCTCTTGTCTCTTTCTGCCCCTCCGTTGCTTTTTTGCCCTACTCTTGCTTCTTTCTACACCTCTTTGCTTCTTTCTTTACCACTTGTGCTTCTTTCTGTACCCTTCTTACCTCTTTCTGTACACCTCTTGTCTCTTTCAACATCTCTGTTCCTTCTTTCTGCTCTTTTTTTGTTTCTTTTTGTACCTCTTGTGCTACTTTCTGCACCCCTCCTGCCCCTTTCTCCACCCTTGTTCCCCCTTTTTGCATCTCTATTGCTTCTTTTTATACTTCTCTTGCTTCTTTCTACACCTTGGTACCTTCTTTTTGCAACCCTTGTGCCTCTTTCTGCATCCCCCTTCGCTCTTTCTGCACCCATCTTGCCTCTTTCTGCACCTCTGTTCCTTCTTTCTGTACTTCTTTTGTTTCTTTCTGCACCTCTCTTGCTTCTTTCTGCACCCCTCTTGCCTCCTTTTACACACTCTTATCCCTTTTTATATCTCTGTTGCCTCTTTCTCCACCCCTCTTCCCTCATTCTGCACCTCTGTTGCTTTTTTCTGCACTTCTCTTACTACTTTCTGCACTCCTCGTACCCTTATATGAACCCCTTGTGCCTCTTTCTGCTCCCCTCTTCTATCTTTTTGCACTTCTCTTGCCTTTTTGCGTACCCCTCTTGCCTCTTTCTGCACCTCTGTTGCTTCTTTCTGCATTTCTCTTGCTTCCTTCTGTACGCCTTGTGCCTCTTTCTGCAACCCGTGTGCTTCTTTTTGCACCCCTCTTTCTGCACCTCTCTTGCCTCTTTCAGCACTTCTCTTGCCTCTTTCTGCACCACTGTTGTTTTTTTCTGTACTACTCTTGCCTCTTTCTGTACCTTTGTTGCTTATTTATGCACCCCTCATGCCTATTTCTGTACCCCTTGTGCCTCTTTCTGCACCTCTGTTGCTTCTTTTTGCACCCCACCTGCCTCTTGCTGTATCCAAATTCCCTCTTTCTGTACATCTCTTCAATCTTTCTGTACAACTCTTCCCTTTTCTGCCCATCTCTTCTCTCTTTCAGCACCCCTCTTGACTCTGTCAGCACCCCATGTGCCTCCTTCTGTACCTCTCCTGCCTCTTTCTGCACCTGTCTTGCCTCTTTCTATACTTCTCTTCCTAATTCTGCACCTTTCTTGTTTCTTTCTGTAACTCTCTTATCTGTGTTATCACTACTCTTGCTTCTTTCTGCACCTCTGTTACTTCTTTCAGCACTTCTATTGCCTCTTTCTGCACTTGTTTTGTCTGTCTCTGCAACTATCTTGTCTCTTTCTGCATCCCTCTTCCCTCTTTCTGCACCTCTCTTGCCTCTTTTTACACCTGTTGCTTCTCTTTGCACCCCCACTTACCTCTTTCTGCACCTCTGTTGCGTCTTTCTGCACTTCTGTTGCTTCTTTATGCACTACTCTGGCCTCTTTCTGCACCCTTCTTCCCTCTTTCTGTACCTCTCTTGCCTCTTCCTGTACCCCTCTTCCCTCTTTCTGTACCTCACTTGCCTCTTTCTGTACCTTTGTTGCGTCTTTCGACTCTACTCTGGCTTCTGTCTGCACCCTTCTTCCCTCTTTCTGTACCTCTCTTGCCCCTTGCTGTACCCCTGTTGCCTATTTATGTACCGCTTGTGCCTGTTTCTGCAACTCTCTTGCCTCTTTCTGACATTCTCTTGTCTCCTTCTGCACCTCTGTTGCTTCTCTCTGCACTTCTCTTGCCTCTTTCTGTACCACTCTTGCCTCTATCTGCACCCATGTTCCCTCTTTCTGCACCTCGTTTGCCAGTTTCTGTAACTTTCTTGCCTCTTTCTGCTCTTTGCTTGCCTTATTCCGTACCTCCGTTGCTTCCTTATGCACTTCTCTTGCCTCTTTCAGTACTGATCTTGCCTCTTTCTGCACCTCTGTTGCCACTTTCTGCACCCTTCTTCCCTCTTTGTGTACCTCTCTTGCTTCTTTCTGTAACTCTCTTGCCTCTTTTTCAGTTCTCTTGCCTCCTTCTGCACCTCTGTTGCTTCTTTCTGAACTTCTCTTGCCTCTTTCTGCACTACTCTTGTCTGTTTATGCACCTCTGTTTGTTCTTTCTGCACGGCTCTAGATTCTTTCTGTACCTCTCTTGGAAATTGTGGCACCCCTCTTACATCTTTCAGCACACCTCTTTATTCCTTCAGCAACTCTCTTGTCTTTTTTATTACTTCTCTTGCTTCTTTATGCATCTCTGTTGCTTCTTTCTATATCCCCTGCCTCTTTCTGTACCCCTCTTCCCTCTTTCTGCACCTCTCTTGCCTCTGTTTACACCCATTGCTTCTTTCTGCACCTCACTTGCCTCTTTATGCACCTCTGTTGCATCTTTCTGCACTTATGTTGCTTCTTTCTGCACTACTCAGGCCTCTTTCTGCACCCTTCTTCCCTCTTTCTGTACTTCTCTTG
This sequence comes from Lissotriton vulgaris, assembly GCF_964263255.1. NCBI lineage: Eukaryota > Metazoa > Chordata > Amphibia > Caudata > Salamandridae > Lissotriton > Lissotriton vulgaris. Next base: position 720,732,393 of record NC_141696.1, read on the forward strand.
CCTCTTTCTGCACCCGTTCCCTATTTCTGCACCTCTTTTGCCAATTTCTGTAACTTTCTTGCCTCTTTTTGCTCTTTTCTTGCCTTTTCCTGCACCTCTGTTGCTTCCTTCTGCACTTCTTTGGCCTCTTTCGGTACTGCTCTTGCCTCTTTCTGCACCTCTGTTGCCTCTTTCTGTACCCTTCTCCCCTCTTTGTCTACCTCTCTTGACTCTTTCTGCAACTCTCTTGCCTCTTTTTCAGTTCTCTTGCCTCCTTCTGCACCTCTGTTGCTTCTTTCTGAACTTCTCATGCTTCTTTCTGCACCCCTCTTGTCTGTTTCTGCACCTCTGTTTATTCTTTCTGCACTGTTCTGGTTTCTTGCTTTTCTTCTCTTGCAAATTGTGGTACCCCTCTTATATCTTTTGGCACCCCTCTTTCCTACTTAGCACCTCTGTTGGTTCTTTCTGCACTCCTCTTGCTTTTTTGTGCACCCCTCTTGCCTCTTCCTGCACCCCTCTTCCCTCTTTCTGCACCTCACTTGCCTCTTTCTGCACCTTTGTTGCGTCTTTCTGCACTACTCCAGCTTCTTTCTGCACCCTTCTGCCCTCTTTCTGTACCTCTCTTGCCTCTTCCTGCACCCCTGTTGCCTTTATGTACCGCTTGTTCCTGTTTCTGAAACTCTCTTGCCTCTTACTGACATTCTCTTGTCTCCTTCTGCACCTCTGTTGCTTCTCTCTGCACTTCTCTTGCCTCTTTCTGTACCTCTCTTGCCTCTATCTGCACCCATGTTCCGTCTTTCTGCACCTCGTTTGCCAGTTTCTGTAACTTTCTTGCCACTTTCTGCTCTTTTCTTGCCTTTTTCTGTACCTCTGTTGCTTCCTTATGCACTTCACTTGCCTCTTTCAGTACTGTTCTTGCCTCTTTTTGCACCTCTGTTGCCACTTTCTGCACCCTTCTTCCCTCGTTGTTTACCTCTCTCGCTTCTTTCTGTAACTCTCTTGCCTCTTTTTCAGTTCTCTTGCCTCCTTCTGCACCCCTGTTGCTTCTTTCTGAACTTCTCTTGCCTCTTTCTGCTCCACTCTTGTCTGTTTATGCACCTCTGTTTGTTCTTTCTGCACTGCTCTTGATTCTTTCTGTACCTCTCTTGGAAATTATGGCACCCCTCTTACATCTTACTGCACCACTCTTTCTTCCTTCAGCAACTCTCTTGTCTCTTTTATCACTTCCCTGCTTCTTTCTGCACCTCTGTTGCTTCTTTCTGTGTCCCCCTGCCTCTTTCTGCACCCCTCTTCCCTCTTTCTGCACCTCTCTTGCCTCTGTTTACACCTATTGCTTCTTTCTGCACCTCACTTGCCTCTTTCTGCACCTCTGTTGCATCTTTCTGCACTTATGTTGCTTCTTTCTGCACTACTCTGGCCTCTTTCTGCACCCCTGTTCCATATTTCTATACCTCTTTTGCCCATTTCTGTAACTTTCTTGCCTCTCTTTGCTCTTTTCTTGCCTTTTCCTGCACCTCTGTTGCTTGCTTCTGCACTTCTTTGGCCTCTTTCTGTACTGCTCTTGCCTCTGTTGCCTCTTTCTGTATCCTTCTTCCCTCTTTGTGTACCCCTCTTGCCTCTTTCTGCTACTCTTTTGCCTCTTTTTCAGTTCTCTTGCCTCCTTCTGCACCTCTGTTGCTTCTTTCTGAACTTCTCATGCCTCTTTCTGCACCCCTCTTGCCTGTTTCTGAACCTCTGCTTATTCTTTCTGCACTGTTCTGGTTTCTTGCTGTTCTTCTCTTGCAAATTGTGGCACCCCTCTTATATATTTTGGCACCCCTCTTTCCTCCTTGGCACCTCTGTTGGTTCTTTCTGCACTGCTCTTGCTTTTTCCTGCACCCCTCTTGCCTCTTTCCGCAACCTTCTTCCCTCTTTCTATACCTCACTTGCCTCTGTTAATTCTTTCTGCACTTCTCTTGCCTCTTTTTCCACCCTCCTGCCTTTTTCTCCACCCCTCTTCCTCCTTTCTGCATCTCTGTTGCTTTTTTCTGCATTTCTCTTGTCTCTTTCTCTACCCCTCTTCCCTCTTTCTGTCAGGAGTCCCCCTTCCCCTTCGTTGCCAGCAGGATGGTAACGATTAGCGGGAATATGAACCCGGCAGTCGGGTGAACTACAAGGACCAGCAGGCTTAGCGCAGAGCATGCGGAGAGCACATCTGCCCATAAAAGACGCCCGCTACGGAGACCGGGCGTCGGATATTGAGACGATCGCCGGCGTGTACCTTGTTCTGGGAGCTGTAGAGACGCGAGACCACTGAGGTTTTCGGCCGCTTCTTAGCACTATGCCCTCCGTTGGGAAGTACCAGGACTGGTACTCATGAGGAGGACGGTTGGTTCTTGGTGTTCGCTCAGCATTGTCGGCTGAGAGGGTTTTGCCTAATGGTTACCTGGCAATTGATATTGTTATTTCTTTGTTATTTCATTATCAGGAGGGTGCTATTAACCCTTTCCGTGCATTCCTTAGACTCACTATTTACTAAACTGTGTTATCTTGATAATCACTTTACGGGACTACCAATAATTGTGGTATTTGCCTTATGGTTTAGTGTACCACACTTCACCAATAAAGATACAAGAACATTGCAAACTGTCTTATTTCTTATAGGTCACCCTAGTGTCATCAAACCGATCCTGAGGATCATAGGAAGATTACACAATATCCTACCTCCATATAATTAATCGTCCTCCTGGTCGGGTTGACGACACCATGGCCACGTTGGATGACGTCTTAGCAGCTTTGGCTGCAGTAAAGAACGAACTTTCTGCATATCCGCAGGAAACTGCTGATTTACGGGCCAGATTGGACACAATGCAAAGAAATTCTTTCAATGCCGGACCCGCTTCAACTGCCCCTCCATCTGCTGTGGTGGTGGAGATGCCTGTCTCTATTCCTCTGGCCACGCCTGAGAGATACAGTGGGGATTCCAGCATGGTACCGGTGTTCTTGACCCAAGTGGCCTTGCATCTTTCCTGTAAACCAAAGTCATTCCCCACCAACCAGGCGAGGGTGGACGCCCTTATCTCCTACCTGGCAGGAAATGCCACTCAATGGGCAGTACCACTGGTGAGCCGTGACGACCCTCTCTTGTAAAACTGATGGACTCCCTGAAGAGCGAAGGGGCTTCTCGGAGTCACAATTGTATCCCTTCCTTGCTACGCATGGATCGTGTGCAACATTAGCATCTGTTCACTACCATTCACGTTAGGGTTCGGGCGGACTGGATTCCTGTGGTCGCCATGGTTGATTCAGGGGCCACTGGTCAGTTCATGGATACGGAGGAGGCACATCGACTAGGCATCACTCTTTTAACCAAGGAGTTACCTGAGGACATGTATGCTGGGGATGGGCGTAAGCTGGTCACGGGACCTATCGGTCATCATACAGGAGAGGTCCCCGTAAGGTATGGGGGACAACACAGGGAGGAGATCGACTTCAGCATCATACGAGCTCCCCAGCACGGGATCATATTGGGATCGCCCTGGCTCCGGAAGCATAACCCCTCTATCAACTGGGAAACTTGTGAAATACGCATGAACTCCCCGTATTGCCTCCAGCATTGCGGTATAGCAGAGGATCACCCCATCCAGGATCGAGTCCCAGTACAGATGGTAGCCAAGGCGGCCGAAAAGGCGGTTGTTCCTCCCGTAGAATACCAGGACTATACGGATGTGTTTGATGATTTCCAAGCTGAGGTGCTCCCTCCCCATAGGATATATGACTGCCAAATCGACCTGGTTCCTGGGGCATGCGTTCCCAGTGGAAGACTACGCGCTAACGGAACCCGGAAATTACCTTTTGCGCTCTTACCTGGACAAACTTCTTGGTCTTGGTTTCATCAGGCCTTCTAAATCCCCGGTGGCATTGCCTCCATTTTTTGTCCCTAAAGCCAATGGAGAGCTACGGGCCTGTGTGGACTTGAGGGCTCTGAACGCCATCACTGTCAAAGCCTGGTACCCCTTGCCACTCATCAACGTAATGTTGGAACAGGTGAAAAAGTCCAAGATCTATATCAAGCTCGATCTCAAGGGGGCCTACCATCTCGTGCACATGAGGAGCAGAGATGAGTGGAAAACAGCATTTAAGACTAGGTTTGGGCTGTTCAAATACCTTGTAATGCCGTTTGGGCTCTGCAACGCCCCTGCGGCTTTTCAGTACTTCCTGAACGATGTGCTACGAAAAACTTTGCATGTATATGTGGTTGTTTACATAGACGACATCCTCGTCTACTCCGACACCATGGAGGACCATGTACAACACGTGTCAACTGTCCTACGGATACTTCGGGAGAACAGGCTGTTCTGCAAGCTCAGCAAGTGCGATTTTCATGTCACATCTGTGGAATTCCTAGGAGTAATGCTGAGTCCTGATGGACAGGAGATGGCGGAACGTAAGGTCAAGGCCATAAAGGAGTGGCCTACCCCTCAGTGTGTCAAGGATGTGCAATGCTTCATCGGTTTTGCCAACTTCTACAGGAGGTTCATGGATGGTTTCTCAGGGCTTGTGGCCCCTATCACTCAGTTGCTGAGAAAGTCTTAGTTGTTTGTTTGGACCCCTGAAGCGCAGGAAGCATTTGTTGCCTTGAAGAGAGCATTTGTTTCAGCTCCCGTTCTTGCCCATCCAGACCCCGAACAACCATACATGGTGGATGCAGACGTGTCAGAAGTGGCCCTGGGGGCCATACTATCGCAGAGGCATCCAATCACGGGTCTTCTGCATCCGGTGCCCTTCATGTCCTGAAAGCTGAACGAGGTTGAGAGGAATTACCACATCGCTGAGAAGGAACTGTTGGCTATAAAGGACGCCTTCACGGAGTGGAGGCATCTATTAATGGGAGCCAGACATGTGGTTACCGTGTTTACCGACCTCCAGAATCTCCAATTCATGACGGCAGCAAGGCACCTCTCTCCCCGTCAGCTGAGGTGGATGCTTTCCTTCTCCGGCTTTCATTTCCATATCACGTATAGACCCGGCACAAACAACAGGAGAGCTGACGTCCTTTCTCGCCAGTCAACCGTCACGGCATCGCTTCCCGCACCAGTCCATTCCATACTCCATCTGGCTGCTGTGTTGGGGTTGATACAGCCTGAGGCATTCCTCAGCTTGGTGTTCGTTCCTTTGCTGGGAAGACCTGGCTTCTCTGTCACAAGGAGTGGCAGGTTAAGGACGGGATTCCCGTGCACGGCCGTTGCCTATTGTTACCTACGCCGCGGCTTTGAATGCAAGCATTTCGTTGGTGTCACGATTCACCCAATGCAGGTCATCTCGGGGTCGAGAAGACGGTTGAGTGCCTTTGCAGGCAATTCTGGTGGCCTTCCCTGAGAGCGTACTTCAGGACGAGGGTCGAGGCATGCGGTACCTGTGCCGCCATGAAATCGGACCATCGCCGTCCGCAAGGGTTGTTGCAGCCCCTTCCAACGCCCTCCAGACCTTGGGAAAATATATCACTGGACTTCATTGTGGGGTTGCCGGTGGACCAGGGGTGCACCACGATCCTGGTTGTCGTTGACTACCTCACGAAAATGGGATACTTTATAGCTTGCAAGCAGTTACCCTCAGCAGGACAACTGGCTCTGTTGTTGTTGAAGCATGTGGTACGGTTGTACGGATTGCCCAGCGTAATTCTCTCCAATAGGGGTTCCCAATTCACGGCCCAGTTTTGGAAGACCTGGTGCTCGGCCCTACACGTCACATCCGCTTTGTCCACTAGCTATCACCCGCAGACAGACGGTCTAACAGAACATCTCAACCAGACCCTGAAGCAATATCTGCGTTGTTTCATTGATCAGGGCAAGGAGGAGTGGGTGGATTATTTGTGGCTTGTGGAAATCGCCTATAACAACGCCACACATGGCTCCACGAAGGCGTCCCCTTTCTACTGCAACTACGGACAACACCCCCGGTTTCTCCCTTTTGTGCACCCAGTCATGGACCGGCGTGTGCCGGAAACGTCCAGGAGGATTGCACACATCAGGGAGACTATGCTGCTCTCTCCGAAATGCTTGGAGGCAGCCAAGGCAACATACAAAGCTTCTGCGGATAAACGTCGGAGGCCAGGGCCTTTGTACAGAGTGGGGGACTAGGTTTGGGTGTCAACCAGGAACCTGCATTTCCGCAAGCACAGTGTGTTTCATCTGAAATACATAGGACCTTATCGCATCGCTAAATGTGTCAGCCCTATTAACATGAAACTGACCCTGCCGACGCAGATGCGAGTCCATCCTGTGTTTCACATTTCTCTGCTAAAGCCCTCAGCCTCTCTGCGGCGGTCGCCGCCCTTACTTGTGATGGTGGATGTGGAACAGGAGTATGAGATAGAGGGCATACGTGATTCGAAATGGAGAAGGGGCAGGCTGTGGTACCCTGTGGCGTGGAAGTGGCACGGCCCTGAGGAGCAGTCGTGGGAGCCTGCACCTGGAGTACACGCACCCAGCCGGGTGGCTTCATTCTACAGGAGGTATCCCATGAAGGCGGGCCCCGTGAGGCGCCTTTGAGGGCAGGAGGATGTACTGTCAGGATTCCCCCTTCCCCTTCGTTGCCAGCAGGATGGTAACGATTAACAGGAATATGAACCCGGCAGTCGGGTGAACTACAAGGACCAGCAGGCTTAGTGCGGAGCATGCGCAGAACACATCCGCCCATTAAAGACGCCTGCTACGGAGACTGGGCGTTGGATATTGAGACAATCGCCGGCGTGTACCTTATTCTGGGAGCTGTAGAGACGCGAGACCATTGAGGTTTTGCCCGCGTTCTCTGCCAGCGCTCCAACCATCCTCGGATGTCAAGATAGAGCGTCTGCTCTCTTGAAATCATAGTTTGGATTCCAGCGCGGTTGAGTGCCAGGCTTGGAATTCCCGCAAACAAGTCAGAGACGCACAACAAGGAGGTATTGCCTGCGTTCTCTGTTACTCCTCCTCTCAGCTTTGGACTCCAAGATAGAGCGGTGGCTCCCTTGAAGTCATACTAGCGATACCAGCGTGGTCAAGTGTCAGGCTTAGCATTCCTGCAAAGGAGTCAGAGACGCAAACCAAGGAGGTGTTTGCCTGCGTTCTCTGTTACTCCTCCTCTCAGCTTTCGACTCCAAGGTAGAGCGGCGGCTCAATTGAAGTCATACTAGCGATACCAGTGCGGTCGAGTGCCAGGCTTAGCATTCCCGCGTAGGAAGCTTGTGGCAGGGCTCTGCACAAGCTTGGCATAGGAAACGCAACGTTGTTTTCCCTTGGCTTACGGCTGTATTCTCAGGCGGGATTCGAGCGGCATTTTCGGCCGCTTCTTAGCACTGTGCCCTCCATTGGGGAGTACCAGGACTGGTACTCGTGCGGAGGATGGTTGGTCCTTTGTGTTCGCTCAGCATTGTCAGCTGAGAGGGTTTTGCCTAATGGTTACCTGGCAATTAGTATTGTTATTTCTTCATTATTTCATTATCCCAGGAGGTTGCTATTAACCCTTTCCGCGCATTCCTTAGACTCACTATTTACTAAACTTTGTTATCTTGATAATCACTTTACGGGACTACCAATCATTGTGTTATTTGCCTTATGGTTTAGTGTACCACACTTCACTAATAAAGATACAAGAACATTGCAAACTGTCTTATTTCTTATAGGTCACCCTAGTGTCATCAAACTGATCCTGAGGATCATAGGAAGATTACACTTTCTGTACCTATGTTGCTTCTTTCTGAACTTCTCTTGCTTCTTTATGCACGTCTCTTGCTTTTTTCTGCACCCATCTTGCCTCTTTCTGTACCCTTCTTCCCCCTTTCTGCATCTCTCTTGCCTCTTTCTACAGTTCTCATTTCTCCTTCTGCACCTCTGTTGCTTCTTTCTGTATCTCTCTTGCAAATTTCTGCACCCCTCTTGCCTCTTTCAGTACCCCTCTAGCCTCCTTCTGTGCCTCTGTTGGTTCTGTCTGCTCTTCTCTTGTCTCTTGCTGTAGCCCTCTTGAGTCTTTCTGTACCTCTGGTGCTTCTTTCTGAAATTCTCTTGCCTTTTTCTGTACCCCTCTTACCCTTTCTGTACCTCTCTTGCTTCCTTCTGCACTTCTCCTGCTTCTTTCTGCACTTCTCTTGCTTCTTTCTGCACCCCTCTTGTCTCTTTTTCACCTATGTTGCTTCTTTCTGAACTTCTCTTGCTTCTTTATGCACTTCTGTTGCTTTTTTCTACACCCCTCTTGCCTCGCTCTGTACCCTTCTTTCCCCTTTTTGCACCTCTCTTGCCTCTTTCTGCAGTTCTCGTGTTTCCTTCTGCACCTCTGTTGCTTCTTTCTGTATCTCTTACAAATTTCTGCACCCTCTTGCCTCTTTCTGTACCCCTCTTGCCTCCTTCTGTGCCTATGTTGGTTCTGTTGGCACTTCTATCGTCTCTTGCTGTAGCCCTCCTGCCTCTTTCTGTACCTCTGTTGCTTCTTTCTGCACATCTCTTGCTTCTTTCTGTGCCTCTTTAGCTTCTTTCTGCACTTCTCTTGCTTCCTACCGCACATCTGTTGCTTCTTTCTACAATTCTCTTGCTTTTTTCTGTACCCTCTTGACCCTTTCTGTACCTCTCTTGCTTCTTTCTGCACATCTCTTGCTTCTTACTGTACCCCTCTTGTCTCTTTTTCCACCTCAGTTGCTTATTTCTGCACTTCTCTTGCATCTTTCTGTACCCTTCTTCCCTCTTTCTGCACCTCTGTTTCCTCTTTCTGTACCCCTCTTCCCTTTTTCTGCACCTGTCTTGCTCGTTTCTGTAACTCTCTTGCCTCTTTCTATAGTTCTCTTGTCTCCTTCTGCACCTCTGTTGCATCTCTCTGCACTTCTCTTGCCTCTTTCTGCACTTCTCCTGCTTCCTTCCGAACCTCTGTTGCTTCTTTCTGCAATTCGCTTGCCTTTTTCTGTACCCTCTTGCCCCTTTCTGTACCTCTCCTGCTTCTTTCTGCACTTCTCCTGCTTCTTTCTGCACCTCTCTTGCTTCTTTCTGCACCCCTCTTGTCTCTTTTTCACCCATGTTGCTTCTTTCTGAACTTCTCTTGCTTCTTTATGCACTTCTGTTGCTTTTTTCTACACCCCTCTTGCCTCGTTCTGTACCCTTCTTTCCCCTTTTTGCACCTCTCTTGCCTCTTTCTGCACCCATGCTCGATTTTCCTGCCCCTCTAGTTGCCTCTTTCTGCAGTTCTCTTGTTTCCTTCTGCACCTCTGTTGCTTCTTTCTGTATCTCTCTTACTCATTTCTGCACCCTCTTGCCTCTTTCTGTACCCCTCTTGCCTCCTTCTGTGCCTATGTTGGTTCTGTTGGCACTTCTATTGTCTCTTGCTGTAGCCCTCCTGCCTCTTTCTGTACCTCTGTTGCTTCTTTCTGCACATCTCTTGCTTCTTTCTGTGCCTCTTTAGCTTCTTTCTGCACTTCTCTTGCTTCCTTCCGCACCTCTGTTGCTTCTTTCTGCAGTTCTCATGCTTTTTTCTTTACCCTCTTGCCCCTTTCTGTACCTCTCTTGCTTCTTTCTGCACCTCTGTTGCTTCTTTCTGAGCTTCTCTTGCTTCTTTCTACACTTCTGTTGCTTCTATCTGCACTCCTCTTGCCTCTTTCTGTACCCTTCTTCCCTCTTTCTGCACCTCTCTTTCCTCTTTCTGTACCCCTGTTCTCTTTTTCTGCACCTGTCTTGCCCGTTTCTGTAACTCTCTTGCCTCTTTCTACAGTTCTCTTGTCTCCTTCTGCACCTCTGTTGCTTCTCTCTGCACTTCTCTTGCCTCTTTCTGCACTTCTCTTGCTTCCTTCCATACCTCTGTTGTTTTTTTCTGCAATTCGCTTGCTTTTTTCTGTACCCTCTTGCCCCTTTCTGTACCTCTCCTGCTTCTTTCTGCACTTCTCTTGCTTCTTTCTGCACATCTCTTGCTTCTTTCTGCACCCCTCTTGTCTCTTGTTTCACCTCTGTTTCCTCTTTCTGCACCTCTGTTGCTTCTTTCTGAGCTTCTCATGCTTCTTTCTACACTTCTATTGCTTCTTTCTGCACTCCTCTTGCCTCTTTCTTCTTTCTGCACCTCTCTTTCCTCTTTCTGTACCCCTGTTCCCTTTTTCTGCACCTGTCTTCCCCGTTTCTGTAACTCTCTTGCCTCTTTCTGACATTCTCTTGTCTCCTTCTGCACCCCCGTTGCTTCTTTCTGTACCTCTCTTACTCTCTCTGTACTTCTCTTTCCTCTTTCTGCACTTCTTTTCCCTCTTTCTGCACCACACCTATCTCTTTCTGTTCCTTTCTTGCCTCTTTCTGCTCCGCTCTTGCCTCTTTCTGTACTTCTCTTGTTTCTTTCTACACTTCTGTTGCCTCTTTCCGCACATTTCTTACTCTTTCTGTACCTCTCTTGTTTTTTTCTGCAATTCTCTTGCTCCTTTTTGTACTTTTCTCGCCTGTTTCTATATTCAAATAGGAAGTGCAAGCTGTCAAGTTTAAAGGTCTGCCTGCTCTCATTGCAGACGTATATGTCTTCTTGCACATGTGTTCTCACATGTGTTATGCATCTGAAGATGGTACTGAATTGCATCTTAACATGTCTAACTGGCAAGATTTTATCTATTAGCCCGGTATCCTAAAATAGATTTTAAGAAAACAAGTTAGATTTCTCTCTAAGGAAGAGGATATGAAGGAATTGAGGCTCTCCAGTAGTAACATTAGGATTCTTGCCACCTCCTATGAGGACAGCCTAATGCAGCCTTACCTTGACACCGCCTTAAATAAGTCAATCTTAAAGCGAATCTTAGCAGTGAGATTCATGGTGCTGCTGATAAAAGACAATGAGATGCGCTGGAAATCATTAGAGGTGGTCAGTAGTTGCTGACTGTGCCAACAGTATGAGGAAACCATGGCTCACTTGGTTTGCATATGCCACTGTTTGGCACAGGCACGCCACACTTAACTAAAACCATTGTTTCTAAAATATGGAACACGTACATGTCAAGATGAGATGGAACTTCTCTTTAGCTTGGATATTCCAACGGAACTGGCAAGATTTGCGAAATTTACACACACGGTGAAAGAATTTTTAGCTAATGCCTCACACATTGCACTTTAATTGAATTCCTTGCCGCTTAAGCACCGAACACGTACCCGCACAGTCGCAATGGAAACTTTTCTAGGTCCCACAAAAATGAGCGAAAGTTTGCACTTCAATGAAAAAACTCTAAATCATCTCCTAATAAGGGATTGCAACTAATTCAAGGCATTGACACCTGACTATTTGCACTGTTTTACTTATTTTAGCAACAAATGTAACATTTTAAATCTGTTTTCTTCAAGTGATATTTATTATTTGTTGAATAGATACTGACCATAACTGAATTATTAAGCACTGGAATATCTCAGCTGGTTCTCCATTGTAATAATTTTAATTAATTGAAACAATAAAATGCATATTATCATCATACTGGCACATGTGTTCTCACATGTCTTATGCGTCTGACGATGGTAGCTTAAAAAGCGGGTAGCTTCTCTTATAGGTGGTCAAATCTTCTTAGTTCTGCTCTGTCATTCGGTTGCACAGGCAGGCATGCCTTATGTATATTTGTGTTATAAAGCCCCTCAAATATACTTATAAATACCCATGTGCTCTGTATTGTGAGCAGAAAGAAATGCATGCACCTTTTTTACACAAATATATGTTGCTGTTTGAAACACAGCTATTCAAGTTTTGGATGTTTATGTTCATTTAACATGTCTCTAGGCAAAAGCATAGACATGCATGCATACCTTCACAAAATTGGTCAGACTTACAACAGTGATATGCTTAGGATTGCTGTTTTATTTTGGTAGGCCAAACAGTCTGAGCATTCAATTAATAGTGAACCTTCAAGAGAAAAGTGAGGTTTAAGACATCTTCGGAAAATAATTAGTGATTAGGGTACTTTGTATGAGTCTGTTGTAAGGTACACTCAACGTAGGCCTCTTTCTGCACCTATGTTGGCTCTTTCTGTACATCTCTTGCTTCTTTCTTCACCCTTCGTTCCCTTTCTGTACTTCTGTTGCCTCTTTCTGCATTTCTCTTGCTTCTTTCTGTACCTTTCGTCCTCTTTTTTCACCTCTCTTGCCACTTTCTGCACTGCTCTTGCTTCTTTCTGCACCTTTCTTCCTCTTTCTGCACATGTCCCACCTATGTAGGCATAGTTAGAAATTAACATTTAAAAAACCTTACAAATTCACGGAAAAAAACATAGGTTTCATGGACGTTATAGTTAGAAATTATCATTTAAAAAACCTTTGAAATTCACTGAAAAAAACATTGGTTTCAGGGACATTATAGTTAGAAAATAGCATTTAAAAAATCATAGAAATTTACTGAAAAAAACACAGGTTTCAGAGACGTTATAGTTAGTTGGAGAATTCACTCGTACAAAACCAGAGAAATTCGGCCATTATAGTTAGTTGAGCTAACTATAACTCGCGTCCCTGCAATGCACTGCTAATAACATCACATATTGCATCACTCATGACATGGTCAGTGACATCACTGTTGCCATCTCAAATTATATCACCAATTTCTCTGTTTGGGCCTTTTGGCAATACTCAACCCTGCTTGTCTACTGTTTCCAAGCTAATTTCCCCCCTTGCAGTGAACTCCCCACCACCAAACTTCATGCCACTTCCTGTAGCAGCATGTGACTGAACCAAAAAATACCCCTTTTCTAGATATACCACTCCAGTGTCCCTCTCACTACCACCTACTCCCCTTTACCTCCTGGAACCCCGCAGCTGTTGCCCCTGAGACACAACCTAGACCTATCGAGCACCATGATTTTGTGTCATGCTTCCTCACGCCACCCACCACCACTCCACCACTCCTACAAACAGAACTACTACACTTAAATTACAAAGTTGTAGCTTACTGAGAGAATCAAGGATCTCTGCAGAATTCAGACCTACACCTACCTGTTGGCATTTGTTGTGAATCACCCTGCTCCCCCTGCATATGCAGTGGCTTCCCCTGAAATCTCACTAGAACTTGTCTCCTCAGACCCTCTTCCAGCAGGATTCACGTAAGTGGGCATGGCCACATTTGAGCATTTCATATGTGGAGAAATGCAGGGCTAAATAGGAGTTGTGGTTTGCATACTTTTGGGTTCTGCTAGGAAGCAAGCAGGGTCTAGAAAATGTGCAGAAAGTATAAACAGAGTTTGACTGGCCTTATTGGCAATCTAGCAGTGCCAGAAGGGCTGATCTGACAGGTCGGCATGTGGGTTGTTTTTTTCAGCAGTTTGTGGGTCTGTCTAATGGTTTAGTGGGCCAATTTTTACTGATGATTTCCCTGTTTTTGCCACTGACATTAAAAGCACCAAGTATAAATACATGCAATCCCCCATACATTGCAAAGCACTTATATAAACTGTGTGGTTACAGGTTCAAAACAACCCCAATTTGAAAATGTTGACCGTTTTTTAGTTGCCTGATTAGCCACTGGAAACACTTTTATTTTGGTGCAACCTATTTTCTGTCCCAGTCTGACCTTGGGTATAACACCTGCTAAATATAGCTAAAATAGATTTCTTTCTACATTACAAGAAAAATCCATAAAGCCACTGCACATCATTTAAGGGTAGACATTATTGAAATGCAAAAGTGGTAAAGCACCATTTTAATTTGTACAATATTACTGTAAATTCAAGGACATTTAGTGTAGCACAACTCATGCATAATTGATTTAGAATGGCTGAGAAATCTGTCTTCATACAAGTTAATGTTACGGATGCCATCTACTTGTTATTTATCTAACTTGCATGCTGAGAGGCTATGTAAAATAGCTAAAGTGTGTCTCCAAACAAATGATACACATTCAACATCTTAATTGTAGCATGGCCGTTCAAGTACCAAGGCCATACATACATATGTACTGTAACTGTGTACTCACGAGCAAAGGTGAACTGCCAGTCATAATGCATTTTCTAACAAGAATTGCCACAGATCTAATAGTCCTGCCCCCTTGATATACCTCCGCAAAGAAGTTATTGTCCAGAGATATTTTCATTTTTGTATCATTGGAGAAGTAATTTAGCTTGGGTAGACATTGATAATCTAGGCCAAATGTTTCTGGATGACATTTTTTAAAATGGTGGATGTGTTGCAGTGATGATGTAAAGATTTCATGAACCATGAGAACCATACACTTCACTTTGGTGTCAAAACATAGGTTTTGGGGGTCAAGTAGTCTCATAGAGACAGTAAATAACTCATCCGAGCAACCCTTCTGCCATTTTTCAAAATTGCGGCTATAATAGAGGAAGAAGAGACATTTATAGAAATGAAACAAATAATACTATTTTTTAATCCTCTAATGGATACAGCAAACAATGTTTATGATCGTCCATCGGTATGTACAGCACACGTCCCATCCACACTTTTGTGTGTTCTCCATTGGTGTAATCAGAACTTTGTGTTTCTTTTTGCTTTCACTCTGCCTTAGAACAGGCTGCTTGTGATTAAACATCCCTTCTCTTTCAGCTTCCACATCTACCTTCACTCCTGTGTTGCAACCTTATGCACAACTAGCCTGATTGGCCTACCAAAATGGATGCCTGAAAGAGAATGGGCTATAAATAAAGCTTAAGCATGCCCCACGGGGCAGCACCACATTTCATCTGCACAACTTCCTGCATGGAGGCTCACTCACTGTGTTGCATGCTAGCAAATATATTTTTCCCGTTTTTATCACAAAGGCCTACACAGACACTAGTGGTCTTCTCTAAGTACCTTTAAATCCCCTTTTTTAATAAAGAATTCTGACTCAGTCACTCACCTCTCATCAAAGCTACTGAGATAAAATGTATATCATGTAACTCCTTATTAGTTCTACTTTGAAAAACTTGGGGCCTGATTTAGAGTTTGGCAGACTGTGTACTCCATCACAAACATGACAGATATCCCATCTACCTTAGTACAAGTATGTCATATCCTATGGCACCTGCAATAAGATGGGTGGAAATCCTTCACATTTGTAATGGAGTAACCCATCTGCTTTACTCCAAATGAAGCCCTTAGCTTGCTTCTGATTCTTCATCTTGGTTTTATCATTTTCAGCCTCCCTCATCCAATGTAGAGTGTATTGCTAACCTTTCTCATATTTCACCATAGGAAGTGCTGTTGTTGTCTGAGAATAGCCTCTCTGAACCTATTTCCCCCTTCTTTGGTTTTCCGCTCATTTTCATGGCACATTGACCTTTGGCTAGGTTTTTTGTTGATATCAGACTAGTGCCATAGAAAGAACCCCTACTTGACCAACAAACCATGAAGCTATGATTCTTCTGTGTCTACTTGTGCAATATGTTTCTACTTTAACTGTCACTCTGTGTGCCATCATGTCTTACCAATTCAACATCTGCCACTTGGTGCCCTCTGTTTTACACCATGTGTCCTATCTGTGTCTTTACGTGGTTATGTCTCTTGATGTGTTTCAAATTTGTCTCACTGAGCCTCATCTGGGTTCTTCTAATCCAGTGTGGCCTCAATCAATGTTTCTCTCCATCTCATGTGTCTCTTTACTTTATCTGTACCTTTATGTGACCCCACTGGATCTCTCAGTGTGCAATGTCAATCTGAGGCCCATCACAGTTGCCATACATCCCATTTCGAGTAATTTCTATATTACTTTGCACTGTCTGTGCTTCTCTATAGGTTGTCTTTTCTTCTATGTCCCCACTTGTTTGTATGTTTGTATGGCTTGACTGTTTCTATATATGCTCATATGTTTTCATGAACCTCGCCTCTGCTTTTACTGGAATGTCTCTATTTTTCTGTGCTCCATCATTTATCTTCTGTTTCTCATAATAATCTTTCAGATCGCATTGTTTAATTTTCCACCCCAATTGTACATCTCTCATTTCCGTCCATTTCTCTTGTTGTCCTATATGTCTTACCTTATATATCTGTCACTCAACTTTCTTCAAATGAGCATTCTTGTTGTCCCTTATTCATAACTATACCCATATTGTATAAAACTATGGTTCTGGGTCTCTCTGTAGATTGTTTATCTCTGTCAGTATCTAATTTATGTTAGCATGTTGCAAATTTAACTTTGTCTCTCTGTGATTCTCAGATGCTTTGAAGGTTTTTATATGGGCTTCATCTGTGACTCTCTGAACCTAACAGTGCTCTATTTGTGCCCCCCTTTTTTTTGTCTCCCATGCCCTTTTGGCCTCTGTCAGTAGGCCATGAAGGCATGCCTCTGCCTCACAGAATGATTCTGTATCACTTGAAGGTGTTTAAGTTGGGAAGTAGATAATCCTAGATAGAGAGAGTTAGCATAGTGTAGGTGTAGGCCGAAAGGTCATAAACAAAGTTTTCCTCATGCAGCAATATTTTCCAACCTACAATGGAGATCACAGAGGAGACCTAAAACGATAGACTAAGGACTGAATATAATTGAACTCCCAAATTACTGAAGGGTGAGGGAAAATGATCTATTTTACTAGGCCAGAAGATGTCAATCGATGGAAAGGATGAAGTTCTTGGGAGCACGAGTTCATTTTTCTTGTCATTAAGTTTGGGGATCTTGGGAAACACATCAAATAAGCAAACTGGACGTAGAGAGTGAAGAGAAATGATTACTCATGGAGAGCAGCCAAAGAGAAAGGTAATGAACCAGTCCCAGACTTCAACAGCCACCCATCTAGCCATGAGCTGATATAGGCGGTAGTGGTAGATCATTGATCAGAGGTCAAGCAATATCATGGACGGGCAATTGCAATATCAACACCAGCACCAAGGCTGTCTAGCATGGCTAGGCAATTGATTTTGGTTTCATGGTATGGTGGTCTGAAACTGGCTTGATGTAAATGTAGAATATCAGAAACATCACAAAAGTTGCTCAGTATTTTAACCAAATATCCTTCTAGAAGTTTAGCACCACCTGGAAGGAGAAATATTGGTTTGCAGTTTGATAGGGCTTCAACATCTGTGTCTGGTTTATACAAGTTAGTTGTACTTATATGTGGTTTAACTCAAGTGAGACTGCTGCCATGGTGGGAGAATCATTTACCAGACAATACACATTTTAAACTTTTCGAGTACCAGTACAGAGAAAGGATCATAATAAGGTTCTGAATTTAGATTCTGGAGTGCTTCTGCAAAGGAGGAATCTGTAAAAAGAGAAAGAGAGGGAAAGTCAGAACACAAATACTTAAAGAAAAGATTCTCCCAGTACTATCAATTAAATTGTGTTGTTTATCATCAATTCTTTTTTTATTTTCTTCCAAATAATATTATATACATTTTATTGCATTTGCCCACTGCTTCAGCCAACACATGTTGCTTCCATGCCAAAGGGTGTAGAAATAGACGTCATCAGGGCTTATATGAAGTAATTCAGAGCTCTGTCTATAATCGAGGGATCTCCTAGTATCTATTCGTCCGATTATTAACAATGCAGTCCATCATGCAAACGCAGAGTATAGGCATAACATTTTATGGGGAGACCATCATTGCACATGCCACTTTGTTCCTGACCAGGGCACTTGATCCCCCAGCATTCTTAGCGCCAGGAGGTGCCAACATGTTGTTCAGCGCCAGGAGGCGCATAAAGGCTGCTCCGGGCTTCAGCGGCACGGGAGCCCATCATTGCACATTGCACTTTGTACCTGACCAGGGGATTCCATTACCCAGCATTCTTAGCACCAGGAGTTGCCGACGTGTTGTTCAGCGCCAAGAGGCGCATAAAGGCTGCTACGGGCTCCCGTGGTGCGGGATGCACCCGGGCAAAGCTGCGCAACAAAGAGGCGGGACGGGCCACCCTCTTCGGCTGTTTGACTGCTGTCGTAAGTTATCTGAAGCCCTCTCCATTACTGCTTGGTGTTCGGCTTGCCTCTGTCTGGAAGGTATTGAAAGTCGGCCTTGGCCCACCCTCTTTATTGACTGTGATTGTGTGCCTCCATATTCCCCAGTGACAGTTTGAACTTACTTGCTATTGGGACACTAAACTTTGTGCTGGGGCACAGAGCGGGTGGTTGGGTGTTACTCCTAAACAGCTCTCTCTGGTGCCCTAGGCCGGACCAGAGATTGTTGAGTCACATTGAGAGATGGGTAAAAGAAAAGGTCAGGATAGGGCCCAGGGTAGGGACTAGGAGAAGTTGGCCTGGTATATGATGTCCACTATTCTAGTGGGCACCTTGCACCAGCTCAAACGACCCTTATTGATGGTAGGTTGTAAAGTCAACCTTATAGAAAGCTATCCTAGTGGTAGCTGTGGAGAGCATCCTTCAGGCTAAGACTTAGAGGCGAGTTAAGCAAGTTGTTTTACCAATTATAATCTCTTGAATGATCAAATGAAAGCACACCACACAAGGTATATATCAAATGTATATGTATTTATTCTAAACACAACCCCTCTGGACTCTATATGAGGTCAGAGGTAAAAGTACAATACAAGGGACTTAATTAGCTTACGATAAGTGCACAGTATAGGTTATGCCCTAGGTGCCTCACAAACCATATACTAAAATAGTGGTATAAGAACCACGTCTGAGTTAGAAAGCAGGCCTGGGCCTGTGGAATCACTTGGACTGCCTAGAACCACTAAAGGTTAAGATGCAGGATGGCCACGGGAGACGCGTGCAGTGTCTAAACACATCCGCGGGTTACCATTGACTTTCTACGGGAAAGGAACAAGTTATCAATTTACAGTTTAAGGACACTTCTAGGTTAACTGCGATGGAACCCTTTTAAACTAGAACACTTCGAGAGTCATGCAAGACCCATGGGAGCACCGGAGTACTCGTGCTACCTCACCCAGCGAAGCTGGGTGCAAAGGTGTGAGGTTCCGTGACGATTTGAACCCGTGTTTTCAAGTTTGTCGGAAATACATAATATTGGTATCAGCGAACCGCAAATGATCCATTTAGTATATCCTGGTGTTTTCGCTATGCTACGAGCAAGAGCACTCCTTTTATAAACACATTTCTGATCTACCCACGGCATCCATCTTAGATCATGGCCGCCATTTTGTGTTTCTTGCCCTCACATACGCAATAACCTCTGATCACTCCATTTCGATTAAGGACACGTAACCTTAGCCGGAGATTCACCTCTTTCATGACACGTGCACCTTAAACCAGATCACGCTGTAGCTGCATGACTCGACAAGGCTACCTCCTCTGCCCGAGGCCAGTCCTGCCAAACTGGTCTTCGTGTCCATTGTCCTGATCATGATTAGGCGGCCGAAGCCGGTAGCCTTGCCCATTTACAACCCACAAACATCCCTTATCCCACCTTTCTATCTTCCACACCTGGCTCTGTTTCTTTCTTTCTGAATCTTTATTAGGGGGAGGTAACGAACTTTACGATGAGGCGGTCCGGGTCCTGAATGCAATATTGACAGGGAATTGTGACAAACTAGTGGGAACCCCTCTCTTCGCAATGTTTGGCCTCAGATATTATCGACGGTTCCTGTGTAACGCCAAATATTTATTGTTTTAGACACAAAGGTTTTGGGAATGTATTACATGTAAAGAATTCGCCCCCAGCTTAAAATTTAGTATATAAGGAGCAACCCGCTTTGTACAAATTGAACAGGCTCCTGGTTACTGCCCGTGTGTAGTATCTGTGACTTCTGTGTCCCTGCAGTAATAAACCTTTGGTCTTTGACGCCACCATCGAGAAGCCCGTGTTTCTGTTCATTTGTGCACCAAGGCAGGTGGAACTCCGGGGTCTTTGGGTGTTGTTCCCTGACACCTCTGGACGGAACCAAAAAGTCCAGAACTCCAATTGGCGCCCAACGTGGGGCCACGTCATTCGGTACCGGTCCAAAAGCCTGAAGAGTTCGAGAAGCTCCGTGTGAAGATTCCTGAGGGAGGCGCCCCACTTCATCGATCCCGGTATATCGCAAAAGTGGCCCGAAGTTCTCTTCCACGAGGGTTTCCCGTTCAGGACGGCTGCAGTGGGCCGTTGCCTTGACCGTCGCCCTGTCTTGGACCCGAGGTGCAGTCCTTAGTACAGCGAAACGTGACGGGTTTCTCCTTGGTGACGTCTTCAGTGACTCAGTTAAGTATTTAGTGATAGCTAGCTGGTTACTTTTGTGAGGATTGTTAAAATCCTTGATCGGTTCTTGGTTTGGTTTGGTTTTGTAAGATTGTCACTGGTTGTTCTGGTTACGATAATCTATTTGGTTTAGTTTGGGTATCGATACATCAGTTCGTTTTGGTAGGCCTAAGTTCTTGGTTCGAGTGCACATATTTGTTCCGTGTTTTGTTTGTTTTGTGTTCCGGACTGAAAATGGTAAGTCGGAAAATGTTGTCTTGTTTTGGTTGCAACCGTGACTCACGATTGGAGGACTCATGTCTGGTTCCTCCGATTGGGACTCCCCTATATGATTTATATTGTAAACATGGCGTGGGTCCTATATCTTATAATGAGGTATGGGTCCGTTATTGTAAGAAGGATGGTGTCCTTAGTTGGCCACTGCATGGTAGTTTTGAACCCGAGATTCTTGACAACTTAGAAGCGAAATTGTTTAAGAAGAAAGCCCGGCCGGCAATGTTTGATTCTTTCCGTTACTGGCGAAAGGAATCCAAACAGAGAGAAATGAAAAGGTTGAAGAAAGAACAGAAAGAACAAGAAGAGTTAACTCTAGAGCAAGCGGCTAAACAGTTGCAGGCTAACGAGTGTGAGAAAGCCATAGATGTAGCAATTAGAGAGCATAACTTAGCGATTGACAAGTGCTATCCTGCCTTGCCATCGAAAATGGCTAAGATACTGGAGGATTCCGAAAACGATCCTCTGCTATCTTATCTGTTAAGGTCACCTCCACCGTATGCACAAGGTGCTACGGCTCCACTTGTCCCGAATGTTCAATTGCCGGTTGCTGGACAACCTGGTGTTCCTGCTCCTGTCCCTCAGAATCAAGCTCCTGTACCTCCTGTGATGAATGTGAATGTTCCTACAGCTCCTCCTCTTCCTGCACTGCCAGCCTCTATACCTACTTCAGTACCTACTGCTCCACAAACTATTTTCCTCGATACTCCTACTGTTCCGTTATCTATTCCTACCTCTACTGCGTTCTCTACGTCTGCGAGTGTGTTAACTCCACTTTCTGTTCGTCGAAGAATCACTGATTCTGTTACTAATATGCTGTCTCCTTTATATAAAACTTTAATTAAGACTCCTACTCCTGACTCTGTTCAGAGACGTAGTCAGCTTCCAAGTACTGAGGAACGGGGAATTTTAGATTCCACGGCTCTCAGATGGATTTCAAAGAGCAGAAGATATAGTACGAGAGATGTGTTAGACACATTTATGCAATGGAAGGAACCGACGCAACGGTACGTCTTTGATGAGATGTGCTCGTTGTTACGTGAAGAAATAGAAGAAGATGATGTCGAATCAGATTTGGAAGATTTAATTAGAATTCAAAAAGAGTTCGCTGCTGGAATGATAGTGGGTGAGAATATAAAGGAAGCGATGGAACTTATTTTAAGTTTTAGGAATGATCCATCACTTCGTTCACCGAGAGATTTAGAGAAAAGCAAGACGAAGCTAAGTCGCCAATATCCAATGAGGGAGGTTCCTCCAATTTGGCGCGAAGCTGTGCAAGCTGACGCACCGAATAATATTGCAGCTGCTCCGGCCCAGTTCCAAAGAGTGTGGATACACATTCCGTGGAAGCGAGCTGAAGTATTAGCAGTGAAGCAGGCTTTGCCAGATCCACGTAAGAATCCAGCTGGATATTACAAGGAATTAACACAGACAGTTGAGGCTTGTATAATGAACTTAGCCGACATCGATATGTTGTTTGGTAACGTAGTTCCGCAACCAGTGTGGGCTAAAATTCGTAGAGAGGATCATCAAGCTGCCTTAGGTGGTGATTGGGCAGCTATCACTGCAGCAGATGGTCAGCAAATAGGTGGTGCGAAACCCGAACCTCTAGTTGCTAATCTTCCAGGTAGAATAATTGATCTAATGAAGACTCTGATGCCAGCATTGCGTGTAAATTGGGACAAGCTGTCAGCATGCAGGCAGAAGAAAGACGAAAGTGTCTCCGACTTCTTCACGAGGTTTGAAGAGACTTTTGTAGATCATAGTGGTCAGGACATGAGTACAGAAGGAGGACAAAGACTGTTTGTCGATAAGTTTGTGCATAATTTGTTACCTGAATTATGCAATAAATTGAAAGACTCAGAAAGTGCTTGGGCTGTATCTACGACAGCGCAAATACTTGCGACTGCACAGTACTATGAAAATAGGGATAAAGAGGAAAAGGAAAAATCAGAGAAGAAAACGAAAGATTTAAAAACTAAAGTTCTTTTGCAGCAGGCGTATCCGCCTCGCACGAATCAATCTAATATGCAGCAAGGTTCGTACCAAAGGACAGATTATGGCTCATCAAGACCTCAATACCAGTGGAATCAGTGTGCGTACTGTAAGAAAGAGGGTCATTATAAAAATGAATGTCCGATCTTAGCGCAAAATAATGCAGCAGCAGCTCAGAGAGGTCGTGGTGGTTTTGTGCAGAATTCTAGAGGACGAGGGCGAGGTGCTATGCCTCCACAAACGAATGATCGTCCCTCCAATCACTTTGATCAACGTAATGGACAATCTGCTCAGCAAAATAGATCTCAACAGTACCTTGTTGAGGACTATAATGAAGTAGATGAAAGTTTTCAGCAAAATGGGTACTAGGACAGCCATGGACAGAGAGAGGGAGTAGTATCAGTTCCAGTGGATCAGAGTGGGCCTTATGTCGCAGTAGCAACATCAGGTGTAGTCGAACCGTTTCTGTTGGATACTGGTGCCGCAAAAAGTTCTATCATTCATGCGAAACTCCCTGGCGCACCTTTGTCCGGCTCAACAAATGTTTCCGTAGGTTTTTCAGGCGCCCCTGTTTACAACCCGATATCTGGTCCTTTGTCTATTTCTGTTGGACCATGCCAATTGAAAGCACCCCTGATTTTGACGACAGGTTGTAATGAAAATCTGCTTGGTTTAGATTTGTTAAAACGACTATATGCGACATTGTACTGTTCTCCAGAAGGAGTACAGCTTACATTGGGTAAAAATATCACCTCTCCGATGTACTTGTCAATGGACGCACTCCCGCCAGAGCTACATTCACTCCCTGATTCTCTTTGGGCGACTGGTCCTAATGATGTAGGTCTCCTAGAAATTCCACCGTATGTAGTAACTTTGAAAACAAATGTAAAATTTCCAAGAATTCCCCAATATAAAATATCTAGTGAAGGAGAGCGTGCACTTTTATTGATTGTGCAAGATTTGATTAAGAAAGGTGTGGTTGAAGAAACTAGAGGAAATGTCTGTAACAGTCCTGTATTGCCGATTCTGAAGCGAACTGATCCTACAAAACCTCCGGTGTACAGGTTTGTCATAGACCTTAGAGAAGTTAATAAGATTGTAGTCCCGCAGTTTCCTGTAGTGCCAGACATTACTGCCTTGTTAACATTGATTCCTGCCACAGCCACATGGTTCTCAGTTATTGACCTAAAGAATGCCTTTTTCAGCATTCCGATAGCCGAAGAAAGTAGGGATATTTTCGGCTTCTGTCTAGGAGGTCGAAGTTTCAGATTTAAACGCGCTCCACAAGGCTATTGTGAGAGTCCATCCATTTATAGTCAAGCATTAAAAAGCCAGTTAGATTCCTTTGTCCTTCCTCCAGGTTCTGCTCTAGTACAGTACGTAGACGATCTTCTAGTGGCTGCCGATGACAAGGAAACTTGCAAAGCAGCTACAATTTCCCTATTACATCATTTGTCTAATTTGAATCACAAGGTGTCTCCTTCCAAGATGCAATACTGTTGCCAAGAAGTGACCTACCTAGGTCATCTCTTGTCAAAGGAGGGAAGGAAGTTGACCCCAGAGAGAATAAAAGCAATTACGCAGATGAGTGTTCCACGCACACAGAGAGAAGTACGTGCCTTTCTAGGTATTACCTCTTACTGTAGGCAGTGGATCCCAAATTTTTCTCTTTTAGCAAAACCATTGGTAGCTTTGACTGGGAAAAATGTTCCGAGTCCGGTGCCATGGTCTGATGAATGCCAAGAGAGTTTTACTGAATTACGAAAAGCATTGTGTTCAGCTCCTGTATTGGGTACACCTGATTACAGTAAGCCATTCACGCTCTACGTTCACGAAAGAGAAGGTTGCGCGTTGAGTGTTCTGACACAGAAGTTTGGTGATAAACAACGCCCTTGTGCGTATTTTTCATCAACATTAGATCCGGTAGCCAGAGCATTGCCTAGTTGTTTGAGAGCTACAGCGGCAGCTGCGGCTTCCATTCGACAATCTGCTGGTTTGGTGATGAATAATATGCTAGTGGTCATGGTTCCTCATGCAGTGGATACACTCATGAACCGGACGAAGACACAACACCTTACTAGTGCGAGATTATCTGGTTACGAGCTGACATTACTAGCGAGTCATATTCAGATCAAAAGATGCAATGTATTGAATCCAGCAACATTGTTGCCGACTGATCAAGAGTCGAGTGATTCCGAGCCACATGATTGCTGTTTCAAAACGGAGGAAGAGACAAAAGGACGCATTGATTTAAAAGATACTCCGCTATCAGATCCGGATGGTACGCTGTATGTGGACGGGTCATGTTTTAAATTGGAGAATGGTGATGTGACTGCTGCTTACGCAGTAACGACTTTGAAGACGATTGTGGAGACTGCAAGAGTGAGTCAGAATTCTGCCCAAGCTGCAGAATTAATAGCTCTAACGAGAGCGTGTGTTTTGGCTGAGGGAAAGAGAGTGAATGTGTTTACAGATAGTCAGTACGCATTTGGCGTGGCCCATAGTTTTGGCCGGTTGTGGAGAGAAAGAGGTTTTATTACGTCCCATGGGACTAAGATCCAACATGGTCAGCTAGTTAACGACTTATTGGAATCTCTAACCTTACCGATTGAAGTTGCGATTGTGAAGTGCAGTGCTCATAAAGCAATCACGGATGATGTTGGTCGTGGAAATGCTTTTGCTGACGAAATTGCTAAACAGACAGCTAGAGACACGATGAGCAGAATGTATGTTGCTACGTCTGCAAGATGGATTGCTGAGTCTGGAATGTGTGAGGATACTATGGAAAGTGTGAAAGAAATTCAGAAAGAAGCGACTGAGGAAGAGAAACGTGTATGGAGAGAAAGTACGGGCAAGTTGGACTCGAATGGATGTTGGATTGATTTGACAGAACAGCAGCGTTGGATGTTGCCCGATGCGTACGTGCTTGCAGTAGTGACGATGGCGCATGGAGTAGCGCATATAAGTTCTAAAGGGATATGTAAGGTGTTAGCTCCGGTCTGGAAGAATGAGGGAATCAGTAAGTGTGCAGAAAGAGTGGTGAAAAATTGTATGGTATGTTTGATGCATAATCCTGGCAAGGGAACTCCAACTCCAGCTGGTCATTTCGCTCCTCCTTCCTGCCCCTTTGAAGTGATTCAGTTAGACTTCATTCACATGGAGCGCTGCAATAATTTGAAGTATGTCCTGGTGGTAGTTTGTGCTTTTTCCAGGTGGATAGAAGCATATCCACTAAAGGACAATACTGCCCTATCAACTGCCAAAATTCTTCTCAAAGAATTTTTCCCTAGATATGGAATGCCACGGATTGTATGGTCAGATAACGGAAGTGAGTTTATAGGGAAAGTTATGCAGAGTGTGTGTGCCGGCCTAGGATTGAAACAGAAATTTCACAGTGCAAACCATCCCCAGTCTGCTGGTTTAGTCGAGGGTTACAATGGCACCCTCAAGCTGAAAATAGCCAAAATACAAGCATCCACAGGTTTAGCCTGGCCAGACGCACTTCCTTTGGCCTTGTTATCAACGAGAGCAACAGTACATTCTAGAATAGGGCTTAGCCCCTACGAGATAATCTTTGGTCGCCCGGCAAATATCTGGGGTGTACCAAGGCCTAAAGAATTTTGCTCCATAGAATATCCTATGTTGATAGACTACCTTTACGACTTGACTGCTAAATTGAGTCTTATTCATCAACAGGTTTTCGATGCTTTGCCAAAACCTCCGGAGAGTCCAGGGCATCAGCTGAAACCAGGAGATCTGGTCGTCATCAAGAACTTCGCGAGGACAAAGAACCTTCAGCCAAGATTTGTGGGGCCTTTTCAGATCTTACTGGCGACGAGGACAGCAGTTCGTGTAGCTGGCCGTAAGCACTGGATACACGCATCCCATGTTAAGCGTGTTCCTTTGCCGCTCCCTTATGACGACTGGGTGAAAAAGGGAATTGGTGCCTCCGAATCTGAAAGCACACCGAAGTTCATCTCTTTCAGCGATGCCGAATTGATTACTGACACTTCAAAACCTGACTCTCCTCCTGAAAAGACTCCTTTGAACACTGAACATTTGTCTCCAGCATCAGAAAAAACTTTGCTATCTGCGAACTTGAACTCTGCAACAGCTGCTAGTGATACCCTATTTTCCGATCAGACAGTACCAGCGAAGCAGAGATATAACCTAAGAAGCCATAAAATGGACAAATAAAGCAGGCAACTGCATATTGTGATTTTGATATATATTGAACTTTTGCTTTCAAGCCAGGAAGTTTGCTATTGTTTATTGTTTTTAAAATTGCCTTGCCGTCTGGGTAGCCGTAGGGTCGTGGCTGTGTGCCTAGTTTGAATTTGCAGGGGTCTGACACAAGGTCGATCTTTCTGTTGGTTCTGGGAACTCCCAGGGCTGATAGAGGCATTTTCATCTACGTACACATCATCAGTGGTCGCGAGCGGATTGTAGAAGATGGAGCTTCCTGCGCTGCAACGAGAGAATGTGATTTATGTTCGCAGAAACAGACTTCATAGAATTCTTCATAGCAGATGCTTTTTGATGCAATGTGTCATTACATTTTTGATTGTTTTAGCAACATTGGTGGGTGGAATCGTCTTTAGTATAAATTTAATTTTTGTGCCAGTTTCTACAGTACCTCCCCTTGATCCTACTATTGCTACTGTTTCTTCTATACACTCTTTTCACTCGTTTCCGGAACATGAGCAAGCCCGACGCTCAGAGTTCACCAACAACACTTTTGTACAGCTCTTGCACCAACACCAACTGGTAGTTAACACTACAGACTGCTGGGTGTGTGGCTTGATACCCCACACTATGGAGAAAGGTATTCCCTATCTGGTTTTGCCTTTCAGCTATAATGGATCATTTCAGGCCTTCCAAACCATCTTTGCTTATGCCCTTGAAACCTATCCTCCACGTCCACCGCGTTCCACTAAATATAACTCTGCCAACAAAGCCTTAGTCCAGGGAATTATTGACATGGTCAAGGACGTCAATAATACTCCATCTTACCCTAGAGACGAATTACGAGTATATTTAAGTTGGAATACTTCAGAGTATCGCCTTAGTTTAGGAGAAAGCAAGCGTAAAAGCTCAACTCCAATCTGGGTCGTACCTCACCAAGGTCAGGTCTGTTTGCAAGGTAACGGGAGAAATCCGAGAGCTCAGCTAGGGAGGAGTGAGTGCGTAGAGACTTACGTGTTTCCGGCTAACTCTTCCCCTGCCTTTCTTACTGCTAGGGGTACCTATTTCATTTGTCGAGACAGAGCTTATACATGGTTGCCTGCCGACTTTTCAGGATCATGTTATATTGCTCGATTGTTGCCTCCGACGTACACTGCTTCATCTGATTATCACAAAACCAGAGTAGCGAGAGGTGTCTTCAGCAAGGAAGATACCGCTGGTCAGGAAGCTGGAGACTTCTTCAAAGGCTTCCTTCCGTTCTGGGGGCCTATGGCCAATAGTAGAAACATACGTCAGCTAACACGGGTAGTTGAATCTACTATCACCGAAACTGCTGGTGCCCTTAGCAATCTGACAGCTGAGCTTCAGGCGGACAGGCTCATGACGTTGCAGAACCGTATGGTTCTAGACGTTATACTTGCAGATCGAGGTGGGGTATGCAGAATGATCCAATCAAGCTGCTGTGTCTTTATTCCTAATAATGCTCCAACAGTCTATGAGGCGATCTCTAAGTTGCACAAGATTTCAGACTCCATACATGTAGACAAGGGAAACTGGTCCTTCATGGAGTGGTTTTGGACTCTGATATCAGCGTGGGGATGGAAGGTTCTAATGGTCATTGGTGTCATCTTAGTATTCCTATTCTCATGTTGTCTGATTATCCAATGTGGTCCTGCTCTGTGTAGTCTTTGTGCTGCAACTTGTCTCAGAAAGCCACCTACGTTTGGAGAAAAGACACGAGAAAGGATGATGATACAACAGCATGTCACTGACCTGATGAGCATAGAACTAGACTCTGACATAGACTAAGTAATTGCCTATGTAAGGGCAAAAGGAGGGTCTGAGGTTCCGTGACGATTTGAACCCGTGTTTTCAAGTTTGTCGGAAATACATAATATTGGTATCAGCGAACCGCAAATGATCCATTTAGTATATCCTGGTGTTTTCGCTATGCTACGAGCAAGAGCACTCCTTTTATAAACACATTTCTGATCTACCCACGGCATCCATCTTAGATCATGGCCGCCATTTTGTGTTTCTTGCCCTCACATACGCAATAACCTCTGATCACTCCATTTCGATTAAGGACACGTAACCTTAGCCGGAGATTCACCTCTTTCATGACACGTGCACCTTAAACCAGATCACGCTGTAGCTGCATGACTCGACAAGGCTACCTCCTCTGCCCGAGGCCAGTCCTGCCAAACTGGTCTTCGTGTCCATTGTCCTGATCATGATTAGGCGGCCGAAGCCGGTAGCCTTGCCCATTTACAACCCACAAACATCCCTTATCCCACCTTTCTATCTTCCACACCTGGCTCTGTTTCTTTCTTTCTGAATCTTTATTAGGGGGAGGTAACGAACTTTACGATGAGGCGGTCCGGGTCCTGAATGCAATATTGACAGGGAATTGTGACAAACTAGTGGGAACCCCTCTCTTCGCAATGTTTGGCCTCAGATATTATCGACGGTTCCTGTGTAACGCCAAATATTTATTGTTTTAGACACAAAGGTTTTGGGAATGTATTACATGTAAAGAATTCGCCCCCAGCTTAAAATTTAGTATATAAGGAGCAACCCGCTTTGTACAAATTGAACAGGCTCCTGGTTACTGCCCGTGTGTAGTATCTGTGACTTCTGTGTCCCTGCAGTAATAAACCTTTGGTCTTTGACGCCACCATCGAGAAGCCCGTGTTTCTGTTCATTTGTGCACCAAGGCAGGTGGAACTCCGGGGTCTTTGGGTGTTGTTCCCTGACACCTCTGGACGGAACCAAAAAGTCCAGAACTCCAGGTGTCTTTTGGTGTCGGGTTTCGTCGTCGATTCCAATGGAGAGCTACGCAGAAGTGCTGCAGTCGACCAGAGGAAAAGTGTCCGGTTGGATCCAAAGATGGATAGAAGATTTGAAGAATCTGAAAGCAGAAGGGACAGAGTCTGGGTCATTAGCCAGTGATCAGGATGGCGATGGGAAGATGCTAGCCAATGTCAGGTGATTTCAGGTGAAAGAGGTGAAGCTTGTCTCTTCAGCCACGTAGTCCAGGAGGTGTCGATGATGACCAGGAGCTGGATTCAAACTGTCCCATGAAGGATCTAGTTGACTGGGGTGTTAGAATCCAGATTGGACCCAGCAAGCCTTGGCAAAAGCAATCCACGCAAGATGTTGAGATTGGCTTTGGTGTAAGATCAGAAAGGTCTGAGGAACTCCTCCTTTGGAGAGGAGTAGGAGCAAGCCTGGAACAACCAGTAAAGAAAAGTAAATCAAGGATTGGTCTTCGTGGGGGCTCACTAGTCAATGGACTAGGAGGCACAAAGACGCATCAAGCTGAAATGCACAAAGCGGGCCCACGGGACACTAGTGAAGTGTGGGTCTCTGAGCTTCAGTGCAAAAGGTGCTCGGGGCTGGGGCTTCAAGCACCCCAATGCACAACTTCAGGATACCCCGGGAAGTAGGTGCAGATTGCAAAATGCAGGATGTCCAGGAGTTCTGGTCCCACATCTCTTGTGTCCGCTACAGGTCTCAGCTTTGCTGGGAGCGCAGGTCAACATCAGAGATGTCTGGAAGTCTGTACCCTGTGTCACGGATTCTTCAGGATCTGGCGGGAGCCTCGAAAATGCAGACTGGCAAAGATGCAGTTGGTGCCTGTTTGAACAGGGTGGTCACTCCTAGACCACAAGGGAGGTTTCTTTCATCTTTCAGTCGATATAGAATGTCGAAGGTCCAAGATATATGTTGCAGAGTTTCGTCCATGGTAATCTAAAGTCCTAGGGACTGAGATCCTATTCTTATAGCAAGATAAGGGGTTGGGCTAACTCTAAGGTCCTTCCTATGGGTGGACTTGGGGAGGGGGTGGTTATACCACTTCCCCTTTGTCCAGTTTCACGCCAGAGCAGGGGTTGAGTGCCCCAGAAACCGGTTTGAACTAGGAAATGCATGGAGCACCTAGTGTGCCCCAGGCAGTGTCTGAAAAGCATTCACTAAATGCGATCCACCCTGCTCCAATACACTAAAGCCTGTTTGGGGAGGTGCCAGCACCTCCCTGGACAGGAACCTATTGTCCAGGCCTCCCCTGCCGTAGTTTCATCCAGCAGCAGGAGGGCAGACTTGTGTCTGTGGCAGCAGCATCCATTTTGTGATGCGGGGGTTCTGTTTAACTTTAACCGGGTTTAACAGTAACTACATGTCTTCTCCCTCTAGAAGGGTGGAATGCTATCCCGCCGCCAAACCTAGTTGGGGGGGGGTAGTATTCCAAAGTGTTTGATACCTTACACAACATGTTTTGATTAAGCCAAACCAAAGTTAGCATTAACCGCAAGGATTATAATGCACTTAAGAGTATATGCTATGGCCATATCATAGAACAGCTATAAGGAAATGGTTCCGAAAGCTGCAGAGGGGCTCAGCTCATGCATTCAGCTCAAGAAAAAGTTTTAATCCATAAAGCTGCTATATATATATATATATATATATATATATATATATATATATATATATATATATATATATATATATATATATATATATATTACCTACTGGCGGTCGCCAGTAGGTATATATAGTTAGGATTTTTTCCCTATGGGATTTCTGAAAATTCTATGCCTAATAACTTTGGCGTTTGTGGATGGAATTGGCTGAAATTTTCAGGAAAATGGCACATTTTGTTTCTGAGCAGCTCCTGGAAATTTGGGGGGGGGGTGTCAAGGGGGGGCCGAGAAAAAAGGGGGGTCCCAAAACGCGTTTTTCCCATGTTAATTTCCATAGGGCGGTTGGACTCACTTTTAGCCCGAACGGCTGAATGGATTTTCACGAAACTTGGCAAAATTGTAGGGACTGTTAGCCCGATGTGCCTTTGCTAGGTCTCAATATATGTGCTTCAGTGGATTTTGAGAAATTAACGTTTAAATCAAGATATATATCTGTAACAGCGGTCCGGGCAGCGATCCGGTTCGCGTACTTTTCGCGTAACGGAACTTTGCGCACGGAAAGCTGATTGGCTCTTCGGTGTCTGTCAACATTCTAAACAGTCCGGTGCAGCCGCCATCTTGTCTCTCGGTAGGATCGAGAGACAAGAGGAGGCCAAAACAAAGGGGGAAATTTCCATAAGGGGGCATAGTAGATCCTCCCTGACCCCCTAGGTTTTATGTGGAGGTTTTAAAAGGGCCCAGCAGGGTCCAAAAATATATATATTTTTTTTTTTTTCGCGATGAGCGCCTAGTACGCGAACCGGAAAGCGTTCTGGGCAGCGTACTATAAGGATAATAGAGTGATACACTTTTCAAAGACTGTATGTTAATTGTTTGTTGTTTTTGTTGTTTTTTTTTTGTTTTCTTAATTTTTAAAGTTTTTTTTTTATTTTCATTGTTTTTCATAATTTATTAAACTTTCTAACATTTCAGTGTCTGAAATGTCATTATTTTCTTGAAATATTGTTTGCAATCTGTGAGGTTGTAAAATGTCCTCATTTGCAAGGAGGGCATCTACTGCTTGGACACATTGCAGCAGTTCATTATCCAAGCTTTCATCCATAAATTCTATGTCAATTTGTTCAATCAATTCCTGGCTGCTCTCTTGCAGGTCCATTTCAAAAGAAACTTGGTTTTCGCCTTCCATTTTGCCTGAAATTTGGATTAAAAAAATATATATTAGTAGAGATAGGGCACTGTTGGGATTAATTTTAGATAGGCAGTTTTTATCAGTGAATTTATATTTTGGCAGTGTATAGTATCAGAGTGGAAATAGGACTATAAAAAAGTGTATGTGATTTAACCAAGACAAGCCTAACTTCATTCATAACTATAACAGAGAAGTCTATCTAAATACATTACTACTACAGAGGGATAGTGTATATCTAGCAGAAAAATTCTATTATATTAAGTTATAGTGCACAATATATTTCGTTTTTAAAAATTATATCTTACCTTCACAAAGAAGTTGAAGTTTTTGGAAGCTATTGAAAGGTGTTGTACAACAAGAAGTAGTAGTCAAAATGGCTGTGTTTTCTTCTCTTCCTTTATATATATTCAAGTATATAACCAATCAAATGTCAGGTAATAAAAGTAGAAAATGAAAGTAACATTTTCATTGGTTGTCAATTCCAACAGTTCAGATGTGTTTTGTGAAGTAATTTACCTCACGGTACTTGGAGAGGTCTAAAGGCTAAATGGCTAAATGAAATTTCAATCAAATTTGTGAGAATGAAAGGGATTGTTATGTAGTATGAGCTAATTTATATTTGGTGAGAGTGTCTGTAGTCGTTTTTCTGTAAATTACTTTCCCACCTTTTTTTTGGACCGCTTCCCGGAAAGCGGTCCGGTCCGCGAACTAGGAGCGTAACGGGAGTCCACCATTTTGTGTTTCGGTCGAATCAAGGTATAAAATGGAGGGTAAATAATGTTCTGAATGGGTAGAAGGGGGCATGGTACAAGTATTTTGCCCCCCTACGTTTTCTGAGGGTGGCTGAGGAGGACTATATTTGCGAAGAAAAAACTTTTTTTTTGAAATTTTGCGCGGTTAGCTTCCAGTTCGCGTACCGGATAGCGCTCTTTGAGCGTAGTTTGTTGAAAATTACAGAAAAAAGTTAGAAAAAAAATAATAAAAGTGTGTGATCAGATGAAGGGTAGCTCTGAGAAGAGCTTTTGGGTTTATGGTACATTTAGGTACTTATAAGTAGGTACCAATGCACAGTCTTAAATTCAGAATGAAAATTCTGTTGCCCTCATCTGAGAAGTGAACTCCATCTCCTCTGTAGATATCTTGCATGTAGTAACGCAAGTTATTGTTGTACAGAGAGCCCATTCCATGGTCTTTCATGAAAGCTGACACAGATTTGTTTACATGCTTCCTCGCTTTCTCAATTTGTGGACAAAATTGGTTGGACCACCTCCATTTCTGTCTTTGGCATATATTGGAATATACCAAGGCAGTTTGAGGAAAAAGTGCCATTAATTGCTCAAAGGTGTCCTTTAAAAGCATTTCCAGACCTACCCCTGTCAAAGTGCCCAAATCATTACCTCCACAGTGCACTATTAACAGGTCAGGTTTTGGCAAATGCATAAAGGTTTTCACCAATGGTATCAATTGGTGACATTTTAATCCTCTTTGGCCCAACCACTTAATTTCCACATCCTGTAAATTGAGGTTAGGTAAATTTCTGTTCTCAGCATACCTTTGAGCCCAGTGGATGTAACTATGTCCAACAATCCAGACCTTAAACATGGTGGGAGAAGGTTGTTCTGCAGTCAGATGAAGTGTGGTAATGAAAGGGCAGTTGAAACAGTAGGAGTTTGTAAAGAAAAAAAACTGTGGATTTCCAATGCTAATGAATCATTAGCAGTGATTGGTGCATTTCCATTTCTGAAAACAGAAAGTTAGGGTGCATGGATGTGTTCTTTGAAAGATGTAATTTGAATGGTCAAGGAAGAAACATTTCATGAAAGATTGCACTGGATACGCAGGTGCACTGAGAGTTCAGAGTTCAATTGAAACATTGTTGTGTGAATTTGCAAACATGAGAGCTCTTCCAGGAGGTGGTTGCTATGGAAAAAAGGCAGAGAGGGCAGAGGGGGGAAGGGTTTTGATTTGAAAAAAGTGAGGGAAGAGTTATGATTGGCTAATATGAGAGATATGTGAAATGAATATCTGTATTTCTGTGCTTTCAATAGCTGCAGCCTCTGGAGTGCATCCTTTTTCTTCTGCTGAAGACAATTTGGTGTATTTCTGAGACTGTTTTCAAAACTCAAAAAATATTTGCTAAGGTGAGAAAAGATTTATTTAATTTAGATAGAGAATAGTATGATTTAAGGAGAAAATGATGAAGAAAGCTGTGTTTTTAAAATGTGGTTTTGTCTCTAGTGATATACAAATAGAATTAGATTCTTTGAGAAATTGTAATTGCATATTCGGTGTAGCATTCTGGCATGCAGTAACACAAGTTATTGTGGTACATGGAGCCCATTCCATGGTCTGTTATGTAAGCTGAAACAGATATGTTGTTTTTAAAAACGATTTTAGAAATCAATTACATTTCTGGATATGTACTGCTAGAGCTTCATAGGTTGTTTTGGGCCATATTTATAAGGCATTTGAGTGTCTTTGATGTTATGTTTTCCTTTTAAAATGGAAAGCGTTCCTCATGGGGCAAGTGTCTTGTAAATACGCTCCCACTTGCGCTTGGCAAATTTAGATTTTGATTATGGGAGTTACCTAGCCATGTTAATAGTGTCCCAAAAATGGTGCTAGGGCATTCCAGAAACACTTTCATGTGTCTCAAGGACATTTTCAGTCATTTCTTCATGAATGCAGGTATACAATTGATTTATATGCGGTGTTTAAAAACGAATTTTGAAATCAATTACATTTCTGGAAATGTACTGTTAGAGCTTCATAGGTTGTTTGGGGTCATATTTAGAAGGCATTTTAGTGTCTTTGATGTTATGTTTACCTTTTTAAATGGAAAGCCTTCCTCATGGGCCCTGAGCAGTTCTTAGCCATGTTATTTAATGGGAAGTGGATAACATGGCTAAGAGCATTTGCTGGAAAATGCATGAATATCGCTGACTTTTCAGCGATATTCATGCATTGCAGCCGTTTTTTTTTGCATTTGCGAGCAGTTCTTAGCCATGTTATCCAATGGGAGGTGGATAACATGGCTAAGAGCATTTGCTGGATAATGCATGAATATCGCTGACTTTTCAGCGATATTCATGCATTGCGGCCGTTTTTTATCGCATTTGCGATAAATCTTGCTAAGGAGAAAATGATGAAGAAAGCTGTGTTTTTAAACTGTGGCTTTGTCTGTAGTGATATAGAAATAGATTTTGTTTCTTTGAGAAATTGTAATTGCATATTCGGTGTACCATTCTGGCATGCAGTAACACAAGTTATTGTTGTATATGAAGCCCATTCCATGGTCTCTTATGTAAGCTGAAACAGATATGTTGTTTTTAAAAACCATTTTTGAAATCAATTACATTTCTGGATATGTACTGCTAGAGCTTCATAGGTTGTTTTGGGTCATATTTATAAGGCATTTGAGTGTCTTTGATGTTATTTTTCCTTTTTAAATGGCAAGCATTCCTCATGGGGCAAGTGTCTTGTAAATACGCTCTCACCTGCGCTTGGCGAATTTAGATTTTGATTATGGGAGTTACATAGCCATGTTAATAATGTCCAAAAAATGGTGCTAGGGCATTCCAGAAAACGCTTTCATGTGTCTCAAGGACATTTTCAGTCATTTCCTCTTGAATGCAGGTATACAATTGATTTATATGCTGTGTTTAAAAACGAATTTTGAAATCAATTAAATTTCTGAATATGTACTACTAGAGCTTCATAGGTTGTTTGGGGTCATACACCATTTTTGGGAAATTATTAACATGCCTATGTAACTCCCATAATCAAAATCTAAATTTGCCAACCGCAGGTGGGAGCGTATTTACAAGACATTTGCACCATGAAGAACGTAAAATAGCATAATAGACACTCAAATGCCTTATAAATATGACCCAAAACAACTTATGAAGCACTAGCAGTGCATATTTCCAGAAATGTAATGGTTTTCAAATAATGACTTACTTCATTGGTAGGTCTTTACATGTATTTTCTCTTTGGTTTTTTTCAGTGAAAATCTTATCTGCAACCATGTGTTGGCCTCACCTCAAATAAACAAAACAGGTGATGGACCGAATGTGGATCAATGACACACATTCACCCCAGTCCAAAGATCTGGGCCTAAACAAACCTTTAGATAGGCTACATCTTATCGTCATCCTGAATTAATCATTTAAAATATTAGGGAGTGATTTATGATTGTTCTATGCCTGTTTTGTACCATTGAGTGTCATTTTTGTGATGCAGTGCTGGTGCAAAAGATTTGCTATGTTAAATAATTAGTAGGGCATTAAGTTTTAGATGACTGTTATTCATTTACTGTTTGGTAATAGTGGTTAATAACATTTTTTATTATATTTTTCCACAGATTCAACTGCAGATTCTTTCATAGTTTGGAAAATGCCTACAAAAAATAGAATTAGAAAGGCTAGAAAACGTCAAAGACAGCAGGATGATATTTTATTGCAGCAGTCCTCTTCCCCAAATACTTGTCAAAACACCAAGAAAGGTCCGGGTAAGAGCCCGAAATCATTCTTAAGAAATATTTGTAGTAAAAAAAGTATTTCTCCAAAAAATGTTTCAGTCCACAAAAAGAAAAGCAATTTAAATGGAAAGGAGAGACCCATCAAAAATGTTACTGGTAGAGGAAGAGATAACTCTGTGCATGATAGTAGAAGGAAACAACAGTTTAGGGACATTCGAAATCGAATGTTCCGTAACAGAATAATAGTTAATTTATTGAAAAATATTTAAAAAAAAGGCCAACAGAAAGCGGCATTTTATAAGAAGAAGAAAAATGTAGAGAAAATTATTGATCATGCTTTTGAAATTAAGCGAAAGTTATTTATTTTGGTAATCAATAGAATTAGGAAACTAAGCAAGGTAATTTCTGATTTCAA
This sequence comes from Lissotriton vulgaris, assembly GCF_964263255.1. Classification (NCBI taxonomy): domain Eukaryota; kingdom Metazoa; phylum Chordata; class Amphibia; order Caudata; family Salamandridae; genus Lissotriton; species Lissotriton vulgaris. The sequence continues at coordinate 720,769,348 of NC_141696.1, forward strand.
AACAAAAAGTAGATGGAAGAGAGTAGTAAATCGTACTAACTTTTGTGAAGTTTTTTCCGGAGAATGGATGCATAGTTCAAGTTGTGAGGCATTTTTTAATGAGGAGAGTTATTTTCAGGATAATGATTTGGTGTTTGCAGTTGACACCAGTGGTCGAGCTTATGAAGTGAAGGATGGTTGTCCAGTTGAAAAAGAACAACTTGTGACAACAGAGACAGAAGAGGCGCTAAGTGATGAGGTTTTAGGAAGACGTCCTAAGGGTCCTGTGTACATTTGGAAGTGTAGTTCTATTTGCAGTGTGCGACAGGTTTCCATCAATTTGCTTTGTGATTTTATACGGACATTTAATAAGAAAAGTTTGAAGCAGAAAATAAAGTTGTTGCAAGATTTAGATCCTTGCAGAGTGAGACAAATGACAGGTTTGCGTGGTCATTCACTGGCTTGTCTTTCCAGGAGAGTATGTCAGAGTGTTTTTCATCATTTCAGGATGCTAGCAGTGCATCATAATAAAGTGAGAAAATTAGTGAGAATGTTGTATTATGCTAAGAGTCCAGCAATTATGCTTAAACAATTATGTGCTGCTCTTTTGCATGGTTCTGAAATAGATGTGAAGAATATTTGTGAAGAAATTGAGTTTTGTTACTTTGGTAGTAGAGATGAGAATGTTCAAATTGACCCAGAAGTAGAGGGTTATGTTGAAGATAATATACAGGTTTCTAGTTCAGATAATTTTCAGAAGGAAATTGCCACGTTTCAGATGAAATCAAGTGAGAGGCCTAATTTCACGTGTGTATGTTGTCGACGCACTTATTATAAGAATCAGACTAAGTTAGTGGATTTATATGCAAAAACTGAAAGGGAAAATAATAGTGAATGGAAGGATTTTGCCACATACTTGATGGTAGAAAATTGTTTTGATTTGGGAGTGGACCAACGTGTGTGTACTTATTGTTGTAATAAATTAAATCAAAACCAGATGCCTGCTAGGGCAGTTCATAATAATCTGGAATTGGTTGAGATTCCTTCAGAATTGAAGGATTTAAATACTTATGAATCTATTTTGATTCAAAGTATCCATCCCTTTCAGGCTATTGTAAGAATGGAGCCAAAGACAGGGAAGTTGCCTCCAACAGATTTACAGAGAGGATTAAAGGGAAGAGTTGTTTATTTGCCTCTAGATTTAAACAAAAACATTAACACAATTGGAGTTGAGAAAGTGGAAGAGGAACCTCTGGTTATCTTGGTTAATGGGGTTCCGACAAAGAATAAGAAAATATGGCAAGATTTAGTGGATGTTAGGAAAGTGAAAAATGCAACTTTGTATTTGAAGAAAAATAATAAGTACTATAAGAATGTATATGTAGCAGAAGAGGAAGTAAGTGATGAAGAGGATAGCGTTTTGTGTGCTGGCCAAATTGAGAAAGTAGAGGTGTCTAATAGTGAAGAAATATATGAACATTATAGTGTTCATCCTTTGCATTCCAAGGAAGTCATGGGGAATGCTATTGAGTTGTTTCAAATGAAACAAGCCAAAGGGAGTCCCATTAGTGTTTGGGAGGAAAGTTTGGAAGCTCGGTGTTTCCCACAGCTATTTCCCACAGGTCAAGGAGGAAGATATGATGAGCGACCTCATCAAATTCCTGCGTCTGAATACCGGACTTTACGATTGTATGCAGAAGATCCTAGGTTTCGTCAATGCATTCCCTATTTGTTTCATCTCCTGTTTGAAAGCGATCTGTCAGGACTGTCATATGCAGTGAACCACATTTTAAAAAGTGGTATACAGATGCGAAACATCTCGGCAAGTGATTTTATGCATAAAATCAATGTCCAAGACAGTATTTTGGATTCTCACTTAATTAATCTCATGGCGTGTCAGCGTGGTACTAATGAGTACTGGTACCGTCGTCATGGTGATTTAAAATGTATGCTGAGGAACTTAGGAACTCCGACATGGTTCCTCACTCTGAGCTGTGCCGAGTATGGCTGGGAAGACTTACTTGAATTTCTACGAGAGGCAAATGAAAATATTGAAAACATTGAATTCAAGACACCTGGAGAACTGTGTTCTTTGGATCCAGTGAATGTATGCAGGTACTTCAATCATAGATTTGAAGCTATGATGTCTTTCATCACAAATAAGAAGAATCCACCTCTTGGAGAGGTGTTGGATTTCTTCTGGAGAAAGGAGTACCAAGCAAGAGGTGCCCCTCATATACATATGTTGTTGTGGATCAAGGATGCACCTAAATTTGGAACAGATCCGGATTACTTAGTGATGAATTTCATAGAACAGTATTCTACGTGTACTGTTCCAAACGCAATGGAGAAGAAAAGCCTAAGAGAACAAGTTCTACGTTTCCAAAGCCATCGTTGTGGAAAGTATTGTCGTCGTAAATTCAGAAACAAGGACAAGTTCTACACCAAATGTCGTTTCAACTTTCCACGACCGGTGATTTCTAAAGGAAGAGTGAACAGTTTGATGTCTTCGCTGCGACATAATGTGACGAGGAAATCACCCAAGAATACATACAATTTGAAAAGGAACGAAGAGTCCAAGTACATCAATGACTACAACCCAGTGATTTTGTCCATGTGGAATGCTAACATGGATATACAGTTTGTGGCTGACAACTGTATGGCTGTGGCTCGGTATGTGACATCTTACATCACCAAAAAAGAAAAGACAGAACTGAAGGATATGTGGGAGGACATTTCCCATGAAAAGAGCCTCAGCAAGAAGTTGTACAGTTTCAGTCTGAAGATGTTGTCGCATCGAGAAATCGGAGATTACGAATGTTCTGATCGATTGTCTTCAGCAAGTCTCTATGCCAAATCCAGGAGTATCGTTTGGGCGAGTCTTGGTCTTGCTGCAACGCGAAATCGAGTTCTAAAACCTGTCCGGGAAATTGAGTATTTGGCAGAAAAGGAACCAAACAGTACCGACATTTTGAAGACCAACATGTTGGATACATATTATCCAAATCGAAGCAGTCACCTTGAGAATGTTTGTCTATATGAGGTTCTCCAAAATTATATATTCAAGAGGAACATCAAAGAAGATATTGAGAAAGGAGTGTATGCTGTAATTGGAAGTGAGGGATGCCTGGTCAAGCAAAGAAAATGCCAATTAGTAAACCATCGAAAATTGAGTGGTGAATCTCCAGAAAAAAAGGAGTTTTTCTATTTAGCACTTTTGCAACTTTTCAAGCCTTGGCGTGCAGAAGAGGAACTGCTTGGAGATTTCCTTTGTTACGAAGACTCTTTCAATGCAGCCAAGGAGTCCATAGAATGTCCTGCTTTTCCTAAATATCAAGAAATGCTAACTTTGGAAATTGAGCAGGAAGCAACGATTGCAGCCGAGATTGCCAGAGACAGTTCTCAGGACAGTCAGAGTTCTGTTTCATTGAGTCAAGATCCACTTGGAGGACCTATTATCGAAAATGAAGCTGCCACTGCTATGAATGAAGTGGAAAGAGCCATGGCACATGCTCAGGAGGATTCAGTTAACTTAGAAGACTTGGAAAAACAACTCAACGTTGAGCAGAGGAAAATATATGATGAAGTTACCAAGGAAATTGAGCACGGATTAAGTCATGAGAAGAAAGAGTGCTCATGTACATCGTTGAAGCCTGTCCGACTGTACGTGAGTGGAGAAGCGGGAACTGGAAAAAGTTTCCTCATTAAAGCAATTTCTTGTTATTTGCAGGAAAGGACTGAGTCATCGCTGTCTTGTGTTGTCACCGCTCCTACTGGACTGGCAGCACATAACATTAAAGGTATTACTTTGCATCGTCTACTGATGCTGCCGGTGGAGCATGACAACAAATTACAATACCACAAGTTATCTGGGAATGCTTGCTGTGAAGTTTCAAGAGTCTTGAGGAAAATGAAACTACTTATCATTGACGAAGTAAGCATGGTTTCCAATGTCATGCTTGCCTTTGTGCATTTGAGAATGCAAGAAGTACTTAAAACTGAATATGATGTGTTATTTGGTGGCAAACACATCATTGTTTTTGGAGATCTTCTGCAGCTGACACCAGTAAAAGGTCAACCTGTGTTCAAAATACTCACGCATGAAGATACCAGGAAGTGCCTAGGGAGCATTGGCAACGTCAATATATGGTTAAACTTCAATTATGCTGAACTGCATGAAAATATGCGTCAGGCAAAGGATGAAGATTCCAAGAATATTCTACAAGATATTAGAATTGGAAAAGTGACCAAACATGGGAAAGAAGCTTTAAATGCACGATTACTGTCAAATTTATATCCCAAACAAGAGATTGTGCCTGAGAATATTTTTCAGAAAATTACTGAGAAGAAATCCGGGATATGTTTGATGCCAACTCTTGCAGAATGTGCCATCTTCAACAACAAAATGTTGAATTTAGAAAAGCAAGAGATTGTGAAACTTGAAGCTATCGACAAAATAGAGCACATGGGATCAACAATTATTTTGTCAGACAATTTGAAATCAAAATTGGATTCATTAGAGAAGACTATATCTAAAACAGCGGGTTTTGAAAAGACTTTGAATGTGTGTTTAAATTGCCGAATCATTTTGAGAAGGAATTTACATGTAGAAAGAGGTCTGGTGAATGGATCAATGGGTGATGTTGTTGATTTTGAGAAATACAGAAATAGAGATGGAATAGAATTTTTAAGAATTAAATTTGATGGCATTGAGGAAGTACAGCTAATTGGTCGTTGTTCTGCTAGGTTTTTGCTTGTTAAAGACTTATATGTTCGCCGTAAACAGTTTCCTGTTTGCTTGGCATATGCGGTGACAATCCATAAATCGCAAGGTTTAAGTGTAGACAGTGCATTGGTGAATATTGGCAGTTCTGTGTTCAAGGAGGGTATGGCATATGTGGCATTGTCACGAGTTAGAACTTTATCGGGATTGTACTTGATTGACTGTGATGTCACAAACATTTGTGCGGATCTAGATTGTGTTAAGGAATACAATAGGTTAAGAAGAGAGTATGCGCCACATTTGCCTCAATATCCTTTGTTTGAGAAACGTGTGGTAGGCCGGAAACGTAGAAATATCAGTAATAGTAGGGAGGTTGTTGCAAAAAGACTAAAAGTCAATGAACCGAAAATTGTTAGCAGAAAGAAAGTGGATTCTGTTGAAGATGTTGTCGGTTTTCAATTTGAAAACAGTTCTGGTGTCAACTGCTATGCAAATGTAGTGGTTAATGTTCTCTTTTCACTAGAGAGTTTAAAAGAACAGATTCTGTTGAATTCAGAACAAATTTTATGCTGTTTGTTGAATTCTGTTTTCGAGAAATGTAGCACTGATCGAACAAAAGTAGAAAGTGTGTCTGAAGTTCGTTATCTGTTAGATGAATGTTCAGGTCAAACAGACTTCTCTGAAAATAATCAGCAAGATTGTCAGGAGTTTTTAATGTATATGCTTGATGTATTGCAAGATGAGGGTGTAGATGTAGATCACCTGTTTGGGCTTTCTTATCAATGGCAGCATGACTGCGAGAACTGTATGGTATCAAGTACTACTAGTGTAGACTCAGAAAGATTTATATATTTAACTTTGCCAGACAGTAAATCAGTGTCCTTTAATAAGCTAATAAATGCAGCGGATCACAACATGGAGTGTACCCAATGTAAATGTGATATGATGTCAACATTATTTATACGTAGATATGGCCAGTATGTCATTTTAATGATCCAACGATGTAGGCCTGATGGTTCAAAATTGTCAACTTTAATAAAAAAATTTGTGGCTTCTCAGCTGTCAATATCAGGGAGGACTTTTGTAACTGTAGCAATTATCTATCACGATGGTCTATCAACAACATCAGGACATTATACAGCTTACTTAAAGTCTCGAAACGGCTGGTCATTCTGCAATGATTCCATTGTAACTTTCAAAAAAAAATTGCCGTTTGACCTTAAAAATTCTTATCTGGTGTTTTTAAAACCAAAATTTTAAGTAGAGGGAATGTAAGTCTGCAATGCTGTCTAGATTAAAAATCCAACTATATAAACCTGATGCAAGTAAGTCTGCTTCATAGTAAGCAGTAACAGTGTCATAGGAAAAGGAGAACATGAGTGACAAAGAAGAGTAAGATATTAGTAGTCCAGGATTGTGAAAATAATCTCAAATGTTTTCTTTTTGAAAGTTGCGAAAATAGAAAATGTCGGGATTTGATTGGAAGAATTACAAGACTTGCAAATCGCGGCAACATGATTTGGCCTAGTGGAAACATGTGATAGAATGAGAGAAGTCTTTTTTTCTATGTAACATATTTTTCGTATCGATGGAGGTTTTCTTTCAGAAACTGGCGGGCTGAAAATATTTATAGCACAACAGAGTGGATGCTGTTTATAGGACATCCTTCGACGTCATTGAAAGTAAGTTAATTTTAAGGAGTTTTGAAATCAGTTTTCTTAGTTTGTATGGGTTTTTTAAACACAGTCATTTTGATTGTGTTTTTTTTCCCCCGCTGTTACATGATGAATACCTTCAAGTCACTGATTTAAGTGAAATTTGATACATTCTGAGAACAGCAAAAATAAACCATTTAACATGTATAATTAATGTTATGCTTTTTGAAATTATGATATATATTTAGAAATGTGAGGTAGATATGGAGAAGCTGAGTCTTCTGTAAGTGTCAATTTTAATGCTTACAGTGCTGTACTTCTAGGTACTGTTTTTAAAAAAAAAAAAAGAAATAGGCCTCACCTCAAAGAAAGCTCTTGAAAGCACACATCTTATTTGCATCCTAAAACAATCATTTAAAATGTTTGACACAATTTTATGATGGCTTTACATCTTTTTTGCGCTGTTATTGCATCACTATTGTGAGACATAAGCAATGCAAAAGAAGCATCATGTTTCAAAATAGGCCTCATTTCATCAGCATGAAGATACTGTTTTTTTAAAATAAATATCTTTAGGATTGTGTAGGGGTCGTAGAGAAGTAGAGGTTTCTGTAAGTGTCAAAGTTGTTTAAAAACTGTTTCTTCTTGAACCTTTTCCCTTCTTTTTTCTAATTTTTAAATACATGTTTTAATATTTTTGGAAATGTTTGTTCTCTCTTTTACAGATTGAATGTATGAAAAATTTGCTTGAAAAGTTAACATGAATTATAAGGTAAATGTTTTCTACTTTTTTAACCTGCATTCCACTGCTGATGATGTCACTGACTATGTTATGATTGATGTAATAAGTGGGCATGTTTTACTGCAATGGTAGGTCTTCACATCTATTATCTCGTCTGTATTCTTCAACAAGCATAAATTTGATATGCAACCCAGAGTACGGTTCACCTTAAACAAACTTTTAGAGAGGACACACCTTATCGTCACCCTCAATCATTCATTTAATCTATCACATTTAACATCTATTAGTTCTACTGCTTCATTTCTTTAATCTTTACTTTCCTGTGTTTGCTACTTCTCTCCTTCCTTTCTCTATTACTTAATTTTTCTACTCCTTCCAGTATTTTTCTCAGTCCCTCTCTTCTCATACTTCTTCATTATTATTCACTAATTCTGTCTCTATTAATGTTACTGTTTCTGAATGATCTCCAAAAATTTTTAAAACAAGAACAGTAAGTATAAGGATAGGAAAAGACATTTATGTTACAAGAAAGACAACTATAGGAAGTAAACAGAAAAAACTGTTACTCGCAATCCACTGCTGATGATCTCACTGACCATGTCAAAAATTATGTAATATATGACATGATCAGAAGTGAATTGCGGGTAACAGTATCTTTTCTTTACTCCCTATAGCTGTCTTTTTTGTAACATAACTGTCTGTTTCCTTTCCTTATACTTACTATTCCTTTTTTTAAAAAAAATTTTTTTTGGTACGCTCAAAGTTCGCGTACCGGAGTGCGAACTGGGAGCGAACTAATAGAAATAGAGCTTGGCAGAGTTCAAAGAATTCTACCAATTTTTTTTAATAATGGGGATGTAGTTCTGAAAAGAACTGTTTTTTTTTGTTTTTGTTGTTTTAAATTTTTTTTATTAGTTTTCTGAACATTTTTTATATTTTTTTGTTTTTTTCTGAACATTTTGTATTTTTTTTTATTTTTTGGGGGGAGGGGGGAAACAAAAATGATTCATCGAAGACGGCTCAACAGGAGCAACAAAAAAAAGAAGAATTTACTTTTTGGGGCGTTTTGGGCACACATGATTGTTGATGGCTCTCATTATAAGGGTAATGCTACTTTCGCGGTAGCAAAGTGTCTGGTTGCACCACACACAGACTTGCTTCACTTCTCCCATGTTGATCTGGATGTTCGGGATCACCTCCCTCGCCTCCGGTCCCGATACCTCCTGAACAACAGATCTTCTTGCCATTTCTGGGGGATTTTGTTGTTGGTCGCGAAGCTGGGCATTACTGTAGTTGTTAGGGTGCCACCGACTCATGTGCCTGTGCATTGTATGATTCCCATAGCTGTACTTTTTGTCTGTGCCCCTTGAAAGACGATAGCCGCAAATACGACAAAATACGTATCTAGCATTAACTTTCTTTTGGTCAGCAGGAAATTTAAAAAATTGCCAGATATAATTTTCTTTCCTGTTATATCTCCTGGGCTCCTCTGGCAAAAACTCTTGATTTTCTTCCTCTTCCTCCTCTTCTTGATTTTCCTCCTCTTCTATAATTAGTGAAGCAGGTGGTCCTTTCGTCCCATGAGGAGGTGGAGGAGGTGGTGGGGGCACACTGGCTGAAGCAACCATTGAAGCCATTGCTGAAGAATCAAAAAGGGTCTTTCTCTCACCAAGATGAAAGTCAGAGTGAGGAAAGAAGGAGGGGTTTTCATCATTTGGGAGAAGGAAAAATTCTAAACCAATGAAAAGTGTTAATTTTATATCACATGACCAAGTATTACATCATTAGGAAACCAAAAGTGAAATGAACCAATGAAAAGTGTTATTTTCGAGTCACATGACCTGCTGTGTTTACGTTTCGCGCTTTGCTCCGCTTTCCGGTCCACTTCCGGGTCCGCTAACTTGGCGCGTCCAATGACGTATTACGCGATAACGCAAAACGTCATGCAAACGTAACAGTTACGCTAAAGGAACGTTTACTGGTTCGCGTACTAAGACGCGGCTTTAAATTGAGCAAACGGGAAGCTGACCGGTTCGCGGACTGGGAGCGAAACAAAAAAAAATGTTTTAAAAAAATTGTCTAAAGAACATGAAAAATATATTTCAAGATTTAAAGAAGAATATATTTTACAGCTACAGATATTAGCTTTTAAAAAACCATTGAAATTCAATGAAAAAACCATAGGTTATAGTCCATATATAGTTAGGAATTTGCATTTACAAAACCTTGAAAATTCACTGAAAAAACCATTGGTTATAGACCATATATAGTTAGGGATTAGCATTTACAAAACCTTAATTTACTCGCACAAAACCATAGAAATTCCATATATAGTTAGAAGCGCTAACTATATATCGCGCACACGCAATCCACTGCTGATGATGTCACATATTACATCATTCATGACATGGTCAGTGACATCACTGATGACATCACTGATCACATCTCAAATGACATCACTGATGACATCACTGATGACATCTCAAATGACATCACTAATGACATCTCATTTGACATTACTGATCACATCACTGATGATATCATTCATGTGATAATACGATGAACCTCTTCAGACTCTAATATAACCTTAGATACAATCAGTGTAAACAGACACTCACAGACTGTCACTCATCCATGGAGTTACTCACACACCTAGTCAGTCATGCAAAGAATCAATCACACCTCCATTTCCTCTACTATACAGTTATACAAACTTTACTTATTCAAACATATACTAACACATATTTACTCTCTTATACAATCCCTGATACAAGTTCACAATGATCCATACAGCCACTCACACATTCACTGGCTCTTATGCACAGTTATTTATATATGTCAACTCTCACATGTACTGTGTTTTACATATGTACTTACTTTGACATGTAGCACTGAGATATCCATTCACTCACCAATACACTCATGCACACAGTCAACCGCCCATACAGCTGTTTCCACATGCACTTTTGAAACCATACATCTAGTGAATCAACTGCTCCCACATCTATGCACAGAGTCATACACCTCCCAGCCACCCACACACACACTCAGTCTCCCATACAAATACTTGGGCAACCAATCAATAACCCATATAGTTACTCATATAGCTACTTATCAACACATGCAACAGTTTACAGAACAACAGACATAATGATGCACAAATTAAGACAGTTTAGTCACTAACCCATGCACTCAGTGAGACACATTTAATCACTCACTCATACAGTCAGTCATGCACCTACTAAATCCTTCATCCAGACACTTATACATCCACTCATTCTTCAATATGTAAGACATATTTTAACTTTACAGAAACATACAGTCACTGGATGTTGTCATCAGTGATGTCATCAGTGATGTCATTTGAGATGTGATCAGTGATGTCATCAGTGATGTCACTGACCATGTCATGAATGATGTAATATGTGACATCATCAGCAGTGGATTGCGTGTGCGCGATATATAGTTAGCGCTTCTAACTATATATGGAATTTCTATGGTTTTGTGCGAGTAAATTAAGGTTTTGTAAATGCTAATCCCTAACTATATATGGTCTATAACCAATGGTTTTTTCAGTGAATATATATATATATATATATATATATATATATATATATATATATATATATATATATATATATATATATATATATACTATATCTAACTAAGGGGTGATTAGTTCAGACCTGTGGTGTCAGTTTGGAAGGCTAACCAGGGGTGGCATAAAACATGCTGCAGCCCCTGGTAGGCCTTGCGTGCACCTATGCCCTGGGTACCTATACAGGGACTCATAAGGGTGACCCAGTAACCAATCTGGTATGTACCTAGAGTACATGGTATCAATTTAGAGAGAGAACAGCTAGGCTGTGGGCCTGATTAGCAGGCCCACAGCCACACTAAATTTAAAAAAACAGTGAATCAGCAAAAAGTGGGGTAACTACAGGAAATAGACCCTACTCTCCTACAGGGACCACCCTAAAAAAAGGCCCCCTGGCGCTGTTTGCCATGAGACAATGGACAGGGTGGAATCCATTCTGAGTGAATGTCGTGATTTAGCCTACTCTGGTCCACCTTACCCCCTCTCCCCGCCAGGGAGCCCCACTAGTGCGGAGATTAATCCTGGAGCGATGATAGGCGTCTCCAGTGAACCGCTACCAGCAAAAAAACGGCTAAGCAAATACCACTTATGTTTTCACCGCCGCTAATGGCAACCCTCTACCAACCACTTGGCAACTTCTACCATCGTCCCCATTTTCAAGAAAGGCCAGCGTGATGACCCTGGGTGTAACAGGCCCATATCCCTCTTGGACTCTGCAGTTAAGATCTTAGGCAGAGTCCTTTTGGTCAAGCTGAGGGATAGTGTTGAGAGCTGTGGGGGGCTGGCCGATATTCAATATGGGTTTAGGGAGAGGAGAGGAACGGTGGAGCAATGCACCAACCTACATCTGTTCATCTCGAAATATACGGTGGCCAAGGAGGGGTCTTTATTCCTAGCGTTTATGGACCTCTCCTCGGGCTTCGACCTGGGGAACAGGTCTAAGTTGTGGGCTACTCTTCTGAGTATGGGGATAGATGAGGAACTGGTTAGGTATATGGCTTCACTTCACCAAGAACTATTTGCAGCGGTGCGGGTCATCAACGAGGGAAGGTGTACGTCTTGTTTTAACTCTATGCGCGGGGTCAGGCAGGGCTGTATATTGGCCCCCCTGCTCTTCACTATTTACATTAATGGCTTGGGCACCTACCTGGAAGATGTGGAGGGAGACGTTCCGCATGCTGGAGTAGCTAAGATCCCTGCGCTCCTGTACGCGGATGACGCAGTGCTGATAGCTCGCACTGGCGTCTGCCTTCAACGTCTTCTGGATGCCTTTGGTACATTAATGGACCATTTGGATCTAAAAATTAATACGAATAAATCACACACAATGGTTGTCGGGCGCCAAAGAAATAATGGGAGATCTAAAACCTTTAAATGTAAAGGCGAGGTTGTCACCAGAGTCCCGACTTTTCCCTACCTGGGGGTCCTTTTTGATGAAAGGGGCTCTTGGGGACCCCAGTTTAGGGCTAAGAGCCTGGCGGTGATTATATCCTCAGGAGCCCTCATGGGCTTTGCAAATAGGTTGGGCGCTAGGCCGATGGAAGCCCTTTTAAAGATTTATAATAGCAAATCTGTTGCATTGGCTCTATACGGTTCACCCCTTTGGGGTTATGTAAATCTTGAACCGATACAGAAGGCGGAAAATAGATTTTAACGTTCCCTGTTGTCCGTCCCACAGTCCACACCGACCTTCTCCATACATATGGAGGTGGGCCTGGATTTCGTTATTGATAGACTGAACATGGCACCTTTGATCTTTTGGCTAAAGACGTGGCTTAATGAGGAACTGTCCCTTAATCATAAGATCATGATTGATGTCATGTCTCTAGACCACTCTAAGAGGGTGCCATGGTTGGCCTACCTGATGAAGTCTTTTACAGATCTGGGACGCCCGGAACTCTTTACATCACCTCTGGACATCAAGAAACAGGATGTAGATACAATCAAGAAGCAGTTCATGAGCAGGGCAAGAGTTGGGCGGGAGGAAAGGGAATTGCTTAAACCGTCGGTGAGGAAACACTATCTGCTTGTAAATTCCATGGCACTAGCACCTTACCTTAGTTCGGTTACAAAGCCATTTCATAGGTTTCTCCTGACCAAACTTAGGTTTAACCTGATGCATTTTTATTTGGGTAACTTCAAAAAATTGGTAAATCCAGATATAGCCCCCCCCTGTTGCTGTGATAACTTTTCTGTCCAAGATACCATGCATTTTGTTATGTTTTGTGGCCTTTTTTTTGAGCCTAGGAAAAAACATCTGTTGCCTGTTTTAAAGGAGGCTGGTTTCACGCAGGGGAGACCAGCCCTGCTCTATCTTCAATCACTAAATAACACTCGCATTACATTTTGCATGGCTAATTTCTTGGTGGCGGCAGCTAGAATTAAAAAATGTAACATAGCAATGGGCCCGCCCAAATGAGTTTTATCTTTTAACATTGTATAAAATGAATTGCCCGGAACAAAAATCTTATCATATGCACTGATTTGTATGATATTGTAAATAGCTTTTTTATTTGTACATAAATGTTTTTATCTCTTTGTATGATTTTTAACTAAATCGAATACAGATTCTTGACTGACTGACTGACTGACTGACTACCACTTATGTTAAAAAAACACACCAAATGACGGAGTCTGGCCATTAGGACTTCCAACCTGGATCCCAGTCCATCCACACCCCCACTCTGTAATTAGCCGAGAGGTTCTGTTGCAGCATTAAATGCAAAAATTGAGTGTCATAATAGATTTGACATTGTAGCAAATGAGGAAGCTAGGTCAGGGGCTGGGTCTGGGACAGATGGTCCAGAAGAAGCATGCAAAATCCCTGTTGGTTATATATAGGCGCTGAAAGCACTGATTGAGTCAATGAGAGATGAGGTTGTTGCACTTACAGTGAAGGTTGCCAGTTCAACAGAGAGAGTTAATAGGGGGAAGGTGGCTCCATTAGAGATTTAGATAGCCCTCCCGACCATGGCCACAAAGGGAGTTGAAGACAAGTGTCTGAGGCTTCGTAGCATGGGGAACATAAAACCCTCACACAATGCTACTACAACCAGGCTCACTCACCTACTCCTCACAGCACTAGAGATTACAACATTAGTGACATACCTAACCTAATGACAGGAACTCTGAGAGGCGTTGGCCTAGGCAGGGGTGGGCGTAGGCTCATAGATAGAGGTAAGGTCATACTGGATGAAGGGAGGACCCCTAAGTCAGCTGTTGGGTAGGTAGTAGGAAAGGGGATAGTGTGGGATTGTGTCTACACTAGACTTTGTGAACGGGGTAATCGAGCTGTGGTCTACTTCACAGAGGTTCCCAAATTTTCCATGGTTAGACATGAATATCAGGACTTACTTAAAAACAAGGTCATCCACTGGTTTAGGTCTACCCCACACTGCTATTCAATCATTAGAGATGACATCAAGTTTGTAGGAAGGAGTCCCCTCCCTGGGTCACCTTGGGACATGATTGAAGTCAGTTTTTTAACAAGGTTATGAATACTGGATTATTGTTGATCGATTCACGCATGATCCCCCTGCGAACTCCCTCATTTCTATCAGATGTAGACCTCCAGTCAGACTAGGCCAATGTCAATGCCTACTAGGCCAACGTCAATGCCTCCCGGGCTCTCCTTATCAGAATTCCCAACACTCATTAGGGATGAATGGAGAGGGCAAAGTTTACTCCCGCACAAGGACCAGATGACACTCACTAATAACCAAGTATCTCTTGGGCCATCAACAAACCCGCTTTTAGCAGCAATCTCTGCATCCTCGGACATGATTCTCACTGCTGAGGTGCATTGTGAGTCTATTGCTGCCTATGCAAGTAGCAGCGTGGTTGCCACCATTTCTGGGATTGTGGAAGGGGGGATCCCGCTGACCACTCTTCAAGGTTTCTTGTCTGGAATATGGCAGGGATCTCTAAGCTTTTAGTTGACCCAAAATGGTGTTAATTTATGGATTTTTCTACCTAGGCCATTAACGCTACCAGGAAGGAGTTGTCTAGACCCTCGGAGATGGCTAGTAGTATGGGTTAAAATTGCATTGCTGTCTAAAGTCAAGCTCCTTCTTGTCAACTCCCAAAACATACTAGCATTTCAGCTTACTGTTTACAGTGGTTTAAAAATTAGGATTTTCAATGTATTCAACAGAGTGGTGCGGGCTCAGAGTAAACCAACACGATTCACATAGTACAACTTGCCCTGTCCCATTTTCCAGATAAGGTCCCTGTATTAGTGGCAGGCGATTTTAATTGTACATTTGAACCCCTCGCCCACATCCCGCCAGATCTGACTGAGGAGTGGGAATGTGAGTGGCAAATCCCACAGCTAGATCTTCTACAGTAGGATGGACAAAGAGAGGAGTTCAGGTGCTGGCTCTCACCTTGCAGCATGATCTGAGAGCCATGAACGGGAGAACTAATTCTGACTTAAAAGGGGACTCTACTTTCAAAAGACCTGGTCATGAAAGCAGAATAGACTACTGTCTGGTCTCCCTAAAACTTTGGCAATTAGTCAAATATATGGTAGTGTTAAAAGAGCTTACAGTGACCACAACGCCCTTGCCCTTACTTTGAACAAGCAGACACTCTTGAACATGACATTAGGTGTAGCCCTGACCTGTGTGTCTTCTCAATTATGAACAACCTGAGAGTGATCAGATGGGACTGGGTGGAGGAACATCCGGGGACCTTAGGCACACCTAAGGGTAAAGTTCTCCTGGAATTAGAGGAGCTAACCAAATAAACAATTAACAGCATTGTGGAGATTCTGGGAACTTGCCATGAGGCACTATACATTGAGATCAAGGACATGCTGAGACAGCCACGTAATGCTAAAAAAAAGTAGGGAATTGTATTCCTCAGAGGTCAGCTCCTCAGGTTTCTGGGTACAACCAAGACTGCAGGACTGCGAATGGGGTGCTTATATGCGCAGTAAAACAGAAAGTGCATCCTGCGGTTGTGGGATGTAGAGCCAAGTATAGGCAGGCAATCGAGACAGAAAAGAAGGAGTGGGAGGGCTCCTTGTGGTCCTCCTTACAGAGGGCATTGTTAGCCAAAGATTCTAAAACCTTCTGGAATAAAGGTATGTACTGGCTCAAGGGGACTAAGGGAGCCCTGGAATTTACCATCCAGTCTGAGGAGGGGATAGCGCATTATGGTTCCCTTTGTGAATCAGGCAACACAGTAGCAGAGCAAGCCAGTGAGTGATGGGGGAGGTGCCTGTGCTGAGGGTGATGCTCTGCACTTTACTATAGAGGACCTTCAAGCAGCAAATTGCTCATGTGTCCCAGCCCTCGCCCCGGTCCTGATAGAATGCCTAATGATTTATATAGAGAGGACATAGTCCTCTGGGGCTCTTATATAAATTTGCTTACCAACTCAATTTTGTCTGGTAATCCTATTCCCCCTTCTTGGAAAATAGCAGAAATATTCCCCACTTACAAATAGGTGTACAGAGCAAAGCCAGCTACTTATAGGCCTATAAGGCTTACTGACTCTCTTTAAAAAAAATTCTGAAAGCAAATCCTAGGAAGGATCCAGGATTTGATCCTCGAGTCTCAAATCCTGAGTGATTCTCAAGCTGGCTTCAGCTAAAAAATTAGTACCTTGGAACAGGCATTTCGCCTCTTTTGCATTTATTGGAAGGAAGTGGCAGTTAAGGGATAGAAGCTCTACGTGGCCTTTGTTGATCTATGGTCTGCATTTGATTTAGTCCCATGAGCTAGCCTATGGAGAGTTCTAAAAGAGTTGGGCTTATCGAGAAACCTTTTAGATGTTTTAATCAGATTACATTAATCAAACACAGCACAGGTCAGGTGGGGGGAACACTAAATTTGCAGAAACCTTCCCAATCCAGTTAGGAGTGAGACAGGGATGTGTGTTAGCCCCCACACTTTTATTCTTTTTATTAACGAGGTGGTCGACCTTTTAGACAGAGATGGATGTGATGCTCTAAAATCGGCATAAGAAGAGTTCCTGCTCTTCTTTTTGCTGACACCCTCCTAATTTCTAAATCATTCCCCGCAGGGTCTACAACAACTCTTGAATGATTTTACTAAGTTTTGTGACGAGCTGGCCTGGTGTGAAATGAGGCTAAAACTAAATACATGATTTTCATGAGAGGAATGGCTAAACCTTCCAAAAAGCCCTGTGTTAGTTGGTAGTAGCAAACTGGAGCTGGTTGATGCTTT
Organism: Lissotriton vulgaris; assembly: GCF_964263255.1. Classification (NCBI taxonomy): domain Eukaryota; kingdom Metazoa; phylum Chordata; class Amphibia; order Caudata; family Salamandridae; genus Lissotriton; species Lissotriton vulgaris. The sequence continues at coordinate 720,786,239 of NC_141696.1, forward strand.
TGATTACTTTGGTATTCGCTTGACTTCGCCAACACCCTGGGCCATCCGCATCGAGAAAGTGAAACTATAATTAATACATTAGACCGCTCACATTACAAAAGTCCACAGGAAAAGCCTGTCCATGCAGTTAGCACCAGCTTTGCAAATCTACAATACCAAGGTTCTAGAGGGGGTCCTCTATGGAGCAGAATTCTAGAACACAGGTAATACAAACTGTTTGTCTACCACTGAAACTCGCTTTCTCAGATCCCTGGTAGACCTGCCCTCTAGTACCCCTCTGACGTCCCTTTACCTGGACCTTTCTCATAGACAGCTGGCTCATAAACTGAACTATGTTCTGGCACAGACTGTGGTCCATGGACGAACTCATGTCATATCGAGAGTCACTAATTGGCCTCTTGAAATTAACCCAGGTAACTTCTATCCCCTGGTTCAGCTCTCTGAGGGATTTACTGAGGAGCCTTGGGATGGAGAGTTTTTGGTCAAACCCGGAAAGTTTGGCCATCATGCCAAGGGCTAGGCTAATGGGGGAGCCCACCTCAGAAAAGGTCCTGACAAAAACTGAGGGAAGCTTGACTAATGAATTCTTAAACTTTAAATCTGTCCCCCGTTTTGAGGATACCATTGATGGAATAGACCCCCCTCTGGCACGTAACATATTTTTACAGTTTCGCTACAAGACCTTACCCACAAAACTGTTTTGTATAAAGTGGCCCTGCAATGCTTTTAATGATGATCTTTGTCCTACGTGTGATGTCAGTCCAGAATCCATTGTGCATTTACTCTTTTTCTGCCCATACTAAAAATCCTTGAGGAAAAAATCGATAATTCCTCTATATAGACTGGTTGAGGTGCTGAGAATCTTGACTACTGATATACGCAGAGTAATGGTCTATGGCCTCTCCAGATACTGGCATGCACTGTGGATCAAGCGCTCCAAATGTATTGTATGGTGCACTGAATGTTTTATCTGTTTTTATCATTCCCGCTTTTAAACAATGTTATTGTACTTATGTTATTTAAAATCAATCATTTATACTTTGTATTTTATCTTTCTTGTGCTGTGTACTTGTATGATCTTTGCTTTTTTTGTTTAAAACTTTTTATTAGGGTTTTACGTTTATGAAATTGAAATTCCCATGTGGGACATTAGACAAATCACAGATCAATCAACAGATAAGTAATTGTTACACATCAATTACAATTATGATGCAATATCAACAGTTTGGATCCATTCTTCCGAGTATGGCGGTCGTACATCGTGTCTCCTGACTTTGTCACTAGGCTATCTTGCTGCATGATGCCATGTCTGGTTGTGCCTGGTCCCTTGGGTGGTATGATGATGGAGTTAGGCGCAAGTGCTTCCCCTCAGTCAAGTGTATGTTACCCTTTATGATGTGTGCAATCATTACCTTTTATGTAAATAAGTCGGATTCCGAACTACCAACTTGAGCTGAACTGGTAACCGTAGGAGGAAACACCTCCTTAAAGGAAAAAGGGAGAGGAGGGGGAGCGCGATGGGCGTGCGGGGGCTAGTGGTTAATGCGGTTGGTCTGCGGGACGGCTATCGGCCTGAGGGGTCGGGCTGTGTATGTCTCGGGGGAGGAAGTGGAATCCGCAGCGCTGGTAGATGATAGACTCAGCAGCGCTGATTACGCGTCCTATTCTAGCCGCTCACCGGGGGTGTCATTCGCCCAATGATGGGGTTTGCGGGATGGGGTTCCGAGTGGGGCTACAGGGCAGGGGTTGTGTCGGCTCAGGGGCTTCCTCTGCGGCTGTCTCTTGTATAATTTGTATTAATAGTTGCGCCCATTCCATAGAGATTGGGTGTTTGCGTGTTACTTTTATTTCTTCGTCCCTCAGGGTCTCCTCCTCCGCTGCCCCCCACTTGTTCACTGCTGCTATCCAAGCCGCTTTCGGTGGGCCTGTAGGGGCTCTCCAGTGCATGGCAATGTTTCTTTTGGCCAGGAGAATAGCTAGGTATGCGAACCGCCACTGCAGTTTTTCAGACTTTTTTTCCTGTAGATTCCTAGGGCGCACGTCTTCCATGTGGTGATGTGTTGCAGGTGTACTATTGTTTGTAATGTGCGGTGTATTTTGTTCCAGTATGGTTGCAAGGATGGGCAGTCCCAGAACATGTGCTTAAAGGTCGCGTCTAGTGTCTGGCACCGGGGGCATTTGAATTCTGTGTCTGGGTAGTACCGGTGCAGCTTCTCTGGTGTAAGATAAGCACGGTGCAGTACATTAAACTGTATGTCTTTGAAGCGTGCTTTTCTGGAAACTTCTTTTGGGTATTCTAACGCCTGTCTCCACTGTTTGTCATGGAAAACTCGGCCCACGTCATCCTCCCATGACTGTTGCAGTCCGGCCAGGGAAACATTAGTTAATTCTAGAATTGCCTTGTAGTGTCATGTCACTAGGTTTCTGCCTGCCCCCATCCGTAGTATTGTGTGCAGCACTGGGTGTATTGGGGGTTCCCCACTACGCAAGTCCCAATGTGTACGACCGCTATCTAACAGTTGCCTGTGTGTTAAAAATTGTCCCTGTGGAAGATCGTACCATTCAACTAGCTGCTCATATTTTTTCAGCTGCCCCTCGTGGAACAGGGCTTCCACTTCTGTCACACAGTGGTCGGTCCACACCTGCAGGGCTCCCGCAGGGTAATATTCTTCCTTCCGGGGAAAGCCCACCAAAGAAATCAGTGGAGAGTATAACGGTTGCCCTTTTGACATTCAGTATATTAGCATCATGCATTTGCGGGCTATGGTGACCTGCATTGGGTGTGTGCGGGCCGGCTTGGTGCCTGGTAAGAGCATTATTCTGATGGCGGGTAGGGGCAACCTACCAGTCTCAGTAATTGTTTCACCTATGTGCCTCTCTGCCATCCAGTGGAACAGCGACTGAAGTTGCGCAGCAAGAAAGTATGATTCAAAGGACGGGACACCTAGACCTCCACATGTGGTAGGCAGCTGTAGTGTGCGCAGGGCTATTCTGTGCCTTCCATCCCCCCATATCAGCATTGTGAGGAGCGTGTCCAGTTCTTGGAAGAAGGACCGAGGTGGGATTACTGGAAGATTTGTGAAGTGATATAGCATTCTGGGAAACATTATCATTTTAGCTATTGCCACCCGTCCGATGGGTGCCAGAGGGAGTGTCTTCCAGAAGCCCACCACGGAGCGAAGGCTCGCTAGCGCTCTGCGATGGTTACCTTTGTAAAGGTCCACCGGGGAATGATACAGTCGTACTCCTAGGTATCTGGGGGCCGCCTCGCTCCATTTTAATGTTTGCGTGCCTATCTGTATGTCATGCGGCGCCAGGTTGAGGACTGAGTGGGTAAATTGTAGTCAGCATAGATGGAGAATCTATTGTATCTCGTATAAGTCAAAATGTCATCCATGAGCTATTGGTAACCAGAGCAATCTTATTGAAAATTAGTTCATGCTGCGCATTCTTGCATATTGAATTACGTTTAAATAAGGCTAATTTATCGATCACGCTCAGTTCAGTATTGTAGGAAAATTGCAGTTTTATTTGGCTTCAGAAACTTTGATTTTTACTGAAGTGATAACATTATACCATGGGGCTTATTTGGACCAAGAACTTGAGCTCTGAGTTTTGAGTGAAGCTAAAGCATTTCGCATTTGTCTTACTCACGAGGCAAAGCAAGAGTATTCTTCAGGAGGGGCTGTTTAAGATACAGCCAAGGGTGAAGTATAAAGCTTGCCTCCTGAACCTTCCTTTGGCAATTCCCCCATATTTTAACCTAGCTCTGCATCTTTTCTTCTCTTTTTTTCTCTCCTCTTTTCCTCCCATACAGAAAAAGAACTGTATTCATGTGTTTTAAGTGGAGGGAAAAAGTGCATCTCTCATTTGTTTAATACTGATATACTGATGCTCCTGTGGTTCTTTGTACTCAATTTGTTGCATCTCTATACCTATCGAGCTATAGAATACACAGACACATTTTGGTTACAGCAACACTTCATAAAAATTCAAAATACTACTAGCAAATATGTGTCATTAAAGGGGTGGAATTAGGAAGAGGAGAAGCAATTTATTAAATAACAAAATGTAATAAACAAATGGTCCATCTAAACTATTGGATGGATTTCCAGATTGACGAAAAATTCTAAGTAAATCAGGCTGCATCAAGTGGATGTCTTTTGCTGTGTGTTGAGCCACTAATAGAAAGAGATAGATTCTGATTGGTGAACGCATGAATGAAGCATTAAACATCAGAATTAAGGGGGTTGATCAGCATCAAATAGAAGTCTGCACTATAGCAATTGGATTGGTGGTCAACAGATGGGAGGAAGAGAAAGATTTTGGCGAATAGAAGCATTAGGAACAGGCGGATGATAAAATATCATAATTGTGGACAGACACACCACAACATCTATGCATATCAGCTAACTCATTGTGGGAACTCCTAAACCTGAAGACATTGCAAGGCTGATGTCAAACTCATCCACGGCTGGAGCCAGTTTTGCACTTTCCCCAAATTTATAACTTTCAATCTATAATTAAACTATGGGCCTAATTTAAAGTTTGGTGGTCCATAGGACCGCCAAACTCATGGTGGAGGTGCGGTGGCGGTCAGAGACCCCCGTACCAGCAGTTCAACCGCCATACTACGAGTGTGGCCACCAGACCTACATGGGACCGCTGCCAGGGATCCGCTATCCCTGGAGTTGGCGTGGCGGTCTTGATGCAGCAATATGCTTGATTGTGCTGCTGCAGCACCACCAAGAGCATTACAAGTTTCCTCACCGCCAGCAGTCTCATGGGGGTTCTCATCCCATGAAACTACTGGCAATGTTTGTCTTAGGATCAAGAAGTGCCTGCAGGGAGGCACATGTTGTGGCCCCCGGTGTGCAGTTACCCCCTTTCCTGCATGGCATAGACTTTACAGTCCATGCCATGCAGGGACAGGCTTTGGAATTCCCATTATGGTGCCTTTTTAATAGGCACATCCATGGGAATGCCAGAGGACCATCCGCCAGACCACAGGATTACTCATAATCTGGCAGGCGGTCGGCAGTCAAGTTTGGTGATCCTGAAATAGGGTGCTGGTGGCAGCCTGCTTCAGGACCACCAAACCCATAATCAGGTCCTGTGATTCTTGAGCGCATTCTTAACTATCGAGCTTGCATTAATAAATTCAGTACAATGATTGGGGGGAGGACTGGTAGTAACAAAAGAGGGAATTGCAGAAGGAGGGCTGCTAGATTGCATGGAACTTGCATATATATAGAAGTTAATATAGATAACTGGATAGCAAAGTTGGGGTAGTTCAGAACAGTAATAAAAAAATAGCTACAAGGATGCCCTCTGGCCCTAGCCAATCCCAGACTGGTCAATGCAGGCTTGCCTTACGCAGTGACGCAACAACCTATCTTCCTGCAATCATTGTGTGTCGCTGTGTCTCAACATCAGGCTTTTCCTATGATTATTCTAATTACGGTGACAACTCAGCATTATTCAAAAGAGAGACTGTAAGGGTGAGATTTGTCAAGATTTTGCACCAGTACACAAAAAGTGACACAAAGTCTTGAATTGGGATTTACTTCCAGCAAAACTTCTTGATTTTTACTAGAAAATAGTCTTAAAGAAATGGAAAACAGCGATTAGCATTACTTGGTGTTACTTTGCATCCAGTGCATCCCAAGGGTGGTAACCACCCATGGATTTTGATGCCAAGCCCTATCTACTAAAACAGGTAGACAGTGCTTGCTCCAAGAATGTATGCCTGCTTAAGTCAAGCTTAATACACATTTAGTGGAGTGTTGCAGCTGTAGCAATACAGGGCAATGGAAAGTTCAAGTTTCAGTTTTTGGCACATGGAGGGAAGCCAATTAGAGACAAATTCGTTGGAGTTAGGCTACGCCAACATATGTACTTATACAATCACTTCACCAATCTCCACGCACTTCTAAATTCACTATACACTCTGCTTGCAGTACTGTAATGATCAAGTCTCTACGTATGTACTTGTACAATGACCGACACAAAGTTACATAACCAAAGTTTCCCCCCACTGTCAAAGGTAAGTTGGTTGCATAAGCTGTCCAGAGCATAATGTAATGTGGTAGAGCCCAGGGGAAGCATGTTGCATACATAATGAACACATGCACACAGATAGATAGTGGAAGTGGGTACGGGTACGTGCGCTCAACTCCTTTTTATTACCAGGGTCACATATTCAGTGACGTCTGTGCTGGATGCATGTGGGGTGAGTGTAAGCCAGCTCTCCGGGAATTGTTGGTGTTGGCAACATGTACAACAGTAATCATTGCATCAGACACAGAAATTCAGTCATAAAGGGTCAATGATTGGTGCTTCAGTAAAGTAGGGGCACCAGATGTGAAATATTATACAAAAGATTCTATTGTAAAGGGTCAATGACTTGTGGTACACTGAGGTAGCATGGTGAGCAAAAGAATGATGGATTTAACCCAGACCTCTGGACTAGGGGGGGAATGTTTTGATTTGTTCTGCATTCCGTCCATCAATTGTGTGTCTTTTGCTTTCTCGCTCTAAGTGCGCCAGGTATGCCCGGACGTGGGTCCTGGGCTCACTGTGCCACTGGAATCAAACTGTCCTGGCTGAAGAGGAGTAAAACCCCAAAACTGGTCCTAGGATGCTTGTTTCCGGTCCAGGGAGGACCTGGCTTGGCAGTTGGGGTTGGACTGTTAACATCAGTCACAGGGTCAAGACATGATTTGCATATGGCCAGGTCTAAACTGGGGTGGCATGGTGAGCAAAAGAATGATGGATTTAACCCAGATCTCTTGACTGGGGGTGAATGTTTGGATTTGTTCTGCATTCCGTCCATCAATTGTGTGTCTTTTACACTGAGGTAGGGGCACCAGATGTGAAATTATACACAAAATATTGTATCATAAAGGGTCCATGAGTTGTGCTGCACTGAGATAGACTGCAATCATGACTTGATGTGAATTGTGAGCCCTGCTATCCGCAGTGTACATGGAAGGCAATAGTCAGCACAGACATCAAGGAATGTTTTTAGTCACTTCCTCTTGACAAAATTCGAGGACAATAAATAAATCATGTCTCAATTTAAATTGTGAGCTCTGCTGACTGCAGTGTAGGTGTATGGAATGAAAGATGAAACATTTATGCAATACACTGACAAAATCTTGGTTCTTCTGAGTACAGTTATAAAGTACGGTATTCTGAAGCTGAAATCTGAACTGGTCGATCATCATATTGTCCACCTTTTCCAGTTGGGAACAGCTTTGGAAAACAATGACCTTCCAAACTTTTTTCTCGCACACTCATGGGAGTTCCTTTCGCATTTTTCATCTGGAGCAATTCAATAGTATCTCCTATCAGTTCTTTCGAATGTAAAGGGTGTATAGTATAATGTTCATAAATGTCTTCTTTTCTTGAATTCTCCACTTTTGCTATTTGTCCAATTGAAATATGTGTTTCATCTTCTAGAATCATTTCTTCTTTTTCTACGTTTACAGTTTTATAGTAAATATTGTTTTGTACCAGATATAATGTAGCCTTTTGGACTTTCCTGACGTCTACTAACTCTTGCCTTATTTTCCTACTCTTTGTGGGTCACCCATTAAAAAGAATGACTGTAGGTTCAGTATCCTCTCTTTCTACACCAACAGTTTCAACATTTTTCTTAAATCTAAAGGTAAATTCATAACTCTTCCTTTTCAAAACTCTTTATAGAGCTGTTGGAGACAGTTTACCTGTGTTAGGCTGCATACGAATTATAGCCTGAAAAAGGGTGCAAAGATTGTATAAGGATGGCCTCATATGTATTTAAATCTTTAAGTTCAGGAGGTATAGCTACTAATTCTAAGTCATTATGGACAGCTCTAGCTGACATTTTGTTTTCTTCTAATTTATTATAACAATATTTACAAATATATTGTACAGTACCTAACTTAAAATGACCTTCCACAAACAGATAAGCAGCAAATTCTTTACATTTATCATTGTTTTCCTTTTCTCTTTTTAAAAACATATCTACAATCCTATTTTGAATTTCATAATGAATATGTCAACTACAAATACAAACATAGTTGGGATTTTCACCTGAAACTACTTTAAACTTTGTTATTTCTTTTTCAAACTTCACATCAGTACTATCTTCCATCACTTCTTCAACACCTACACTTACCAAACTCTTACTTTTCTACACTCCTCCATACCATCAAAGAAACGTAACTCTATATTATTACAATTTACTTTTACATCCAACGATGAACCATGCAAAAGATCTGTATTATTTCATTTAGACATAATGCAGGACTATTCACGTAGTAAAATCTTCTAACTAACTTGTGCATTTTGGAAAGATGTACTGCCAACATTCTTAAATGATGAAAATGACTTTGGGGCATATTCTCAAGCATGGCGTTAACATTATTGCCGCTTTAGCAGCAGAAAACTGCAGCTAAAGCGGCGATAATGGGCTTGATATTACGCCGTAGAGAATTCCCATAGAAGCCCATGTTCCCGTCAGAACATGGGCTTCTATAGGAATTCACAAGGGCATATTATCAAGGCCATTATCGCCGCTTTAGCTGCAGTTTTCTGCCGCTAAAGCGGCGATAATGTTAACGCTGTTTCTTGATAATATACCCCTCAGCCACACTTTCGTAGAAACACAAGCCAGAGAATGACCTTGCAACCCTGTATTTTTTCTCACTTTGTAAGGATCCAGACCTTGTAATATCTTAATCTTCTGTTTCACAGTTTTTCTTCGATATTGTCTTAAGAAATTTAGTAAAATATCAATAGATTGTTGACGTATACTACAGATACTACTACAATCCCATGTAAACACTGGAGCGTGGGTACGTCTCTCTTGAACTTCCTCAGCTGTTACTTGTTCAACATTTCTAGGAACTATCTTTTCTTTTTCAATTGGAGAGACATTTTTCACTTCATAGCAACGACCACAGGTATCAACTGCATGCAGTAATCGATTTTGTTGAAAATAACAAAATATTGTATCATAAAGGGTCCATGAGTTGTGCTGCACTGAGTTAGTGGCTCCTGAAGCACTCAGAGTGTGTGCACCCTGCGATGATGCTATAATTGATATCAAAAAAGTTCATGAAGCAAGGATATTAAAAGGATATTATATCAGTTTTAGAGACATTGTAGTTAGTTGCCTACTGCACTCTGTAATTAATGAATGAAGACTCAATTTTAATTGTGATCCCTAATGATTTCAGTGTAGGCAGGAAACAGCAGTCAGCAAGGGCCCACAGCCACGTGGTGCTGAGTTGAGCTGCACAGTTATTGGCAATTCAGCGTGTGTGCAGCTAGCGATGATAAGTGGTGCAGTGAGTAAGTGGCACCTGAAGCAACCAGCTTGTGTGCACCCTGCGATGATGCGTGGTTCGGGCGGGCCGCATTGGGAGCAATGTTTTTTGTCTATTGAATTCTGCCTTAATAAGGCCTTGTGGCGATGACTTATGGTGCAGTGAGTTAGTGGCACATCATGCACTCAGCGTGTGCGAACCCTGCGATGATGCATGGTCTGGGTGGACTGCACTGGGAGCAATGTTTTTTGTCTATTGAATTCTGCCTTAATAAGGCCACGTGGCGATGACTTATGGTGCAGTGAGTTAGTGGCACTTCAAGCACTCAGCGTGTGTGCATCCTGCGATGATGCATGGTACAGGCGGGCCGCACTTGCAGCAATTTTTTTTGTCTATTAAATTCTGTTGTAATAAGGCCATGTGGCGATGACTTATGGTACAGTGAGTTAGCGGCACCTCAAGCACTCAGCGTGTGCGCACCCTGCGATGATGCGTGGTCCGGGTGGGCCGCACTGTCAGCAATGTCTTTTGTCCATTCATTTCTGCCTTAATAAGGCCACGTGGCGATGACTTATGGTGCAGTAAGTTAGAAGCACCTCAAGTACTCAGCGTGCGCACACCCTGCGATGATGCGTGGTCTGATCGGGCAGCACTGGGAGCAATGTTTTTGGTCTATTGAATTCTGCCTTAATACGGCCATTCAGCGATGACTTATGATGCAGTGAGTTAGTGGCATCTCAAGCACTCAGCGTGTGTGCACCCTGCGATGATGCGTGGTCCGGGCAGGTCGCACTAGCAGCAAAGTTTTTTGTCTATTGAATTCTGCCTTAATAAGGTCACGTGGTGATGAGTTATGGTGCACTGAGTTAGTAGTACATTTGACGCTCAGCGTGTGCGCAGCCTGCGATGATGCGTGGTCTGGGCGGGCCGCAGTGGGAGCACTGTCTTTTGTCTAATGAATTATGCCTTAATAAGGCCACGTGGCATTGACTTCTGGTGCACTGAGTTAGTGGTACCTTCTGGCGCTCAGTGTGTGCCCACCCTGTGATGATGCGTGGTCCGGGGGGGCCGCACTGGGAGCAATGTGTGTTGTGTACTGGACTGTGTCATCTGCAATCGCCACTCCATCTGAATTGTGAGTCCTGCTGTCCACAGTGTAGATCGAAGGCAGTAGTCTGTACAGACATAAGTCTGCGGTGCTGTGCCGCTGGGTTCACAGGGGGCCTGTGTTCAAGAAGGCTGATGGTCACGGTGGCAGCCATGTGGCAGGGTGAGGGCAGCTGCTCTGGAAATGGTTTGGCCTTCCCACAAGTGAACCACGCCCAGCACTCCGGCGTATTTATTCATACTCCTACATTGGAGTGGCGTACGTTGGGCCAGCCCACTGTGCATCCACTTCCAGGGGGGACAACACAGCTACATGACCGAGATCTTCCCCACTGTCTGAGGTAACATGGTTGTGTCTATTGTTCACAACACTACAAGCACCAACAGTATATGCACACATAGAGAGGTTTGTGCTCTGCAAAGTGAGGTCTGTCTAGCGCATCACCGCTACACTTGGTATTGTGTACATTTTTATTGATGAGTGACTTGCGTCCTTCACACATACTTGGTTGCCACATCTGCCAACATTCAAGTATTGTGTGGGTGGGGGATTATGCCATTTTTGGAAGTCTGTTGTCCTGTGCTGCCTTGGTGGTAGTAGGAAGGGGGATGGTCCAGGGGGGACGTCCTGAGGCTGGTGGCAGTGGGTGTTGTGGCCTTCTTGGATGTCGGAGCAGCATGATCAGTAAGTTTATGACATGTGTTGGTCTTCAGATGTGATTCTGAGTTAGGCTCCCTTTCACACTGTAGGTAGTCGTCCTGGTTTAACCAGTAGAAGGCAGATGTTAGATTACTGCTGCTAACGCGGCTTATTGCCTGTTTTTGGATCACACCCCAGATTTGACTGCTCGTTGAAAATATTGGGAAGTGGTGTTTTTGTGTTATTTTTGCACAGGAACGCCTACTGTGCATATTATTACCGTTAGTTGTTGCTCTCATTCGTGGCGATTTTTTTTGCGTAAGCTATTGGTGGAAAACTGGGGATATCGGCTGTTTTTACTTGGTTGAGAATAGAATGATAATTTAAAATCACTGAAAAACACATATCTTTCATGAACATTATAATTAGAAATTAGCATTTAAAAACCATTGAAATTCACTGAAAAAAACATAGGTTTCAGGGAGGTTATAGTTACAAATTAGCATTTAAAAAACTTTTGAAATTCACTGAAAAAAACCATAGGCTTCAGGGACGTTATAGTTACAAATTAGCATTTAAAAAACCTTTGAAATTCACTGAAAAACCATAGGTCGCAGGGACGTTATAGTTAGTTGGACATTTCACTTGTACATAACTATACAAATTCCGCCGTTATAGTTAGTTGAGCCAACTATAACTCACGCCCCCGCAATGCACTGCTGATGACGTAACATATTATATCATTCATGACATGGTCAGTGACATCACTGATGACTTCACTGATGACATCTCAAATGACATCATTGATGACATCACTGAAGACATCATCCAGTGAGTGTGTGTTTCAGTAAAGTTTAAATATGTTTTATATATATCTATATTGGCCAAGTTGGCCAGGGGTGGGGTTCTCGGGGCGAATATAAATTAATGGAAGTGGACCGTTTTTTTTAGAAAAGCTTGGAGTGGCGATCCTAACGTGGCACTCAGTATGGCCCCCTAGTGTGAACGCGCTGGGTGCTCTCAGCGCGGCACCCAAGTACCTCCCAGGTCTTTAAAAGACCATTTACCTGTAAATGAGGCTTTGTTGTGTTTTCACCCCTCCATAGAGCCCCTGCATCTCCACTCTGCCTATGACTGGAAGAATTAGCCCTCCCGGAAATTTGTATCAGCCTTCCCCAAAATTTTCTGCTAGTTGTGCCCCTGACTGGCGATCGCCGGCACTGCTCACTTCACTTACGCTTACAGTATTCCGTAGATTCTCTCCGCTGTAGGTCAATGATCCAGCTATGGGGCTGGGAATATCTTGCAGACAGGATTCTGGACCTTTTATTACTGGTGCTCCACGGACCCAGCAGCTTGATTTAGGTGTCCAGTAAAAGGGACTCCGGGGATCCAATAGTTAGAATTCCTTGATCTTGAGATTAACGACTTGGGAAGGTATCCACTGAATGAGAATGCAGTATACCACAATAAGAATTCTAAGCTCCTGGACTCGGTTTTCCAGGCATCCGTGCGGTATTCCTGCTAGCAGTTGCCAGTGGCCCCGATTTTAGTGGGTGGGAACCCAGGGTACTAGAGCAAAGGCTGTTGGGATTCCACAGCAAAGAAGGCAGGTGCCTCAGGAACCGACACAGTGCTACTCACGCTCCGTATGTAGCGTCGGCTCTCCCGAGGCTTGGTTTGCAATCCTGATGCTCTGTCGGGGTTGCCACTGGTTGGCAGCCAATCAGAGCCGAGCTCATGCTCTGGGGTTAGGCTCCACCCACATATGTACTTATCCAATCACTCTGCCAATCCCCAAGCACTTATAAATTCACCATACATTCTCCTTACATCTTTCTAATCATCCAGTCTCTACCCATGTACTCATAGAATGACCAATACAAACTTACATAACCAAGGTCTTCCCCACTGCCAGAGGTAACATTGTTGCGTGCGCAGTCAACAGCACAATGTAATGTGATAGGGCCCAGGGCCATCATGCATACATAATGAACACACAGACACAGTTAGATAGATATTGGAACTGGGTACGGGCACTTGCGCTCGGCCCCTTTTTATTACCAGGGTCACATGTCCAGTGACGTCTGTGATGGATGCATGTGGGGTGAGTGTAAGCAGCCCTCATGGAATGTTTGGTGCTGGCAACAACTACAACAGTGATCATAGGATCACACACAGAGATTCAATCATAAGAGTCCATGACTAGTGGTGCAATGAGGTAGGGGCACCAGGGATGCGTGTGCTCATGTGAAGAAATTATTAATGTCCCTTTGGGATATTCCTGCTGCCTGAGGTGACATTGTTGCATCCGGTGTCTACCGCACGAAAGTCAATCATAAAGGGTCCATGAGTTGTGATGCACAGAGTAAGTGGCACCTGAAGAGCTCAGTGTGTGTGCAGCCAACGATGATGGCGTGTCCTTGCAGGACAGGATTGGATTGGATGTGTGTGAGACCTGCTGACCGGAGTGTAGGCCGGAGGCAGCAGTCAGTAAGGGCCCAGAGGCATGTGGCATTGAGTTGAGCTGCACAGAGTTAGTGGCACCTGAAGCACTCAGAGTGTGCGCAGCCTGCGATGATGCGTGGTCCGAGCAGGCCGCACTGATAGCAATGTCTGTTGCCTACTGGACTGCATCATCTGTAATTGCGACTCAATCTGAATTGTGAGCCCTGCTGTCCGCAGTGAAGGCCGGAGGCAGTGGTCAGCAAGGGCCCACAGCCATGTGGCACTGAGTTGAGCTGCACAGTAAGTGGCACCAGAAGCATTCAGCGTGTGCACAGCCAGCGATGGTGCGTGGTGAGGGCGGGCCGCACTAGTAGCAATGTCTGTTGCCTACTGGACTGCGTCATCCGCAATTGCGACTCGATCTGAATTGTGAGCCCTGCTGTCCACAGTGTACATTGAAGGCAGTAGTCTGTACAGACATAACTCTGCAGGGCTGTGCTACTGGGTTGGCAGGGGGCCTGAGTCGAGGAGACTGGCAGTAATGGTGGTGGCCTCGGGCATGGTGAGGGCCGACGCTCTGGCAGAAGCATTGGCCTTCCCAGAAGTGAACCACGACCAGAGCCCCGGCCTATTTATTCACACTCCTATGCTGTGGGGTACGTTGGACCAGCCCACTCAACTTCCGCTTCCGCTTACAGGTGGGATGACACAGCTACATGACTGAGATCTTCCCCACTGCCTGAGGTAACATGGCTGCGTCCACTGTCCACAACACTACAAGCACCAGCAGTATATGTACACATGGAGAGGTCTGTGCTCTTCATAGTGAGGTCTGTCCAGCACAACACTGCTACACTTGGTATTGTGTGCATTGTTATTGGTGGGTGACTTGCCTCCTTCACACATACTTGGTTCCCACCTCTCCCAACATTCAGCTATTGTGTGGCTGAGGGGTCATGCCGTTTTGGGAAGGTCTGCTGCCCTGTTCTGCGCTTCCTCAGTGGTAGTGTGGGGGTGGTCCGGGAGGAGGTCCAGGGGGTGGTGGCGGTGGGTATTGTAGACTTTTTGGGTGTCGGAGCTGCATGATGAGTAGCTCTATGACATGTGTTGGTCTTCAGATGTGGCTCTGAGCTGGGCTCCCTTTCATACTGTAGGTAGTCGTCCTGCTTTACACCAGTAAAAGTCAGATGTTAAATTCTTACTGCTAATGCAGCTTATCGCCTGTTTTTAGATCGCATCGCAGATTTGGCTGGTCGTTGAAAATATCGGGAAGTGGTGTTTTCGTGTTTTTTTTGCACTGGAACGCCTACTCTGCATATCATTAATGTTAGTTGTCGCTCTCATTCGTTGCAATGTTTTTTGCAGAAGCTATCGCTGGAAAACTTTCGATATCGGCATTTTTCACCAGGTTGAGAATAGGAGGATAATTCTTTTGCTGCGCTAAAGTGCTGATAACTCAGCGATAAGTCCTTGAGAATACGCCCCATTGCTTTTTTGTTTTTTTTTCATCCAGATTCGTGCCCCCAGCTGCTTTTTTAAAAACAATAGTAATACTTGGCCCTTGAGAGTTTTGTGGGATCCCCTAAGCAGGTGTAGGGGGTCAGGGTGTTTTATACCCTGCCCACTGTTTTTTCAGCTTTTGTCTTGTGATTCGCACGTAGCTACAACAAAGTCCTAATAAACACAAGGGCTCATTTTAGAGTTCCCCTATAACCCAACAGTGGGGACTAATCGCCGAGTTATCAGCACTTTAGCACAATTTAGCATATCAAATGTGGCGAATGAATTATCGCCCCATTCTGAAGTTGGTGCACACTGCCACATTGCCCACAGTCTGATGGTACCAACACAGTAGACAATCCATGGGAAACTTTAGACAGGGCTACAGCCCGAACTGCTAAACGGAATTACCCCAAATTTGGAAAAAAGGAAGCCCTTGTTTCAGAAAGAACTCTTTTTGTTAAATGATGGAAATCCGTTCAGTAGTTCCTTAGAAATAAAAAAAAAGAGGTCAGAAAATAAATTTCCCATAGGAAACTTTAGACACAACCACAGCTCGAACTGCTGAAAGGAATTACACCAAATTTGGCAAAAAGGTAGTGCTTGGTTCAGAAAGCGCCCTTTTTGCTAAATTGTGTAAATCCATTCAGCAGTTGCTGAGGAAATCAAACAATGAAAGTTTCGATATTTAAAGGCGCAAGCTTTATTCTAATTGGCTGTCAACACTCCAAACCAGGATGTGTTGGCAGCCATCTTGTGACTCGGTAGTACCGAGTCACAAGAAAAGAGAAAAACAAACACGAAAAACATGAAAAGGGGGCAGGGTAGAAACACCCTGACCACCTCAGCCTGCTCAGGGACAAGAAAGCATTTTTTTTTAAATCGGCGAGATTCACGCCCCCAGAGCGAATTTCGGCCACAAAAAACAAATGGGCCAGGTCCCGGGGGCATGCAATATTGTAATTGCAGGGGCCCGGGGAGGCACCAGCAGCCACCCCAAGGGCTTTCTTTAAATATATCCACCCCTGGACACTGCTGTTTGCAATGACAGGGCAGGAGCCACGCTGCTCCCCCCTGTCATTGCAAACTGCTTTGCTTCATTGAAGCGAGAGCAGGAAACCTGCTCTCACTTCAATGAATCAAAGCAGAATTGCTTTTCCACAAGGGAAGCTCCAAGTCAGCAGCTCCACATATGGAAAAGCAATGCCGGCTCCCTCAGGAGGCGGAGAGCCAGCAGGGCCGTGGGGGCATTGGGGCTTCCCCCACGGTCCCCAACGGATAGGGCCTGCCCCAGGGGATGGGGTCCCCGGGGCTAGAAGTGACCCGGGAGGGGGTCCACGCAGCCCTCTATCAAAAATAAAAAAAATATTTTTTTTTAAAAGCCCGGCCCCGGGTATGGGGTCCCCAAGGCCAATAGAGGTCTCAGGAGGGGGGCCACGTAGCCCGTTCCATAAAAACAAAAAAGATATGGCCATGCCCCGGGAATGGGGTCCCCAGGGACGGAATTTGCCACAGGAGGGGGGCCCACGGTGCTCCCTTCCCGTTCATATATATATATTTATTTTTATAAAAAGGGGCATGTCCTTGGGGATGGGGTCCCCAGGGCCCAAAGAAAGGAAAAAGAAGGGGGCCAGACAGCTCCCTTCTAAAAAAATAAATTAAAAAAAAGTATGCGATTGTACTGGATGCCCCGCCCCCTCCCAGCAACACTCTGCAAACACGCCCTTTGGCACATTTTAAATTGGGAAATTAATTTCCCTTCAATACTGGGGGTCCTTGGGGGCCAACTAGCCCACTAGGTACCTCCAGTAAGCACCACAGGGCTGCATTGCAGAGAGGTGGTCCATGCCACACTACTTTTTACACCTCTTTGCAATGCAGTTCTGTGGCACTTACTGGAGGTACCTGGTGGGCTAGTTGGACCCCTGGGACCCTCAGGATTCAAGGAGACTTATTCCCTCAACTTAAAACACACCACAGGGTGTGTTTGCACAGTGGTGAAGGGAGGCTGCAAGCCTGAGGTGACATGTGTGCAAACACGCCCTTTGGCGTGTTTTAAGTTAAGGAATCAATTCCCCTTCAATCCTAAGGGCCCCTGGGGGCCAACTAGCCCACGAGGTGCCTCCAGTAAGCATCACAGGCCTGCGTTGCAGAGAGGTGGTCCAGGCCACACCCCTTTTTACACCTCTCTGCAACGCAGCTCTATGGCACTTACTGGAGGTACCTATTGGGCTAGTTGGACTCCAGGGACCCTCAGTATTCAAGCGATGCTCAGTGGTGAAGGGAGGGGGCGGGGCCTGAGAGGACATGTGTGCAAACACGCCCTGTGGCACGTTTTAAGTAGGGGAATTAATTCCTCTTCAATCCTGAGGGTCCCTGGGGGCCAACTAGCCCACCAGGTACCTCCAGTAAGCATCACAGGCCTGCGTTGCAGAGAGGTGGTCCAGGCCACGCCCCTTTTTACACCTCTCTGCAACGCAGCTCTATGGCACTTACTGGAGGTACCTAGTGGGCTAGTTGGACTCCAGGGACCCTCAGTATTCAAGCGTTTGCTCAGTGGTGAAGGGAGGGGCAGGGCCTGAGAGGACATGTGTGCAAACACGCCCTATGGCACGTTTTAAGTAGGGGAATTAATTCCTCTTCAATCCTGAGGGTCCCTGGGGGCCAACTAGCCCACCAGGTACCTCCAGTAAGTGCCACTGCGCTGCTTTGCATAGCGGTCATCCAGGCCATGCCCCTTTTTACACCTCTCTTCAATGCAGCTCTGTGGTGCTTACTGGAGGTACCTGGTGGGCTAGTTGGACCTCAGGGACCCTCAGGATTCAAGGGACTTATTCCACCAACTTAAAATGCACCAGGGGGCGCGTTTGCACAGTGGTGAAAGGAGTGGCCGGGGCCTGAGGTGACATGTGTGCAAACATGCCCAGTGGCGCGTTTTAAGTTGGAGAATTAATTCCTCTCAATCTTGAGGGTCCCTGGGGGCCAACTAGCCCACCACATACCCCCAGTAAGCGACACAGGTCTAAGTTGCAGAGAGATGGTCCAGGCTACGCCCCTTTTTATGCCTCTCTGCAACGCAGCTCTGTGGTACTTAATGGACGTACCTGGTGGGCTAGTTGGACCCCAGGGAACCTCAGGATTCAAGGGGACTTAATATCCCAACTTACAACGTGCCAAGGGGTGTGTTTGCAGAGTGGTGGAGAAAGGGGGCACGGCCTTTGTCTACTTCTCACCAAACCCATGGCGTGGGGCTTACAGGAGTTAAAAGGTAGGCTAGTTGGCCCCTAAGGGATATCATCAGTCATGTCACTGACCATGTCATGAGTGATGTAATATGTGACATCATCAGAAGTCCATTGCGGGGGCGCAAGTTATAGTTAGCTGAACTAACTATAACTGGAATTTCTATGGTTTTGTACCAGTGAAATGTCCAACTAACTATATCTCCCCTGAAACCTATGGGTATTTCAGTGAGCAGGTGTCATTATAGATTTAAATAGTGCTTCGTAAACTGTCTGTGCATGCCAGCAGTCTTCATGCCTTTGTGGAAGTGCTACGGCACGAAACGCGTCAGACTGGACTTTAAGACTATAGCTGTGTACTTTGTTCGTCTCAGCTGCAAAGCTTTCATAAAATGTTACTATTCCTCTGTGGGCCCTTCTGTTTCTTGGCAACTTTGTGATGGATTTGAAACGGTCAGCCTGGGCCATGGAAGGAGCCCCGCTACTGACGGAGACCCAGGTAACGCCAACTGGCGGGACCAGGTGTCGGGACAGGAGTTGACAGTGAAAGCGGGTATGTGTCTGCTGAGTACAGGAAGGTTTTTACAGCTACCCACTTGGGTTTATATTGATTTTACTATTGTTGGAATGGACAACAACTTACGGTAGTAGGACTGTGGCACTACCGATACCAGAGTGCCGTGCGAGTGGCCACGCCAACTTGAGCAGGTGTCATTATGGATTTTAATAGTGCCTCGCAAACTGTCTGTGCACGCCAGCAGTCTTCATTCCTTTAAGGAAGTGCTACGGCATGAAGCGCATCAGGCTGGACCTTAAGACTATAGCTGTGTACTTTGTTCGTCTCAGCGGCAACCCTTTCATTAAATTTGAACATACTATACCTGTGTGGGCCCTTCTGTTTCTTGGCAACTTTGTGATGGATTTAAAACAGTCAGCCTGGGCAGTGGAAAGAGCCCCGTTGCTGGTGCAGACCCAAGGTAACGGCAACCGGCAGGACCAGGAGACGGGACAGAAGTTGCCAGTGAAAGTGGGTACGTGTCTGCTGAGTACAGGAAGGTTTCTACAGCTACCCACTTGGGTTTATATTGATTTTACTATTGTTGGAATGCACAACAACTCACGGTAGTAGGACTGTGGCACTACCAATACCAGAGTGCCGTGCGAGCGGCCACGTCAACTTGTGCAGGTGTCATTATGGATTTAAATAGTGCCTCGCAAACTGTCTGTGCACGCCAGCAGTCTTCATTACTTTGAGGAAGTGCTACGGCTCGAAACGCATCAGGCTGGACCTTAAGGCTACAGCTGTGTACTTTGTTTGTCTCAGCGGCAATACTTTCATTAAATTTGAGCATACTATTCCAGTGTGGGCCCTTCTGTTTCTTGGCAACTTTGTGATGGATTTAAAATGGTCAGCCTGAGCTGTGGAAGGAGCCCTGCTGCTGGCGCAGACCCGAGGTAATGCCAACCGGCGGGACCAGGAGATGAGACAGGAGTTGCCAGTGAAAGCGGGTACGTGTCTGCTGAGTACAGGAAGGTTTCTACAGCTACCCACTTGGGTTTATATTGATTTTACTATTGTTGGAATGCACAACAACTCACGGTAGTAGGACTGTGGCACTGTGCAAGGGGCCACACCCACTTGAGCGGGTGTCATTATGGCTTTAAATAGTGCCTCGCAAACTGTCTGTGCACGCCAGCAGTCTTCATGCCTTTGAGGAAGTGCTACGGCAGGCTGGGCTTTAGGACTATAGCTGTGTATTTTGTTTGTCTCAGCGGCAATGCTTTCAATGAATTTGAGCATACCATTCCTGTGTGGGCCCTTCTGTTTCTTGGCATCTTTGTGATGAGTTTGAAACGGTCAGCCTGGGCCGTGGAAGGAGCCCCGCTGCTGGCGCAGACCCAAGGTAACGCCAACAGGCAGGACCAGGAGTCGGGACAGGAGTTGCCAGTGAAAGCGGGTATGTGTCTGCTGAGTACAGGACGGTTTCTACAGCTACCTACTTGGGTTTATATTGATTTTACTATTGTTGGAATGCACAACAACTCACGGTAGTAGGACTGTGGCACTACCGACAACAGAGTGCTGCGCGAGCGGCCACGCACACTTGAGAAGGCGTCATTATGGATTTAAATAGTGCCTCGCAAACTGTCTGTGCATGCCAGCAGTCTTCATGCCCTTCTGTTTCTTGGCAACTTTGTGATGCATTTGAAATGGTCAGCCTGGGCCGTGGTAGGAGCCCCGCTGCTGGTGCAGACCCGAGGTGACACCAACCGGCAGGACCAGGAGTCGAGACAGGTGTTGCCAATGAAAGCGGGTACATGTCTGCTGAGTATAGGAAGGTTTCTACAGCTTCCCACTTGAGTTTATATTGATTTTACTATTGTTGGAATGAAGAACAACCCACAGTATTAGGACTGTGGCACTACCGATACCAGAGTGCCATGCGAGCGGCCACGCCCACTTGAGCAGGTGTCATTATGGATTTAAATAGGGCCTCGCAAACTGTCTGCACGCCAGCAGTCTTCATACCTCTGAGGAAGTTCTACGGCAAAAAACGCGTCAGGCTAATTTTTAATCTATTGAATTCGCGGACCGCCACCTCCTGTGGGCTAAAATATTAAAATAGCGTGGGGAGGCTCCTGCCCCCCATGCTGCCCAGGGTACCACCATCTACTTGGGGCATGTTTAAAATGTGTGTGGGAGGCCTCGTGGGCCCCCCAATCCTTGGGGACCGCCACCTCTGCTCCCATGACATTTGAAGTGTACTCCATCACTTCTGTAGACGTCATCCATATGAAAACGTAGATTGTTGTTATATATGGAACCCATTCTATGGTCTCTGAGATAACCAGAAACAGCTCTATTGACATTCTTCTTAGCTTTTTTAATCTGTGGACAGAATTGAGTTAACCACTTCCATTTCTGTCTTTGGCATATAATATTTTTACAGAGTTTTATATAGTGCAAACTTGACCCGAAGTATCGAGTATCAGAGCGCTTTACATAGCACCAGTTGAAAAGCAACATAAATTGTGCAAAGGTATCCTTTATGAGCATTTCCAGTCCCTACTCCAGTCAATGTGCCTAGGTCATTGCCACCACAGTTCACAATCATGAGGTCAGGGGGTTAGAGATGCAAAAAGGTTTTACCAAAAGGCATCAATTGTTGCCACTTTAATGCTCTCTGTGAAATCCATTTAATATCTAAATTTTGCAAAGCTAGATCTTTCTCAATACCTCTGCGTTCAGCATACCTTTTGCACCAGAAAACATAGCTGTGCCGAACAATCCATACTGTAAACATCTTGAAGGGATGTCTGGAAGTAATGAAAAGATGTATTTACTGAGGTGGTAAGTTGATAGAATGAGAGGTATGTAAAATGGTGGACAAGATGCTGTTTTAAAAAAAGTAGAGAACTGATTGGCTGTTCAAGATCATTGTACACTGAAAAACAGGGTGCATGTTACTTCCTTTAAAAAGCATGTTTGTTATTGGTCAGTAAAAAATGCTTGAAATATACAATGGATAGTATAAGGTTGGTCATATTTTGCAAACGTCAACCACACCTGCTGTTTGCATGTGTGCTGAACTTGAAAATATGGTAAGCGTGTGACCTGTTAGTTCAGTTGAATGTTCCATGGAGTGTTACTATGGAAACTGGCATTAAGCAGAATGGGAGAAGGGTTGAATGTGATCTGTTATTTTAAAATATGGAATTGTAATTAATATATAAGTGACATGTTAAATAAAGTAAGATTTCCCAAGTCAGTACTATGTTTAGCAGTGTTGTGTTCTTAAAAAATAGTGGTATTTTTATTTGTAAGATATGTTTGAACTCCTGTATGGATTTGCGGCTCCATTGCGTTGGTGCACGGCGGAAGCGCGATTCCCCAAAAAAATCCAGAACCTGTTTAGGTCTTTTTAGAAGTCAGTTGGTAAAAGTAGATTTTTCTAACCAACAGTAATGTATTTTATAATATGAAATAATGTAGTAAGCAATGTGATTTGTTACTTACATGTATTTGTTTAGAGAAAGAGAGGGAAAGTTTGCCGTTAATGGTTTTACCTTGCTGAGAGTGGTGCATTACATTGATTGTGTGCATAAGAAATGTATTCATAAATTTGTGATATTTCATATTCTACAAATCAATGTGGAAAGTGAGTTATACATTTGTGAGATGTACTATGTATTAGCTTTATTTTTATTCTTAACAAATAATTCAAGAACTCGAATGTTTGAAATATATTATTAAATGTAGAGATGTGTCTTGTAGTTTGTTTTATTGTAGTTAAATGTTATTTGAAATACAGTCTTTAAAGTAATATGGGTATATTGGAAGATGGATTAGTGATTATGGTAGTTTGTTTTATTGTGTGGATATGTACATTTGTTGTATACCACATAATTGTATGTGTGGCTTTCAAATTGGAACTGCAGTCTGTCAAGTTTTATGGTGTGCATGGACTTGTGTTTTAAGTATGTTTTTATTTATATATGTATATGTTGCGTTCTAATCTAGGACCCTGATCGATACTGTGACCTTATGCCCCTATTCGGCTATAAATCCATTTATTCCCTATATTGGCATAACCGTTCAAGTGCAATATTCAGAAACTCGTCTCTGGCCTCACACGAACAGAGCCACATTTCAGAATAGCTTTCTCTGCCACTTCCTTTGCAACCAATTAGTGCAATAACATAGCAGAAGTTACTATCTGAGATTCCTAGATTAACACTCCGAGTTCTTCAACAAGATAAAAACTCAGCAACCTGGAAATCTCCGCTTGCTGTGTTTTGATTAGTAATAGAACTCTAATGAGCACTGATAGACGATCACTTCCTAGTGACATCTTTATTGACGTCTTATGTCCAAAAACTTACGTCAAACAAGGCACCTTTCAGGTATAAATATTACCAACGTTGCCCTAAGCAAACGCTGTCTCGTTGCTGTTTCGCTGAAGCTGATGCTGCCAGCTATCTCGCTGCTGCTGAAGAAGCTGTCATGCTGATGATACCATAGCTGCTATCGCTACTGCTATCGCTGCTAACTAGCGAACGATGGTGTGGTGAACTTAGGAGCTGAACAGCCGTCCCCTGCAAAGAGCCCATCAGATGCAAGCTGCCCGCGGACGCTGCCCCTCCTCCTCCTCCTCGACGCGCTGAGAAGAGACGCTGTCTTTCTCCTGCAGAGAAATCCAGCTCCGGCGTTTCTGGTCTACCCTTGCGGGTGACTGGGATATCGACCCCCTGAAGGAGATACCAGACCTCCATCATTCTATTCCAGAGGTATGGTGTTGACTAAACCCTTAGAGAATATTTGAAGCAAACCTTGGCAAACCAACTTAACTTAAAGCTACTTACTTACTCCCCTCCCAAGTATTAGGCTTAGGTCAGGTACACTGGGGTAGGCGTAGTTAGAAGCACCAGTTGAGTATTTTAGCCTAATGTATATATGAATGTATATATGTTTTATTCATTTTAAACCATTGTATGGCTAAGAAACCAGATCAATGCTTTTACAGTATTATTTCGCAATACTTACCTTACTGTACGTACTTTTTATAATAACAAGTCTTGCAATTGTGGCAATTCATTTCTCTTGTACGAGAAGAAAGACTGTTCAAGAGATTGACTCTTGATCTGAGGAGCAAAGTTGTCATGTTGCACGGTTGTTGGAAAACTGAATCCCTTCTTGGCTGTGCCAGGGAAACTGATCACTTCCTATTTCAGTCCAGAAAGTTTCCAGTGAACTCTGAGCTAGTTGGTAACAACCCCAATTAAGTTTAGCATAGTCAGTAGAGGCCTGGAAGATCCGCACTTCTATGTCGATACTACTGTTTATGTTATTCAAATGCGCAGGGCCTATTGGGAAAATAGGAACTACACTACATGGCGCCCAAACGTTTGGTAAGGCGATAAACTAACGCAAGACGTTAGAGTAACTCAGTCGTGCATATTTCACACAGACCCCTTTCTCCCGTAAATACTCCAATAGACGTCTGGAGTGGGTGAAAGGTTAAAATCCGCCCGAACTCAGTAGGAAGAGATTCCTATGTAAAGCTCTGGTTTATTCAACGTTGAAGGATACAGTGTTCCAAAATATTATGCACCTTATCTTTGTCTCCTTGGAGACCTACTCTGCAAAACCTGCATTTATAAAATGTCAGTAGAAAACAACGGAACTGATGCCGCAGCAGATGCGACTCAGCAGGGTCCCGACGGGACTACTGAACCGGTTGCGATAATCATCCCGGCACATTTAAGAAAATCTATAACTTTAAAACTTATAGAAAACGGACTGACACCACAAGGTGGTACAGTAATTTTCGTGATAGAGGCACATGAATATCGGCAGACAGAGGTATTCTATTCATGGATAAACTTTCCAGCGGCAAACGCTAGAACAAAAGAGTTTCACTATTACAAAATAGAGAAACCTCCGGATGAGTACGCTCCTTTCGAGGAGACTGAAATCCCACTAAAATTCCAAGAGCACCTGCTCTGGTTTAATGGTGCCCTAAAACATAATGATCATATTACCCGGCTCGGTCCACTAGGTAGACCAGGAGCAACGTGACCGGTTCTAGCCAGCTACACACCACACCCGGACATTGCAAAAATGTCAAAAGAAGAGCTGTTAGTACAGCTAAAAACACTTATAAAAATACATAGGCAATTAGTCCAATATGTAATGCGGACTACAACAGTCCAACCAGCTGTTAATGTACCACAGCTGACCCCTCATCAGGGGAACACTAATAAAGTCACACCACAGAACATACAGTCATGTCTTGGTAAAACACCCGTAAAACGGGAACAAATTCCTTTCTGGTTAGCCAAAAAAATCGCTCAAATAGAGGCAGTATTTCCGGATACTACCCCTATCGAGAAACACAGAATCTTGACCATCTGCCTTCCTATGGGAATCGCACCACATGTGGAGGACTGTGACACTTGGGGTACAGTCTTTGCTTCCATTTACACAAAAACACATGGTGTTCCATCTATGGCGGTAATACCAGAAGTGCTAAAACAGATTCAAAATGAATACGGTCCTGAACCTGCTTTAACTCTTGGTATGAAATTACTGAAAGACTTCAAGCAGGTCTTGGCTATATTATTAGCCAACATAAAGGGAGAAGCAGCATCTGTGGGATCCGCCAGAAGTTGAAGGAAACAGATATAACAGATCAGCCAATTGAGCTTGCCAAAATCATAGAGAAATGCTATGAAGAATTAGGTAGAGACAGCTTGGGTGGGAAACCAGTAAAGCCCCAACTGCTCGAAAATCCTGAAAAATTATTTATTAAAAATAATTCAAACACTCCTAAAAAGAGCTGGGATGGAAATAAACAATCCACTCCCAAGGAAAAAGTTTTCCAGTCCAGAGGAAGGTCTCCTCGACGGAGGGAAAGAACTCCGACTCGAGAACACCAGTCTCCCCAGAGGGAGCCCTCTGAGAAAAGATATAAACTTAGAAATAGGGATGATTTGAAAAAAACCTGATAGATATCAAAGTATTGATACACGTCCCTCTCGATCTTTTTCGCAGAAATCGGAAAGAAGAGGACGGTCAGACCCAGGAGAGCACACCAAGTCCAAAGACAAGGAACCTGCTCAGAGTAAAAAATCTCAATTTCCAAAAAAGAAGGTAGCCAGTATTAGAGTAATCAACCATGCCGAGAATACTGAGGACACAGTTGAAAAACGGGGAGTGGGCACAGACAATGTTAGACAGTGCAGCAGAAATAAGTATAGCCCGCAAGATCTTGATGAGTCATCTGGAGACAGTGGACACGAATGAATACATTCAGGTTGAAACTGCCGACACCAGACTTAGCGAGCCCCATAAGATATACGAAATAACATTGCGTATAGAGGGTGATAAGACTAGGAAAATAAAGGGTCTATTTTGGGATAAACTCTCAAAAGGCTATGATATTCTGTTAGCTGAAAAAGATTGCCCCCCAGAGTTTGTCAGGGAGTGCCCTCGTGGCGAAGAAATGATTATGCCTGCCTTCTCGAATCACATTCCGATTCACAAAAAATATACTTATGCAAGGAAATGGGCAGTGGCCCAGGCACCGGCATTATATAAAAATCATGTAGGATGGGATGAGGACTCACCTCCTCACAAAATCCAGTTAAAAAGTGAACCAACTGCCCAACGGCAGTATCCCATTAAGCAAGAAGCTAAAAAACAAGTCAGGGAGATCTTAGATCAACTTGAGTACCAGGGGTGATTGAAACATGCACCTCTCAAATGAACAATCCTTTGTTTCCTGTCTCCAAGCCAGACAATTCATATCGTCTAGTTTTGGACTACAGACACCTTAATGCATGTTGCAAAACATTTGCAGTACAAAACTCGCATAGTGCAGCCCTAATGAACAACATAGTTAGGAAAAAATACAAAACAACATTAGACATATCTAATGGTTCCTTTTGTCAAAATATTGCACCAGAAAGCAGATATTTGACCGCTTTCTCAGCATTTGGGTTGCAGAAAAATTTCTGTCGACTCCCACAGGGTTTCAAGAACAGCCCAGGACTATTCTCAGCTAGGGTAACAGAGTTACTACAAATGTATGAGGATGAGGCATTATCTTACGTAGATGATATCTATCTCACAGACGACGACTTGGATACTCACTTGAAAAGAGTGAACACCATTATACTTGGGTTCGCAGCAGAGGGTTACAAATTCAACTTTAAAAAGTCTCGAATTGCCCATCTGACAGTATTATTTTTAGGATACGAATGATCAAGTGAAGGAAAAAGCCTAGCGGACAACTTCTTAGAGAAGTGCGCTGTACTCCAAGCTCCAAAAACACTGAAGAATTTACAATCCATACTAGGTTTTCTGAATTTCGGAAGAACTTACATTCTAAATTACGCGGAGAGGGTTAAACCTCTCTACGAACTAATTAAACCTGATTTTAAACAAATCAATTGGACTCAAAAACACACAGAAATTTTGAGATCACTGCAAACAGACATGTTAGCTAAAACAAAATTAGATACACGTGACAACACACGCGATCTTGTAATCTGAGTCATCCCAGGAAGATGCGGATTCACGTACCTAACCTCTAATGAGGGAGAAAAGGTACCAATAGCTTACAAATCACATTTGTACACAAAGGCTGAAATAAAATTCAATTCAACTGAGAAAATTCTAACTGCGGTTCAGACTGCTGTAGCAAAAGAAAGGCCCCTAGCACAAGGCAAACGAATCATAATCGTAACACCTATACCGGCTTTAGAAGCGGTAACTAAAGCAAGCATTCCTAATGCTAAAGCTTTGCATCCGAGATGGATTCAGTGGGTTAATTCTCTTGCTGCAACAGACGTAGTTTACGAATTTGATCCTAACTTAAAAACACAGGAATTTTTACAATATGAATATGAATGTCCTCTGCCAATTGAAATCCTGCCTCTCGAAGAATACGGAAGTATTATATATACTGACGGATCAGCACAACCCGCAGTTGGGGGCAAACAAGCTTATAGTGCTGCGTGCGCGATAGTTAAAGGTCGCTGGCACGAAGGTAAATTTAGACCAATGGTCACTAAAACACAATCTCTAGGAGATTGCTCAGCTCAACGAGCTGAATTGGTAGCATTTAATATGGCGCTAGAAAATACCGATCGCGAATTCCCCACACTAATAGTGTGCGATTCTTATTATTGCGTACAATCTTATAATGAATACTTGCAGAATTGGGTGGAAAATGGTTTCAAAGATGCAAAAGGTGGCACAATAAAGCATAAAATGCTCTGGGAACAGGTAGTTCTTTTGCAGAAAGAACTACAAAAGACTCACGTGATACACACTCTGAGTCATCAACGTGATGGCGTTCACGTTGCAGGGAATTCATTGGTTGATGAAGCCGCGAAGGCAACTGTGCAAACGGCTTCCGTAGCTGCGATTACTCGGTCACAAACAAAAATAGACAGCGACATTCTACAAGCTGTCAGTGCGTCAGTAAAAGATGATAAGAAAACACTCCCAAAAGGCTTTCCAGAAAAGTACTTATATTCAACAGATACAAATAATGTTCCTTTTGCTCGAATCCCTGGAGTGGGGGATAGGGTAATTCCAAACATGGAACACAGGTTAGGACTAATCAAAGCGGCACACAAAGGGCTTGCTTCTGCACACGCTGGCGTTTTCGCAACAATATCACTATTAAAACAGAGATATTGGTGGCCTCGCTTGAGAATACAAACTAAAAAGTATGTATTAGAATGCGATATATGCCAAAGGATAAAAGTATCAACAGTAAAACGACCAGCGCAGACACCCCTTCTCATCTCGGATAAACCATTTGCATGTGTTTACCTGGACCACTGTGGTCCCCTACAAAGGGACGGCAACTATAGATATATCATGGTAGCAGTGGATTCCTGTACGAGGTTCATATGGATGTGGCCCCAGCGCTCGGCTGACGCTAGAACGGTTATAAAAGATCTGCGAGTCTTTATCGGCACATAGGCAATTGCCACGTTCCATTCTGACCAGGGTCCTGCTTTCAGCTCTCGAGCTTATAGGGAGGCCATGGCCAGCATGGGAACTGGGTTGCGGTATTCTTGTCCGTCGCACCCCGAAGGGAATAGTGTGGTAGAAAGAAAAAACCGGGACATAAAGCGATCTATAACAGCGAAGGTATTAGGTTCAGGCGCTGGGTGGGTCAAACATCTAATAAGTGTCCAGACCAGTCTTAACAATTTGCCAAGAAATTCTCTAAAAGGTTTCAGCCCATACGAACTATTGTTCGGAATTAGAATGAGAATTCAGGACTTAGATAGTCAGGTATCAGTGGTACAAGATAAGAAAACAGACTTTGACATCAAAGATCGCTTGGCTGTTTTACAGGAACTGAATGAAACAAGAAAATCCTTAAGCAACGTAAAGTTAAAGCAACAGCCAGATACCACTGACGAGGCACCACAAGCAACAGCCCCAGCAAGGCCTGTCTGGATTCCAAAGATTGGGGATCTAGTCAGAGAAAAAATCGCGGTGAAGAAGGAATTTGGGCCTTCTTACAGAAAAGCAGTACCTGTCTTGGCAGTCACCGGAGCAAGATCAGTAGTACTACCGCCCCTTGCTGGTAAAAAGGAGAACAGAGTTGTATCAATCGACCTGGTAAAACCACAAGCATGTGGCCTATAATCAACAGTAGGCCCAGTGGACTCCCAAGAAACAACAGAATACCCAAACTTGCAACAATCCAAGAGGTTCAAACTGAAAGACTAATCACATTCGATCAGCCTGCAGTGCACAGAGAAGGACTATGCAATAATGCCATGGAACTCGTGCCTCTTGAGACACAGATTGAAACAGTTCGTCAAGAAACACCAGTCTACAATAATGTGGCATCTGAAAGTGCTACCGAAAGACAGATTGAAAGAACAATCCCAACAATTGACAGAACTGCCTCTGGTTATTTCATCGACTTCGCAACTTTTCCGAGGATCAAAGTAACCCCGAAGTGATGCCAGAAATAAAAAAGTCTTCAAAAAAAATACAACGGAACTCTTTCAACAAATCAAAGAATTATATCTGGATTCACCGTTGATTGAGCATTGGATTATTTCAGGGGTATTCATACTCCTACTATGCCTAATTTTAGTTTTAATTTTAGGAAAGTTTATTACAATTGAATGGACACAGCAAGTCAGAACATCAACCTAGTCCTCAAACCACACAGATCATCACACGTGAAGAAAAGAGAACTGTCAACAGTAAATGTCACAGCCATTCCAATACCTGGTGGGGTAGTATGGGAGAAAACTGACTATGAGATCTATGGTCCGGTCGTGATCCTGAAGTATCCTCATCAACTGAAGGTTTCCTTAAGTGACTTTGTAAAACCTAGTACATTCTCTGATGATTGGGACTTTAACAGTATTAATGACATGATGTCTGATTTAGTGATGTCAGCTAGATTTACAGAACATGATTATTTACAAGGTTCGTCTAGTTATGAACAATTATTCTGTTTTACACATTATGGCGATCATTATTTGCAAAAATCTGCACAGCCTAGTAATGTTTTTAAGTATAATCAATGGGAACATTGTGCTACACCACCTAAAAGCAGTTCTAAAACATTCTATGAGAAATTCAAGTACTTCTCAGGGTTTTACACCAGTAATGCAGAAACGTTTTATTACAAACTGCTAGATAAAACAGGAATGAAAACGATGCTGACAAACACTAAATTAATATAGTCAGAAGCATTTTATGAAAAAATGATGACATTTGGTTTTGATTATTGGAAAAATAACATTGAAACAAAAACCATTTGGGGTACGAAAGATTGGCAGGTACAAGGCCTTGAAGCACTATTCAGAACCTGCATGATACCAGAACAAATGATGTTTTTAAATGACACAATTCACCAAACATCCTGTCTTGGCCTAGCTAGGATCAAAGACCTTAACAAACCGTCTATTCCAAAGCCAATACCTGAGAATGCAACAACAGATATTTAGATAGACGTAACTAAAATTTTACCTTTTAACAGAACACATCCTGATTGGAAAAAGTGGTTAATCTGGCCTACTGACACAAACAACTGTCAAGATAGATTCCTGAACAAAACACAGGGGTTAAAAATGACCAGACAAGACCCTAGATACTCCCAGAGACAACATCCAGGGATAGTAACAACATACAGTGTAGGGAAACTCTGCCTCGAATGGCTAGGATCATCCACACTGGCTGAAATTAAGCAACACTTGTCTTTACTAAATGATGGTGCTGATTTGCGCGATTTTATTATGGGACCACGCAAACAGCGTCAAAAGCATTTCATAGCGGTCAGCATCTATGCTGCGTACAACGAGGCTTGGAAAGTCACACAAATTGAAACAGCAGAAAAAATACGAGAAATTGATCGTATTAATTTGGAAAAATCACTTTCTGTAGTGGACAATGGGTTAATGACTCTGTCCTCCAGAATATATTCGTTGGACAATATTGTATCCTCTGCCTTTGACATAATAGACAGAGACTTGCTAATGTTACAGCATGGCCAATCTCAATTACGTTCTATTGTACAATTAGGCTGGACGCTGCAAAATCTTCGTTCAGGCTATGTGCCTTGGCGTTTAATCAACACAACGTCATTGTTTTCCATTTTTAACCTTACTGATAAACAAATCAGTTTGGCACAGAAAGGAGCAGACTATACAATCCTGAGCATCGAAAAACTTGAGAGATTACCATTGACAATGCCAGAAAGTCCTTTCATTGAATGGATAATACACGGAATTATCACTATTCCGATAACAATTTTCCGATTTAAAAAGTGCCTTGAATACATACCTACTGGCCAGTATGAACGATTGGGTAAAGGATATGTTAAGTCAGCATGGAAATTACCATACACACATTCATGCTACAGTGACAGCGACAAAAATGTATTTCTTAGTGGTGAAAACTGTAAACATTCACTAAGCGGTATACTTTTGTGCTAGGGTATTAATTTACACGGAGCCTGTGAAGGTAATTCTAACAACCTTTCATGCCACCAGCTTGTCACACCTGCAACTCAGATAGAGCCCTTCTTTATGCAACTCGCGAATGGGAGTTACATTCTAAGAACGGATCACAGATGTTGTGGCCTTGTGCCAGGGAAAAGTTATCTCGTAAGCGTAACTTCCATGGTCAAATGCTGTATGCAATGATTGTTCCCGAGCGGGCCTGGAGACATAGAGACTCCCATCTGGCCTCGTCTGAATCTCTATTCTATACGAATTGATACTTTAAGCAAAATGAAGTCTGTGCTTTTGCAGACAACAGTGCCCATAACGTCATCAAAAGAGACGTATGATCTCCTAGTTGCAAGGACAGCTACGGAGGTTCATGACCTTTTATCAACAAATTGCCCCGTGCATTTCGTAGAAATGTTGAGCCAACTCCCTAACATGTCTAGTGCCACAGGCATCCCAGGCATATTTAAGACGATTTTTACGGGACTGCTAACACCATTTCAAGCAATTCTGGGAATCGTTCCAAATTTTGTCCACTCTGTTTTTGGCGGCATACCCCTATTTTTGGAATTTGTAGCAGGAATTTTATTTTTGACCCTCCTGCTTCGTTATGGCAAGCCACAGCTCAGACATGACTCCTATGGGAATGGAAGAGACAATCCTAGCAATCCGCTACCGGGAGAGAATAACTAGAGTCCTTGGATTGGCCAGGCTGAGAGATCTAAACATGACCTGGTTCCTTTCATTCAGACCGATATGGCAAAATTGCATCTTACCTGTACTACGATGTATGCTATGCGGAGATGAGTGCGTGTTGGACATCTGTCTTTCACTTCCATCAGCAGTACCAATGGATATCGATACTTTGCTAAGTCCGATAACGGCTCACGCATTGTGTTGTCCCCAGCGGCTACCAATCCTGATGACGGCATTCGTTGAGACTCCTGTGCTATGACTAGGTGGTAACAGTGGAGCGAGTGACAAAAGCAACATCACCCAGGTACGACCTTCTGTGAGCATTGCTGATCCCGACTTTGATGACAGCAATCATTCTCACACCTGCCAAGTTACAGCACTATCGAATTTGGTCGAACTGTCACCTGATTTTGTAGACCAATTCTTTGAGAGCCTCTCTGATATGATGTTCTCACCCGAACAGAAACAATAACTTTAGGGAAGCATTCCGACACACAGCGTTCCCATGAACTCTGAATTCGGCCTTCAGTTTTGAACAACAAAAACTGCTAAAAGCGTTGGAACTCTAATTTCCCCGTTCAAGCATTAATTCTTTTGAATTGAACACTTTTTAATATTCACTTTTTTTTTGGCACAAAAAATTCTTTGCTTAAAGTAAAAACTATTCTTAGAGTACAAAAGCTTCAACTTCTATTTCTAAATACATCTAGAGACATAATAACTTTACACCAGCCTCTAGCACATTTTATTGCAATGCATTTATATGTGATGAAATTATCTCGCCCTTCTTCTGTTTCAGAGATATTTCATGTGTAATTCTTTTTGCATAATCGTTCATTGATTTCATATGCTATAATTTTTGAATGATTTCTATGCTTCATAAACGTACAGTACTTAAATTTTCACGTATTACAAAT
The DNA here is from genome assembly GCF_964263255.1 of Lissotriton vulgaris. Taxonomy (NCBI): domain Eukaryota; kingdom Metazoa; phylum Chordata; class Amphibia; order Caudata; family Salamandridae; genus Lissotriton; species Lissotriton vulgaris. The sequence continues at coordinate 720,819,612 of NC_141696.1, forward strand.
ACGCCTATTTCAAATGCATATATGTATTTTGGGATGGGCAATGTTACACATGCATCTTATTGCTCTAGTTTTAGTAATTTGATGGACATGAATTCGTGGAGTGGGTGTTGCGTTCTAATCTAGGACCCTGATCGATACTGTGACCTTATGCCCCTATTCGGCTATAAATCCATTTATTCCCTATATTGGTATAACCGTTCAAGTGCAATATTCAGAAACTCGTCTCTGGCCTCACACAAACAGAGCCACATTTCAGAATAGCTTTCTCTGCCACTTCCTTTGCAACCAATTAGTGCAATGACATAGCAGAAGTTACTATCTGAGATTCCTAGATTAACACTCCGAGTTCTTCAACAAGATAAAAACTCAGCAACCTGGAAATCCCCGCTTGCTGTGTTTTGAATAGTAATAGAACTCTAATGAGCACTGATAGACGATCACTTCCTAGTGACATCTTTATTGACGTCTTATGTCCAAAAACTTACGTCAAACAAGGCACCTTTCAGGTATAAATATTACCAACGTTGCCTTAAGCAAACGCTGTTTCGCTGAAGCTGATGCTGCCAGCTATCTCGCTGCTGCTGAAGAAGCTGTCATGCTGATGATACCATAGCTGCTATCGCTACTGCTATCGCTGTTAACTAGCGAACGATGGTGTGGTGAACTTAGGAGCTGAACAGCCATCCCCTGCAAAGAGCCCAGCAGATGCAAGCTGCCCGCGGACGCTGCCCCTCCTCCTCCTCCTCGACGCGCTGAGAAGAGACGCTGTCTTTCTCCTGCAGAGAAATCCAGCTCCGGCGTTTCTGGTCTACCCTTGCGGGTGACTGGGATATCGACCCCCTGAAGGATATACCAGACCTCCATCATTCTATTCCAGAGGTATGGTGTTGACTAAACCCTTAGAGAGAATTCTTGAAGCAAACCTTGGCAAAACCAACTTAACTTAAAGCTACTTACTTACTCCCCACCCAAGTATTAGGCTTAGGTCAGGTACACTGGGGTAGGCGTAGTTAGAAGCACCAGTTGAGTATTTTAGCCTAATGTATATATGAATGTATATATGTTTTATTCATTTTAAACCATTGTATGGCTAAGAAACCATATCAATGCTTTTACAGTATTATTTCGCAATACTTATCTTATTGTACGTACTTTTTATAATAACAAGTCTTGCAATTGTGGCAATTCATTTCTCTTGTACGAGAAGAAAGACTGTTCAATAAATGTTACCTTTATTGACAACGCCCGTCTCTCTATTCTCTACATATTGTGAAAGTAAACTGCACAACCACTGACTGAGTAAAATAACTGTCTATTGTTTCACACGACCCTAGAGATTGACTCTTGATCTGAGGAGCAAAGTTGTCATGTTGCACGGTTGTTGGAAAACTGAATCCCTTCTTGGCTGTGCCAGGGAAGCTGATCACTTCCTATTTCAGTCCAGAAAGTTTCCAGTGACCTCTGAGCTAGTTGGTAACAACCCCAATTAAGTTTAGCATAGTCAGTAGAGGCCTGGAAGATCCGCACTTCTACGTCGATACTACTGTTTATGTTATTCCAATGCGCAGGGCCTATTGGGAAAATAGGAACTACACTACAGGTAGTTTGTTTTATTGTGTGGATATGTACATTTGTTGTATACCGCATAATTGTATGTGTGGCTTTCAAATTGGAACTGCAGTTTGTCAAGTTTTATGGTGTGCATGGACTTGTGTTTTAAGTATGTTTTTATTTATATATGTATTTTTACATGTCATATATTTGAAGGTGCATGATGTATAACAAAGAGGTGTTGTTGCTTTTTATGTGCTAGACCCAAGACTGTGAGTAGTAGTAGAATGGTGAAGAAGCAGCATAAAAGTGTGGTTTAAAATATGTTGACATAAGGTATTAGTGATTAGGCTTTTTAAGCCTCTAGAGAGGTACAGTTAAATTATGTCATATCATTTTTGGTGTTTGTTTGAAATTGTAAGTTTGTTGTCGACATTTTTGAGGTGTGGATGGTGTTGTGATAAAGACATATGCATGTATGCTTTTAGGAATATAGTGAAACTTTTAACATAGATATGTGAAGGGTTCCAGCTTTGTATTTGACTAGGTATAACATTATAAGTAGTTCCAGAATGGTTAAGCTGCAGCTCAAAACTGATGTTTAAAACATGTTACAAGTGTAATTAGTGATTAGGGTATTTTCAATTAGTTTGGGGAAAGGTACACTTGAAACACACTGCAGGAATGTAGGTGTGTCTTTCAAATGTAAAGTTTTGTCTATTTGTTTCTTTTATATATGATGATCATTTTAAAAGATAGATATCTATGCATGTATGGTTTTAGGAATACAGTAAGATTTATACCAGACTCATGTGTAGGTTTGATGCTTTATTTTTGGTACGCTCAACACCCTGAGTAGCTACAGAATTGTGAAACTGCAGTACAATAGTGCACACCATGTGTTAGACCTTACTTTTGTGTTGTAATTTTAGTATTCTGCTACTACTTAGGACGTTGTACTCCTCATATCACTCAAACACTACCACAGTACTACTGCAATCACTCAGGCACTATCTTTACACTGCTGCAATCACTGAAGCACTACCACAAGACTACGGTAATCACCTCAGCAGTAGTGATGCACTAATGAAATCACCAAGGAACTTTCTTTGTACTCCTGTAGTCCCCCAGATATTACCCTTAGCTCATGAAATCATCAAGGTACTTGCTATGTACTTCTGTTATCCCCATACATTACTCCTGCTCTCAAGCAATCACTAATGCTTTAGCTATACACTGATTCAATCACCCAGGCACTATCCTTGTACTCCTCCAATCACCCTGTCAGGCTCTATACACTCCTCCAATTACTTAGGCAGTACCCATGCATGTATAAAATCAGTCAGAAGAGACACTTGCGATAGGACAAGCCAGATACTTTATCGCCAGCCAGCTTCTTTTCCCATACCAATACACCAATGGGCTTTACTCCATGAACACCTCGGTTGTGTCATCCAGATAGGCCTGGACCGCTCAATGTTCACTGGTGCTCCGATTCGCTTGGCCTCTTTTGACTTTGCAACAGCAACTGACTTACCCATCCCTTTCTGTAGAAACCAAGCAGCTATATTTTTTGTTGTGTCTGATGAATCAGATCCTGTTGGTGCTGTTGTTGATGTTATTGGTAGTGTTGGTGACCTCTGGGAAGCAAACACACTGCTCTCATGCTCTGAAGAAGAACTTGACTCTGGAGGATGCCCTGTATTACTTGCACTGTCCTGGGCTGGCACTGGCAGGCCTCTAATTGAGAGACGTTCGTTTTCAAAATCAGTGGCTTCCTCAGCTATTAAAGTTTTGTACTTGGCAACATCCCCTTCTGAAAAAGGAATTACTGCATTACTGTTCAGAAATAATTTATACAGTGGATCCAAAATTGTGGCAGTAATGTAATGTCGATGTGACACAATCTTATTTTGAATCCTTGTATTGTCAGATAAGTGGGCGACTAAGGCGTTCACCAAATAACAGGCGTCTACTTTTTCTACCACACCTTCGTATGTTTCAGACACCTCCTTCAGCTCTTGCTCTAGCATGTACAATAATGGGATAGCTTGGCCCATAGTTTAGTCCTCCCTGCTGACTGCACGTGTGAAGACCTCAAAAGGAAGTAGCATCTCTGTCAGGCATTTAATGAGGTCCCATTGCCACATCTCAATGGCCATGGTTTTCACAGTAGGATACCCCAATCTTCTTGTCATGACATAAGCATTAAGTGGTATGTACTGCTTAAACAGACGATCAAGCATGTAATAAGTTGAGTTCCAATGTGTTGGGACCTCCTGGATGAGTGCTTTGACTGGCATTTTATGCTCACGTTGAATGACCCTTAGCTGCTTCCGGGCTTTAAAAGAATGGTGGAAATGTGTGCATATTCTTCTGCAGGTGGTCAGTAAGTTGCCGACTTTGCTTACATTTTTCAGAAAGTCTTGAACAGCAATGTTAATGCAGTGTGCAAAACACGGGACCCTGAAATAGCCACCATCTTTCATGGCCTTAACTACATTACTGCCATTGTCCGTGGCAACAAAACCAATGTTAAGCCCTCTTGGTCACAGCCATTTGAAGACCATGCTGTTAAACTCAGCCAAAATGTTTGCAGCAGTATGAGATTTCTCCATAGCAAACATGGCTACAGTTGCGTGTCTGCGAGTCTCATTAAAAATCTCAACAGTGTCAACGCCTGCAGATAGCTTGTCTCTAACACCTGAAAAAGATATCCAGTGTGAAGTGAGGCACATGTAGACTAAAAAATGTGAGAGGTACCCCTTGGAAGCGTCAAGGGAAATAGGGTAATTAACCAGTAGAAAAGAGTATTTACCTGGACCGTGAATTTGAGAAAACACAGTGTAACAATACAATGCAACAACGTAGTTCTATATACAAATTGAATATTTATTAAAAATACATGTTAAAAAAGAAGCATTAAAACTTGTATTCAATTCTCAGTACCCCACAATACAAAAATATCCATAAAATCAGACTAAACACAATAGAACAATTATGACCAGCATAATTACACAAGACAGAACAAGTTGTATGACTTTAAATTTGTCAATACTGTTTGTACATTTCATATATTATTTTGCAACACGATGTCATACATTTTCAAATAATTAATGATTGACAAAAGTGTGCTTTATGTGATTGCACAGGTGGATGCGTCAACGCGTTTCGATGGCTAAATCATTTACACCATCTTTTTCAAGACAAATTTGGTTTCTCTGTCTCTGTAAGAGTTTTTTCTTCTTTTCCCTATAAAGATATAAAATATTAGAATGAGCTCTATCATGGTACATAGCATTTTACATTTTTAGTGCACGTGTTAAACTTAAGTGCTGTACTGAAACTTCTATGGATACTATCTCTCGTCTTGATGCATCAAGTTTAAAGTCATACAACTTGTTCTGTCTTGTGTAATTATGCTGGTCATAATTGTCCTATAGTGTTTAGTGTGATTTTATGGATATTTTTGTATTGTGGGGCACTGAGGATTGAATACAAGTTTTAATGCTTCTTTTTTAATATGTATTTTTAATAAATATTCAATATGTATATAGAATTACGTTGTTGGATTATATTGTTACACTGTGTTTTCTCAAATTCACGGTCCAGGGAAATACTCTTTTCTAGTGATGCACATGTAATCAGTGGCTTGGCATCTGGTCCACATGTCTGTTGTCAGGTGGATACTATGAACAGCCCTCTGATGTAAGGCTTTTCCAAGCAATTCCAGCGCATCGTGATGTAGTGCTGGAACAGCAACTCTGGCAAAATAGTAGTGGCTGGGAATGTTCCATTTTGGGCAGATGGTTGTCACAAATTCCAGAAAACCCACCCCTTCAACAAAAGAAAAAGGGAGAAGGTCCAGTGCTAACATTTTAGCAAGCTTAGTTTTGTACATATGTGCTATTGGGTGGTTGCGTTCGTACTTTCCCTCCTGCCTAAACATGCTAAGAATGGTACGCGCTGCTTGGTATTTCTTTTGGTTATGCTCGACGCAGCACTTTGCATCGCAGACTTCGCAGCAGTGCTCCTTGGTGTCTCCGGCTGACTCTTACTCTTGTGCCACTGAGATGTTGCTGATGCGGAGGATGCGGGCTGTACCACTGCAGTGCTGGGGACAGGGGTACTTTGTGTACCACTACCAGATAGAATGTCTCCCTCTTCTTCTTCCTGTTCCACCGTGAGTGGACTTTGTACTAGTTTATCCCCACCAACATCAATGGTTCCAGTTTTTATGCTACAAAGGTGGTCCTCCCACTTGATTGCATGGTGTTTTTTTAAATGGGTCATTTGGCCTCTGGTACCATAGTTTGTACCAAACTTACCACGACTAACAGAGGAATGACAAATGGAGTGTATAGCAATGTTGTCCTCCTTTGCGCTAACCGTAAAGAAGTCCCATATTGGGGAGCTTAACTATTGTCTCCTGCTAGAGGTGCCACTTCCAATGCCGGATGAACTGGAGGGTGTGTGTTGAATTTGGCTATGTGGCTGTGCAGTAGTACCACTACCTACTTCTGCTGAGGTGGTGCTTTTGCTAAGTGTAGGACGCTGCAGGCCCTTTGCTAATGTAAAAATGGAAGCTGGAGGTCGTGTTGGTGTTACCTGTGTTGGAGGTATGCGTGCTACATCCCTACTAGTCGCAGCCATTCGGGATAGGGTGAACATGTTGGTCTCCATGTCCTCGTGCCAGGAGTGATGCTTATGATGACTGGGTCAGACTCATCATCATCATTATCCTGCTGTTCCTACATCGACCTCCATAAGTGTAAGGCTTTCTGGAACCTCCCTTTTCCCTAGCCTGGTCTTGGGATGTCTCTCCCTCTCATGCTCAAATTGTTGGGGCTCCCAAGTGAGATCTAGATCATCAGAAGGGATGCTTGGCGAAGAACTTGATGGACTAACCCTCCTTTTCCATGGTGGGGATTTGGAAGACAATAGATCTCCTGCATGAGTGGCTTCCTCTTCTTCTTGCTCTGCATGAGGCTCAGTTTCCTGAACTACCCCTACTTCGGGAGGAACAACAACTTCTATTGAGGGCGGAGGTTGTGGTTGTCGTTGTAGAACAACTACTATTGTGGGCGGTGGTTGCTGTTCACCACTTATCTGCTCTGTTCTCTCATGCGTTGATTCTGTACTACTTTGAGATAGCGATAAGTTTAGGTCAAGGTCAGCAACAGTGCATTCCACCATTAAGTTGGCTACCTCTTCCACACTCATCTGCTTGGGCCTGGGTTGGTGGGTTGGGCCCACTGATGCGGAGGTGGTCCATTTCCCTACAGGGGATGAACTATACAGTGTAACACAGACCTGGGAGTAACCATGCCAATGCAGATGGACTCTCCAGGTATTTCTACTTATAACATGAAGACTCAACTGGTCAAGGTTAGTTTAATGTCCCTGCGTTTGGGGGGGTTGTGTAGGAGAGTAGGATCTGCTTACTATGGTTACCCCCACTTTTTGCTGGTGTTTCACTGTTTCTCGACTTTAGTGTGGCTGTGGCCCTGCTAACCAGGACCCCAGCCTAGCTGCTTCCTCTCTAATTGGATTGTGTATACATTAGGTACACTCCAGATTGGTTACTTGGTTAACCTTGTGAGTCCCTAGTATATGGTACCTTAGGCACCAAGGGCATAGGTACCCCAGAGGCCTACCAGGGGCTGAAGCATGTATTAAGCCACCCCTGGAAAGCCTTCCAAAATGGCACCACAGGTCTGCTACTGCAGCCTGGGTAAGGTGGTGCATGCACACCTTACTGAGATAGGTTACCTATATCTACCTTTAAACACTGACGCATATAAACCTATAAGTCACTCCTATGGCAGGCCTTATCAATCCTGAAGGCAGAGTGCTTGGTTTTGTGTAAGAAGGTGCCCATGCACGAGCAGGACCCCTCTGCAGCTTTCGGAATCTATTCTCTGAGGCTGTTCTGTGATGCAGCCAGACCATATACTCTTAAGTGCATTATAACCTCTGGCTAAATGCTAACTTTGGAATGGTTCCATGGAAACATGTTGTGTTTGGTGTCAAACACTTTGGAATCCTACCAACCTGCCAGTCCTAGTGGTGGGGGTAGAATTCCACCCTTCTAGAGGGAGAAGACATGTACACTCTTACCTGACCGGTATTAGTTTAAAAGAGCCCCAGCATCACAAAATGGATGCTGCAGCCACAGACAAGAATCTGACCTCCTGCTGCTGGATGAAACTCGACAGGGGAGGCCTGGAAAATAGGTTTCCTGTCACAGGGAGGTGTAACCACCTCCCAGACAGGCTTTAGTGTATTGGGGCTGGGTGGGTGCATTCAGTGAATGCTTTTCAGACAGTGCATGGGGCACACCTGGTGTCCCTCTGCATATCCCAGTTCAAACTGGTTGCAGGGGTGCCAGCCCCTGCTCTGGCACAAAACTGGACAAAAGGAAAGGGGTGTAACCACCCCCCTCCCTGGATCCTCCCATAGGTGGGTCCCCAGAGTATGTCCAACCCCCTATCTTAGTATAAGTATAGGATCCCAGTCCCTAGGACTTCAGATTACACCAAAACCAAACTCTGCAACATATATCGTGGAACGTCGACATTCTATTTTGACTAGAAGATGGAAGAATCTACCTTGGGGTCAAGGAGTGACTCCCCTGTTCAAACAGGCACCAACAAAGCATTTGCTGATCTGCATCTTCGCCGCTCCCATTGGACTCCAAAGCACCTGCGGCCCAGGAAGAGGATTTCCAGACTTCTCAAAGGCCGACCCAAATCACCCGCAAAGCTGAGACCTGCAGCCTGAACGAGTGATGTGGAACTGGAACTCCTGACAAAGTGCACATTTGCTAAGTGCATTGGCTTCCAGAGCTTTTCTGAAGTTGTGTTTTGGGTTTCTTGTAGCCCAAGCACCGAGCATCATCAGCACCGATGATTGTGGGCCTACAGTCCATGAGTGTTCCGTGGGCCTGCTTCTTGCATTTCCACTTGAGGCTCCTTTGCAATCCCAGGTCCGTTGACTGGTGGGTCCCCTAGAAGGTAACTCCTCTGTTTCTTGGGCTTTTCTGGTTGCTCCAGATGTGCCCTGACTCCCCTCCAAAGGGTGAGTCCCTCATACCTTGTTGGTTTTCACCTAAGCCAATCTCTGCTTTCTGCATGGGTTGCTGTTGCCAAGGCTTGTTGGGTCCAATCCGGATACCTGCAAAAACCACAGTTGATGGACAGAATGCAGAACAATGTCATACATTCACCCCAGTACAGAGATCTGGGCCTAAATCCATCGTTTTTTTGCACTCCACACCACCCCAGTTCAGACATGGCCATATGCAAATCAGTCTGACCTTGTGCCTCATGGGAACAGTCCAGGAAAGGGGAAGGCATGGCTTGGAAGTTCGGGCTGGACTGTTCCCATGAGGCACAGGGTCAGACTGATTTGCATATGGCCATGTCTGAACCGGGGTGGTGTGGAGTGCAAAAAAACGATGGATTTAGGCACAGATCAGGGAAGGCATGGCTTGGCAGTTCGGGCTGGACTGTTCCCATGAGGCACAGGGTCAGACTGATTTGCATATGGCTATGTCTGAACTGGGGTGGTGTGGAGTGCAAAAAACCAATGGATTTAGGCACAGATCTCTGTACTGGGGTGAATGTATGACATTGTTCTGCATTCTGTCTATCAACTGTGGTTTTTCCAATCCGGATACCGACACTGCAGTACTCAATATCCTTCATGGGACAGCTCGAATCCAGTGCCTGTTTGTCGTCGATGCCTCCTGGTCTTCGTGGCTGAAGAGTCAAGCTTCATCTTTTCACCTGCAAAGCACCTGACATTGGTGGGCATCTGTTCATCGCCTCCCTGGTCACTGGCCAGTGACCCAGACTCTGTACCCTCTGCTTTCAGGTTTTTCACTACTCTGATCCAGGCTTGGATCCATCCGAACACTTTCCACTTGGTCGCCTGCAGCATCTTTCAGGAGTTTGCCATAGAAATCGAAGACGAAACCCGACACGAAAAGACACTGCACCTGGCTTCCCTGGGTGAGGTAACTCGAGTACTCCGGTGCTCCTGTAGGTGTTGACTCTAGAACTGCCTAGTTCTCAAGGGGTTTGCTCCAAGTTCTCTTCCAAGTGTCCTTTACCTGTAATTTTCCAATCGCGACTTTCCCCATAGAAGATAATGGTGATTTGCGGCTGTGTTTAGACACTGCACGCGTCCCCCGTGGGTCCTCTGTGTCACTACCTTGGGTGGTTCCTGGTGGCCCCAGCAGTCCAAAAGGCTCTAGGTCTTGGATCTATGACAGTCGTGGTTCTTAACCACTTTCTTAATATATGGTTTGGTACGCCCCCAGGGCTCAACGTATATTGTACCAATTTACTGTGCGCTAAATAAGTTATTTTCTTGTAGTTTTGCCTCTAGCCTCATAAAGAAACTAGAGGGATGTGTTTAGAATAAATACATATATTGTATATATATACCTGGTGTGGTTCTCCTTTCATTTTGTCATTCACGAGATTATAGACTGGTAAAACAAACTGCTTTACATTCCTTCAAGCCTGAAGGCTGCTCTCCACAGCTATCACTAGGATAGCTTTCTATAAGGTTGTCTTTAACCTACCATCAATAAGGGGTCGTTTGGACTGGTGCAGTTGCCCACTAGAATAGTGGACAGCACATGCCAGGTCAACTTCTCACTTCATCCTCAATGCAGAGACAGGGTCCTTCATTCAGAACTATCAGGTGAGGGGTTAGCACTTCCCTGTGGAATTCTGGCTCCATTAGGTTCCATTAGGACATATCATATCACTTACAAATACATGCTTCACCTACACCTCTAGGCTAGGCACAGTTAGGTAGGCTACGCATTGTAGGAGTTCGCCACCGCTATTGTTTTATGTAATATGCTTTTATTCATCTTATTAGCACTATGGTAGAAATGTATCTGCTTTTTAGGATATTGATACCAGCAATTACATTTGTCTGCTCCTGACTTTTGATTGTCACAGCTAACATGTTTCGTACTAGACTGACGCTTGACCAATAAATAGTTATTGAAACCTTTTCCAATCGTCATTCTATGTATTCTGAGAAAAGTAGGCACGAGTAACTGAGAGAAAGATACCATATTGTTTCCATGATACCTGAGGAATAAGGGTTGTCATGTTCAGTGGTTGCCAGAAACTACCTACTGCACTGTAGAATACAGAGGGGTGATAGTGGCACTGAAGAGCTAGCTGATATAAGGGCTCACTCATCCTGTGTGGGTGTCCAGAGTCTGTCTTCACACCAAGCCTTCAGTTTAGGTCATCCAAAATGCAAAGGTCCTGGAGGGGGTCCTAGGAACTACACGACATGGCCCCGCCAACTTTGGCTCAGTTCTTATAGTAACAGTAAAATCTGAGTAGTTCAGTTGTGCTTTCTCAGACAATCCTACTCACATTTTTCAGAGACGTCTGAAGTGGGAAGGTTAATCTGCTTCAGCTGAGCAGGTGCACCCTGTGTATTGGCTGAAGGTTTTAGACAAGCTTGTAAGGACTAAAAGTTCCCTATCGTGCTAAACCCAAACTCCTAAACTGCCTACATTCGTCTCCTTTCAAAATGGCTTAAAGCTGCAAATGGCGGTGGAGGCGAGCTAATGCCCTAAACATTTCAGAAAATTGCAGACAGGTAGTAACTCTAAAATTACTAGAACATGTGTTATAGGTGGCCATATTACCTTCGTGATTGAGGCACACGAGGTGTTGGGATCAGAGGTATTCTATTCCTTAGTAAAATTCCCACCTGCAGATCCACAGACACAATTATTCCATGAATAAATTGAAGTGGATCCACCAGAAGAATACATCCCATACAAGGACATTGAAGTACCATTAACTTACCAGCAACATAAAATCTGGTTTAAAGGTGCCCTAAAACACACAACTTCAGTCGTAAGACTTAGTCTGCTCAGCATAGGAGGAGCGACGCAGCTGGTCCTAGCTGCTTACACTCCACATTTTGAGCTAGACACACTCCCAGTAGGGGAAGTGCATATACTTTACAAAGAAGTAATCAGGCTATACAGACATATTATCCAGTTCGTCATGTGAACACTCACATTACAACCTGCGAGAGCTGCTCCACCTGGAATAGTCGAGACCCAGCACACACCAATCATTAGTCCCCAAACACTAAAAGCAATAATGGGTGTGTTCCCATCAAGAAGGTATCAAATACCTTTCTGGAATGCTCAAAAAATAGCACAGCTGGAAACAGTATTTCCCTGTAAGGGTCCACAGAAAAACCCAGAATGTTAACATATTGCTTGCCAATGGGAATGGTTCCCTCAATTGAGGATTGTACCACATGGGAACAATCTTTGGCACTGTATATATTAGAATACATGGTACCCCAACCATATCAGTTATTCCTGAAGTATTAAAACAGATACAGAATGAGTACGTGGCAGGACCTGCCCTAGCCTTGGGGATGAAACTGTTAGGTAATTTTGACCAAGTCTTGGCAATTATGCAGAGCAACATAAAGGGGGAAGCAACAGCAGTGGCTATATGCCAACACCTAAGGGAAACAACTCCTGAAAATCAGGAGCGGGCATTATCAAAAATGATCAACAACATCTATGCTACATTAGGCAGAGGTAGTTTATGGGCCAAACTTTGGAAACCACTGGTGGTGAGTAGTTCTGAAAAAGAAGAACTCAAAGCTAGCACCCACTTCTTCTTAAAAGAAATGGGATAATAGTCAACCTAAAAATAATCATAACAGAAACACTTCACGATCAATGGGTGGGTCTCCCCAATGGGAGTCCTCTGAAAAGAGGTACAACCGTAGGAATCGTGATAACATTAGGAAAACTAAAATGTATCAGGATACTGATACACGTTCCTTTCGTTCCTTTGAGAGGTCATCAAAAAAGTTTGGAGAGGCAAGGACAGTCAGAACAAAAATTGAAGATTGACCAAAGGGAAAAAAGGAAACACATCACACTTCAGATTTAATTGATAAACAGGAATAACAACCTAAAACAAAGTCTTAGTTCAAAAAGAAGAAAGTAGCTGGCTTAAAATTAGAAATGTCCAGATTACTGAGGACTCAGCCTCTGATCAGAAATGTGCTCTGATGATGCTAGAGAGCCTGGCAGAAGTAACAATAGCTCATCAGAACCTGAAGGAATTTCTAGTGACAGCAGTATTGAATAAATACAATACATCACAGTGGAAACACCTGATACAAGAGTGAGTGTCCCTCATCATCTACATGAAATTATTCTTCAAATAGAGGGGGACATCTCAAGAAAATTGAAAGTTCTTTTTTGGGAAAATTTGACATTTGGATATAACATCCTGTTAACAGAAAAAGATTGGCTGCATGAATTTATAATGGATTGCCCAAAGGGGGAAAAAGTAATTTTGCCTGCCTTTTCTGACCTCGTTCCTGTTTCCTTAAAACACTAATATGCCCGGGAGTTGGCACAAGCACTAGCTCCGGAATTTTACTGCAACCATGTAGGGTGGGACCTGGAGTACAAACACCGCAAAATACCATTAAAAACTACTCCAACTCCGCAGAGACAGTACCCTATTAAAATTAAGTGGAAAAACAGGTCAAAGAAATCTTAGACCAACTTGAATACCAAGATGTGATTGAAACTTGCACCTCATCGATGAACGACCCTTTATTTTCCGTAATGAAACCTGACAACACATATCGTTTGGTTTTAGATTACAGACAATTGAACACAACAACAAAAACATTTGCAGTTCAGAATGCACACAGCGCAGCATTCATGAATACCATTGTGCGGAAGAAATACAAAACAATACTAGATATCTCGAATGGATTCTACTGCCAAAATATAGCTCCTGAAAGCCGATATTTGACAGGATTTTCTGCCCTTGGCACACACCGTCAGTTTTGTCACCTGCCCCAGGGCTATAGAACAGTCCCGGGCTATTTTCGGCAAGGGTATCAGAGCTACTACAAACGTGCGATGAAGAGGCAGTGTCCTATGTAGATGATATTTATCTGACGGACAATGAATTACCAGATCACTTGTGCAGGGTGAACAACAGAATTGTTGGTTTTGCCAGTTTGGGCTATATATTTAACTTAAAAAATCAAAAATTGCCCATCTTAACGTCCTATATTTGGTATATGAGCAGTCAAGTGAAGGCAAAAGCCTAGCCGCAAATTTTCTAGAAAAATGCGTGCTAATACAGCCTCCTAAAACTCTGAAAGGTTTACAATCCATTTTAGGATCTCTAAATTTCGTCAGAGCATACATTCAAGACTACGCAGAAAGTGTAAAACCTTTCTATGACTTAATCAGACCAGACTTCACAGGTAACAAGTGGACGCAAACACATACTGATACCCTACATTCAGTTCAAGCTGACATGATAGCTTCAAAACACTTGCAGACACGAGTAAACATCTGCAACCTGGTAATATGGATCGTCCCCGGTTTATCAGGGTATACTCATATAACGTTCAATGAAGGTGATACAGTCCCATTCGCATACAAATCTCATCTGTAAGCAAATACTGAAAATCAATTTGCAGCACCAGAAAAAAAATCTGACAGTTGTACAGACTGCTGTAATGAAAGAAAGAGCACTAGAATAGGGGAAACACATCATTGATGTTACTCCGATTCTGTCTTTAGAGGCGGTAACTAAAGCCAGCATTCCGAATGCAAAGGCACTGCATCCATGATGGATACAATGGGCTAATTCTCTCACTGCAACATATGTAGAATATAGATACTCTCCAAGACTTAGAACACAAGCATTCCTGCAGTATGAACAAGAATATCCTCTCCCGAATGAAATCTTGCTTCTAAATCAGTATGAATACATCATTTATACTGACGGTTCTGCGCAACCTGCCATAGGAAGTAAACAGCAGTATAGCCCTGCATGCTCTATAATGAAAGGTCAGATACAGGATGGTAAATTCCACCCCCATAATACGACTACGCAATCTCTAGGAGATTGTGCTGTGCAGCTGGCAGAACTGAAAGCCCTAATATTGGCACTGTAGTATACGGTTCGGGAATTCCCCACACTGATTGTGTGCGATTCATTTTACTGTGTGCAATCTTACAATGAATATCTTCACTGCTGGGGGCAAAATAGATTTAGAAATGCCAAGGGTGGCATGATAAAACACAAATTGTTATGGGAACGAGTGGCAAAGCTTAAAGCATGTCTGCCATGGGCTCATGTTATTCACACCTTGAGTCATCAGCGTGTTGGCATACACTTTGAAGGGAATTCACTGGCTGATGAAGCCGCCAAGGCGACTGAGCGAACTGCTGCTGTTGCTGCAATCACTCGTTCACACATGAGAATCGACCGAGATATAATAGTAGCTATCAATGCCTCAAAGAACGGCTCACCTGTCGTGCCAAAAGGCTTTCCACTCAAGTACTCCTACAGGTTAGATGCGCATAACACAACTTATGCTCAAATTCCAGGAGTGGAGGATAGAGTAATACCAAACAAAGATTTCATATTAGGTTTAATACTAGCTGCACACAAGGGTCTAGGCTCATCGCATGCAGGAGTCACTGCAACAATATCATTATTGAAGAAGCATTACTGGTGGCCGGCGCTGACATATCTAACAAAGGACTATGTCCTGACGTGCGATATTTGCCAGCAGATGAAGGGTTCCACCGTTCACAAGCCACCACAAACACCACTACTGATTTCAGACAGACCACTTGCATGTGTCTATTTGGACCACTGCGGCCTCTTATATTCTGACCTGGCGTACAAGTACATCTTGGTGTAGGAAGGTGGATATCTGACTATGGTTACCCCCAAACTTTTTGCCTGGTGTTTAGCTGGTTTTTGACATAGTTGGCCTGGGATCCTGCTATTCAGGGTCCCAGGCTAATTGCTCTCTCCTTAAAATGGACTCCATGTACCTTAGGTGCATACACAATTGGAACTGGTTCACCTTATAGGCCCCTGTAACAGTGTACCATAGGTACCCAGGGCATAGGTGTAGCCAAGGCCTACCAGGGGCTGCAGCATGCATTGTGCCACCCCTGGCCTGGCCTCCATGTTTTGACACAACTGGCTGATCACTCAGCTGGGGTAAGTTGGTGTAATCACCAAGGTTACTGACTATACAGGATTGTATAATTTAATTATGAGAGAGCAAATCTTAAGTAATTGTCAAAATCAGCTTCTACATCAGCACCTGGTTGACTCTGATCTGACCTCCCCACAAGAATTCGGTAGGAGGGCAGACAAATGGGTCAGAACCAGGATCAGGCCTAAGAACCAGGGTGGTGACCAAAAGAAAGAGACTACCAAGCCTCAAGAGAAGGGTGGGGATAAAAGTAAGGAAAAGACTTCCCCAAGGCCCCAAAACTCCAAGAATGGGGGTGGGTCCCAAGACACTTCTTCAACCCAGAAAAAGCATTATTGTCATGCCTGTAAACAGGTTGGGCATTACAAAACAGACAGCTGTTGTCCCAAGAATGGCAATAAAGAGAATATACCTCCAAGGCCAGTTCCAACACCTCCTGTTACTGTCAGCAGTAATCCCCCAGGAAGTGGGAGCACACCCAGGAATCTGGGTGGGTTTACTTTTGGAGCACAGGTGGACCCTGGCCTATCCAGGTCCCCATCCCCAAATAATCTTGTTTATGAGACTGGCATGGGGTTTGCCAACTTCTCTGATTGCCCAAATACCTTGAGCAAATATAGACAAGAACCCATCATCAATGGTTTGAAAGTTGAAGCTTTTAGAGACACAGGGGCTAGCATCACCATGGTGGCTGACTGTATAGTCCCCTCTAAGCAACTTTTACCTGGTGCCACATACCAGGTAACAAACATGGATGGAATCCAAACAAATCATCCCATGGCAGTAGTAAGTCTCAGCTGGGGAGGTGTCACTGGCCCAAAGAGAGTGGCAGTGTCAGCAAACTTGCCTGTAGATTGCCTACTTGGTAATGATTTGGAAATCTCAGCCTGGGCTGAGGTTGAACAGCAAACCCATTCAAGAATGGTAAATCTCCATGGAAAGGTTAGTGGGGCTGTGATGGCCACAGCCCCAATCCAAGATGTCCTTCCTGAAAAGGTTGGGAGGGCTGAGCAAACCTCAGCCCCATCTTTAGCTAACTTCCCTCCTGAACAGATTAGCAGGGCTGTGATGGTAACAGCCCATACCCAAACTGAGTCTCCTCCTGAAAAGGTTGGAGGGGCTGTGATGGCCACAGCCCAAACTCAAACTGATACATGGGCAGTGAAGCCTGAAATGATGGATCACTCCACCCAAACTGAGAGCATGGAGGAGGAAGGGAAATCTCCCCCTCACCAGACATTAGGAAAGGATCAGCCTCCTCAGGGAACTGATCTTATCCCTGATGAAGGAACTGTCCCAGAGGTTGTTAGGCCTAGCCTGACAAAGCCCCTGATGGCAGTGGACCCTTCTCAGGCGGGACCCAGTCTGGAGCAGGTAACCTGCCCCTCTCTACCTTGCCTTACTCAGCCCAGGGCTGCAGAGGACAAGAAAGAGAGTGAGACCCAAAGGGCCCCCTGTCAAATAAAGCACCCCCATCAACAGATTAGGGGCACCGAAACTAGTAGCCCTAGGGAGGTGAAAACTTTAAAAACTCCTGAGGGAGCCCCCTTAAAAGTAGTTATGGACCTCCCACAGATGGATTCTGTTGGGCGCAGCCAAACCTGGGACCCCAAGGGCCCAAACCTGAACTGTCCCTCCAGTAAGCCAACAAGAGGGACCCAGCCTCCAGCTTTAGGAAGCCAGAGGTTGACCCTGAGAGCACAGTGCAACTCAGTCAAAGAAAGAAAGGCACACATGGTGGAGAGTGATTGGAGAAAGTTGAGTCCTACAGGGGAATCTCACTTCAGTACTCCATCCCAACACCAGCCTTTAACTTTGCAAAGACACACCACAGGTAGAGATTCCCTATGGTGGAGACCCTCAGATACCCTTAGGGTGAGGGATTGCTTAGTGGACCATGAGACAGGGGGTTACCAAGCCAGAGCTGGTACTTCCTTATATAGCCACATAGGCAATATAGGCTTACCTGGTCAAGGATAGCCTTATATCCTTTCGTTTGGGGGGGGGTTATGTAGGAAGGTGGATATCTGACTATGGTTACCCCCAAACTTTTTGCCTGGTGTTTAGCTGGTTTTTGACATAGTTGGCCTGGGGTCCTGCTATTCAGGACCCCAGGCTAATTGCTCTCTCCTTAAAATGGACTCAATGTACCTTAGGTGCATACACAATTGGAACTGGTTCACCTTATAGGCCCCTGTAATAGTGTACCATAGGTACCCAGGGCATAGGTGTAGCCAAGTCCTACCAGGGGCTGCAGCATGTATTGTGCCACCCCTGGCCTGGCCTCCATGTTTTGACACAACTGGCTGATCCCTCAGCTGGGGTAAGTTGGTGTAATCACCTCTTACTTAGATATAGTATCCCTATATCTAACCTTCACTGGACACATGTTAATCTATAAGCCATTCCTATGGAAGGCCCCTGCAATACTGGGGGCAGAGTGCGTCGTTTCATGTGAGATGGTGCTCTAGCATGAGCTGAGCCTGTCTGCAGCTGTCGGGAACAACTCCCTTAGCTGTTCCGGGATATTGCCATACCATATACTCTTAAGTGCATTATAATCCTCGCGGTTATATGCTAACTTTGGTTTGGCTTTATCAAAACATGTCGAGTAAGGTGTCATAGGATTTGGAATACTATCCCCTCGACAGTTCTGTCGACAGGGATAGCAATCCACCCTTCTAGAGGGACACGACATGTGTGTAGCCTTAACCCCGGTTAAAGTTAACCAGAGCCTCAGCGTCACAAAATGGACGCTGCCACCACAGACACAAGTCTGACCTCCTGCTGCTGGGGGTCCTTCCAGTGAGGGATGCTTGGACAAAGGGTTTCCTGCCTTGGGAGGTGCGAGCACCACCCCAGACAGGATTTTGTGTATTGGGTAGGACAGGGCTGAATAGATTGAGACATGCCCGGGGCACACAAGGTGTCCGCGTGCATAAGCCAGTCCAAACCGGTCCTGGGACTTTCCAGACCCAGGCCTGGCGAGGAGCTGGACAAAGGAAAGGGGATGTAACCGCCCCCCTTCCTGGTCCCACCCAGAGGAGGGACCTAGCAGGTGATCCACCCCTCAGATTGGGAATAAGAGTGGGAGCAGTGCCAGAGCACCTCAGATCATCCTGAATCAACTTTAAACGAAGAAGACGACTGGACTTCGACATTCTGCTGCACAGAAGACTGAAGAGCATCTCCCTTGTGGCCTAGGAGTGGCCACCCTGTGAACACCGGAACCAACCAGCAACTCGATGTCTGCTTTGCTGCCGCCTCCCGCCGGAGCCCAAGCCCAGAGCCTGACAAGACCCAGACTCCCAGACTTCTCACAGCCCGATCCACAGTCCCTGCAAAGAAGGGACCCGTGGAGGCACTGAGAGACGTGGGACCAGACCTCTTGAAAGACACCCAAAGAGCTGCCTGCGCAGCATCCAAGGCACCCTCGACGTTGTGCTTTGGGGACTGAGAACCCCTGCCACCGAGCAGCCCTTGCACTGAAGATCAGCCCCCAGCATCTCCACAATCTGCGTGGGGCCCTTTTGCATTGTGCCACTCGACGCGCCATCCCGTCCACTAGCCACGTGGTCAGCGGCCATCTTGGCAACGAAACCGACAAACTACACTGTGGGTCTGGTTGCTACAGACTTGCCCTCGCTCCTGTAAAAGGGAGCACCCGATCTGATCTTGCTGGTCTGAGTGATAAGCCTTTTTTGATTCCTGCGTGGCTTGCATTAGCCTAGGCCTGTTTGCTTCAATCAAGTTGCCGACACCGCCAACAGCGAGAAGCTTGCGTAGGACAGCTCGTGTTCGACTCCTGGACGTCCTCGACCCCCGGTATCCACGTGACTGCAGAGAGAAGCTATACCTCAATGCCTGTATGCACCCGACATCGCCTGGTTCCAATCTGGTTCCACGGTAGTCACTGGCTAGTGACTTTGAACATTGTTCCCTCTGCTTTCAGGTCTTCACAACTTCAGAGCCACCCTTGGATCCACCAGAACTCTTCACATCGAGCCGCCTGCAGCATCTTCAGCTCCAAGCACCGTCGACCTGCGTGACGAAACCCGACACTACTTCGACCCTATGCACCCGCGTCCTGTGGGTGAGGTAACTCAGCAACGCCAGTGTTCCCACACTGGTACACACCTCTAGTGTCTGTGTCTTAAGTATTACTCCTCTAGGTCACTCGGAAGGTTCCTAACTAACTAACTTTATAACTTTTATGCACCATAGACATTGCATTGGTGAGTGCGTGCATTTTGAACACTGCACCCGAGTCCCGCGGGCCGTTCCCGACTTAGTCACTGCTAGTCCCAATCAGCTCCAGTGATTCCCAAGGCCCTAGGCCTATTTCCTTTTCGATTGGTATCTCTTATACCACTTTCTTAGTATATGGTTTAGGTGGCCCCTAGGGCTCATCCATATTGTGCAACTTTTGTGTATTTCAACTGTGTTTTGTTTTAACGCTTGTGCTTCTGTGCTCATAAAGAGTCCAGGGGATATTTGTAGTTAATAAATATATATATATTTTCAATATATATCTGTGTGGTGTCCTTTCATCTGGTATTCAAGGGGGTTGTGTATGGTAATACAGCTGGCTTCACATGCCTTTCAGAGTTTAGCCTAAGACTGCTTTGTCCACATTACCACTAGGATAACTGGTCTATAAGGTTGACTTACAACCGATCATCATAAGGGTTGCTTGGCATGGTACAAGGTGATCACTAGAATTAGTGAGCATCACATACCAGGCCAACTTCTCACACTTGGTGGCAGTGGATTCATGCTCTATATTTCTATGGGTTTTGCCCCAGTGCTCAGCTGATGCTCAAACTGTTCTAAAGGATTTGCGAATCTTCATCATGATTTATATAATTGGCACGTTACATTCCGACCGTGGTCCTGCGTTTAACTCAAGGGCTTACAAGGAAGCCATGGGAAGTATGGGTGTGGCCTAGCAGTACTTCTCCCCCTACCATCCGGAGGGAAATTCGGTGGTGGAGAGGAAAAACTGGGACCTAGTAAATCCTTAACAGTAAGGGTATTAGGCAGGGAGGCACATGGGTCAATCACCTATATGGGGTCCAGAGGGCACTTAACAACATGCCAAGAAAGTCCTTATGAAATCCTGTTTGGGACAAGAATCTGGGTACCTGATCTTGATTGTGCCAGCACATTGGTGGACACAAAACCATTTGAACCGAATGACCGTTCGGCTGTTTTACAGGAACTCAATTAATTCCGAGCACTACAAGCAACATGCAAGTCAAACGAACTGCAACTGGGGAAGTGAAACTAATTTCGGCAAGGCCTGCCTTGGTCCCACATATTGGGGACCTGGTCAGGGAAAAGATCATGGACAGAAGAAAGTTTGGGCTATTTTACAGAACAGTGGTACCTGTCCTAGTGGTAACACCTCTTGCCGGCAAAAAAGAAAAAAGATTTGTCTCCATTGATCTGATCAAATTGCATCATGTGGCCAATTCTCAACAGTAGGCCGCGTGGGGTCCTGAGTAGCTGCAGATCTCCGCTTGCTACTATACAGGAAGTTCAGATGGAAAGACTAATAACCTTTCAAGACTCTGCAACACAGAGTGATGGAGCAACAAATAATGGAGTACAGGTCACAGCAGTTGAAATTATTAAGCATCAAGAAGAAACAACAATGCAAGTTGCAATTCGGTCCAACAATGATGTTTACATTAATGTGCCTTCAAATGAAACATCTTCCAGCTCTACAAAACCAATGGAGCTACAAAGTTAGTTCAAACTGCATCTGGATATTTCATTAACTTCAATGATTTCTCATCAGATCCAAGTGAACCTGATCAAACGCCGCCCCCTTCATAGAAGGAAAAATTTCACCTATTCTATCATTTGTTCAAATACTTACTTAGTGCCATTGTGGTTGAATATTTGGTTCGCAATAGGGGTTGTATACCTTTTCATTTGGATTGGCACAGTGACTGTCTTTTTTCTGCTTCTGAATGGACATTATCTCTCAGAACGCTCTGCAGTACAATCTGTAAACTTGGTCCTGAAACCACTTTCGTCATCATTTCGTGAACAAAGAGACTTGTCCCTGGTGAACATTACAGCAATTCCAATACCGGATGGTATAGTGTGGGATAAAGTTTCATTTGATATATATGGCCCCACTGAACATTTGAAAATCTTACATTTGTTTAAATTTCTTTAAATGATTTCATTACTCCAGTACACTCTCTGATGATTTGGACATTGAAACTGTGAATACTATACTCACAGATTCAGAACAAGCTGCTGCATTTTCTTACAGGGAATTGTAGGGAACATACAACTGACAGCGATACCATGTTTTGCCTGCATTATGGTCATCACTTTTTGCTTAGAACGAGTGTACCACGCACTGCTAATGTTTACCATCAATGGAAACACTCCCCTACACCACCAAAGGGTAGTTATGGCACATTCACACAGATATTTGCATATTTTTCAGGGTTCAATACATCATACCCAGAATCATCTTATTACAAACCTGCAATGACAAATGCAACGAAGAAAATTATGATTACAAATACTAAGCTGATATACTCAGTACCTTTGTTCTCCCAACTGTCTATACAGGGTTTCAACTACTGGAGAGTCACCATAGACACAAAATCTATCTGGGGGGCAATAGAGTGGCAGGTTCAGGAAACTGAGGCATTATTTAGAGCTTGCCAAATACCATTACAAATGATTTTTCCTGAACAGAACAGTTCAACAAACCACTTGTTAGGGGTTTGTGAAAGTCCAAGACCTGAAAACACCGATCATTCCTTGACATGCCGCGATCAAGGGTATTGCAAATGACACACTTACAAGTGAAGGGAAACATGGTACAAGTACATACAATTCATCATCTCCCGACTGGAAGGGTTGGTTAGTTTGGTCAGTAGACACGAATAGGTGTCAGTCAAGATTATGGGGTACAACCAAAGGGTTTAGTATCCAAAGGCCCGACCCAAGCTATGCACACATAGTCGACCCAGGGGTAGTGACTTCCCATAGTGTCGGGAAGTTGTGCCTAGATTGGCTTAAGACCTCAACACTATCACAGGTGAAACAATACTTGACCCTTTTGACAGACAACATGGATCTTAGGGATTTCTTGTTAGGTCCCAAGAAACCACGTAGGTAATGTTATGTGTATACCATCTATAACGAACTGTGAAAAATCTCCCAACAAGAAGCTGCTGAGAGACTTTGTGAAATAGACAGAATTAACATAGAAAAGGACTTAGCTGTGGTACAAAATAGCATGACCAGACTTTCGTCTCGTATTTTTTCACTGGGCAACAATGTGTCCTCAGCTATCGACATAATGGAACAAGATTTGTCTATCTCAAAACATTGGCAATCGCACCTACATGCTATTATGCTTCTAAGCTAGACGCTTCAATCATTGCATTCTGGCCACGGTCCATGGCGATACATTGAAGACACAAATCTGTTTTCGGCTTACAATCTGACGGACACTCTATTGACCATTGCACGAGAAGCGAAGTACACCATGCTGCTCATTGAAAAACTAGAGAGGTCACCTTTTATTGTAACAGAGTCACCATCTACAGAATGGCTGTATCACAGTGTCAATCACAACATTCCAGTTCCAATGCTGCCTGAAATACTATCCAGTAGGCAGGTATGAAGCATTGGGTGAAGAGTTCATACGAGAAACCTGGGAGTTACCGTACACATATAGGTGCAGGAACAAAGACAAGAACGTTTTTCTGAGTGGTTCAAACTGAGAAAAGGCCTTAAGTGGATCTTTAGTGTGTAAAGAGATATTGCTGCACTGTGCATGTAATCCGTCAATAGCTAAAATGTCCTGCTACCTTAAGGGTTCCCCAGCTGCTGTAATTTATCCGGACTTTGAGTTACCTTCAAACGGGAGGTACTAGATGATGGATGACCAAGGCTGTTGTGGGATGCTTACCTAGTGACCGTCAACTCGAGGGCTGTTTGTTCTAAGCAAGTGTTATTTCCCCCTGCTTGCACAGTTAGGGAGACACCACTGTGGCCTTCACTTAATGTATCCAACATAGAGTATTATTCTCTGAGCAGACTGAAAGCCATGCTGTTTCAGCATAATATGGCCTTAACTTCATCCTGAGAGACTTTTAATCACCAAGTGGCAAAGCCTTTCGGCAGAGATACAGGTGTTGGTCCTTACAAACTTCCCTCTCTATTTGGAGGAAATAGTCCATCGTATCTTTAACATGTCTGATACAAATGGTATCATACACTTATTTAAGAGCATTGGATCAGGTCTGTTAACCACCTTTCAGGGGAGGAGCCAAGCTCGCGACCGTGATGGCCGCAATGTAGCTCGGCTCCGCTAACCTTCCTGCTCAACACATATATCCTGCTACGTATCCTGCCCCGAGATGACATACTTGGGAAGATTCGGAAAGACAAAGGAAAGCTTGTACTCACCATCTGTCCCGGGGGCTCCTGCGAGCGGCGGATCCGAAGTTACACCCCTGCTTGGTCTGGGGCCTCCGCGGCGTTGAGACCGGGGACTTGCCTGTGGAGGTCAGCCGGAGAGATGGTGTCGACGGCGGCCCCCGCTGGAGAGGAGAGGTCGGCTGGGAGAGGCCGTGGTGCGGTTATGCCGTTGGCAGCGGATCGGGCCCGGTCTGGCGGGCGGAGGGCCCCGTGGTGAGGTGCGGCATGCCGTGGACGGGGGAAGACCGTGTAGGAGGCTCCCCCCTTTGTTGCCTTGTCCGGCCATCTTGAAGCACTGCGCTCGAAGTCGGCGTGTGGCGCCCGTGGGGCGGTGGCGCCGGCAGTCCCCCTTTTGGTGGCTCTCCTTTCTGCACCCAGATTGTCATTACTGGGGCTCGAGGGGGCCCCCGTGGTGGCCTTGCTTGAGAGCCCGCTCCAGAAGTTGAGGCGCACAGGGACGCGGCTGGTTCTGCAAAATGGCGGCCAGCGCCCTGAGTCACGGACTGACCCAGGGCGGCAAATTTGTGTCGCTGAAGTGTACGGAGGTCTGGTCATGTGAGCGGGAGCCCGCGCTTGGGGATGTTCTTGACGCCTTGAAGCCTTTACACGCAACCTTGGCCCTCGACGCCCTTGTGCTGGATAGAAGGACGGCCGCCATTGCTGACGGGCCATCCCTCATGGACGCGGCTCGGCCCCGAGTGTGTGCCGTATCGTCCCACTCTGTTGCCGTGAGGAGTGCTGTCACTGTGCATCGGCATGACTATACACCAGCGGCCCCGGATCTCGGGGTCGCCTTGAACATGGCGGGCGCGGGCGTGGGCACCGCGTCGGAGCCCGTTCCTGCTCGACTGATCGGGAACAACGTAGATTGCCGATTCGAACTGCCCCGGCGGGACCCCAGTGCTATCCTGCGGGGACGACTCTACTTACCTGGGCGGTGAGACTGTACCCACACTGTTTGTTGTTCCCGTTGTCGTTGCTGAAACGTCTAGACTGCCGCACAACGTTCTTGCTTGGCCGCTGGTTGCTGGAGTCCTCTGGTTTGCTCCCATGGTCTGTCCTGCTTCGACCATACGGCCTCTCCACTTTGATTTGTTTGCCACCCACTGCTCTACCATGCGAGGTAGCGATGGCTAGGAAAGGACAGGGGTGAGCCGGTTCTGGACCCGGAGGACTAATGGTTGGCGGATGGAGTTGAGGAGAGCCCTCAACTATGATACTATGGACGATTCCTTCGAAGGTTTATGATACCCGAGACTATGTCGATTTCATTTTGATGTTGTATTCATGTGTATGATGGCGGGGGGTAGGGGCCGAATGGTTCGATTGATGGCTCACCTCTCCCCCTGGTTCTTTTTCCTTTTTGTCTATTTTGTTTCCTTTCCCTTTCTCTAACTTTTCCTATATTTCGGGTTTCCAATTTAGGGCAACAGGCACGCTGCTGGGGGGGTAGGCCATAGCCTTCTGCAGGGGTTTCTACGGCTCTTTTGTGTCCCTTTCTTAGGACGCCGTGGCTGTGCGTGTTTCCCATGGTGTGATTGCTAATGGGGGGTGGGGGTGAGGTATTCTCACTTTATACGATATTGATTGCAAAGATATCCTGACTTGAATGCCCCACCCCCAATAACGTGGTCCCCAGTCGCTTTGCTCACCCTTATCGCTGTGGGGGCGCGTACAGCAGCGCGGCGTTCCTTCTTTTCTTTCTTTTTAGCGTTCCCCCTTTTTCTTATCTTCTGGGTCGGTATAGAGAATGACTGTAACTCCTTTTGCCGTTCTGGTTACTCAGTTAGGTACAAGTATAATAATTTGATGGTCTGTGTGCACGTGGTGGGCTACGATGGGTACTGATTGGAAATATGGCATCTGTATTTTGATTGCTGTAGACTACTGCTGAAACCAGTTTTTATTGCTGCCTTAACGTTTTGCTGCTTGATTTGTGGCCCGCTATGGGCACTCGGATGGTTAAACTGCAACTGATCCTGCTATAATTTCTATTATAAAATTAACCTTCTTTGATCCTACGTCCGGCGGTCACACTCGGCTCCTCTACGATTGAACTACTTGTTCGCAATGTACTGGGTGACTGCCGTGAAACCTCCTTATTGATTTACGCGCTTTTCAGATTGCTTCGTGGCCGGCCTAATTGGTTGTAGGCCCGTATTTGTATGCCACTATCTGCACAATAAAGGTTTTCAAAAAAAAAAAACACCTTTCAAACCATTTTTTGGAGTGATTCCATCCATCATAAACTCTGTTCTTGGAAGCATTTTTGGAGGGCTTCCTTTGGTCCTGCTTTCAGTAGCGGGCATCCTGATTTTACTTCTATTGCTTTTCAATGGATGTCAGCATCACTCAATACATGTCGTGAGCAATTGATATTCTTAATGGGGTTACCTCGGCTTCCAGAGCTGAGTGAGCACTGCTTTCTGTCTTTCAGACCTGCCTGGCTTGATTGCATCCTACCAGTATTCCGTTGCCTCTTTTGTGGATTCGGACGCATGTTAGACCTCTGTCTAACACTTCCATTGGTTGCGCCGCCGGACATAGACATGCTCCTGGCATCTTTACAGGCCCATGTGCACAGTTGTCCACAGCGCATTCCCATGTTGATGATGGCATTCCTAGAGCCTCTGAGGGACATTCCAGCTCCTGTTGGACTGGAGAACAGCTCTACTACAGATGTGCAAGCATCAGCCTCAGGCATACTGGCATCTACTTCTTCCCCGATGGCTACCATGGGAAACAGCGATGATATCATACTAGAAATACTGGAGGGACCGCCTCCTGCGAATGCCATGTACGGTGATGTTGAGTCTTCAGCACAAGATTCTTAAACAATCTGACCTTTCCTGTACTGGGAACCGTTTGGACAATTTTTAAATATGTACCAAATTGAAGGTTGAACAGAATTTGTTTTATTCTTCTCCACTCTATCTGAGTGTACAGACTTTCAAGGTGCTCATAAAAACAAAAATACAATATATCGAAATATATAATGGACCTTTTTGTCACTTTGTAGGGAAGAATAGTTTCACTATAGACTTTACTTTTTATGAACATTTTTAAACGCTTTTAAATATGCTTTTGATATAAAGGAGTTGTATGCCTTTTTATGCGTTTACTATCATCACCTAGCTGTACTTGTTGACCTTTTTATGAGGAGTTGGTGTCATGTCCCTTAGATTAGTTCCATCATGTACATACCGACTACATACATTGCGCCCCATCCACAAGACATACCGGTCTTACATAGGTGACCTTTTACCCAGTAGCTAACTACTGTCTCTCCGACATCAGGCTCATGGTACCATATTTTAATCCCTGTACCTGACGTACACAGAACATGTCCCCAGGCACAGTAGATTTTTTCTGTGCAAGGGTCACCATTTTTTTCATTCATGACCAACAGCCAGCTGCATTTGCTCATGTTTGTTTAGAAAAAGATTAGCAGGGGATTAGTGAATGTTTTCAAAACATATGGATTCTAGAAAAACCCTGGAGTAACCACTTTTGTATCAAAGACTCTCACTACCCCTTACAAACACAGAGGAAGAATTTCTTCCAGGATGGACCGAGACTCTGCAGGCTGATCCTTTCACAAGAAGAGACCTGACATCCCTTGCGGGATGCCATCCTCGACACAGAGACGGGGCCCTTCATTCAGAACCATCAGGTGAGGGGTTAGCACTTCCGCTGGGAATTCTTGGCTCCATTAGGTTCCATTAGGGCATATCATAGCACTTACACATACATGCTTCACCTACACCTCTAGTTGAGGCACGGTTAGCTAGGCTACACATCGTAGGAGTACGCCAACGCTATTGTTTTATGTAATATGCTTTTATTCATCTTATTAGCACTATGGTAGAAATGTATCTGCTTTTTACAATATTGGTACTAGCAATTACATTTGTCTGCTCCTGTCTTTTGATTGTCGCAGCTAACATGCTTCATACTAGACTGACGCTTGACCAATAAATAATTATTGAACAATTTTTCAATCTTCAGTCTATGTATTCTGAGAAAAGTAAGCACGAGTGACTGAGCAAAAGACACGGTATTGTTTCCACAATACCTGAGGAATCGGGTTGTCATGTTCAGTGGTTGCTAGAAACTACCCACTGCACTGTGGAATTCAGAGGGGTGATAGTGGCACTGAAGAGCTAGCTGATCTAACAGCTGGCTTATCCTGTGGGGGTGTCCAGAGTCTTTCTGCACACCAAGCTCTCAGTTTAGGTCATCCAAAACGCGCAGAACATGGGGGAGCCCTAGGAACTACATGACAAGCCCTTTACACTGCTCCAGGTAAGGAAGTAGTTGAAGACTCACCTCTTTAAAGAAGACTACATCACAATGTATTAATTTTCCACAAGGTAATTACCTCACCTATTAATCATTGACTTAATGCTTATCTGTGATCTTGGACAATGCTCTGCTGCCTTCTGTCTCGGTTCATGTTCTGGAAATAATACTTAAATACATGCATACATTAGGATCTGCCCATGAGTATTGCTGCACTCCCACATTTACATTTAACCATAACTCATTCACAACCAATCTAAACCAAACAGGTCTGGAGATTTCTTAAGCTGGTATTTTGACAGAGCATCCTCCCCATAAAACTTCTAGGAGGTTCACAACAACTATACGGTATCAGAAGTGCATTGGCAAAGAACATTTGATCAATAATCTTGCAGTCACCAGCACTCCATATATTTTGCATTTCCAGTGATGTTGTTTTGCAAGAATCCCTTGCAAGTTGCATTGTCTTCTTGAGAGTGCACATGAATTCCTTGACTCCGCCCCTGGCCTCAGTTACAATGATAAATATGAGCAATGTTGACTGCTGAGGAATTCAAGATACCACTGAAACTGCACCCATAAAATGGGTGATCATAGTTTCTGTTTCTCCAGGAATTCTGATGAGCACTGGAAAATGTTCTATTTTGGGCCTTACTTCTTCAAAAGAGGTGGTGCCAACAAGTTTGACTTCCCTTGTTGGTCGTAAGTATCATCTGAAATAAAAACGGTCTGTGGCCAATCAGATGCGCTGCAAAGGTCTAGATTCAGCTTTTGCAAGGTACTCTGCTCAGTTACCTGGGCAGTAAAAGGTTTGTCTCGCTTCCTACCCCAATGCCTGACACGAGAGACAACAGGCCACCCCTCGTTTACCAAGATGTTTGATACCGGGGAATCACACTCCATCCCGATAGAGGTTTTAATTTGATCTACTCTCTGATTTCCTACTTGTGGCAGCTTATGTGGGGTATGAGTATGCACTATCCTTGCAGAACCAACCCCTCCTGTAGTAAAGTCTTTCTTTAATAAAATATGACATTTAATCCACATTTCAGCAATGTTATGATTAACTGCTGTTTCATTAATTACTTAAAGTAAAGAAGTTGGCTGTCCTACTGAAACAGACACTGAGGTGTCTGAAGAAAACTACGAGATGTGGCAGGGTTGTAAATGCTGAGTGTAAACATAAGTAACCAAAATTCAAAAAAGGATGTATTTTGAATAATTTATTTACATGGATGCTTTTCCATTAGAACCCATTTGGCCTTGAAAAAGCTTCAGGATTCACAAAACGCACAGTCAATCGAAGATTCTCTGAGACATTACACTCATCATTGATAAATTACAAAGGTCTTCTATTTGAATGCTTCTTGGAGCTTCTTTGAAAGTCATTCAATTGCAATTGCCAAAAGATTTTAAGTGCATTACAAGGTGCCCTGATTTCAACAATTTGGAAGTGTTAGCTAATGAAAAATTTAAGGAACTTTTGTAAATAGACATGACATTCGACCACTCAGGGTAATACATTGAACGAAACATGACAAACGAATGCAATAGATGAGACTGACCATGTTTCAGGTATTTCAAGATACAGCAAATTCTTGGACGTAAGCATGTATACTTTATAGTGATTGAATGGGTGACAATCCCTGTGGTATGTGCTCTAAGTGTTTGGTAATTGAACCTCTAGGGTTGGTCTCATATTGTGTGCTATTTATCTGGTGCGTAAGTGGATTATTGACGGACATAGACCAGACATTAAAGACTTTTTCGGTCTGTGTTGACCGTATGCTGGACTCAAGTAAATATGTGCTTTGTGTAAGCCTTTGGCCATTGATCACTTGAAGTGTCATTCATAGTTGTGAACAGCCCATTGAACAGCCATACAGTGCTTTTGGTGCTTGTCCTCTGGTGCAAGGTAATTTAGTGTCCCATCCCTTTATATGCAATATATATATATTCAACAGGTGGTCAACAGTATTAATCTGTGTGTCTTATATTAACCAAGTGTAGTAGATCGCTATATTTACCTTAATGAGAAGCAAACTATATATCTAACTGAGCTATACCAAATGTATTCACATTAAACAGAAAATGTATATCTTCTTTAATTATAACCAATGTATTTAACCATGCTAACTGTATTCTTTTGGAAACCATTTTAAATTTAACATTAGCCTAACATGTATCCAGGACCAAGTAACATGAATTTTATTACATTAAATGCTTTGCTAGTGTCTTGATTTTCTCTCCTCTGCAGGTGTCTTATCGCTGCATTTGTTACATTAGAATACGCTTATTGTTCACTGCATTAGACTGCTGAATAGCTGAAACTTAGTTAGAAGTTGGCCTCAGACATGGAGACTAGGATGGTGGGAGAGATCCTCCTGTACTAGGCAGACCGGACTGGCATTACATCTAAGGTCTCCCAGATAGTTGCT
This sequence comes from Lissotriton vulgaris, assembly GCF_964263255.1. Classification (NCBI taxonomy): domain Eukaryota; kingdom Metazoa; phylum Chordata; class Amphibia; order Caudata; family Salamandridae; genus Lissotriton; species Lissotriton vulgaris. The sequence continues at coordinate 720,850,445 of NC_141696.1, forward strand.
ACTTTGTTCGGCATTAGGAAACTGGGGAGTTTACTTGCTCCCAGAGAATAGTAGTTCTCAATTGGTCCGTTGGGAGCTGCTATGGAGAGTCTTCTCAAATGTTCTTTTATGCTTAAATTCTATGCTCCTTAGAACAGACCTTGTCCTAACTTTGTGGAAAGAATACTTCTTCTCAACTCTGCGTATTTCCCCCGTCAGAGTGTTGGGGTTCATGATAGAGCACTCATACCTTTCCCCTTGACCCTTAAACTTGGTTCATATGATGAGGACAGCTTCCTCACAGATTTTCCCCTTTGCACTTTCAATGCACTATTCAGAATAGGGAAGTTCCTTTATGGAACATATTTGGTTGATATTTTGCCTACTATATGTAATTCAATTTGCGTCTTTTTCCATATAATATACAAATTCAGACTGTATGATCATTTAAATGTGCATACTCTTACTGTACATTCTTCAATTTTGCTGATTGATTTAATTTGTGACCTGAACTAATTTCCAAATAAAACCCTTAAGTTTTGACACCATCCTCTCTGCCGGTTCTGTGAACATCCTGGGTTTCACTACACTTCAAATTCTTTGCTGATATTAACTCCTTTCTTACACTTCCATGTTTATAGACGAAGGTCCATACGACCAATGAGGAGTCCTCTTTGATGATTACACTAGGATTTTGAGATTCAAAATCCCCACTCCAGAACCTCTAAGGCAACAGTGAGAAGGAATAACACCGGGAGGGGAAGGACTCTCTCCACAGCCACCACAGTGGCTCTGAGGAAACAGGAAGAGGGACTGCAGGATAGACACAAACTTTAAAGGGAAGAAATTAGCACAGATGAAAATATACTGTGGACAACTGCAACTGTACATGTAATAGAACTCGCACTAGGAGGATACATTCATAAACCGTTGACCAGCTATGAGCACTTAAGATTTCCACATAGGTGGCTAGTAGGTTTAGTCAGGGTAATGGTCACTTATTAATCAACTATGGTCCAGTTTGTATTCCTTATCTTGGTGTCTGGGGTTTTCCTTCTGCGCTCCTAAGTCTGATTTACTCTCTGAGCTGAAACACTACTTTGTCTCTCTTGGACTGATATCATAAACTTGCCTGGCTGCATGCAGAGTTTGTCTCTTCTTCAGCTGGTGCCTTTTCCAAGCATATCTCTGAACAGTGCCTGTTTGGGAGCATTCTTTTCATGTTTCACTCCCTTCATGGTCCAGATAGGTGTATGTTTCTGTGTCATGTTTCTTCAACTTCTTCAGCACTAATACTTCTTCATGTAAGTTTCAGCATTTGCCTGTATGCAAGTCGGAAATATCCCTTGAACCAAAAGCTCATATCTTCATCACAATAATGTGGTTGATTTAAAAACTCTTATTTAAAGATGCAGTGAGAGAAAGTGTGAAGTGAATTACAAACAGGGCTTACTTTAGAATTTCACGTTAATTACTTGTGAGATTTAAACTTGGGCGCCCGCTCTATCTCCAAAATCTTACACCTTAAAAGCACTGTTCAATGGATCGAGTAAAGTGCTAATCTCAATTACATGAGGCAATATGCCACAGAGACATGGCATAAAACTGCATTTTAAAATACAGTCAAATAAGAAAGGCTTGTTACAATAAGTAACTTCTACTGCAGAATGTAAAGAAACCATGAAGGTTTATTACAAAAAATGTGAACAGTATAATACAGGATAATGAAATGCTGAGCTGCATAGAATGAAGTTGCCATAAAGGCCAGTAATTCAGAATTATACAGAATAGTAATAAAGTCAGAGAATGTCTAAGTCCCAAATGTGCAGCAAAACTGGTAAGAAATCAGACAGCATCTGTAGTACAGACCACAATATTCTGGCTCACACCCAAATTAGAGGGTTTATATAGTGAATTTCTGGATACAAGAGTTTGGAAACTGCAAAGTCACTGTGGTGTGAGCAAAGAAATACATTTTCATTAAATAAGAATACAAACTTTAAAGTCATCATACAGCCCTACCTTCCAATCACTAACCACTAGATGAAAATTGATTCAGCCTGTTCTACCTAATATCAACTGCAGGTGTTAGTGAATCATTGTGAATGAATGTAATACTGCACGCAAGCAGAAGAAACTTTGAAAAATCTTACAATAGCCAGTCTGTGCTAGAGAGTTTTCTTTGAAAACAGTGTCATTCAAAAATAAACAGACTACTGTCTTGCTTGACTATGTGCAGCAGAAACAAAGACCCAAGGAACCCGCCAGGACGCCCCATCATTTCGGGAGTGAATTCCATACTAGAGTGTCCAGCCAAATATGTTGACACATTCTTAAAACCCTTGGTGTGCTCTACAGCAAGCTACATCAAAGATACGATGCAAGCAATCAATTTTCTGGAAAAACAACCTTTTGATGAAAAAAATGAAATACTGGTATCAATGGATATAGTATGCGTGTATAGGCATTTATATAGCGCACTACTTACCCGGAGGGTCCCAAGGCGCTTCGACCGCTGCGAAACCCTTCCTGGTTTCCCTGAGAGATGGTCCCTTAATGGGTATCTCCAGGTTGAGACCAGGCATCCCCGGCGGTCTGGTGGGGCCGTTAGTGAAGATGAGGCAAGCTAATGCCCAGAGTTGCCGAGTGTGATCGCTGATCAGAGTGGGCACCGAGGCGAGAGAATTATCGAGTCCGCTGACCCTGGTCCAGAAACCTGCCGCGCCGGGAATCGAACCCTGGTCCCGGGCCGTCCTCTGCTCTCGGGTCTGCCGCCTCTAACCAGTGAGCCACACTACTTCACCATGCCTATATTGAAACATTCCCCAAGCAGACGGCCAGAGGCCCTTGACATTTTTCTGGAAAAAAGAGAAAGACCACAGAATGTACCTTCCGATTTCTTGCTCCAACTGGCAGAGATATGTTTAAAGTACAATTATTTTACTTTTAACAATGTCCAATACCTGCAAGTAATGGGAACGGCGATGGGATGTCCTTTTGCGCCGGAGATGGCCATTATGTTCATGGCGCTGTATGAGGAACAGTGGATTTACAATAACAATCCCTACGACGGCCATATCAAAATATGGCGTCGCTATATTGATGATGTTTTTATGCTTTGGAGAGGGAGCGAAGATCAACTAAATGAATTTGCGAGGTGGCTGAACAATAGGAACCCCAACATTAAATTCACACTATCTTCAAACAAAAGCAAAATAAACTTTTTGGATCTAATGGTGAGACACGAAGATGGTCTCATTCACACATCTCTGTACACAAAGGAGACAGATAGGAATACGTTCCTACATTTTTCGAGCTTTCACCAACGTAATCTCAAGGAAAACCTACCTCTAAGTCAATTCTTCAGACTGAGAAGAAATTGCTCCAAGAAAGAAGATTACTTCACCAACGCAAAAGAACTCTTAAGAAAACTACTGGAGAGGAATTACCCAAAAAAGCTATTAAAAAGAGCTATGAAAAGAGCCTGGTTCACTCCCCGCGAAAAAAGAAAGAAGATACGCCCCTGGTGTGTGTCACCACTTTCTCAGGTGCAACAAGTGATATACAGAAGATTGTTCGAAAAAACTGGAACACAGTAAAAGGCCTGAAACCATTTGAAAATACACCAATATTTGCTTTAAAAAAGAACGGAAGTGTAAAGAACATGTTGGTGAGAGCCGACAAGTCCATACAAAGACAAGACATTTCTCTCAGATCAATGCTGAGTTTACCCCCCATCAGGGGCCATAAGAAATGCGGAAACTGCATATCATGCGCCAGCACCATCGAAGGCACCAAGTTCACATATGGAAATAAGTATATACGACATGAAGATTTTACTAACTGTAACACACACAATGTCATATACTGCATTATATGCCTCTGCTCGAAGGCATACATTGGGAAAACCAGCCAACCAGTAAAAACAAGTTCAAGGATTAGGTGCAAAACACCTAATGCACCTATGGTAGCACACTGCTTAGAAAAAGGCCACGATCCAGATCATCTAAAATGGACAGTGCTTAAACATATTAAAAGAAAGAATATCGAAAACACTCTTTCAAGAAATGAAGCTAAAACCATCATGTTCCAGGGCACAATGGAAAACGGACTAAAGGAAATGTCCGATCTATCAAACTATGTATGAATAGAACCTACAAGGTAGCATACTAAGGAGGCAACTGGTAGAGACTTTTAAAAAAATGTTGGCACGCAGGGCCCACTCTGTCTACCGAGCGGTTGTCAACTGCACAACAAAAATCAAAAATAACGCCGCAGCAGACGTAGGGAACAAACGAGTATGGACTAAAAAATACACAAACACGTCTCCCAGCAACAATATGCACCAACCAATGGGAAGGTACGCATTCACATACCACACAAGACTCTACACATATGAGGCGGAGCCCCAAGATCGTCTCTGTAGCCAGGAGCAACCTCCAGCCAATCACAAGAGGCTTACTAACGCAGATAACGCAAAGAGAGCCACGCTCATAGACGCCTCAACACCCGGAAGCAATTGTGTACAGAAGTAAGAGCGAAGAACCAACCGGTATGTCAATCCTAATAGACTTGCAACACGTAAAAGTCACTGCGGAGGGCTCTCACTTAACCCGCCGGGAGACAGTAGAAAGTGGGGAACTACCGTGAACCTAGGCACTGTCCCGCATGATGCCGCAAATGCAAAGAACTGAGCACCGAGGTGACCACCGACCCGCAGCCACTATCACAATTAACAAGAGAAAGGGAAGCCCTATCAAATATATCCGTAAATGAGCCCATAAACACCCAAAAATCAGGGAAAATGTAGACATTAACAAACAACAGAGCCTCTATAGTAATGCAAACCCTCCTCTATCATCCCTACAGGAAAAGGCCCTGTGTTTTTCGAAACTGAGAAAAAAAGAAAAAAATCAGCACAAGGATCCAGTATTGAGAGGACCTAATTACCCACAACGGACGGAGAAGATAACGGGTACGTGACAACATAGAGTCAAAATACACCAAAATAACAAAAGTTCCTTAGCATCCCACAAATAACACATACTGAAACATATCAATACATCTCACAGGTGTACTATGATGTCCTACAACAAAAGCACACAGCCCTGAGGAAGACCGCACATGAAAATAACATCTGGTGCTAATATGAGAAGGTCGAAACGCGTTGGCAACGAATAGCGGTTTAGAGGACTTCATGCACTTTAGATTCCCCCCTGTGGGAACGAACAGTGGATAGGATTAATTTCCCCGCAGAGCATAATTGTATAAAATAAACCCCCGACCCTATATAGGACTTCACAAATAGATGCGACTGAGTGATAAAGAAGTCTGGACCCCAGCCAGACAGTTTTGATATTAAAAGTAGGACAGAGTGGAGAAAAATAACGCTCTTTGATAAAATCACTGATTGATTATGTGTATGATGATTTAATATGAGGAATTGTCAGGACTGAAATTACAACATAATTGGAAATGTATATATGGTGTATAGCCAATGTTTTGTGTATATAGATGTTGCATGTAAATTGATATGTCTTAAATGTTTTGTAGGATTTGAAACAAAGAGAGTTGAACGGAAATGTTTTTGAAATGAAGGTGAATACCAATATAAAAAAAGTTACAAGTAATGGAGAAATTATGTGTTTAAAAGCCCAAAGTCAATAAAAGGGACTATTGTGGCAAAAAGAAAGAGTGTTATCCATGGTGTCAGAGGTATTGTTGTTGATAAAATATTGCAGAAACAAAGACAACATACATTTTGAATAAAATGGCGTTGAGATCTAATCGAGGCCTAGCTAGCAGAAGCCAGGAAAACACACTTTAACAGGTCCTACTAAAACCACTTCAATGGCAATAGGACTGTATTAAAATACACATGTGAAATTACATGTAAACAATATTATGCTTGCTGTCAATAATGCACATTTTTGATCAATGCCCGAAAGCTCCCTCTGATGACTCTAATATCACTAAAATACTCAAACTATTTAAAACACAATCTTCATCACTTTCTGTCTCTAGCGTCTTGATTCTTCCAACATCTTTAGCTGATTATAGAGTCAATCTCTGGCATATTGCCTCTCCATGTTGCATCTTTTAATTTTGGAGGACATCTATTTCTATTCACACCCACATTTTAAGATTGTTAATTCAGAACATTTAAACAAGAGAACGAGAATAATTCCACAAATTAACACAAAAATTACAGGTGTTGGTATAGTCCTTAGTGTGCTCCACCCAAACTACTAACCCACTCACCAACCTTACTAGACCCCTTCTCAATCTCGCCAACCCAGGAAACCGCAGATTCCCATAAGCCATTTGTAAGATTTCATCCAATATCCAGAAGTTTTAGCAGAAGGTTTATTTTCAGTTCAGCACAGCATATACAATCCTCTGTGTAACAGCTCCAGATTAAACTGAGCTACTAACAGTAATTCACTTATAAGATAACATCTACAATGTAGAATCTTACTAGAAAATCAACACAGAGAATGTCAAGGCTGGCATAGAACATAATGATGTCAAATGGGGAATGAAGTAAGAGAAGCAGGGAAATAGAGAATATAGCATAATGCTATAAAAGATTTGACATCAAAAGAAACATTAGTCATGGTCCTTATTTATGCTGCAATAAACTTACTGTAATCTGGGATGAAGGTGCAGCACTCGCTCACCTTCAAAAGCCTGCAAACTCCGCCTTCCTTCAATAGAAGAATATCCAGCGCTAGGCAGTTTTAAATAATCAATGGCGACATAGCAATTAGCTCCTTGTTTTTCTGAGTTACTGCACCAGCAGTGTCAGAGGTAAACCAATCCACAAACGTAGACCATTTTGTATTTGTCATAACATTTAAAGCCACTCCAATAGATGAAATCGTTGCTAATACATTCTGAGAAATTTGCCTAAAACCTAATTTCACTCTTTTCTAACAACTAACACATAGCTCTTTTAATTCTCATGTTAAACCCAAGGGAACACCAAAGCCAGGTAGTAGGAACCCACCCAATCACGAGCTAGGTCAAAATAGGCTGTCTTGTCACACATAATAAATTCCCTCAGTATTAGCTCTTCACCAACCATAAACTTTTTTATGAATTGCAGGTAATTCAGCTTGTGATGAAACATTTCAATCAGGAGAAGTAAGGTGCAGTAAAAGACCACTTACATCAAAAAATATCACTATTAGTGAAACCAATCAAACTATTTTTTAGCATCTGCCACATGCCATTTTTACTGCAGAATGAAAAAGAACAAACCACTCAAAAACAGAATCCCTCAGGGTCAAGATTTTTTTCAAAACAATTCTAAATCTTTTCTTTTTTTAAAGGTAATTAAAAATCAAAAATCACGCATCAGTTGTTTTTTAGTTCATTTATTTAGTTTATAAATTCAGGACTCTATGTTTTTATCTGGATACTTTGGTAAGAGGAACACAATAATTGTGTTTCACAGATAAGAATCTTAGTTTCGAAAGATTGTGAACTGTTCCTGATTGGAGTACCACAGAATATTATAAAGCCCCATTGCGACCATAGCTGCCTCGAATCATGTACCACTCAAAATCCATTATAGCTGTCTGTAAACATTGCCAAATTAAATTAATTTGCTAGCCAGCAAATCCATGTCAGAGCAATCATCTCTGCCACTTCTGCTGAAGTTACAACAGACAAGTGTTGGAAATGGCCCTTCTGCAGGGCCACCCCCAAACGTTTTCCCTCCCGCTTACCCATTTTTGCACAATTTGTTTTTTTCACTGGACTTAGAAATCTGTGCACTTTGCCACTGCTAACCAGTGCTAAAGGGCATAAGATCTGTCTCTAAAATGTGCTAAGATTGACATATACCTAAATGGCATATTTAATGTACATATATGTCCCTAGTAAAGTGCACTACATGTGGCCAGAGTCTGTAAATTAAATGAGTCTACTGGACCTGCAGGACTGATTGTGCCACTCACCTAAGTAGCCCTTTAAACATGTTTTAGGCCTGCCACTGCAGAACTTGTGCGTGCAGTTTACTCTGACATGTTGACCTGGCACTTAAAACCCATTGCTAGGCCTCAAACTCCCATTTTATTTCATATACATCACTTCTAAGGAAGGCCCTTGGTAGACCATACGGCAGGTGCTGTGTAATTGAAAGGGAGGGCATGTGCTTTTAAGTTTTATATGTCCTGGTAGTGAAAACCTCTCAAATTCATGTTTCATTTCTGTTAGGCCTACCCCACCTATAGGTTAACATTGGGGATTCCTTATTACACTTAAAAAGCTGTCATTCCCAATTGGAAAAAGGTAAAGCTATCATATTTAGTACCTACGAAATTGTAATGATAAATCCTCTTTGATAGTAAAGTCGAATTTATCATTAAGATTTCTAAAATGCAACTTTTAGAAAGATTATAACATAACACGGTACCCCTGACACCATAAATCGCAATTACTTTTTTACAGAAGTCCCTTTATTGACTCTGTACTTTTCTGATTATCTTTTCTTCAGTTTTTAGTTTTCACATTCAGATATTCCTTTCACCTTACATATGATACATTTTCAACATTTAACACAACACACATAAATACATATCAATGATTAATCATATATGAAAAAAACTGTTTTCATTTTATCAGTTTCTAAAGAGAAGAAATTTCATACTGCTTTTCGCTAAAAAATTGTATTAGCACAATGTAGATCCCTTCACATTTTTTTGTTTGTATTGTCCTACTATGATCTAGAGTGTCAAGATCACATGAACTCTTGGTCTTGTCCACTCTCTTATTCAGTGGTCCTATCTATATGGTCTAAAAGGGTTTTGCAATTTTATTGTATATACGATGGGGTTGAATTTATCTTATTCTAACTTCTCTTGCTCTCAAATAAGCAACAATTTCTGTTTCAATCTTTGGTTTTAGACCAATAGGCTTTGCCGACACGTTTCGACCTTGCAGCTGTGGGACCAGCACACTTGTTTACATCAAGGTCTTCATCAGGGCTGTGTTGGATTGTGGTAGGACATTTTCTCGGTCTACAAAGATAAAATAACTACTTTTAATGTGTATTGTTTATCCAAGGCGTATTTCCACCAGTAAATTCTAAAATATATACATACCAACTTTGTGGATGCAGCCGGGTACTCCTTACATGCTACCTGTATGAATTGAGTAGTCGTTACCGTATTGAATGGTATATCTATGTTGCCAGGCTAAGTTATTTGAACATGGGGGCTGGGTATACCTACCCTATTTCCTTCGTCTTTTGTTTGAAGGAGATGGAGTTTTTTTTGTTTGTGCCTTGATCTTAATTACCAGCTTGTAGTCCGGTTGGATCAGCTGAGGGACAAAAAGAATGGTTTAGGAATTACTATTGTGGCTTCAGTTTACATGGAGCTGTTATTTCTGCATGCTTGTGATCCCTATGTAAGTACTGGGGTGGGGCATGCTATCGGAGCGTTTGTGTAAATTCACTTTTCTCATGCAGTGCAATAATACTTGTATGTTTTGTGCGCTCATCTAGTGTGCATCTGGCCGTGGTCATGGTAACTTCCCTTGCAATTGCGCTCTCTTGGTACTTGATTTCAGGGTGCTTTAAAGTACTATATAAGCGCTCTTGCGGTTTCACTAATACCTTGCACGTCGATAAAGCGTGTGTAATTACTCCTCTGACCAAAAAGATGTTCCTGCTTCTATGTTACCCCGGTCGCGATATTAGGTGATCCCATTCCGTGTGCATGTTTTATTACGTGACACCCCAGCTTTGCCAACGGTGTTCGCGATTTTTTAGTTAGTTCTGTACCTGTTGTTTTTTCGTTTTTTCTTTCCGTCTAAGTATCTCTCGACTTTCCGATGCGGTATCTACACAGCAGAATGCTTGCTGAGTGCGGAGAGCATATCTGCCGGCTTTTCTTTTTCGTTTTGATAAGCGTCTGACGTCAGCGCTTCCATTATTTCCTGTTACGGTCGCGTGTAACATGGTTTCTTGGGAGTTGTAGTCCTCTTGTTTTCATTATTGGAATACATCCGATATTCAAAAATAGTTCTACTGCCCTGTTCAAAAAGCCCCATATATTTGATCTTGCTGATGATCATTAGTTATCATCTCATCTTCAATATTTGGGAAAGGAATTTATTTCTATTTTAATCTCCCGTTTTCCGTTATTTTTCGTATCTCTCTGTGTGTTGTGTTCTCTTGGGATGGTTATACACCTGATTTCCTTGCATTTATATGCCATGTTTTATTACTGAGTTTGCACCCCATGTGTTCCCTTATAGTGTCCTCTGCTTCCAATTGGATATGCGTGTTTATTTCTATCCTTGCCTGGCAGGTGTAACCTTCTAGTTCCTATGGCATAGTTTATGTTTTCAGCGGGGTTTTAATGGATGTTAGCCCCTGTTGGTGATGTCGCTCTCCACAGCAGCCTTATCCACAATTCGTAAGTTCCGACATTTCATTTAGGCCGTTCTCCATTGTGCCCAAGAAAAGAATACATTTTGCTTCAATTTTCGCCATTATGTTTTCCACATTGTTGCCAGTAATGTGTCTCAATACCGTCCACTTTAAATCATTCGGGCCGTGGCCCATAGTGATACAGTGTGCATCCATCGGAGCATTCGGTGTTTTACATTTTATGCGTGACCGATGTTGTGAAATTCTCTTTTTCATTCGTTGGCTTGTTTTTCCTATGTATGCCTTTGCACAAGGGCATACTACACAGTAAACTATGTTTTAAGTATTGCAGTTTGTGTATTCTTCGTGATTGATATATTTCTTCCAGTAAGTACATTTTGCACCTTCTAGTGTACTGGGGCACGAGACACAGTTGCCACATTTCTTGTGTCCTTTGATGGGAGGTAGAGACAACATGGAGTGCAGTGTTGGTCCTTGTTTTTATACGGTTGAGTTTGCATTTACAATTTTATCTTTAATACTGGAATTCTTTTTTAGTGCAAACATAGGAACCTGTCTAAAGGGTTCCAAGCTTTTCACCGTGGTCCAGTTTTTCCTGATTATTTTTTGTACCTCTGTGGCACCAGAGAAAGTTGTGACACATACCATGGGCGTTGTTACATTCTTGCTTCCTGGTGTCAAAAGGGCTTCCCTTGGTGTGTACCACGCCCTCTTCGTCGCTTTTTTTAGGAGTTTTTTAGGATAGTTTCTTTCCAGCAATTTCTTGAGGAGGGCCTTGGCATTATCAAAGTAGTCTTCCTTTCTCTTACAATTGCGACGTACTCTCATGAATTGACTCAGTGGTAAATTTTCTCAGGTTTCTCTGGTGAAAACTTGCAAAATGGAGAAATGTATTTCTATCAGTTTCTTTTAGAAAGATGGCACTTTTCTGCTCCTGGCCCTGAGTGCCTGCATGCAGCCTGTCTCCAATACATATCAGGGAAGCGTGACAGCTGGACTTTGTGCATTCCTTCCAGACAGTCACATACAATGGGAGGTTAGGTGTGACTTAATGGGCCATCCTGGGAGGATGAAAGGAAAAAGTTGGGAACAGCCTCACAATTACACCTGAAAAGGCTCTGTCCTATCCCCAAACAAATGGCATCATAGCCCCTTGTAGTGAGTCTGGAGCCTAGGCAGGAAGGAAGGACCTCTATGTACTTCAAAGCATTTCTTTGAAATCTCTCCCACTTCAAAGGCACCACTGGTTGTAAGAACTGAACCTCAGACCGTACCACTTCAGTACACTTCATTTATTTATTTATTTGAGTTTTATATAACACTGGCTAGACCCGGAGGTATCAGAGCACTTTACATAATGTTCCACAAAATTACAAAATTACACCAATTACAAGTTGCATCAGTTACAAGAGAACATTTCAAGAGCATCGGAAGATGTAATAAATGGAGTTTAGAATGGTAAGGAGTTGGGGTAAGATGTAGGAGGGAGAAAGGATGGAGATAGGATGGATGGAAAGACAAAGGAGAGTCTGCCCAAAGTCCGGCTGGGTAGGTGACGGCCGAGGGGGAAGTCCACAGCTCATCACCTCTATAGCTATCAGGTAGCTCCATCGGGTGTCAGTCAGGCGGCTAGGTCTCAATGAGAAAACAATTAGAGAGCAAAGAGGAGGGATAGATGGAGTATGAAGGAGAAAGTCTGGACCTGTGGATACTCTGAAAGGAAGGACTGCTGTGCTGCTGAAGGACCGCCACATGACTGGACTGCTGCTCTGGAAGAACTGCTTTCTTGCTGTGCTGACCTGCTGCCCTGATTGCCTCAGGAAGAAGAACTGGACATGCAGCCCACATCTTGAACCCAAGACAGCAAAGTGACTGAAAGAGCTAGTCTGCTGACCTCGTGATCTAAGCCTCAGAGGCAATACAGGCTCTCCACAGCTCCTGCACCAATCTTCAATGACCTCCTGACCATTAAGAGGTGCCACTCAGGTTCTCGGCCTTCAGAAGTGGTCTTTCGGCTCTTTAAGTCAACCTTTCGGGCTCTATGTGAACACAAATGGGCCAATTCGCTCTGGAACCTTGCTGGTTGTACAAAGATCTAGGGTTAGCAGCCTCAGGTTTGTCTCTTTCCACAACAAATATCACCACTCACGAGGCTCCAGCCCATCCAGACATGATACCCGGCAGCTCTCCGTGCTCCACGGATCACCACGAGTGACGGTTTCCTTGCTCCCAGCAAACGTTTTCCCCACAAGCGGGAGTCTTGGCACAACTCTTGAGAAGGTAAAACTTATGCAGGTCTTACATAGTCAGTGAGAACTTTGGGATTTGACCCAATCTTGCATGACCAGATAGCTGCATTTGGTGCTTTATGCCTTTAAGCACTACATCTCAGTTTTAAAAAGTCATCACTCCGGTTCAACTTATTGGATTTTTGTTGTTTTAGTCTTGTTTTGTACAATAAATTGGGCTCTATTTTTCTAACCATGTGTGGTATCTTTTTGTATGGTATTTTCACCGTTTTATTGTTTAAAGTGTTGCATAAATACTTTACACATTGCCTCTTCAGTTAATCCTGACTTCTATATGCCAAACTACCAGGGGTGAGCACAGGTTAATTTAGGGTGTTGCTGTGACTTACCCTGACTAGGATCATGGTTCCTGCTTGGACAGGGTGCAGACCTCTCCCAACCAGAAACCCAATTTCTAACAAGTATGATACTTCAATATTTATTTTAAATAGAACTGACTGCATAATCAGCTTTTAGTATGCTTTGATGGTCTTTCATACAGGAACCATATGTAAACACAGTTAGATCAGCCATTTAAAAGGGAACATCTTTGCTATCTTGCATTGGCTTGGTACACAATTCTGTTATGTTAACAACATTTGGTCAGTTTCTTCATCATCATCTTCATCATTGTCTGAAATGGGCAACAGCATTGCAGGAATTAGGGTATTGCACCTTTTGACTGAAATGTTTTCAGCTACCAAAGTTGTCTGCTCATTTCTTTTGAGGCAACTGTTTATCAAATGGTGGGTTCTGGTGTGAGTCAACAACATTTCAACTGACTGGGGAACAAACCCAATTAGTGTATGACTGATAACAATTTCTTCACCCTATTCTATTGGAAAGCAAACAGCTGCAACTGCTTTCAAACAACCAGTAAGAGCTACAGTCACTGGATCTAGCACAAAAAAGTGGCAATCAGCAGAACGCATTACTTCTCCATGCTTTTGGGTCAACATGGATAGCACACACCCGGCCTACTCATGGCAATGGAGATAACATTATTTCTCATAATCAGGTATTTGGAGGGTGGGTGCACTACAAAATCCAGTGGAATTCAATACCACACAAGAACTTTACTTTAGAACCAGAATGCAAAATGATATTGAATATCGTCATGTAGAAAGAAGGAAAATAATGCTCAGCATAAATCAATCACTGCATACTAACATCTTAAGAGTGCAACACTAATCTCTCTCTCTGTAGGAAGTGCAGTGGGCACAGAAGGATCTCTACTAGTACTGGGTAAAGCTGCTAATGCACTCTCAGGCAGAGGACTTGCATCTGCAGTTGTACTTTCACTTGCTATTTTAAGCACAATTGTTCCCTGTGCACCTGTACAAGGTTCACCTCCCACACCCATACTGGATACCAGTTGTCTATGTGCTTAGGCATGTATACCTTCTGTGTATAGAGGAGGTCTACAACATCTCCTCCTCATCTGAATCAATTCCGTTACCTTGTTTTTCACTGTCTGTCACCTTCAAACTCAGTCTCTTTTTGTCCGTCTCAATAATTATTCCAGGGAAAACTTTCATTGATTCGAAAATATCCTCCTTTCAATACGTCTCATGAATACCCCACCTGGTTTCTAACCACTGGCTCAATTAACCTTTAAGTTGTCTTTTCACGTTCTCTCTCTCTCTCTCTCTTCCTCCCTCTTTCTCTCTCTCACTCTCCAATTATTCAATGCTTCAAATTGTGTGGGTCTAGATTGTGGCTTTTTCACATTCATTTTATGTCTTGGGAAATCTTCTTTCTGATATTAAAAGTACCTTGTAAAGTAACTTACATATTCTTGTCACAGGAAATATACTCGTGCCAGTTTCTTATGAATGCATACTATAAAGTCTGACATCCGAAAACATTTTGAATGCAGATAATCCTTCATAAGGAATCTTCTCTCCTTCCATAGCAGGTATTCTAGGAGCTTTAGGCTTTTTCAACACAGCACCAATTATTTTCAATCACAATAAACCAAAATCTTCCCAAAATGAATAAAAGTACAGCAACCAATCACAGCATGGCTATCACAAGGGTCAATCAATCACAGCACAGCTACGACAGCAAATATCCCATGACAGCGCAACTCTGTTGTGGTGTCTCACCAATGTTAGCACAACTCTCAGCGTCAGCTAACCACTTGTAGTGTGATTTTTCTGTGAATAGGAAGAACAATGCAAAGCACTTTCGTTCACCAAATGCACACAAATAAACAAAATAAACCTAGGCTGCTCAACCTAAACATAAGGGAATCAGGAGATTAAATTAAAAGAATCTGGCAATCAATTGGAATGGTACTAGCACCTATGTGCCGCTTGTCATTCACAATTACACACTGAAGCAAACTTCTGTCCAGTGGTAATTCACCTCTTCTTAGTATACTTATGTGCACCAAACATCAAGTAACACCAACCCAAATTAAAACGCACAAAACCTAAAAGAAACCTAGTTAATTTAAAAAAAACTATTCCGCATGAATGTGACACCTTATGAATCACACTACCACTTTTAAGACAAGTTCCAAAATAATATCCTGAGATCTTACATTGCAACACATCTTATTACCTTAATCAACAAAAACAATAACAATACCTTTCACACAAATTACAAACATGACAAACTCATCAGAAATCATGTTAATTATATCACCAACTGAATCAAGAATCAACATCACATAGCCAAAAATCTCACACCCATGACTCTCTACAAACCACCCTCCCAACTACAAATCTAACAATGCATCTCTACTACACTGAACACTCTCAATCTCAAGAATGGTTTTGCCCTACTAATACCCACAATCCTTTTTGTTCAGGAACAGCACTGCTGCAATGCCATCATCAGAACTCAGCAACTGATCCAAAAGTGGACTTAGGAATTTAGACAGAAGGCCAAGTTAGGAACAGGGCCTAGAGCAGTTTCTGGAACCACCCCTTATCTCAGAAACCATCCTTGGCTCCAACATATTTATGGGTGTGCTCTACCCCTAAAATCTAACACCTCAACAAGAGGACCAACAGTAAGGTGCATTAGGGACAGTGTAATAAGTCCCAGAAACAAGGTATAAACAGCATTTCAAAATACTCTCAAATATGAAAGATCTCACGAAGTGAGATCTAGAACAGATATTAGAGGAACCATGAAGGTTTCTTACAAAAGATTCAAAAGCTGCAATACAGGTTAATGGGATGCAAACATTGCTCAATTACATAGAATTAACTAGCCATAAATGCCAAGAATTCAGAAATATACAGAATAGTGAAAAAATCTGAGAAATGTTTAGTCCCAAATGTGTAGCAAAATCAGGAAGAAATCAGAGAGCATTCTTAGTAGTAACCCAAAAGGTTGTGGCTCAGCCCAAATTTGAAGGTTTATATAGCAAATTTCACCATAGAGAAACATGAAAACGCTAATTCAATGTAGTGGGAGCACAGAAATAAATTAAAAAAAATCAGAAAACTGACTTTTCAAATCATCATGCAGCCCTACCCACATAAGCGCTAACCCACTACATAATTATTGGTTCAACCTGCCGAACTAATGTTACCTGAAGGTGTCAGAACAAGTTGCTAACATAAACAGAACCAGTGTGAGTAAATAAACTACAGCGTGCAAGTTAAAGACCCTTAGAAAAATGTTACACTACTGAGTCCCTGCTAAAGAGATCTCTTCAAAAACAGTGTAATTCAGGAATTAGCAAACTCGTGCTTGACTTTGTGCAGCACAAACATAAACCAAACATGAACATGATGTAGCACTCATTTTGAATAAGTTAGCTTTGAAATCTAATTGAGGCTCAATTAGCCAAAGCCAGAAAAACACACTTAGCAAAATCGTTTCAATGGAAATAGTTTCATCATAATATATACATATGAAATCAAGTATAAATTATTATATTGCCCACTGTTAAAAAATGCACATTTTGATTAATGCACAAACGCTCCCTCAAGTTAATGTTTCTCTTATTTATCTGAATAAATGATTGATGAAGACTAATGTTTTTGGTTTGCAGGACTGTTCTGCATTATTGTTTGTGAACCATTTAATTTCAAATAACTTTATTTCGGCTTAAGCCATGAAAGTGAGAAAACATAAATAAATAAATACAGGTCATACTTAAGCACAATAAAGTTATGAGGATAATCAATGCCCAGCTATCCATGTCCTTAATTACAGAATTGATAAGTTGCTACAGTAAGATTTCTAATACAAAATGTTCATTATATAATAAAATAAAAAGCATTAAGAAAATATTTAATAATAGTACACTAATCAAACTCTTAAAATCACTTAGCAGCAATATTAGTCCTCATTTTTGCCCACACCAACCTCAAGAATTTTGCAACTGCACATACATACATGGGGGGAAGTATCAGTACGTAGTATTCTACAAGCAATCATGTGGCTAGAGGTGCACAGCAACCGACAAGCTGGTGCAATCCAAAAAGAACGAAATCTAGTGTATGCTGGACACACAAATAGCACATACAGGATGGTTTCTTTATGGCCTACACAAAATGGGCACTTCTCACTAGATGAACGTTTCCATTTCGCTGTAAACACTTTCACAGGGAGTGTACCACTCTAAACTGATGGTAGAGCTTTCTATCAAAAGGAGTGATAACCAAATCCCAATACTGCTCTATTAGAACATTGGAATGTTGGGAGCTCCATTGAAAACAATGGAGTGCTCTGGGCAATTTTTTCAGCATATCTTTCGATGGAATCTTCTCAACCTCAGGAAGGAGGCCTAGGTCACCAAGACCAATTACCTTCAGAAGCTGCCTATTTGAGGACAGACAAGGGACTTAATTAGCTTTATCCAACTGGATTATCTCCTCTAAGGTGGCTGCATAATGCCTCAATTCCGGGATGACCCATATCCCACGCCTTTATAGGAGGGGTCGCAAGTGGGCGTTGGGGATTTCGTTTTTAATGCCCAAATCCATAAAGAGAGGATGCAAGGGACTGCTAATTGGAAGTGAAACCAGTTCTCTAATAAATGTGGTCTCTGATTGTACAAGGCCTGTAATATTGCAAACCCTCAGAGCTCGCTGCCATACATAACAGATTCCAAAGCTTTTGCTTTTTAAATGTTCAAAGCAGGTGCAACCGCATGGTGTGAGAAGCACAATGTTCTTTTAAGATTACTCCAGTTCTCTGCCTATGTTTTATGGTTGCAACATCAATACGCTGGTCCAAGGATCGATTTGGTGCAAGTCTGATGCCCAAGTATGTCAATTAGTCCACCTGTTCTAATAAATCACAACCCAGCAATAACGTGCCTTTAAACTTCTTAGAATTGTTGAATGCCATCAACTTAGTTTTCTCAACATTTATCTCTAAGCTGCGCTGCCTGCAAAAATCACCAAAGCTAACTAAAAGTCTTTGCAAACCGCTAGGTGTTTTGGAAAACAAAAGTGTATCGTCCGCAAATAACAATAGGGGTATCTAACCCTCAGCATATGTTGTTAAAAGGCAGTGTGCCAGGCCTTTTACATATAAAGAAAAGAAAGTGGGGGCCAGTTAACATCCCTGTCGGACACCCTTTGACACAAGAAACTTTTCAGTCAATTGTCCCCGCGAGCCCCACCAAATCTGGGCAAAGTTATTTTCATGAAGTCTAACAAGCATAGATAATATGTCAGGAGGCATCCCCATTTCTTCCAAGACTGACCATAGCCTTACACATGGTACCAGATCAAATGCAGATTTAAGGTCGACAAAGGTGACATATAAGTTGTCCTTGCGGATCAAGACTGTCTTCCAATATAGTATAGCAAATCGGAAGACCTGATCTATTGTTGATGTCATAGGTGTGAATCCTGCTTGCAGTGGGCTTATAATATTATTGCTTTCTACCCATTGTTGGATCTTTACCTATACCATTTGGCAAAAGACTTTATGAAGACAGTTAATTAAACTAATTGGCATTGAGTTTGCTGGCAAGCTCTTGTCCCATCTTTTTACACACCAGCACCACTTATGCTCCTTGCCAGGATGATGGAATGGGAGTTCCTAAAGCTATCACATTGGCAATTACCAATATGTAATCTATAAACACATCTATAGCTTGAAGGTAGACATCTAGTGGAATACTGTCTCGACCAGCAGCTCTCTCTCTAGAGAAGGTGGCCAGTGAGTATAAAACATCCTCCCTAGTAAAGGGTGGCAAATTGAAAGTGGTCAACGAGGCCTCAAGTATATTTCACCCAGCATTGTACCATCATCATGGTATAAAGCTGAAAAGTGTCAGACCCAAATCAGCAGAGGGGACATTGTTCTGGGTCTCGGAGCCTGGTGAATGCACTCCTCTGGCCAGTAGCTTCCAGAACCATGATTCATCCTTGGGCGCACATGTCTCCACTAGATTTTACCATCACATGTCATCCCACTCTTTATTGGCTCTTGCCAAATTCCTTCTTATACATCTTCCTAATAGTAGCTATCTGTGTGTAATCTTTTCCTTTTATGGCCCCAGCTAATAGCCACCTTATCTTTCTGCAATCCCTATTATACCAACTATCCTCTCTACTGTACACCAACTTTTTATTTGCACATGAAACTACAGTCTGAGCGGCAATCTCCTTCAAAAACTTTGCATCCATCTCAGTAACCTCACATGTATCCTTAGTTACCTTTCTATTGTGCTGTAGTTTGGGCAAGAAATACAAGGCAGCATTCTTTGTAGTGGATAAGAGCTCTGGTTTCTCCTTATTGCCCACCCCTTAAGGCGGTGCTTGTCAGCTGTATGTTTGATGTTCCTAGTTCTGGTAAGGGTTGAGCAGTCGCTTTGGAACTTAGTCCTCCATCATACGACTTAAAGAGTTGTGATCACTCTCTTCCCTTGCTAATACAGTAACAAGGTGGCACAAATTTAAATCCACCATTACGTAATCAATGTGACTTTTTGATCTGGAATTGTCAAACGTGTATGCCCCCTTACGATCAGATTTGGTCCTTCCATTAACACCACATACACCAAATAGAATAGTAATGGTCCTCAACTGGAGAGCTGACCGTGTCCATCTCTTAACTGAGACCATCTTTAATTGGGGAATTTCCCATCTTTCATCTTCCTCTGCTGTGATTTCTACATCATCCCTTCCAAGGGGCTCAAATGTGGTGCTGAAATCACCAGCAAGGATCCGATGTATCCCTGGCTGTTGTCTATCCAGGAAGGCTTCCAAGGATCGAAGTGTCGGTGAAGCAGCCCCACCCATTTTCCCTCTCACATAAATATTGAAGAGTGACCTGATTGGTTTTCTACTGCAGCTTACTTCAATCACTAATATATCCTTACTATCTATTTCAAGTGGTTGTATTTTGCATTTCAGGTAAGACTTAACCCATGGTATCAATCCACATGCTGGCCTCCCCACTTTGCTATTTGTTGCCGGGAAAAAGTATGTCAAGAAACCCAGTCTATGAATGGGGCTTGTGCACCATGTTTCTTGAAAAAAACTGATATCATAGTTATCGATAAGGTGAAACCAATAGGGGAGTGTCAGCTTAGCGTTCAGTCCTACGATATTACAAGAGATTATTGTGGTTGTTGTTAGCACATGATGTCCCTTTGCATCATTAAGGAGACATATGAATAGACAGTCCTTATTCATAAACGATTCTACATGAGTACTTGAAGGGGTAGGCCATATTTTGGTATTAGCGGAGAGTGATAGATCTCCCTCATCATGTCTCCTACCTAAATTAGTAAAATTACTATTTTCCTGGGGTATCTGTGTATCTGTAGATCTTGGTGGGTTATGGGTCTCTACGGGTTCATCCACGCCCCTCAGCTGGTACAGTCTTGAGCATGACCGTTGGCTTATTCGTTCTTTGCTCCCCCAGTGACAGTACCTGCTGGTTTTTGCACACGTGTGCCTGTATAGGCCCTTTCTACTTGAAGTCTATAATTAGGGGGAGTGCCAAGATCCTCCCCCAAGTCAGACATTACTATTGAGCCCAGACCTGGCCTCTGATTAATGGACAATTTCTCCAGATTTCTTCAATCCCCTTCCTCCTGCTCCAATGTATTTGTACTTTCTGCTTGAGTTTTTAGGGGGGCAAGACCGTTTGTCTAACATGACCAGGCTGTCGGCGATATGCTTGTACCGAACTCATAGTTCAATTGTATCCCGGGGTGTCGACGCATTAGTGTATCTTCTAGCCACCAGTATGTCGTCCCTTATAACTGAGTAGCATACCCTAATGTTTCTTATCCAGTAGGCTACTTTGTTTATTTATTAACACTTCGTCTTCAAAATTCGTGGGATCTACAATTTGGGGACATTAGTCACTGTCAATCGGAACCCTGTCTTGGGTTATTTTGACAATTCCTTATTTAGATATTTCCTTTCCCTTATATAACCCCTTTCTCTTCCACTAACAGGAGTAAGGGCAGTGATCCGTTTCTACAGACTGATCTTGGGGTATCAAAGTTAGGCGATGATTTACGGGACTGTGATTCACTTGTTGCTACCTGGGTCAAATACGTTAGTTGGCATCAGCAAAAATGTTCATGGGCCTAAGTACTAGTGCAGGTAGAGTAACTGCTCTCACATGTTCATTTCCAGGCCTCAGTGGCCTACCTTGTTGTAACAGTGTCCCCTTAGATTCAAACCTAGCATCTGTTTCAACTCTCCCACCTCAACTTTCAGTTTCATAATAAGACAGAGGCAGAAGGTCATATTAAGAGTCACTTGGGTTGGATATGTTAGGTCTGTTCCCAGTACACCCTTATTAGTAGCAGTAGTAACTTGAGTTTCGCCCTGGTCTCAATCAGGGGAAGGAACCTATTTTGACATAATGTTGGTGCGTCAGGGAGTAGCACTACATCCTCTATTTCTTCTGGTTGGTCAGATCTTGAGCATTGAGTAGAGGGTAATGGAACTCATTTTTTTAAATAACTTTACATTTTTTGTGGCCATTTTTTCACTTTGGTAGCGCCATCTTCATTTTGAGCAATAACAGTGCCTAAAGTGGAATCCACCTTCTCAATTAACTGATCAATCTCACTTAATGTTTGACTGATTATTTGCCAGTGGGTTTAATGTATTTGGCAACCCGTTGGGTATGTTCTACCGCCTTCCGCTTCCCTATATTGCTGTATAGTCCAAGCAGCCAAAGGGAAGTATAATACCTAATTATCAAGACTCGGATCTTCTTCCTCATTAGGTTCTTAGAAATGATCTAATTATTTTGCAAATTAGATAACTTAGCCCTCCTGTTCCCTCCCTGTCGCTACCCCTCCACAATCATAATAACCCTGCTAGAGACCTAACTTGGATTTGATCCTACATGCCTTAACCACTAGCTGTGGGAATCAATCCTTCTATCCCAATAACCAAACGCACACTACAGCACGCAAGTACAGTCTCCCAGTACCAGATATAAAAATTCCCGTGGCTGTGACCAAATTTCGAGTAATAGTCTTCCACAGAGTTTAGGCCCAGTTCAAGTCATTGTATATATATAATACTTTTATTTCGATTTGTTAAAATCGTAAAAGGGTGGAACTTACCACCATGTGATAAACATCAACATATTGAATCAGAGTAAAACAGCATAAAACATGCCCGTGTCCTGGGCGACTTTGCACAGATATACATAATAAGTAAAAACAGGGAGAGCGTTTTTAAATATACAAAGATAAAAGGAAGCAGGAGTAGTGCTTTTATAAGAACAGTGGCCCTCTCATTAAAAGATTGGGGCCAGCAAATAACAGTTATAACAAGGGGTGCTGCACACATAAGGGCTTATATTTGATTAGATGTAACTGTCCCCTCTTCTCTTAAATAAAATGCTTGCAGTGTCTTAATACAAAAGAGAAGAAGAGGGGGGCTGTAAAGAGGATGAAAGGTGATCCGGGTCCGGCTGCAAGGTGTCCATATGTCCCAGTTCCTCTTTTGCTCCTTCCTTTTTTTCGAGCTCTTGAGCAGCAAATGGCAGGAATGTTATCGTTTTGCAGGAAAGTTGTATCGAAGACCCACTGAGGCATTTTATCACAGCCGCCCTGCAGGTCCTGACTTGTGTTTCTCTTGGGAGTGGCCTCAGAAGGATCTTCCTTTGATTTTGTAAGGCCGGACAGATACATAATAGATGCAATAACGACTCTAATCCCTTATCACAGAGGTGACAATCCAGAGATTGCCAGGTCCGTAACCATTTTGGGGTGAGGTCTTAACTCGGAAACCACCCCAACCTCAATAAGCTTAGTTTCCTCTCATAGTGATCCCTTGTAAATAGGATTGTTGTTTCAGTTGTTTATATGTTGGCATCATGATCCAGGCATGACTTTTGCCAGCCACTAATGCTTTGTCTATTAGCAATGTTGCTTGTTTGATGGCTTTGTTGGTAGTTTGTTTAAAAGCAAGATGTGACATTGGTGAATGCCAAGCTTCTTCCAGATTTAGTGATAGGAGCGCTTGCCTAAGTGACTTGCATGTGGAATTGGTCTGCCTAGCCTGTTTTTCGACCTCTTCCCAACAGAGATGGACAAGCGTGTTGTCTTCAGCATCCCTCATGCGCCAGTAATATTTGGCCAGAAGAAAGGTAGGATCGATCTTTAATATTGCAACTAATGATTGAAAGCGCATTGTTTCTAACCTTGCAATACATGTTAATAAGGCAACTGAATGTGCTTCGTGGTATTTTCATTGTATTAGGTACAGAAAAGAAAGATCATGGTAACAAAATGTACATTTTGAAGGAAAGTTTTACTATTCACAGTTGTGCACTGGGGAGTATAAATATTAAGAACACAGGGATCTCAGTTGTAATTCGGTTGGACAAAGCACCAGCACTTTAGGCACCTAAGAAGTGTGGGGCTTTGCCCATGGAATAAATGAAAATGAAAATCAAATATGACCTTAGAAAATGTAAATATAAGATTGTTTTTAAAAGTAATATGAGAATGGATATGTTAAACAAAGGTCACAAGTTATGATTACCATGCATTTGCTTGAAGGATGCACTGAGTATCGATGGGATCTGGTAGCACAGGGGTGTGGATTGCACAGGGGCTCATTGTGTAATGACATGATGACGTACTGTATGGGAATATTCTTGTAAAAAATGGTTTTGTATCATTTTCCAGCCCTGATGAAGCTGTTTGGTCTTTGTTAACCTCGGCGAAACGCGTTGGCTTGTGGGGATTGGAGTTGGAAAGAATAAAAGAGGACAAGAAATTCTTCTGGAGCCCTATTATTTGTTCTATTGTTGCTATGATTTGAAGGACATTGTGGGATAAGAGGTGTGCTGTAATAACAGGTTAAAATATTTGGCCAGGGCACCTTGTCTGGCCGGTATCTGGTTTGTTAATCCGTATTCCAAGCGTATTTGTGCTGGGGAAATATGTTGTGGAATTGTGAAGAGTTTTTTAAACAATCTTGATTGGGCAAGTTTTAGTGTTCTAGAGTCCTTGGTGGCCATCATTTCAGAGCCATATGTGATTGAAGGCAGAAATGTTGCTGCTACAACCTTTAGCAGGTGACCGGTTGAACTTACGCTTTAGTTTTTTTAGTAATATTCTGAAGGCAAATTGAAGTTGTTTCGATTTTGCAATCCCAAGGTCTAAATTATGTTTGTAGTTTAATTGGCGATCTACTAAGATGCCCAGATATTTGTATTCATCTACCTGGATTATAATTCCCAGAATTTATCTTCCAAACAAATTTTGGTCATTTTTTACGAGTGCAGGAGAAACATAGGACATTAGATTTTTTGAGTGTATTGTTAATTGTGCGTTTGAAATGTACAGTGCAAGTTGTGAGATCAGCCGTTGTAAACCAAGAGGAGTTTGAGAGAGGAGCACAATATCATCTGCGTATTGCAGACTTGCTATGGGTGTTTGTCCCAATTTTGGTGGGTCACCCTGGATTGTGCGTAGGTCGGTGGTATAGAAGTTAAATAAGCTGGGGGCCAGCACACATCCTTGCTTTAGCCCATTTATTGTTGGAAATTTCTTTGTTAAGCGCCGACCGTCCCCTTTTTAGGTCGAGGACCGTCGCACTGCTAAGCAGTGGGCAGAGTCCGAGGATTTTATGTTTTTGAGTTAGGGGGGCTTGAACCTGCCCCTCTTCTCCATTGGCTGGCTTCCTAAACAGAGGCCAGCCATTGGAGGAGAGGGGCATCACTCGGTTGAAGCCCCGTCTTTTTCGGATTCGGGGGCGTGTTTTTTGCGTTCTTTCGCCCTGTGACGTCATCTGTCACTCAGAACGCAAAAAACACGCCCCGATTCCGAAAATTTCGGACGTTTGCGGCCGCCATTTTTTGTTGTTGTTGTTGTTGCCCGTAACAGCCTCGCTGCCACTCCAGGTAAGTTTTCTTCTGCCCCTGATTGTGCCATTTTTCTTGTTATCGGTGTGATCTGGTCCAGCGATGTAGGATGGTGGAAAGACGAAAACAACAAAGTGGGTGTCAAGCAACAACCTGGGTTGGTGCGGTCGGATGGGATTAAACGGTGCGCAGGAGCAACGCGGGACCAGGTGCATAGCTACTTTTGGTGCAGCAGATGCTTTTCTCAACTAGTGCCTCCTTTCCTCTCAGTAAGTGGGGCTCGACAGCCCCGGATGTCTGTGAGCGAGCAAGAACGCTTCAACACCTTGTGCGGGGTCGTAAGCGCTATATAAATGCAATTGCGAAACAAGAACACGTTTCGTTCCGGCTTTAGCAGCCCTCGGATCTCTCCCGGCCAGGCTCCGTTTGAACTATGCATTCCGTAGCATAGGAGTACCAGCATGCCAAGTTATGTGGCTTGTCAGACACCTGGGTAGAGCCAACCGCAGCGCCGTCTCACTTTCACCCAAGGGGCAGGGAGTGCGTAATCCGCTCGTGTGTATGGGAGTGGCCGCTGGACCCAGTGCCCCCGCTCAAATGCCACAACCCTGTTCTGCGTTGAAGCGCCTGGGGCAGCCTGTCGCCCACCCCCGCTGTACCAGGCCGGGCCCGTGTGTGTTAGGGTGGCACGAGAATGGTGCCCGCATGCAGACCCCCTGTGCAAGGAGCCGCGCCGCTGCGCGCCCTCCCAGGTGCACATGATTAGGTCGCGGGGCGGAGCGGAGCACGTCTTTTGGCCTGTACAAAGGGGAGGCCGAGTTCAGCGGCAGGCCTGGGAGTGGCACCGCGGACTTCCCAGCTCTTCCTCTAGGACTGGAAGAACCTGTCCTGGCACATTCTGCACATTCTGGGCACGAGGAAGCCAAAAAACATTTACTTGAGAGGCACGAGTACCTGCATATCCAGGGGGCGAGCAAACAAAGAGACTTAACCCTTTGAGGTGCCAGGGCCTGAGGTGCCAGGGCTGTTAAGACTGTGCATGAGTCTCCTAGAGAACCAGGACATGAGGCACACAAGTCTGTGTTAACCTTTCAAGGTGCTTATCACTTAGTGCCTGAGGCAACTAAGTGTTAATGTTAGAGGCCCTAGCCCCTAGCGCCTTAGAACCTGGAGCATGAAACCGGCGCTAGCATGAACCCTTGAAGCGCCAGTCCGCTGCAGCTTCTGCCACGAGGCACCAAGGGCATATCGTTATGGATGGACACTTCAAGTCCCTCTGCAGCTAGGGCGCACTAACCATGAGGTACATTGGCCTGAAGCAACTAATCAACGTTGAAATTACCTTCTCAGTTTTGAATAGTCCAAATGCGGAGTCAACCGAACCACATACTTTTGAAGCGTGTGACCCCTAGGGCCCAAAGCATGCGGAAACCTGATGTATCATAAAGCGTTTGTTCACAGCTGAGGACCTGATGCAGCCAGTAAACCTAGTAACTCTGTTGCACAAGGGATAGAACCCTAAGGTCACAAGTTTCCCAGAGTGTATGACATGTGGCAACAAAACCACAATAATTTACTGAGACACAGGTCCAGCAAAGACCATGGCCTGAGGCAGTTCTTTCTTGCTAAGAGCATAAGATGTGGCATGGGGCAGTGCTCTGTATTTAGCTGAGATGGGGACGTTGCCTCAGAGAATACCAAAAGCTTAAATATATTTTTGCATTGACCAAGAGCCTCCATCCTGACTATTAATAATGCATACAATCCATGTTAAGTTTTCATGAGGGATGTCTACATGGCTGTTACATTAAATGCCTACTTTTTCACCATGGAGGTGGAAAGAAAGGTGGAAGTTGACAGCGGAGCTGCCCTCATGGTGAGCTGAGCTCGTCACGGCCGCACCCGTTTTTAGAACGTGCAGCACAGCGGGGTAATTACCGCCGCATGCGAACATTCCAACGACCGTGACGAGCTGAGCTCGTCATGAGTACAGCTCAACTGTACTCCATGACGAGCTGAGATCGTCACCAGCATGGATGAGGTTAAGCTATTGGCAATGTAAATGACAATGCCATTTATTTATGGTTTAAAAAAAAAAAAAAATTCATGAGCAATGCCAAAAGCTCTACCTTTCATAATGCAGAGACCATTGCATTGTAAATGCTTGTTTTATTTGGACCCAAGAATGTGTATATAAGTTGATTATTGCTCCCAATAAGCTGGGAGGGGCGCCCCAAGCTTTCATTTTAGCCCATAGTTTAGATCTTGGCACTTCATCAAACACAGTTTTGAGGTCTAGAAAGCATTCTTAGAAAGGAGAGTTAGTGCTGATAAGTTTGTTAGGGTGTCCATGCCGGCCCGGAATCCTGTTTGTGTCATTGGGATCAAGTTTTTGCTTCTGACCCAGGTCTCCAGATCTGCCAATAAGTTAGATTCGTAGATCTTGGCATCAACGTCTATTAGGGCTATTAACCTGTAGTTGTTGGGGTCTGAGCGTGCCCCTGATTTATGAATAGGTTGAAGGATGCTGCCCCTCCAGGAGTCAGGAATATTCCCGTCTTTAAGCTGTTACAAAACAAGGCGGATAAGAGGCTAGACCAAAACACAGGATCTTGCCTAAATAGAGTGTTGGGTAGGACATTTGGTCCGGGAGCCCCGTCTGCTCTTAGATGATTTATAGTCTTCAGGACCTGTTTTTGAGTTATCTGCTCTGTTTCTCCTTTATGCTCCAGAAAGGCTGGCTTACTGTTTTCTTTGATTTGGAATGACTTTATTGGGTCCAGAGCTGAAGCTTCCACCAGTACCGGACTGAGGGCATGAGGTGAATCTTTTTGCTTACTGGGATTCCCAGCTTCTGGGGTTGTTCTCGAACTGGGAGTTGGATTGAGCTCTGTTGGGATATCAGTTGAATTGTCTGCACTTGTCCAGTGTGGTATTGTATGTTGCATCAATGTGAGTGCTCCATATTTGATCTGTCATGTCCGAGTTGAACTGCCGCTGTTTACCGTTAAGCATAAGGTTTATTTTTGCCCCAAACTGTTTGGAATTTCGCAGCTTGCTGGCATGGAGTATGGTGGTCTCGAGGTTTTCCTTATATTTTTGCTTGGCCACCTTGGTTTCATGTTTAAGCTCCTTTTTTAAATTTTCTATTGATGTGAGAGTTTGTTGTGATAATTGAGGGTCCTTTTTTCGAAATAACCTTAGGTATGTATTCATCCATGTTTATATTGAACGCATTTTTGCCGTGTACCACTTCCCTCCTCTGTTTCTTAATATTTTGTGTGCTCTGCATTTGTTTTGGTATTTTTTGTTGATGTTGACTACGAAGGACTCCCAGGCCTTTACTGTATCTTGAGCTTCTACTGACAGTGAGAGCAATGAGCGACATGTCTCCATTAAATTGGAGATGTTGTCTTCGTTCCAATTTAATCATTGTAAATTAAAGAATTGAGTGTTCAATGTTAGGGGATGCGCCTGCTCCGACTCTTTTGGATTGATAGATAATGTAAAGTTCTGGGGATAGTGGTCACTTTCAACCCGTTCCAGGATATGGAAATCTTTAATGTAAGGAAATAGATCAGGGTCTACTATTGTAAAGTCTATTGTTGAGCCTCTGTTCCTGGTGACCCTCGTTAGGGCTGCAGGTCTGTCCAGGGGACCCCTTCCATTTAGGGTGTGCAGAAAGAGGGATTCCAATTTTGCTGCACATTTCTTCCCCATTGCATCTTGTCTGCTTCGATTGCCCAGTCGTGGCTGTATAAAGGTCGCTAAATTTCTCCCATGTCCTTGGATTAGGTTCATGTTGAAGTCACCTGTTATTATCATATTGTCACTTGGGTAGGTGGTTTTCAGCTCTGTAATTGCAGCTATTAGTTGCTTAATTATTTTCCCTTTATGTTTTACCGCTGGGTGCATATATAAATTCAGAATTATTAGACCCACCGTAGGAGAGATTTCGACTTTGATGCATTGCATCCATGTAAAATCTAAATCAATACAGACATCTCTTCAAAGAAAGTCGGTGGATATAAAGAATGATAGCCCTCCTTTTGCCCAACCGTGTCGTGCCTCCTTTTGTGCTGGGATGAAATGTTCTTTATATCCCACGAGAGGCGAGTTTTTTGTCTGTCAGGTTTCCTGAAGCAGAAGCATGTTGTGTTGTGTGATAAGCTCCAAGAAATCGTCTTCCTCCAGCTTTGTGCTTAAACCATTGACGTTCCAAGAACAGATCTTGCAACCCTACTCTTTTCCTGATGTTTGTCTTGGGATTCATTCTACACCCCTCTGGTTTAGAACCAAGGGAGGTTGTGGGTGCCTCTCGAGTGTGACTTCTTCATGGTGAGCAATTGTGATTGCAATTTGCCTAGGTAGGAGACCTTCTTCTGTCATTGTGCTTCTTTGGTCTGGGCCTTTCGTGCGTTTTAGGAGGCTCCGTGTTGGACTTTGTTTCTGGAGCGGACTGGGGTATTGTGCGGGCTCCACCTTTATTAACTCTATGCCCCATAGGGCAAATTCCTCCCTATGCTGCAGGATTTGTTTTGTAAAGTTGTATTCGGTCCATGTTATAATCGTGGAGTCTGGGCCTGATTGGTGAGGGTTTAATTTGAATTCAATTGATTCCAAATTGCCTGATTTTATATGACGCAGGGCTGGTAATTCTTCTAAGAGTTTTAAAATAGACCCTCTATTCAAGATGTCATGTGGCCCTCTCGAGCTGTATCACGGGATTAGTTCAACCTTTTGCTTGGGATGAGTCGTAGTGGTTCTATGTAGCTTTTTTTCCCCCTTTTACTTGAAGTGGCTGTGCCAGCCCGGCTAGGCTCCAGGTCTGATGGGGCAGAGTTAATTTGATGTTGAAAACAATATTTTTCGATGCTGGTGGAGTTCGTAACTGGTGGGGCGTTTGTTGCTCCCGACGGCTGTGCCCGTTTCTTTCTTCCATTGGGCTTCGTACATCTCTCTGAGTCCACTTTGCTGCTATTGGGGTTTGCTTGTAAGGTAGAGAAGTTAATATTTGCTTTATTACTGTGCACAGTGTCCGAGGTTTTTAATGTTCCTGGGCTCAAAGGTTTGAGTTCTTCTTTCCCTACCGGGAGGTTGAATATGCTGAACACTTTTCTTGCTTGCTGAATTGGACTAGTTTGTTCAAGTCATTGTGCACATGAGTGAAGTAAGCTGGCTTCCTTGCCTTCCAAAAGGCCTCTCACTAATTCGGAGTCAAGGATGATGGTCAAGGACAGTCTTACACTCTTTGACAACAGTCGCAGTGTGCACTGGAAAATTAAAATCCCCAGACACACGCTTCTCAAAATGTGATTCCAGTCAGTTAACTCAATCAGTAGAGATCAGGGCGCAACAAAGCAAGCAGTCAGTAAGAACAAAGCTGAAGAATGCAATGAAGCTTACCATCTGGAATGACCAATAACAGGCGGGGTGTCCCTGCCCTGCCTATTCCTGGCAATGACAGGCAAGTACGGGCCTGTCCTTGGCACAGGCTTTGCCCGGGTGCACCCTGCGCGCAGCCCTTGTCATGGGGAGATGAAGGGTGCTTTATAGCGCTACTGGTGTGATGTGGTGTTGCGGGATGCGGCCCCTACTCCTCCAATGCCGGATGGGGCTTGAAGTCGCCCTGAGCAGGAAGCCTGGAGAAATAGTGACCAACAGCGTGAATCAAATTGGGCTGAATATTAACTAGGGTTAATTGACTAGCACACTTTAATAATTAACCTAATTGTTTAAAGTCTGTTACCATGAAATACAAGTGCAGTGGACTTTTGATTATACATAGTTGGGCTTATACTGCATGTGACCTTCCTGTACTCTGTTATTGTTTTCCTGCTCGAGTTTGTCAAGTTTTGAAGGTACCTTGTCAATGTGTTCAGTTTTAATCCTGCACTCATGCAGTGTTGGCAGAATTTGAATATTAGTCCAACAATGTTGGCAATATTGTAAGTGGTTCAGAGTCCATACATCGATCTACAGGTACACCAGTTACCCATCGTACAACGGTGCACCAAAAATTGTCTCTCAAGGGGACTGTTACATGTGGCATAGTAAGTAAGACTGAAGAGAGGAACAAGTGCCTTGTACAGGGAGGGGGGAAAAAAGCATCTGTTTCTAATTTCTTCTACGTGCATCACAGTTTGGGTACTTTGATGTACTATTTTGCCGAGCTTGATGATGAGAGGTGTGGTATCTGCATTCATTGGTGAGCCTAATCTCAAAGTGCCACAACTCTAATTGGACAGTCCCATTTAGAACAAACTAACCAATATAAAAATTCTCTTCGGCCAGACTTGTCAATAAACGAGTGACAAAATACAATATGGCAGGTGTATCTCAAAAAAGTTAGATTTCTGTGTTGAAATGGTGCAATTACACCCTATGCAATGTAGACAGGAGATGGCAATGTCTTTTATTAAACGACGCTGAGCCCTCCCCCACCAAGGTGGCATGCTACATCCTGGGGACAGCTCCTCTCCTGGTACAGGCTTAATATTCAGTTGACCAGGGAAGGCTCACTAATGAGACCTCTTAAAATGGGTCTTAGAAACCTGTGAATAATGCCTCCTGCACTCAACACTGTTGTAAGTGCCCAGAGCTCTTGCTACACTATCCGGTTGAACCCTCCTAATATGGGGTCAGAGGATCAAAGTGACTGTTAACATTACCTCGTTAATAGACTCTATCTGCTTTATTGCTTTCTTACTAAAGGTAAGGTTAAACACCGGCTCCAAAGTAGAGAGTGTCCCTAAGTGGTTAGGTCAGCATATTTCGGCCCATCCCAGCAGGCAGAAATAGAGGCTAACATCAGGGCCACAGTCCCTCTTGTAACGATAACCTATAACTACCTATAATGCTTTAGGTGTGGTAAAAGGGAAAACGTGCAGTTAAAAAGAAGACATGATCTTGACTAAGGGAACTCTTTCTAATGATGGAACAGAACAGTACCTTTGTGGAAACTAAGATGTTATGGGAAAAAATGTTGTCATTGTCATCGTTCATCCACGATACCACTGATGGTAAGTATACCAACAGAAAACAGATTACCATATCTCACAAATGTCCAACTAGGACTACTAATGGAGGCTGTCGCACGACCACACAGTGGAAGCACCACCAACAAAGTGCTGGTTGGAAAATGCCATGTGCCAGCACCCCTGGCCCTCCCGCCACCCAGTGGTACACCACCAAGGATCTCCTGGACCCCAGACAGCTAAACAGCTGCATTTCCTCCTCCTCATGATCCACCAAAAGACCCTTCACCTGTCGATACTGCCTCCTTTCCTGTGACACAACCTGCAAAAAATCCCACACCACTCCCGCCCACAAGACAAAGAACACCCTGCAAATGCTCCATTGTTTCCTGCTCAATGCCCGCTCACTCTGCAAACATGCGGGAATCTGGGACACCATCACCACCTTCTCCCCGGACATCGCCTTCATCACCAAAACGTGTCTCAACCCATCCTCAATCCCTAACATTACCATGGCTGCACCATAAACCAAGGCGGAGGCATAGTCATCATCTTCATGGAAGCCATAAGATGTACAATCACTATTGATAACATCACACCTCTAATGGAACACCCATGAAGACCAAAATAAGATGCACCCTCGCCTACAGACCCCCAGGACCCCAAGCAACTTTCTGAAACAACATCTCCAACATCACCTCCTAGCAATCGACTCTCATCACTATTTCCAACTTATTGATCTCAACTTCCACATCAACGACCACAACTGCCACCCTCAACCACGACAACCTCCACTAACCAGTGAACACTAGCCAAACCATCATTACCTGGTCACCGTTTACCACCCTGACCACCTCAGTCATCATGTCTACCATCCACTACGGGATGCCCACCAACCCCTGCCCCACCACCTCTAAAATTTCATATCAAACTCAAACAGAATGCAACTACCCAGCATCCTCAACAACACCATCTCCACAGCAACCTCCCCAGACAGATAGAAACACGCAGACATCAGACCCCTCCTAAAGAAGGCCTCCACTGACCCCAACGATCTCAAAAATTATTGTCCGATCTCCCTGTTCCCTTACCAGGCCAAAGTTCTTGAGAGAGCCATCAACCAGCAGCTCACCACATTCCTGGAACAAAACCACATACTGGACGTGTCTCAATCAATCAGGATTCCGTGCCAACCAGAGCTCTGAGACCCTGCTGGCTACCACCACAGACGATGTCGGAACACTTTTCGACCATGGAGAAACTGTGGCCTTGATCCTCCTTGACCTTTCCATGACGTTCGACACAGTCTCCCACAACACCCTTATCAACTGACTCTACAATATGGGCATATAGCAAGAAGCCCTCAAGTCGATCACTTCCTTCTTTACAGGAGGCCCACAGAGCATCCAACTACCTCCCTTACTGTCCTCCCTTACTCTCCACGTCCAAAGATATAACAAGCAGCATAATCAAGAATCATCCCTCACTCCACCCTGTTAAACACCTTCATGACCCCCTCACAGAAGTCATCAGATCCCACAGACTCAACATAATCTCCTATGCAGACAACACTTAACTGATCCTCTCACTCACTGAGGAGCACTCCAACACCAAAACTAATTTCCACATGCCATGACCACCATAGCCAACTCTGACAAAATTGAAGTCCTGATCTTCTGGAAGTACACCTATACATGGGACCACAGCTGGTGTTCTGCAGAACTCATAGCCATGCCCACATCTAATAACCATGCATGCAACCTCAGCATCATCCTCGACAGCCAACTGACCATGAAGCAACAAGTCAACACGGTCACAGTTCACATGCTCAGCTGAATCTTCAGATGGATCCAAACCCATGCTAGAAAGACAATGACTCTGGCCCCCATCACCAGCCACCTCAACTTATGGCAATGCCCTCTCTGCTGGCATCTCCACCCAGCTCCTCACAAGACTCCAGACCATACAGAACACTGCAGCCAGTCTCATCCTGGACCTCCCCAAGAATATCTTTATCACCCCCTACCTGAGAGACGTCCACTGGCTCCCCATCCAGAAAAGATGAGAGTTTAAGATCCTCACACATTCCTATAAATAATCATGGGTGTAAAATCCGTTCCGCTCGCGGAATTTGCGGATTTTCGGCAAATTCGCAATCCGCAAACTCTCGCGAATTTGCCAAAAATCCGCAAATTCGTACGCAGCGGATTTTTTTGCTTGGTGATACAATATTGCGGCGTGCGGCGTTCACTTACCGTCTTTCAGCGTTTGCAGAGTTGTTTTTCTCCATATTTTGCGTGTGCTGCGCCATTTTGGATCTTGCTGCGGGATCCCGCTGGAGTTTGGCGACCGAGATTACGTCATCGCGGCTTGCCACCTTGCACAGCACGCATCGCGAGAGTTCGCAATTGCGAACACGTAGATGCGGCGGGCAGCAACAATCTCGCAATCGCGAAATTGCTAAATTTGCAATTCTGCACAAGAAATCTACCAGCAAGCAGCATAAACCTTCTGAAAATGAGGATTTTTATCAGAATAACTCCTCAGGTTGACATTTGCCTGCACTTTTTTTACAAGGAGTCCATTTTTGGGGGGGGGGTGGGAGGAAGGAAGTGCCCCACAGTCTCCAACTTCCTGTTCCTATCCAGCAGGCTCCTCCCAGTGCTTTTTTCATGTGCTGGTAACTTTCATTTGGATCTTGACCTGAAAGGATTACTTTTTGTGGATGCTGCTGGATATTTGGATTTGAGGCCTTTTTGACTTTCTTTGGATCACTTTTGGATTAGAAATTTCACAAGTAAGTTTGTTTGGGGCATTACAGTTGCTGCAACTACAATTTTGGAATTTTCGATTTTTGGGCTGTTGGGGCCTTTTGCCCAGGGGTAGTGAGTGGTGCATGGACTGAGTCTTTCTGTGGGGTCTCTTTAATGTAAACATCATGGAGGGCATGGATGGCATGGGATTGTGCTGATTTTTGTGAGTTTTTCGTTTTTTTTGGCTGCTGTTGGGGACTGGCCATTTGTGGGTGGGGGCCACTTTGAGTGCTGGTACAGGCAGGCCCTGGCGATGTGCTGGGGGGCAAGGGGCCATTTTGAAGGCAGGCAGTGTTCTCAGGCCTGCACTCATTTTGCCTAGCTTTCATCCTTTATGCCCAGGGGTAGTGAGTGGTGCATGGGCCTAGTCTTTCTGTGAGGTGTCTTGAATTTAAACATCATTGAGGGCATGGATGGCATGGGATTGTGCTGATTTTTGTGTGTTTTTTGATTTTTTGGGCTGCTGTTGGGGCCTTTTGCCCAGGAGTAGTGAGTGGTGCATGTGCCTAGTCTTTCAGTGGGGTGTCTTGAATTTAAAATTCATTGAGGGCATGGATGGCATGGGATTGTGCTGATTTTTGTGTGTTTTTCGATTTTTTTGGCTGCTGATGGGGCATTTTGTCCAGGGTTAGTGAGTGGTGCATGGGCCTAGTCTTTCTGTGGGGTGTCTTGAATTTAAACATCATTGAGGGCATGGATGGCATGGGATTGTGCTGATTTTTGTGTGTTTTTTGATTTTTTTTGGCTGCTGTTGGGGCCTTTTGCCCAGGGGTAGTGAGTGGTGCATGGACTGAGTCTTTCCGTGGGGTCTCTTTAATGTAAACATCATGGAGGGCATGAATGGCATGGGATTGTGCTGATTTATGTGTGTTTTTTGATTTTTTGGGGTGTTGATGGGGACTGGCCATGTGGGTGGGGGCCATTTTGAGTGCTGGTACAGGCAGGGCCTGGCCATGTGCTGGGGGGCAAGGGGCCATTTTGAAGGCATGCAGTGTTCTCAGGCCTGCACCCATTTTGCCTAGCTTTCATCCCTTATGCCCAGGGGTACTCAGTGGTGCATGGGCCTAGACTTTCCGTGGGGTATCTTGAATTTAAACATCATTAAGGGCATGGATGGCATGCAATTGTGGTGATTTTAATGTGTTTTTTGACTTTTTGGGGGTGTTGTTGGGACTGGCCATGTGGGTGGGGGCCATTTTGAGTGCTGGTACGGGCAGGCCCTGGCATGTGCTGGGGGGCAAGGGGCCATTTTGAAGGCAGGCAGTGTTCTCAGGCCTGCACCCATTTTGCCTAGGTTTCATCCTTTATGCCCAGGGGTAGTGAGTGGTGCATGGGCCTAGTCTTTCTGTGGGGTGTCTTGAATTTAAACATCATGGAGGGCATGTATGGCATGGGATTGTGCGGATTTTTGTGTGTTTTTCGATTTTTTTGGCTGCTGTTGGGGCCTTTTGCCCAGGGGTAGTGAGTGGTGCATGGACTGAGCCTTTCTGTGGGGTCTCTTTAATGTAAACATCATGGAGGGCATGGATGGCATTGGATTGTGCTGATTTTTGTGTGTTTTTCGATTTTTTGGGGTGTTGATGGGGACTGGCCATGTGGGTGGGGGCCATTTTGAGTGCTGGTACAGGCAGAGCCTGGCCATGTGCTGGGGGGCAAGGGGCCATTTTGAAGGCATGCAGGGGTCTCAGGCCTGCACCCATTTTGCCTAGCTTTCATCCCTTATGCCCAGGGGTACTCATTGGTGCATGGGCCTAGACTTTCTGTGGGGTGTCTTGAATTTAAACATCTTTGAGGGCATTGATGGCATGGGATTATGGTGATTTTTATGTGTTTTTCGACTTTTTGGGGGTGTTGTTGGGACTGGCCATGTGGGTGGGGGCCATTTTGAGTGCTGGTACAGGCAGGCCCAGGCCATGTGCTGTGGGGCAAGGGGCCATTTTGAAGGCAGGCAGTGTTCTCAGGCCTGCACCCATTTTGCCTAGCTTTCATCCTTTATGCCCAGGGGTAGTGAGTGGTGCATGGGCCTAGTCTTTCTGTGGGGTGTCTTGGATTTAAACATCATTGAGGGCATGGATGGCATGGGATTGTGCTGATTTTTGTGTGTTTTTCGATTTTTTTGGCTGCTGTTGGGGCCTGTTGCCCAGGGGTAGTGAGTGGTGCATGGGCCTAGTCTTTCTGTGGGGTGTCTTGAATTTAAACATCATGGTTGGCATGGATGGCATGGGATTGTGCTGATTTTTGTGTTTTTATCGATTTCTTTGGCTGCTGTTGGGGCCTTTTGCCCAGGGGTAGTGAGTGGTGCATGGACTGAGTCTTTCTGTGGGGTCTCTTTAATGTAAACATCATGGAGGGCATGGATGGCATGGGATTGTGCTGATTTTTGTGTGTTTTTCGATTTTTTAGGGTGTTGATGGGGACTGGCCATGTGGGTGGGGGCCATTTTGAGTGCTGGTACAGGCAGGGCCTGGCCATGTGCTGGGTGGCAAGGGGCCATTTTGAAGGCATGCAGTGTTCCCAGGCCTGCACCCATTTTGCCTAGCTTTCATCCCTTATGCCCAGGGGTACTTAGTGGTGCATGGGCCTAGACTGTCTGTGGGGTGTCTTGAAATTAAACATCATTGAAGGCATGGATGGCATGGGATTGTGGTGATTTTATGTGTTTTTTGACTTTTTGGGGGTGTTGTTGGGACTGGCCATGTGGGTGGTTGCCATTTTGAGTGCTGGTACAGGCAGGCCCTGGCCATGTGCTGGGGGGCAAGGGGCCATTTTGAAGGCAGGCAGTGTTCTCAGGCCTGCACCCATTTTGCCTAGCTTTCATCCTTTATGCCCAGGGGTAGTGAGTGGTGCATGGGCCTAGTTTTTCTGTGGGGTGTCTTGAATTTAAACATCATTGAGGGCATGGGATTGTGCTGATTTATGTGTGTTTTTCGACTTTTTGGGGTGTATATTATAACTGATGTTCCTCTGTCTTCCATTGCTTTTAAGTGCACAAGAGCACCACCAGTGCCAGAAAGAAGTCCTGCAGCGGTGTATGCAGCATAACGTCACCTGTGGCCACAGACAAGACAACTCTGCAACTCGTGCAACTGCGGCCTGCTGTTCTGACATCTGAAGAAGATGGCCCCAAAAAAAGTTCCCCATAGCTCCTCTAGCAAGAAAGTTGCCAGTAAGGAGCAGAAGAAGCAAGTGGCGGCTCTTACCAAGGAGACTGGTGTGCTGCCCGCCACATCTTTTGGGAATAAAAAAAAAAGTACGCCTGCAGCAGCAGCGGGATCTGCTGGGAACCAAGCTGGGAGCAGCACCCCGCTCCATTGGGCTCAGTGCCACCACCACCACGCCAACTTAAGTCCAAGCCCTTGAGTGCTGCAGAGGCAGTTAGTCTAGTTGTTCATTCACCATCGACCAGTGATGTTGGCTTATCGCAAGAAAGTAGCAGCAATGTCCCTCAATCAATACAGGTTGTTGTAACTCATCTGACGAGTGTTCAACAACCACAGCCGCAACAACAACCACATGTGCAAGTACAAGCCCAAGTACATGTGGAAGGAGAGGCAGCGCAAGGAGATGCGCAAGCAGAGGTGCATGGAGGGGCACAAGTGCCCACAATAGTTGTTCCTCCCGAAGTAGAGGCACATCAGGAAATCGACATTCAAGCCGAGGTATCATTTGAGGAAGCCACTCCTCCTGATCATTCATTGTCTTCCACATCCCTAGCAAGGGAAAGATCAAGGATGGTGTCTACATCTTTTCAAGCCCCCTTCCTTCTGATGATATGGATCCAACTTGGGAACCACCACTGCCGTCTCAGAGTGAGGCACACCATGATCTGACAAAGGTAGCTAAGCGTAAAAGGATGGTCCCCGAAAGTCTCATAGTTATGGGGTGTGATGATGACGCTGAAGATGTGGCGTATACTACTCCTGCTGATGAAGACTCTCACGACGACGACGTAGTCATAATACACACCACTCCAGCCTCAGCGGGCATGCAGCAAACAGACATTTTTACCCTAGCCCGAAAAGCTGCTAAGCGTGATGTTGTCGACGAGGAGGCAATGGGACCACCATCATTGGAGTTAAATAGTACACCCCACCTACCGCTTCCATATTTTTTCTCACCAGAAGGGACCTCCATCCACCTCGACCTCCATTTCCTCAATTAGTGGTGCTGCTGCAAGTGCACAATGTAGTAAAGTTCGGCAACACACATCCTCCACTTCATCTGGCTTTAGCAGCATGACCACTATCGCCTCCTCCGCCCCCCACAGACATTTGAAGTCCGCAGTTTGGGACTTCTTTAGTGTTTGCACAACAAGGGAAAACATAGCCATTTGTAGCATTTGTAAGCTTGCAGTTAGTCTTGGAAAGCTTGGTACCAACTATGGTACCGGAGGCCAGAGAGGTTATCTTGAGAGGCAGCACACTGTCCAATGGCATGCGCACCTAAAGGAGATCAAGGAAGCCCGAATTGCAAGTCAACAAACTCTATCCGTTGATGTTTCATCTGATGATGACGAGGAGGAAGAAGCATCAAACACTTCACTTACACCCAGTACCCCTGTCAGCAGCACACCCCCTGTGAGCCACACTAAGAGTGTGGGAGAGAGTGAGACACCAATGCGAAAAAGTTCATCATCACCGAGCGTAACTGGGTCGAAAAAGTCATCATCATCATCATCCCGTAAAATCATGGTCCAGCCCACCATTAGAAGCATGTTGTTTTCAGATGCGCCATTTGAACGCAACCACCCAATGACACGTCTGTATAACACTAAGCTGGCTAAAATGCTAGCTCTGGACCTTCTCCCTTTTTCTTTTGTGGAAGGGGTTAGTTTTCTTGAATTAGTGGCAATGCTCTGCCCTAAATGGAAGGTTCCTAGCCGGTTCTATTTTGCCAGAGATGGGGTTCCAGCACTACATGAAGATGTGCTGGAGGTGATTGGGGCAGCTTTGCAGAAGAGTGCTGTTCACACTATACATGTGACAACAGACATGTGGACCAGTGGCGCAGGCACTGATTACATGTGCATCACTGCACACTGGGTCTCTTTTTCAGGAGTTACAGCAAAGCTAAGGGCAGGTGTTGACCCGGACAACGTTTTTAAAGCTGCTTGGAAACATGCAACACTAGCCATGTTTGGCATGGAGACAAGTCATACAGGAGAAAACATTTTGCAGGAGTTTAACACAAAGGTTTTTCAATGGCTGTCCCCAAAAAAACGCAAGATTGGTTATGTTTCCACGGATAATGGCGCCAATGTAGTTAAGGCCATGGATATGGGTAACTATTTCAGAGTGCCGTGTTTGGCACACTGTATAAACCTGGTTGTTAAAAAATTCTTGAGTGAAGAAAGTCCAGTGTGCGAGTTACTGACCACCTGCCGAAGAATGTGCACACATTTCAGACATTCTTTTAAGGCCCGGAAGCATCTGAGGGGCCTGCTACATGAACGTCGACTGCCAGTGAAAGCACTCATCCAGGAGGTGGCAACACGTTGGAACTCAACCTTCTACATGCTTGAGCGTCTGTATGAGCAGTGTACGGTAGTCGATCAGTATTTCTTTACACAGGGTACAGCTATGAAGGACCTGAGGATACATGCGGAGCAATGGAAGCTAGTTAAAAGCCTGACAGACATGCTTCATCCTTTTGAGGTCTTCATGCGTGCAGTCAGCAGGGAGGACTGTAATTTGGGAAAAGCTATCCCATTGTTGCACATGCTAGAGCACCAACTGAAGGCGGTGTCTTTTACGTTTCAAAAAGATGAAGAAAAGCAAGAAGCTTTTGATTTGGTGGAGAAATTATTACAGCGCCTGCTTTGCGATGAACGTCTTCAAAAGATCCACACAGAACAGCATTACATTTGTGCTACCATTCTGGATCTACGCTACAAAAAGGCACTGGCAGGCAGAGCATTCTTTCCTTTTGGTGACGCAGAAGTTAAAAAACACAAACGTTGGCTAGCTCTGTCAGCCATGAGGTTTGAAAGAGAACAGCAGGAAATTGAAGGAAAAGGCAGTACATCAGCATCAGCATGCCATCCGGAGTCAAAAGAATCCACTTCTGCACCTGTGGCTGTTGCACAAGTGAGTGATTTTCCCTCTCAGCCATTAAAGACACCAGCAACCGGATCATCTGCACCAGACACAACAGTAACATTGTGTGAAGAAGAGGATTGGCTAACTCAGCTTGGGTTTGCTTCTCAAAAGGTCCCAGCAAAAAGTAAGCAAAGTGGAGGAACCGTGGAGAACCTTGAGTCGATGGTGCAGGACTATCTGAATGACTCAACAGAGGTCTATGTTCATGATGACCCATTGGCGTATTGGCATGGGAAAAAAGAATTGTGGCCAGAGATCTCCAACCTGGCTATAAACTACTTGTCTTGCCCACTTGCAAGCGTGTCTTCTGAACGTGTCTTCAGTGCTGCTGGAGGACCCGCCTCTCGCCCAAAAATGTGGAGAGGTTAACAATGATCAAGATGAATCAGCACCTCATACCACCAGATTACAAAGTACAAGAATAAACGCCGGAAGAAGACGAGGAGGACACCAACTTAGATGAGGGAATTTCTTCTCTGTTAGGTGACCTACTCCCGCCTGAATTCGCACAGTATGAGGACGAACTCTTCTTCCCTGACACCGAGCCCTGAAAATGAGCCAATGAATCAATAACTTTCTTTTTCGTCCTTATTCACTTTTATTCCTGTGTGTCTGTCTTTCTTTGTTTTGCAAAGTCAATATAAATAAAAACTTTAATCACCTAATCACAAAAACAAGCCCATCAGCAGAACTCTCTTCACTTATTTGCTTATTGATTTGAAGGTGCCGCAGTCTGCATTCCTCAGGTTCACAAGTTCACAAGAACATGCTCCTCTATCCTCCTCCTCCAGACTCCTATTTCCCTCAAAGCAGATGGCTGGATTACGCCCAATGAAGAAAGACTCTGCACTTGTGGGGGTGTTCTACTTCTTTGCGGGTGAGTTGATGGCTCTGGGGCCACTGCTGGGAAGGTCTAATACCGGATAAAAGTGGTTTGGAGAAAATCAGACTTGAAAAAGTTTTTGCCTTTTTGCTCACTATCATGTTTTTGGGGGCCTTTTTGGGTGGGTTCCTGGTGTTTGCAGGTGGGTTTTGGGGTCTGGGAGCACTGCTGGCACAGTCTAATGTTGATTGCATTTGTTTTCTAGGACATCCATGGTGGAAAAGTGGAGTTATGACCTAGCTGCACGGCGCGTTTGAACAGAAGGCCGAAAAATATTGTAAGTATGAGATTTTCCATTTTTGCTTTTTGCCTGTTTGGGGGTGTTGTGCTTTTTTTGCGGGTGGGTTGGCGGGTCTTCGGGCATTGCTGGGAAGGTCTTATACCAGATAAAAGTGGTTTGGCGAAAATCAGACTTGAAAAAGTTTTTGCCTTTTTGCTCACTATCATGTTTTCCGGGGCCTGTTTGGGGGGCTTCCTGGTGTTTGTGGGTGGGTTTCCGGGTCTGGGAGCACTGCTGGGTATAGATACTTTGATTGCAAGTGGTTTGAAGAAAATCCATGGTGGCAAAGGGGAATTAGGGCCTAGCTGCAGAGCGCGAGTGGAGTGATTCTGGAAATTTGCCTGAAAATTTCTAAGTGCCCATTTTTGAAGTTTTGCTTTTTGGCTGTTTGGGGGTCTTCTACTAGTTTCCGCCTGGGTTGACGGCTCTGGGGCCATTGCTGGGAAGGTCTAATACCGGATAAAAGTGGTTTGGACAAAATCGGAGGCGAAATGTTTTTTTGCGTTTTTGCGGACTTGCTTGTCTTTGAGGTGCTGTTTGGGGGATTCCAGGTGTTTGCGGGTGGGTTTTGGGGTCTGGGAGCACTGCTGGCACAGTCTAATGTTGATTGCATTTGTTTTTCAGGAAATCCATGGTGGAAAAGGGGAGTAAGGGCCTAGCTGCACAGCGCGTTTGGACAGAATTGAAAGAAGGCCGAAAAATATTGTAAGTATGAGATTTTCCATTTTTGCTTTTTGCCTGTTTGGGGGTGTTGTGCTTTTCTTGCGGGTGGGTTGGCGGGTCTTGGGGCATTGCTGGGAAGGTCTAATACCGGATAAAAGTGGTTTGGCGAAAATCAGACTTGAAAAAGTTTTTGCCTTTTTGCTCACTATCATGTTTTTGGGGGCCTGTTTGGGGGTTTTTCCTGGTGTTTGTGGGTGGGTTTCGGGGTCTGGGAGCACTGCTGGGTATGGATACTTTTGATTGCAAGTGGTTTGAAGAAAATCCATGGTGGCAAAGGGGAGTTAGGGCCTAGCTGGAGAGCACGCGCGGAGTGATTTTGGAAATTGGCCTGAAATAACTAAGTCCCCATTTTTGTACTTTTGCTTTTTGCCTGTTTGGGGGTCTTCTACTAGTTTCCGCCTGGGTTGACGGCTCTGGGGCCATTGCTAGGAAGGTCTAATACCAGGTAAAAGTGGTTTGGCGAAAATCAGACTAGAAAAAGTTTTTGCCTTTTTGCTCACTATCATGTTTTCGGGGGCCTTTTTGGGTGGGTTCCTGGTGTTTGGGGTGGGTTTTGGGGTCTTGGAGCACTGTTGGCACAGTCTAATGTTGATTGCATTTGTTTTCTAGGACATCCATGGTGGAAAAATGGAGTTATGACCTAGCTGCACAGCGCATTTTAACAGAAGGCCGAAAAATATTGTAAGTATGAGATTTTCCATTTTTGCTTTTTGCCTGTTTGGGGGTGTTGTGCTTTTTTGCGGGTGGGTTGGCAGGTCTTGGGGCATTGCTGGGATTGTCTAATACCGGATAACAGTGGTTTGGTGAAAATCAGACTTGAAAAAGTGTTTGACTTTTTGCTCACTATCATGTTTTCGGGGGCCTGTTTGAGGGGCTTCCTAAGTGTTTGTGGGTGGGTTTCGGGGTCTGGGAGCACTGATGGGTATGGATACTTTTGATTGCAAGTGGTTTGAAGAAAATCCATGGTGGCAAAGGGGAGTTAGGGCCTAGCTGCAGAGCGCGCGCGGAGTGATTCTGGAAATTTGCCTGAAAATTTCTAAGTGCCCATTTTTGAAGTTTTGCTTTTTGGCTGTTTGGGGGTCTTCTACTAGGGTCCGCCTGGGTTGACGGCTCTGGGGCCATTGCTGGGAAGGTCTATTACCGGATAAAAGTGGTTTGGACAAAAATCGGAGGCGAAATTTTTTTTGCGTTTTTGCTGACTTGCTTGTCTTTGAGGTACTGTTTGGGGGGGTTCCGGGTGTTTGTGGGTGGGTTTTGGGGTCTGGGAGCACTGCTAGCACAGTCTAATTTTGATTGCATTTGTTTTTCAGGAAATCCATGGCGGAAAAGGGGAGTTAGGGCCTAGCTGCTTAGCGCGTTTGGACAGAATTGAAAGAAGGCCGAAAAATATTGTAAGTATGAGATTTTCCATTTTTACTTTTTGCCTGTTTGGGGGTGTTGTGCTTTTTTGCAGGTGGGTTGGCGGGTCTTGGGGCATTGCTGGGAAGGTCTAATACCGGATAAAAGTGGTTTGGAGAAAATCCATGCTGAAAAGCCTATTGGCACTTTTTGTAACTTAGGGTTCGTTAGGGTTAGCACTAGCAGCAGTATTCCATGTGTTTGGGGGTGTTCTAGATTTTTGCAACTGGGTTGTGGGGTCTTAGAGCACTCGTGGGAATGTGTAATTCTGGTTGCAAGTGATTTGAAGAAAATCCATGGTGGGAAAGGGGGGATTTGGCCTAGTTAAAGAAAGCGTTTGCCACTATTCTTAACTTAGGGCTTGTTAGGGTTAGCAGTATTGTATTGCATGTGTTTTGGCGGGGGGCTGTTTGTGGGGGGGGGGGTTTGCGAGTCTTGGAGCGATGCTGGGTATGGATACTTTTGCTTGCTTGCAAGTGAT
This sequence comes from Lissotriton vulgaris, assembly GCF_964263255.1. Lineage (NCBI taxonomy): Eukaryota > Metazoa > Chordata > Amphibia > Caudata > Salamandridae > Lissotriton > Lissotriton vulgaris. Next base: position 720,895,052 of record NC_141696.1, read on the forward strand.
TTGAATACAATCCACAGTGGGTAAGGGGGGATTTGGGCCTACTTTACTTTCAAAGTACGTTTTGTCACCATTTTTCTACTAGGCCTCGTTTTTTGAGATCTGATTGGGGGTCTTCTACATTTTTGCGACTGGGTTTAGTAAGGGTCTGGGAGCACTGCTGGGAAGGTCTAATTTTGTTCTAAAACACAGTTTACAGTACACCTAGCTTGAGGGGAAGATCCGCTAAATTAATTCGCCCATACTTATTTATCCTTTAAAAGGAGACTTAGACAGAGTACGCACTTTCAAAAATATTGTACTGTCTATTAGGAAGCTCAAAGTGTGACTTTTTGCACTACACAGCGCACATACCTTATATTTATTTGTCAGTGGTGTTCTAATATCACTTCCTGTTTTTCCATCAATAATTACAGGCCGGGTTTCAGTCTGTGCAATGGGAATAAAAGGATGAAGTCAGGCTTCACATTAGCGAGCCGCAATTCAGCATCCGCCAGGCAGGCTGTGGACAGGGTGTCTTCTGGTCACCAACATTGATGGACGGAGCGTCAGCTGGAATGGAGGAGTCCCGCTAATAAGAGGAATGGTTTGATGCATGCAACTTACCAAATTCAACAGGACAACTACAACAACATATAGATACAGCATCTGTTCTTTTCTAATTATCTTTTAAGTAATGTTATTGCTGTGAACTTCTATGAGTGTGACTCTGCATTTCTTTGATCTCTGCTTCTAAATTCATCCTTACAGCCATTCTATAGGTTTTACTTGTGCTATTTTTTAAACCTAATTTAATGTAAGAAGTGTTTCTCTGAGTGCAGAGATAGGCAAGTGAAAACGCATAATTAGTACTGCAGCCCTGTACTGTCTCATTCTTTCATTCACGGTTGTCGAAAGTACTACTTACTTTTCAGTAACCATGCATGCAGTAGTGCATGCACTTCCTTTATGTCACTTAAAAGATTTATGGTTAGCTTTGTACCCAAAGATTTCTTTATCTTCAATTTTTGTTTGTCCATGTTGTGCTTTTTTTTCTTCTCTCAACAAAACTTTCCCAAAATCCCCCATTCCCATCCATTTTCCAAACCCTAACCCTCTTCCCCCGGGCTGTGTGGTTTTGATTGATTTGTGAATAAATGATAGCAATAATTCCACACACTTGCTGGGGAGGATAAGGTCATAGCAACAGGCTGGTGAAGGAATCGGAGGATATATTCTATTCCTACTCAGCTTGACACTCAGTCACTATTGGCAAATGAAAGCAGATTTTCATGTGCCCCATCAACTTGATTGGTCATCAAGAACATCCTCCTCCTAGACGTGGCAAATTATTACGCTTGCGTGTCCTTCACCTTCGGTACTATTTCTTGTAATAGTAGCCAATGTCAAAGAAATTCAACGCAAGTACTAGTTATACTTTCAATACTTTACCATTTGTTAGGCTACATTGTGGCACTGTTCTAGTGTACTGTCACCTGCTATATTCTCTATTGTACCGTTCTAATTCTACGGTAAGGACAAACAAGGTTTCATTTTCTTTTTTTTCAGATGCTGCAACTGCCACTTGGTAACACCACTAGTACCACCGCAATGATGACATTTCATCCGCCCAGGATTGCCAACCTTAATCGCCATTTGCCGTGCAGCTAGCCCTGTGCCTAGCCCTATTTCCAAACACAAATTACAGGTAAGATAAGCGTTTGAGGGGAAGAAGTATAATCGAGTATTAGGAGAGACGAGAGACTGACGCTAGTACTAGTAAAGTCCTAGGACTATTGAATTCACTTCCTCTGTGAGAGGCACTTAGTTTTCAAAACATTTGGGCAATTAATTACACAACTTAAATCAAGATGCCACTTAAGTTTCAGGAAAACAAACTTACTGTTGAACCCTCACCCACCAGCCTCAAAAGCAGTAAAAAAAACACGTATGCTAAGATAAAGTTTAAAGTATATTTATATCCCTAACAAAAATAATCTCCCGCAAGACCCAACCCACCCCCACTCCCTAACCCCAACGAATGTCCGTGAAAAGTCCAAAAAACCCAACTCCCAATTCCCACCCCCCAGAAGTCTTTAAAAAAGGGGCAAGGGACAGTCACCTCCTACTGCTGGCTGCTGCTGTTGACTTTCCGGGCCAGGTCGGCATGCTCCTTGGGAAGGGTCTCGAGAAGGGTTTTGGTGTTGAGGAGCTCCTGCTCGAGGTAGGACACCCTCGGGGAAAGGCGGTGCATCCTTTTTTGTAACTGCTGTGGGGGGCAGCTGATTTCTTTGCTGCTCGGCGGTGGCGGTTGGCTGCGGTACCCCAGCTCCGTACCGCTGGAGACCTGCTGCACTGACTGGCTGACCCAGGGAGCGCGGAGGAGGATGCTGGTGTCGCCGTAGATGTTGTAGACGTACTCTGCGTGTCCTCCTCCTCCTGGGCCACCAGCCGCCGATATTCGGCGACAGTGGCCTCCAGCCTCCGTTGCCAGGCCCGTCTAGCCAGCTCCTTCCGTGTTGGTTTGGAAGGAGCATCTATATGAAGAAAGAAAAAGACATAGTCTGTAACCAAGGCTCTTTAAGATTAACACAAAATGATTCAGCAGAAAGTTGTGTCACAGTAGAACTAGCAACTTGCAAGCGCAGTACATAACTATTGTGGCCAGTATCTATCTAACCTCCCACTTCTTCATCCTTGCTCTAACATTAGTGGGAGTTTAAGGAATCAATTCTACGAGCACTATGGACTCACTCCATTAGAGTCGACTATGACAGTACACCAGTCTTATTCTTCTTCTTCTCTCTTGTTTAGCAAAATTGGTACATTAACTTCTGCAAGCCGGCATAATGCCAGCGCAGTCAACTTGCACCCGAGAAAAACAGACGCCCGCCATGATGAGTGAGACAGACTTGCGTTACTGTACCAGTCCAGTACATGCAGGTGGTGATGCTCTTTCTTTCCTATTACGGGTGGCACTGAGAAAACTTGTTACAAGGGCTACTGCTTAATTAATTTAAGTTTCACCCTACAGTGCCAATGAATACTAGAAAAGGAAAATTAAGAAGATAAATAATCTGATTATCTATCACTGCACATGGTATGTATTTGCTTACATATGGGATGACTTTAGGTGCTTTGCTTTTTATTGAGTGAACAGTGATACATCCACACATGAATGACTGAGTTCTACTAAACTTATTAACAGAGGTAGTGAGTGGCCATCGTAATAGCCGGATATATGCTGTGCTTGCAATACAAACTACTGCTACTATTCATGGTAGTATTCGGACAAAATTACAACTTCTTTTCCTTGCCTTTCCTACACTGGGACGGACGTGCGGGTGCGGTGTTACATGCTCTTCAAAGTAACACTTATTTCATCCAGTGACCGTCTACTCTCTCTAGATACACATATGCTATCTAAGAGTCAGATAGTACCATGATCCAGGCATCCATTCATTCAAACTATATGTCAATCATTCTTCTTCATGTCTCTCATCTGGACAAACCTTACAGTTTCTCACGGGGAGCACACTATGCAGTCTGCAATCTCAATAAGTAAGGAATATAAGAGCTTACCACTGCCCGCCACTACCGTGGCAACCCGCACAGCAGTTGGGTCCGGCACTTGCACTGCCTCCTCCCCAGAGCTTTCCTCCTCCACCTCTGCGCTGGGCCCAGCACCAGATGTTCCACCTACAAAGTACATTTAAGAATGTTAGATTTCATAGACATACACCACTCACTAGTATTTTGTCTAGGAATGAAGAAATGTGAATACAGAAACCAATCTAATAACTTGTGACTGTCTACTCTAAAGTAAAAAATTTCCCTTTTTCCAGGGAAGGGTGTTGTCTTGCTGCATTTTATGGCACAACTGATGAATGCTTGCTTTTTAACACGCACCATTTTTCTCATAACAGACAGAAGCTTCACTTCTAAGAACAAATCATCATAACTAAGACGAAGGGACCAATGATTCAGCACCAAAAAGAAAAATGAAAGTTCAAACCAGGTGAGGGCTCGGCTCGCCCACAATAAATGTGTGAAATAAATCACTATAAGCACTTTTCCATTTTTACTCAACCGTTTATGTTTTATGACAAGCTTGATTTTAATAAATATTTTTACTTTTAATAAAGCTTTAAAACTTAAATAGACTCTGTGGTTTTTGGTCATGAGTGAATGAGCAAAAGGTTTTGCAATTTGCAAGCATGAGTCCGTGCCTCTGACACTTCTGGACTCTGACTCCGTACTCTTGTCCTGCGTTGGATAATCATCATTGGGGATCAATCATCGATGAATTTGGGAGCTAAATGACTCTGCCACACTATCTAGTCAGTAAGGAGATTGGGGGTTCTTCAAAGTCTGATATCACTGAGGTATGTGGAAAGTCTACCTGCGCCTATTATAATTGATAAACAATGCACTATTTAGTGTCCATAGTTCTGTTTGTACAGATTTGTCCCTGCAACAGTAGTAGTATGGATTGTCCTCCTATCCAAACCAAAAGTAAAGTATTATCTTATTCTTTCTTGGTGGTCATTCACCTTTTTATTGTTGGTAATTGTCAAAGCATAAACATTTAGAAGACTTGAAAGGACATTATGGACAATACCAGAGGACTGCACTCAGTGCATAGAGATATTGCTGACTAGAATGGGAGTTCCGTTTTACACCTTTTGCCAAATGTGCAATCTTAGTTAGCTACACAGACAGACTAATAAGAATAATCCAGTAATACCACAGGGAGTCATAGTCCAGGCAGGATAAGAATTTAGATACAGTCTACAAGAAGATCAAAGACGATTTAGAAAAAATCAAATGAGGAACGCTAGGAAAAAATAGGTACTCTATATTAAAATTAAAACTTACCGGGGCCAGCAAAGGAGCCCTCGCCTGACCGATCCTGGCCTTGTTGAGCAGCAGCAGCAGCCTCCTCCAATGTCCTCTTGCCCCTGGGGGAAGCTGATGTACAACATGAAAGAAAGAAAGACCAAAAAACATGGATGATATTTGTCAACCAAATCAAACATTTCAAAAGAACAATAACAAAATATTTTGGTGAAATAGCAAATAGACAACTACTCCACTGGATATATTGACCTATCTCATGTGGTCTACTACGATATTAGTATTGCTTGATTTGTGGACTGTCGACTTGGAAAGTTATGTAACTCACTAAACAAACTACTAAAAAGGTTCGCCTAGGACTGGCAGGCAGCAGTCCGCAGCACGCGAAGTGACAGACAAAGTCCATCGTGATTGCAGATCAGTGACAACACTAAAAAGTTTCCTACTACATTAACCAGTAATTAAAATACTCAAACTATCAATCCACCACCACTATTTCTTCTTATTGCCAGGTGTACAAAGGAAGGACTGGACTTGAGTCTGTAGGGGCAGATTTAGAAGCCCCTTGTGGGTCTTTTGCTCCATTGTTGCGTGACTTTTGTGACGCAGCGGCAGAACAAAAGAGGCGCCATGGTGCGGCGTATACTAACAACGTGACACATATGGGAGATGCATCACGTTGTAAAGCCCTGTGCCATCAGGGGGTGTTCCGGCACAAGGGAGGGCGTTCCTGCGCAGGAATGCATCCTAAAAGTGGCTGAGGGAAATCTACAAGATTTCAATCAGTCACTTTTAGGACAATGATGCGTGACTCAAACCCTGAGCCTGTTTGAAGCAGACGTACGGCTTGATGCAGCATTGGGAAGATAGGGCACCCCAGAGCATTGCTGGAGCTGCGCCATCGTTGCGACGCAACTCCAGCAATGCGCCGCCTTTACGGCACAGATGCGTAATGGTTCGGTGACGTTTTGGTCCCATGGTGCGCCGCATTGTAAATACGGCGCACCATGGGTGGTGGTGGCGTGGCGCACAATTACTGGCGCATCCCTGCTACTTTGCAGGGATGCGCCGGTAATTAAAAATCTGACCCTTAGTGTCTAGCATTACTGATGTACCTGAATTTTATTTAGCATCTCCCAATTATAGTTATATCCACAATCAATCCCATTCCCATTGCCAATAATCGGTCAGTTGGCAGTGTAGAAGGTCCAAGCGTTTATTATAACAAACAAACTCTGCCAGAGGAGCTCCTTGCGACCTAACCCCACGAGGTCCGCCAAGAAGACTGCTGGCACATTATCAGAACATCACATATATACAGTTGCATTCTCGAAACTGTTACCCAAGATGGAAAAATACAAGTTGGTACAGGTTGGTGCAAAAGGAAAGACCATGTATGGGAGACAAATCACTCTTGGTTTAGCTCATCCTAGATTAGCAAGGTCGGACGGGTGACTCCCTTCCGCTAACTCCGAGACAGTCCGCCCGCACCCCTCCCGGAATGTGCATATCAGGCCTCCTTCTGCTACCTACAACCTTGACGGGCCTAACGAGCTGAAACAGCAGTTTTGCAACAGTTGTGCTATTTCTCAGGAGAACGACTTCAGTGAAAGAATTGGATGGGTCTGTTAATGCAGGGCATCGAGCGAGGCCACAAAATGGCATCGGTCAAGTCAAGAAAGATTAAAACGTGCAAAGCGGTGCAAGTTAGAACTCTGAAATACTGCAATACGAATCTGTGCTAGTGTTTACGTATGTGTATTAAGTAATTTAGATACATCATGCTAATTCTAAAGCGTTGTTTATATGCTTTGCGTAACCGGAAATCAATTCCGGTTCCTCAAACCCTCCTTTTAGCGTGGTGTGGCTAAATCCAAAGGCAGGTATTAATCTCTGAAAACGTACTCGTTAATGGCCATTAATTCATGAATCTCCTGTTGTAGCATCTGAAGTTTGGCGGGAACTGGGACAGGCGCGCACAGGGCCGTCACTCTGGAAGCACAATAGGAGCAACAAGCCCCGGCCACATTGTATCAGGACGCAACAGGTAAAAATAACACCGGCTGCTCCACCCAAAATTAATAACAACTTCCATCCCCAGGTGGACAGGAGGCCCCAGAACCAGCCGGACAGTGACCAGGACCTATTGTCAGTATGCATTTCGGACGCAATGTCATGCAACTTTTGAATGGCTTGAAGAACAGTGCGGGCGGAGTCTGGAATATACACGCAGGAAGAGCTGCCAATCACTCGGCATGCTCCGCCTCGATCAGCCAAGATAACGTCCAAAACCACACGGTTTTGGAGCGCAACGAGCCTGGTCGCCTGAAGCTCAACCGTAATATTGGCCAAGATATCAGTAGTGATGTTAATGACATTCTGCACTATTCTGGACAACCTTCTTATTTCTCTACTATTAAATATAGGCCCCCAGAATGGGATGAAAACCTTGCTAAAATCTGTGAACTCCTGCAAGGAGGTGTCGGTCTGATCGACTTCTGTTGCGGTGAGCTGTCTACGCTGCCTGTTGGGTGCTGCACTCGCTGGGTGTAGCTGATGCGTTCTGTGATAGTCAGACGGTGCTATGTATACTGGCTGGTATAGGAAGGACAAATAGCAGTGCCCAGCCCAATCACGTGGCAACCAGGTATATGCATTTTCTCCACATACAAAATACACATTGGGTGGCATTAACAATGGTGGACTGCTGACTTTATTTCTTGCAGATACTGTCACCAACCTGTACATGCCCTATTCCCTGTACACAGAAATCGGAAGAAGTATTTAAAATAGGAATGGGTACAATGCGGTTGCTTGTAACATTTCGTTCAACAAAAAGCTGGAAATATTGAGAAGCATTAAAATAACTTAAATCATAGAGTTCATCCTGCAGCCAGGTCTTGTTTCTAACCTCCATGTACCTATTCATACATGCCTGAGGGTCTATCGATCCCCGATGTTCCTCGACATATGCTAAAATCATGTTATAATCATTTACATCGTAATGCCTGCAATTGTCTATATAGTAATGGTACATGGCGGAAAACAGTTTAAACCATGCTTCACAGCTCCCTAGATAGGACAGGGGTAGTGAGAGGAACAGATTGTGGTTATGCACAACAGAAGGCAGAAGCCCACAAACCCAGCAATCAGTAGTGTTGGTAACACTGTGTGTCTGATGAAGCATTTCAACAAATACATTTTTCGCATAGGTCTGGCGATGTCGTTCTTTGTAGGGTGCTAGGGTGAACAGCAAATGCTCAGGTGGTGCAACAGTAGAGGGTAAAAATTCTTGCAAGGGGTATTTATGCTCTAGATATATGAATAAGCCCATAAAAACAGCAATTATAACAGTCATAACCAACACAAAGGCTACCTTGACCCTCGTGGTCCAGGTTGAGAACATTGGTTCATAGAATGGTACGTGTCGGGGTGCAATGGGAAATTCTTCTTCTAATACAATACGACCAAAAGGGTACATTCCTAGCTAAAAGTCCAAAAATAAGCTCGGGCCTAGCAGTCCGTTCTGCCAGAGGGTTCTTCTCCCTGTGTCCGTCAGAGTCTCACAGGTAGACTCCTATCGTTCATCTCAAGCAAACAAAGAGTGGTGGTCAAAATTATTCTGTTGTGCAACCTGGCAGTTCACAATAGCTGGTCTTCTTTCTGAACAGAGCACAGTGATCAAAGTTCCAGCTCTCAACGAGTTCAGTTCAGTGTCTCGCTCAGTACCTCAGACCGCAAACTAGCAAACCCTATCTATATAATCGCGTCTTTCCTTATCTCCTAGTGGTGGGGTCTGAGGCACCGTCTTGTTTTCTTGGCCGCAGGTTGTATCGCACATGACCTGGAACTTCCTGATCAGAAAATAGTACTGCAGGTATCTCTCTTGAATCAGAACTTTCGCTTGCCAGGGTACTCAAAACAGGATTCAAAGCAATTGCAGATTCAGCAGAGACCGGTTCACCTGATCTCATCACTCCCTCCTCTTGCCTTTGTTCAATCTCGCAGGCGTCGGAGAAGGGTACGAATGCAGCAGCTCTCTCAGTTTCCTGTGTCAGAATTCCCCCTGGGCGTTGCTGATCATATGGAAGTGGAAGCGGCAGCTTCTTCAGATGGGAGACATGAATCCAGTGTTTCCTCCCATCCACTTTGACCGCCGTCCGGGTGGCCAGGAGGATCTGTCGTGGCTCAGACCACCTCGGAGCCAAGCTGGTGTCTAGTTCAAACTTCTTGACTAGAACCCACTGACCGGGTTGCAGGCGATGTCCGGGGCCCTCTGGCAGAGGCTGCAGCACAGATGCTACCTGCTGATGAATAGAACGGAGATCTTTAGTCAGGGCATACAGGTAATCAATCAACATAGGATATTCAATATCAGGAAAGGATCGTGGTCTGGGTACCCCCCCCATACATTAGCGGGCCTACCAAAGGTGATCTCATATGGAGAAAGGCCAGAGCGAGAATGTGGGGTGACCCGTAGAGACTTGAGGGCTAAGGGCAAGGTGTCAGGCCATTTCAACCCTGTGCTTTCCTGAATTTTGGCCATCTTGAGCTTAAAAATCCCATTGTACTTTTCCACAAGCCCGGCTGATTGTGGATGTCAGGCTGCGTGAAATTTCAGTTTGATCTGTAAACCATCACAAATATGCTTGACAAGGGCCCCATGGAAGTGCCCCCCGTTGTCTGACCAGATCAAGCGGGGCAAACCAAAGCGTGGCACAAATTCCTTGAGCAGGGCTTTTGCTGTGGCCATAGCAGTATTCTCCTTGGTAGGGTAGGCCTCAACCCATTTGCTAAAAGCACAGACCACCACCAGGACATATTTTAAGTTATTAACACGCTCCATGTGGATGTAATCCATCTGGAGTACTTCAAAAGGCAACGTTGGAGGTGCAAAATTCCCACTCAGGACATTTTCTCCCTTCCCCGGGTTGTGTTGCAAACAGACCATGCAGTATTGGACCAACCGGACAGCAGTCCTTTGGATAGTAGGGTTGTTCCAAACTGGGTCCAGGAGCCCGCAAATACCTTTTGCTCCTATGTGGGCAGGGCCGTGTGCCATAGTCACAACGGCCTGTACTAATGCATTGGGTAGTAACCACCTTTGTTTTTCTGTCAGATCGACCCAACAATTGTTTTCATCCTGTCTTCCTACCTCCTTTTCCCATTTCTCTAATTCTGCGGGGGTAGCTTCCTTCTGCAGTTCTCTCACACTTTCCATAGTATTACAAACAATTCAGATTCCTCCACCCATCTCACGGAGGAGGTCACAAACATAGCTGACATTGGGGATTGAGCTGTCTGTTTGGCCACCTGATCTGCAAAAGCATTTCCCTCCCCCACGTTGCCCACTTTTGCTTTGTGTGCACTGCATTTGATGATGTCTAATTTCTTGGGCAGAGTGAGGGCATCTAACAATCGCAAAACCAGGGGGCCGTTCTGTATTTTCTGACCATGGGAAGTAAGGAAACCCCGCTCCCTCCACAGCTGCCCAAAACTATGGGCCACGCCAAAGGCGTATTGGCTGTCTGTGTAGATGTTAACTTCGAGTCCTTCACTCAATTCACAGGCTTGTAGTAAAGCCATAAGTTCAGCAGCTTGGGCTGACCGGTGAGGTACTCGGAATGTTTCGACTACTGCCTTCAAGGTCGTAATTGCATATGCAGCTGTTATTGTTCCATCTGCTAGTTTAAAACAGGACCCATCCACACATAACTCCCCCTGAGGGTCAGATAGAGGAGTGTCAGTAAGGTCAATTCTTCCTTTAGTTTCTTCTTCAGTACGGTAAATGCAATCATGTGTGTCATTGGTAGGTTCACTCGGAGGGAGTGGTAACAGTGTAGCCGGATTTAGTGTTGCACATCGTGTGATCGTGATGTGTGGTGCAAACAATGTCAATTCATAGCCAGTGAGGCGCGCACTTGTAAGATGCTGTGTCTTTGTTTTATTTAGCAATGTGTCCATAGCATGCGGCACCATCACCGTCAGATTGGAATTTAGAACGAGTCCTTCCGACTGCCGGATAGCCACGTGACAGCTGCTGTGGTCCTCAGACAGCTAGGAAGTGCTCTGGCAACATTATCCAGTGTGGCTGACAGATAAGCGCAAGGTCTTTGCTTACCACCAAAGTCCTGCGTTAACACTGAAAGTGAGCAACCGTCGACCTCATGCACGTGTAGTACAAAAGAGTGCTGACATTCATCCGTCCAGGGGAGGGGTTCATGCACGTCCTTAGTAGTCAGATGCAACAGAGGTTTAGCGAGAAGAGAAAAATTAGGTATCCATTGGTGACAGTAAGAAGTGATGCCAAGAAAAGCACAAACTTTGTGCGGCATGCAAGGAACAGACATATTAGAAATGGTAGTAATACGTTCAGGTGTTAATCGTCAACCCTCCTTCGACAGTAGATGACCTAGGTAGGTTACCTCCTGTCGACAGTATTGGAATTTAGACAAGGATACCTTGTTCCCTTTGTCTGCCAAATGGTGTAGCAATTTAACAGTGGCCGCTTTGCAGCCGTCTTCTGTGTCCGAAGCAATGAGCAAATCATCCACATATTGCAACAATACATTGCCTTCCGACAAGTCTAGGTCGTCCAGCAAAGCCCTAAGGGCTTGGCTATATATGCTCGGGTTTTCAGTATAGCCTTGAGGTGCGCGACAGAAGCGGAAGCTTCGTCCAGATACAAGAATCCGAAAATCTGTCTGCTATCAGGATGGATAGGGATGCTGAAGATGGCATTTTTCAGGTCTATGACCGAAAAATACTGGGCAGTTGGTGGAATCATAGTGAGAATCGTAGTGATGTCCGTCACCACAGGATACTGTGGTACTACAATCTTATTAACGGCCCTAAGGTAAATCACAAAACAATAAGCGTCACCATGTCCCTGTGAACCGGAGTCCGAATTATTTTTCAAAATCGGGAGGATCGGGCTATTGCAAATATTAGCAGCCGTTTCTTCCACCACCCCTTTGTCGATGAGATCTTGAATAATGGACAGCAGAGCCCGTTCACCGGCTGGTGCTATTTTGTACTGCGGGATGCGTGGTAATTTTGCACCAGTTTTCAACGTAATGTGAACCGGGGGGATATCCAACTTACCCACGTCAGCATCCCCTGTTGCCCATAGGGTTGCGGGAATGCCGTCAAACTCAGGGGGAAGAGGTTCATTTTTAGCAAAACATTGTTTCATGTGGCCAGCGTAGGGTTGTATTGTTAAATAAACCCTATGAGCAGAGCAATGTATTGTTGCATTTAATTTCTTTAACATATCCAAGCCCAGCAAATTCTCCCCACAATGTGAGGTTAGCAGAAGAGGTGTGTCAATAGTGGCGGGACCGATCGTGAAGGGGAGAGGTTTTGAGATGGGACTGACAACTGGGACTGCCGAGAATCCCACTGAGACATTATTTTGCCCGGACAGAGCCGCCCCTGGAACCAATGATCAAGCAACTGAACTATTCATTGCTCCTGTGTCAATTAGGAAATTCTCAGAAGTCCTCCTCACTTCCCCTTTTACATAAGGTCCCTGTTGATTGGCCGGGATCGACACTTGGCCCCTACTCTGTCCCTGGCTGTCCTGTGCGTGAACATACGTATCCTGTTCGTCATATGCGTAATCCTCGTGATAATATTGCTTGCCTTGATGACCATCGAAATGATTTCGCTCAGACTTGCCTGATCCTTCCTCTCTGCGCATATCACTCCGATCGGGGCCGCCTCGTCCTCGTCCTCGCCCTCGGACTGCACCATTCTTGGCAAGCAACAACGGACACTGTGCCTTCCAATGTCCTTCCTCTCTCCAATATGAACATTGGTTAAAACCCACAGTCGGAGCCCCGCCCGTGTCTCGGCCTGCGCCCGCCCCTCTGGACATGGGCCCTCTGCCTCCTCTCCCCCTTCTTGTCCCCGGACAACTTGCTGAAGCAGCACCCGCGTTTTGAGGTCTTTGGCCTTCTTCTCTACCTTCTCCTTGCTTTTGTTCTCTCGATGTTCATAGTACTGGGCCATGCTCAAAATTACGGAAGGGGTGGAGGTAGTCCAGGTACTTTCTGCTGCCTGTAATCGTGTGGAAATCTCCGGAGCCAAGTTCGTAACAAACTTATTCACGAACAACCTAGTTCCAGCCTCCGTAGCCAAATCCTGTCCACTAAAGTCAATGGATACACTTTCATCCTTTTTCTGTCTGCAAGCCGTCAGTTTATCCCAGTCAACCTTTCGCGGAGGTATCAAAGTGTGCATAAATGCTAATATTTTCGCCGGCAGAGAGGTTATTTCATTCCTAGGCTTTTCTCCTGGTTTGCGATCCCGGTCCCAACCTCCCAAGTCTTCCCAGGTCCCCCCTAGTTCAGCGTGATCAGCATCGTGCACCTGCCGCCATATATCAACAGGAACAAGTAACCCAAAGAATAACTCGACATCTGCCAAGGTCATGACGGCAGATGCCGCAGCTTCGGTTAGTTCTTTATAGTAGGCAGTAGGATTCTTACGGGGGTCAGGTAGTTGGGATTTCAGGGCGAGGACCTCACTCCTTTTCCACAGAGTGTATACCCATTGTTCCTGAAACCGGGCATCCACCCGAGCCCGTACTATCTGCTGAGCATTATCGCGTAGTTCGGGAACTTCAGGATGATAGATAGGGTGTACTTCTCGCATGGGATCTTGAGAAGTCCAAAGAGGGCTCTTTAAAAACATCCTACCTCGATATTGAACCAAAGTGACTACGTTCTTGTACACCTCCTCTGGTACCATGTTAAATTTATGGGTCCAATCTCGAATATTATATAGTATCTGAGGGGCGCTTCGATTTTCGAAGCTGACCTCCCAAGACCCTATGAGGGAATTGGACATTTCGAACAACACGTGTTGCTGCATTACTGGTTCTAGATCTTTTACGGTACTCCATATGTCAGCCACAGTGTATACATCGCTCCGCATCCATCTGACGGCCTGATCTGCTAATGCTTCCTTTTCAATATATTCTACAGATGATCTAGTGAATAGTCGTTTACCATCCAACCCTCCTGATCCCCCTTTTGGTGTCTGTTCCGACATTTCGGGTGTTGTGCTGGCTGATTAACTGTATACGAGGTGATTCTAGAGCATGCCTAGGGTCAGGGACAAGGGTGGCCAGGTCTCTCACTGAGGTAGAGGGGGCACTGGCACCTCCCTGGGGGGTGAGAGACCCGCATTCCTCCGGCACGGAGGCTTGGGGCACAGCCACCACTTGAACGGGCACCGCGGGGTATATGCACTGCGGGGCATATGGTGGGGGAGGTCTTTTATCTAACAAATCCTCTATCTCATCTTCGGCCTCATTTCGTGTTACATAGCTCTTATCCACCTGCAACCTAAATTGTCTATCTGCGTACTCAATATTCTTCTCTGTCCTGTTTTTGTCATGGGCAATGGCCTTCTGAGTTACAGTTTGCCCTTGCTGTATCTTGAGAAGTTTCTCGGACCGAATGCGTCTTCTCTTTGCCTCTTTCTGCCATTTGTTAAGGGTGTCAAACATGGCCTGTCTGCTGCGTTTAGCAAAAAGACGCTCTTGTAAATACTGAATCTTTTTCTCGTCAAGAGACCCAGTTTTCGGCCACTGTAGCTCCACATTATCCTTTGTATACTTGTGCCACAAAGAATTGAAAAGAAGGGGGCCTATACCGTGCTTGCAATACATATCGTGGCTGGGTGTTCCTTCCGGAGGGGCTGGCTGGCTTTTGTCCAACCTCGTGCTCCCTCGGTGAACACAGCCAAAGCATAATTTACTAAAACACGGCATTGCTCCTCTCTACCTGATTCGAGCTGAAAAGAAATCAAGGTTTATTGTTCATTGATGATCATTTAATCACACCCCTCTCATACACATGGCCATTTCTTCATTCAAAGTCACTCTTTCCTTGCAGAACAAACCTTCAATTCAACATAAAAACGAAAACACAGATATTTGTAAACGTAAAAACGAAAACACAGATATTTGCAAACAAAAGGTGGAGCCCGTCGACTCCCACCTATGGAGAACCCTTTTCCAAATATTCAAAGCTGCAAAGAACGTCTCCCGACAACAGTCTTGTCCTTAGACTGCCTAGAGATAGCTACACAGGTTTCTAAACTACAGACCAACCTACAGGCCATCCAACAGCATTCATGGTTCACCTCCCGAACTATGCTGGCTAAGCCCGCTTTTTCAAGCGCCGCTCCAGAACTGTTCGAGTGCAACCCTATCTCAACTGCAGGCGTTCCCGAGAGCAGTCCGGCCGAGTGAGAACCGCAGCTCCCACAAAGGCATCTAGTCTCTATCTCTAGTGATTCCACACAAACCAAACAAGAGGCATCTGCACGTGCAATTTCAATGTTGCCCCGTCAGACCCCCTATTCACAGTTTCTCCATGACCACAGGTCACCAAATGCCAAGTACCAAATCCAAAATTTCAAACGTTATCCAACACAAAACAAGACAAGACACTCACCTGGTGCACGCAGGTCAGATTGCACGTTCTTCACTGCCAACTCTTGTTAAGGCCAACGTGGCTGGTTCTCGGGTCACACCAGAAGGACTCCGGCGTGGGGCCACTAGCAGCTGAGGTTCTCGGGATCGGGAGAGCGGAGCAAACCCCGAATTCTCGTTGGTCTATTCTGCAACCCCCCGATCACCCATTTCAATGTCCTGTTTCTTGTGTGAATACAGAGGGACGACCCCAAAGCGGAGCCCCGGCGGAGTCGCCAACTGATGTACCTGAATTTTATTTACCACCTCCCAATTATAGTTATATCCACAACCAATCCAATTCCCATTGCCAATAATCAGTCAGTTGGCAGTGTAGAAGGTCCAAGCGTTTATTATAACAAACAAACTCTGCCAGAGGAGCTCCTTGCGACCTAACCCCACGAGGTCCGCCAGGAAGACTGCTGGCACATTATCAGAACATCACATATATACAGTTGCATTCTCCAAACCGTTACCCAAGATGGAAAAATACAAGTTGGTACAGGTTGGTGCAAAAGGAAAGACCATATATGGGAGACAAAGCACTCGTGGTTTAGCTCATCCTAGATTAGCAAGGTCAGACGGGTGACTCCCTTCTGCTAACTCCGAGACAGTCCGCCCGCACCCCTCCCGGAATGTGCCTATCAGGCCTCCTCCTGCTACCTACAACCTTGACGGGCCTAACGAGCTGAAACAGCAGTTTTGCAACAGTTGTGCTATTTCTCAGGAGAACGACTTCGGTGAAAGAATTGGATGGGTCTGTTAAAGCAGGGCATCGAGCGAGGCCACAAAATGGCGTCGGTCAAGTCAAGCAAGTGTAAAACGTGCAAAGCGATGCAAGTTAGAACTCTGAAATACTGCAATACGAATCCGTGCTAGTGTTTGCGTATGTGTATTAAGTCATTTAGATACATCATGCTAATTCTAAAGCGTTGTTTATATGCTTTGCGTAACCGGAAATCAATTCCGGTTCCTCATTACGCAGTTCTTTAAACTACACTCATACATAATTTCTCAGGCCAATGAAATGAACACAAAATCAAAAACAAATAAGCATAGTAGCAACGCTACTGAGAAGGAGAGCAGTGCACCTGAAATGCACAGAAGATTTTGAAATATAATTTACCTACAATGTAATCAGCAGAATTATTGCTCTTGGTAAAAAACAAAAATTTGCGATATAATAACACACAGAGCAGGAGAAAACAGAGTAGTGAAGAAATAGCAACTACTACTCACCAAGCCCGGGGATCTCGAGGCCGAGCAGGTCGATCAAGTCGCGTTCCCGGTCCAGGAGATCCGTCCAACGGTGGGTGGCCTGGTTGTAGGTGCGCCGACCCGAGAAAGTTGGTACATGGCCTGGCACACCTTCTCCCACCGCTTCCGGCGCTCCTGGCGCACCCGGAGCCCGTACCCGCTAGCGATCTTGCTGCCTGCCATGATGGTCCTGGGGAGGCGGCGCTGAACATAAAAACTAGTGCGGCCACCTCCTCCGCGCTAAAGATCTCCCGGGCTGTGACCTGCTCCCCCCTCAAACGCCCGCACGGGAGCCGGGCATGGGGTGCGGGACCCTTCCCCTTCTCAGGATGCTTCCTGACTCCCTTTACCATGGTCTGGGCAGAAAGGAAGGTAAATAATAAAGAAGAAATAGAATAGGGAAGAAGAAAAGAGTTTAAAAAAGTTATTTAAAATTAACCAAAAGTAGCAGAAAACACAAAAATATAGAGCTAGAAAAATAGAGGGATAGATAATAAGTAAAATAGATCAAAAAAAACTTCAAACAAGCAAAGGATGGCAGAGATTCAGAGAGGATACAGAAAGCATGCCCAGAACCATAGCAATGAATGAGAAACAAGATGGCCGCGTCCGTTCACGACCGCGTGGGTAAGTTCGCGCGAGATTTCCCTCGCGATCACACGCAAAATTGTACTAGCAAGCCGCACACTTTGCGAGATTACACATCGTGCTTGGAAACGGAAATACGTCATGCAAACAAGATGGCCGTGCCCGTGAACGACCGTGAGGGTATCTTCGCGCCGTTGCGCTACAAGAGAGGCTTGCTAAAACGCACAAAAGCTTGCAAACTAACACGCCGCAAAAAATACAAATCACATATTCGCACAAATTCGCGGCTTCCGAATTCGATCTTGCGCAAATTCGCGCCCCGCGAATCCCGCAAAATTGCAGAAAAACGAGTTTTGCAAAACTGAAAGCACTCAGCAGGTGCAAAAGTTCAAACTCATCATTAGTAACCATTCCCTGTTGTGCTTCCTGAGGGGCCCCTCCAGAGTTCAGTTGCCTACTTGCAACCATTCTATGACCCTGCTCTGACCCTCACAGCAGTCTCATAGAATAGCTACAAGTAGGCCACAAAGGTCCTGTGAAAAAAAATTGCACTGCAACAGAAAGCAAATTACAGATAAGGAAGCAGGTGCCAGACTGGAAGTTTAAATTCAGTGACACATTAATCAACCCCAAATTAATTCATGTCAGTTGAAGCAGGGCAGGTGTGCTTGCTCCCCCCCCCCATAATCTACAATGATGAACCAGAGGGTGGCAGTGATGTACCAGAGGGTGGCATGGGTGAACCCGAGGGTGGCAGTGGTGAAACAGAGGGTGCTGTGAACCTGTGATGATGAACCAGACGTAGAAACAACATAGTCGCGACCGTTGCGAGCCGACAAGTGAGTTCGCAATTGCGAACTGGTACAAAACCCTTGCGAACTGGCAGAAACCCTTGTGAACACAAAAAAAAGAAAAAAATCCGCAAATTTGCGAGAGTTCGCGGATTTTGCGGATTGCGAATTCGTGAATACTCCTCTTCACTCACTCTTGCTCACACCGCCCCATCTGTTGCAGCTGCAGCAATGGCATGTCCTTTTCCTACATTGCTGCCAAGACCTGGAATGACCTCCTCCTCAGCTCCGTACAGCCCCCTCACTGGCACACTTCAGAAAGAGACTCAAGACCTGGCTCTTCGACAGAGACACAGAGCCCGGATACCCCTAGGGTTGACAGTTTTACCCTTTACAAATGGTGTTTGATTGGTTTGACTGAAGCATTTAAAAATATATATTCTTACGCATTATATTCTGTAAAATGAAATTCTTACAATCACAATATTTTTGGGGAAGATATTTGCATCTGACAATATTTTTGGCAATATCAAGGTCATTCACCACATAGCTATTGAAGGAGAAAAAGTGTTGCTATTGTGCAATGTCATTGATGGTGAATCAACTTGACACTTTACTTAATCCATATTAAACAGTAAGTCATGGAAAAACCTTACTCATTAGTTGGTATGTGTAGCAGGAGGTCTTCATGAATTGAAGGTATTGTAGAAGTAAGGTTAACTACAGAACATTCAAAAAGATGTCCCCACCTTAATTAAATACAGGGCAATAGCTCCAAAATATTGAAAAGTTCACCCACAGAACAGCTCAACTATGTTTTTATTAATTTATTTATCATCATCAAATATTTTATTATTTTCTTTAAAAAGCCTCAGACAGAACAAATAAATAAATTAATTCATGAAGGTGCACAAAATATATTACATTGCATTATATTCAAATAGACTTTGCACAATTTTTCATAGGACAAAACAAAACCCAGCCCACAATTAGCAATATTCAGAAATAAACATACACACTATATATCCAATAACCAAGAAGCAAATACATGAAACCTATCCAATAAATCCAAAGCACTTTCTGTTACAAAAAAGTGAAAAAAATCAGACATTACAAAAAACAGAGATAAATAAATCACAAATGCACAATACAAAAACACAAAAAGAAGAAAAGCACTGACGCGCGCTTCGGAAAGTACCAAAAAAAGTATTATACAAATTCCTTCATCAGGGCGCACATTTCATGCTTTATCCGATTTTCGTGACCCAGGAATGGTCATCAAACTATATAGGTGTAAGATACAGTGTGCACAACAGAGATGAAGAGGCTGTCTGTGGGAAAAAAAATATGTAAGGAATTAAAAAGTTAAAAACAGGGCCAATAGGGGTCAAACATTGAGCAAGACATAAACAAAATTCAAAAGCAAGTACCGAAACTTAAAAGGGGAAATAAGAAGTAAGATAAAAAAGAAAGAAAAACAAAGACTTAGGGCCCGATGTAGGTAAAACGCATTTTCGGATTTTAAAATACCGAATCGCACCGAATCGGTATTTTGAAATCGGAAAATGAGATGTAGATTAAAAAAAATCAGAAAAATACCGATTCGGTAGTAATCGGTATTGTGATTCGATATGTACCGAATCGGCATTCACCGAATCGGAATTTACCGAATCGGCCACAACCGATTCGGCAAATACCGAATCGGTAATCGCAATACACCCCCATGGCCAAAAGGCCCATAGGAACGCATTGTAAATCCCGATTCGGTATTTACCGATTCGGTAAAATCCGAATCGGTAAAATCTGATTCGGTAAATACCGAATCGGTGAATGCCGAATCGGCAAGCAAGTTAAACTGAAACCAAAGACAACAGCCAATGAGGTTGAACCACCCTCCCCCACCCTAGCAGGGAGTGGCTACCCAGGCAGGTGCAACTCATTAGAACTTTCTGGAGAGGCAGCCTGAGCTGAGCATTCACAGTGAGCAGCAGTGGAAGCAGGATCCTGAGCACTGTGAAACATGGCTAGCAGCACTGAGAGCCAGAAGGCTGTGCAGAAGAGGAAACCAAAATTCAGCACCATGGAGCTGCAAGTGTTGGTGGAGGAGGTGGTGAGGGTACACAGGCAGCTGTTTGGGAGGCTGTCCCTCACTGTACCTGAGACCACTAAGAGGAGGCTGTGGAGCGAAATAGGGGAGAAAGTAAACGCTGTAGGTGTCACCCCCAGGAGCCTTGACGACCTCAAAAAGAGGTTCTACGATATCCGCAGCCTCACAAAGCGGAAACTGGCAGAGCTGCAGAGGCAAGCAGGACTTACTGGTGGAGGCAGGAACCCGGCGCCACCCCTCACTGACCTGGAGGAACTAGTGGTGACTACCATCGAGAGGGAGAGTGTGGTTGGAGTTGGGGACCTGGATAGCTCAGCCAGAGCTACAGCTCAAGGTAAGAAGCATGCGCATCATGACACACCCTACCAGACACCACCCCTTTAGACCCAATGCACAGCCAAACCCCAGCCCAGTACTGCTACCAACAGACATGAGAAATGCATCAAGGTAAATGTAGTCAGCAGAACTAGGAAAAAATGCCAGTGCAGAAGCATAATTAAAAGAACTGTGAAACTAAATCAAAGTATTTGAAATGATATGTGCAATGCTTTAATTGTAGTGACTGTAATACATCAGCACACAATTCACAAATGCTTATTTATACCTAGGGGCACCATCAGGCGGAGGAGCAGGAGCTATTCAAGCACCAGCACCATCTGCCAGTGCGGTGGCAGGGCCAAGCACCAGTCAACCGGCACAGGAGGAGGAGGAGGATGAGAACACCAGTGCCCTGGGAAATGAGGAAGACCTTGGACAATCCCTCACAATTCTACACTCCCCCGACTATCTGGCACACCCCCATTGCAGTTCTCCCCAGAGAACTCACCACCACAGAGCCACCCTGCACCTGCCACATCTCCTGCCAGGAGTATTGTTGTAGCTCCATTGAACCCCATCGAGGGAGCAGCTGGTCAGGCCCCAGCTACCAACGCAGTTACACCTGTGGCACCCCAGCCCACACAGCAGGGCAGCAGCAATCCCCGGAGGCGAAGAACATCCAGCAGTGCACTTCCAGCACGGGAGGGCAGCGTGTTTCAAGGGCTGGAGGGCAGTATGGTAAAGATCCAGCGGATGCAGGCTAAATCCATCATGGCCTGCCAGCGCCAGTTGCATGTGCATAACCTGCAGATGGGAGAGATGGCGCAGGGGTTTAAGACATTTGTAGAAAGCAATAAGGACATTGCTACAGGTCTTGGCCGTATGACCACTGCCATCACGCAGCTATGTACAAAACTGGATGAGCACGAGCTCTCTCGCCGCAGGGATGCCCGCATGCATAATAGGTCAATCAACCGCCTTGCTGCTGCTACCGCTCAGCTATGCCAACGTGGGGCAAATATGGAGGCCAGCCTGACCCAGAACACGGCAGAGGTCACCAGGGGCATGGCCCGCATTACGACTGCCATGGAGGCACTTATAATTTCGAACACTGTTGTCAATCCAGCCCTGGACCTGGGCGAGGCTGGGGACAGCAGCAGCCGCAGCAGCCCGGCCAGCGCAGTGTCAGAGCCGCGCCGCAGCAGCAGGCGCTCTGCTGAAGCTGCTGGACATGCCGAATGGGGAGAGGCACATCCCAGTGGGGCTGCTAAGCGCAGCAAAAAATAAGACTGCCAGGGCGGGTGAGGCAACCCAGACAATTGACATTTGACCACTTTTTCTTTACATTTTCTTTTGTTGCACATCAGTGCAGTAACGTTGTTGCAACATTAATAAATTTTCATTTCCTAACATCCATTGACCTGTCTGTGCATCTGTACTCACTCAGAAATAGTTTTCTGTAATCTCCTCACGTCTGTATCTGCCATCACTTGGCGTAGACACCCCAGCAGGTTGTGTTTGTGGCACAGCAACGTCGTCGTCATGGTCCTCGTAGTCTGACAACTCCACCTCAGTGCCCTTCTTCACCGCAAGGTTGTGCAACATTGCACAGACAGCTATGATCTTGCAGCAGGTGATGGGGGTATACTGCCTTGCACCTCCACTCTTGTGCAAGCATCTGAATCTGCTTTTCCAGATGCCAAAGGTCCATTCAACTACATTCCTTGTGCTTTTGTGGGCCTGGTTATACCTCCTTTGGCTGGGTGTAGAGGTGTTGAGGTAGGGGGTGAGTATGAATGAGCGGAGGGCATATGCACTGTCGCCTAGAAGGAAAAGGGGTAACATTACTCACATGCATACATGTATTTCACTTAGCTACTTTGTGTTATGGGGGTCTGATGATGTGTCTCACCTAGGAGGTATCCTTCACCAAATTCGCCAGCCGTCAGCCGTGCATAGATGCCGCTCTGTTGAAAAATGTAGGAGTCGTGGGTACTCCCTGGGAATTTTGCGACCAGGTCTGTGATGGTGCACTTCGCATTGCAGATCACCTGAACATTGATGGTGTGCGTAGACTTCCTATTGCGGTATATGTATTCTGTGTCAGTAGGGGGGCAAATCGGAATGTGCGTGCCATCTATACAGCCGATGATTTGGGGAAATTGTGCCATCTGGTAGAAGTCAGCTTTTGTTTGTACCAGTTCCGCGTGGGTTGCAGGGAAAGAGATGTATTGGTCCATCCTCTGTATCATGGCGTCAAGGAATTGGTGGAAAAACCTTGACAGGCTGCTCTGGGTCACCCCTCCTACCGCAGCTACTCCACTTTGATAGCTGCCAGACGCAAGCAGGTGTAGGCTGCATAGCACCTGCACGGGGGCTGGGATGGCGTGTGCCCTTGGGGTGGGGTGGTCCAACAGTGGTTTGAGGTCCCTGATGAGCTCCAGAATGGTGTCTGAGTCCAGCCTGTACCTCTGTAGGATCTCTGCCTCTGTGAGCATGAACAGGGTGATCCTCTGTCTGTAGACCTGTTCCTCTCTTTGCCATTCCCTCTCTCCTTCCTGCTGTAGCCGTAGCCGCCTTGCAATGACATAAAAAGCTGCCATCCTGCAAGTTGCAATGCATTTTGGGTCTATTTTTATAGGTTGAAGTTGGTTACCACCTGATTGTAATCCATGGTAAATACCGATTTTGAAATACCGATTTTGAGCCAAAATCGGTATTTCTATGCTTCCCTACATCTCTCTCTCTGTCCGATTCGGAGATTTACCGAATCGGTAACTCTACCGAATCGGTAGGTTATCCGATTCGGATTTTTTCCGATTCGCTGTCTCTACCGATTCGATACATGGACCGAATCGGTATTTTTTCCGATTCGGTGTCACTACCGATTCGGTACATGTACCGAATCGGTATTATTTCCGATTCGGTGTCACTACCGATTCGGTACATGTACCGAATCGGTATTTTTATCGAATCGGTATGTCACCGATTCGTTCTCTTACCGATTCGGGGTATTTCCGAATCGGATTATTCCCGATTCGGTAGCCATTCCGAATCGGTATATATACCGATTTGGACGCTTTTCATTGCCCTACATCTCGATGGCTGGATACCGATCGGTAAGGGCCGAAAATCGGTATTTTCGGCCGTTACCGATCGGTAACGGCCTACCTACATCGGGCCCATAATGTCTAAAAGTATACAAAACAGTCCAAAAGGGAACCTTATATCCCAATCCCACTCCATTGTGTAAGGGTCAAAACATATATATCTGTCACCAAAATAAAAAAATACACACCTTACAACTCTAGGGGTACAGGTACCTCCTTAAACTGGAGATTCAAAGGTGCAAAATAAGCATCCTAAAAGACTTGGATTCCTAAATCGGAGAGAAAAGAAAGGTATCGGTAGGACTTAATCATCACAGAAACAAAATAGTAGTGTGAATATAAGGCATCAAACATAAAGTGCTAAAGGTCTGGACGGAGTAGCCTACAAAAAGCAGCCTAAGTGTCATGGAGGAGAACGATCTCAGATTAGCGGCAACATGACAAGGATAAAGAAAAAAGGGGCCAGTATAGTAATAAAGATAAAATGAAGGAAATACATACGCATCCAATAACATCATGCCACAGGGAATGGTTATTTACTGCCTTATAGACGATCGCAACCCCCCTGGAGAAATAGGAATTATCATGATAAGGATGGACCCTAAAATGAAACTATATCGATATCAGAGGCGAAAGCTGGGAGTGGTGATGCTAATTGCCTACATATACAAGCGAGTACAAAAACAAAAAGCCAAAAATAGAAATTAATTACAGAAAAAGAGAGGGGGCAAGCAGAGAAAATTGAAGACAGATTACCCCAGGCAATGCTTACCTAGCCTGTACTTCCTGAAGTCCCAGGTAGTCAAATCGATAGTACATTTTTTCGCTTTAATGGTCCCAGCAAAGTGCGGAAATAGCCACAAAGTAAAAGTATGTCGGCGCGATTACATTCAGGACCTAAGCCTAAAAATAAATTGCGGAAGCTAAGATAGAAGCTAGGCAAGCGGGAAAGGATATAACCAAAAACCTAAGAGAGAAAAGACCGTCGCAGATACCGCTTACCTTATTCAGAGGTTCCTTTAAAGAAGATAGACCAAAACGTCCCTCCGACGGGAATGTCGATAACGAAGAGACCCAAGTAACCCACTTTTTAAAGCAGTCCCTACCTGGCGTAATGAGCCCAAACAACTTCCACCTGGGCTGACGGTGAGGAAACTAGACCATCTGTAACTGCCGAAAGGAGGTATCCACGCGTTGGGCATTTTGCAACACGATCAAGTAACATATCCGAAAGCGACCATGTCCCGTACATAGAGATCGATGACGGACTTGGAAGAATGGAGTAAAAGGTGTCCGTCATATTACAGTGTCTAAAAGTAAAGAAGGGAATAGACACGGGGTTTGTACCAAATGACGTCAAAAGAGAATAGTTGTCCATTGGGCATAACAAGCCTCCGCCATCCTAGAAATAAAACTAAGACAGCGTGAATGTGATGAAACGCATAAAGGATGAAAAGGCCACAACCAGGTCCAATAAACTAGTAAAGATGAGAGCTGACCCAGTATTATGGACTAACCACCAACTATCACAGCGATCAAAAACAAAAACAAAAATTAATATACGTAAGGAAAATGAAAAAAATAAAGATAGAAAAAATCAATACCCACAGAAAAAAGATACAAGAGGATTCATCAGAAAAACGTGACCCCCATCTAAAAACATTACTAGGGGTCAATTCCAGTCAAAATAAAGCGAAGGAAAGGAAGTATCTAAGGCATACAAATGGGCGAGAAGCCACACAAACCTTAGATAATTGCATTATCCCACGGGAGACATTCATTGTATGTATGTATGTAGTTGAGCTTATATGGCGCACCGCTACCCGCAGTGGGTGTCCCGGCGCTTGCTTAGGGAACCCGTCCTGATATTCCCCTGTGTGATAGCCCCAGCGGGTATCCACAAGGTGAAAGTCAGGCATCCCGCCGCGAGGGGCCGTTGTGGAGATTAAGCAAGCTATTGCCCAGAGTCGCAGAGTGTGAACCCGTGAGTCGAGAAGGCACCGGAGCGAGAATTATCAAGTCCGTGGAATTTTTAGCCCAAGACCCGCCGAGGCGGGGAATTGAACCCTGGTCCAGGACCGATCTCAGATTCCGGGTCTGCCGCCTCTAACCCCTGAGCCACACTTCTCCACCATTCAAGCCTGTGGTTGCTGTCTGCAAGGTGGAAATCCAGAACACCTCCCTTTTCCCTCTCAGGGCATCAACATTACCATCCTTGGGGCAGATCACTTGTTCAAGAATAAGCCATTTGAGGTCCTCAATGGTATGTTTAAAATCATTACAATGAGCAACCAGAGGCGCTCCCATCCGATGAATACGGATGGATGACTTATGCTCGCTGAACCGCCTTCTGAATTGCATACCAGTTTCACTGACATAACCCTTCCGGCAAGGGCAAAGCAGGGGGTAGACAACATTAGTAGTACAGCAGTTTGTCATTTCCCTGGAGATAAACTTTTTCTTGCCCCACACAAGTTCAGTAGTGGTGATAACGGCGTCACATGCGTGGCAATTGCCACATCTGTGATTATAGAACTAAGGACCCTGTTGTAATGAAAGTGATTGGTCGTTATATAAGACCCAACTCTCGTCTTTGGTAAAGGGTACATTGCTGGCTTCTTGCTGGATCAAGGAATGGTGAGCCATTCTATGATCAGCCATTTGAGGTCATTCTCTATCTGCGTTAATTCCAAAAAGTGGCCTATTAGTTTACCTGAGCATTTCTGAAGCTTTTGTTACTTGTGTGCTTTTAATAAGTGTTTTAGCTATTCTAATTGTCATCTTAATGTAAATGAGCATCAGCTCACATAAATCGCATTATTAGTGTTGCAGTCCATATGTTTGTATAACTCCCCAGGTGAACCTAATTCTAAATCGGTTTATTTATCAGCACTGATAAAATTGCAGATATTTGAGTTCCTGTAGAAGGAATGGCATTTGTTAATTTGGAATTCCTGTAGATAAATAATACATACCAGTCATAGCTGCAATACTTGTGGCACCTAGGTAATAATTGTAGTAATAGGTGTCCTCAGAACCACATGATTTATCACTAAGATTTAAAAATATTTTGGAATTTCAACATTTCTCTCCACACATCAACTTATGAGATGTGGAAATAAAAGCATTTCTGCCTTGAATACACACTTTTCAATATTTGTATACATATATTAATTTAATTAATTAATGAATCAATCAATCAATCAATCAATCAATCTCTTTTCCCAACTAATTATAAGCCTAAAAAGCCTACCCGATAATACACAAAGGTTATATAGTAGAATCATGTTAGACAGACTACAGGACTGGATGAAGGCTAATGATATCCTTAACCCCATACAGCCGGGCTTTTGTGACTGCACCTCCACCATTGATCAGGTGTTTAGGCTCCAGTTAATATACTGGAAACTGTAACCCTTAAGGGTGGAAAACTGTACATGGTGTTTGTAGACCTTCGATCTGCTTTTGACCTGGTCCACAGGCCCACGTTGCTACCAAACATAAGGGTCCCCAACTACCTGTCGGAATCATTGTAAGGCTACACAGGCTTAATTTTGCCCAGGTCTGATGTGGTCGGTTGACTGAGCAATTTCTTGTTAACAGAGGGGTTAGACAGGGTTGTGTCTTTGCCCCAACCCTTTTTACACTGTATGTCAATGATTTGGTAGTACATCTAAATCAATGCGATAGCGAATTCCCAAGGTTAGCTAACATGAAGGTTCCTGCCTTAATGTTCGCAGATGACAAGATCCTCTTGTCTAAATCTCCAATGGGGATAGAGAAAATTTTAGAATAATTCAGCTGTTTCTACATATTGAGGGGTTTGGAAATGAATGTGGCAAAAAACAAATATATGGTTTTAATCCTTGCCACAGAACTAGATCTAACCCTACTCTGAAGGGACCACCCTACACCAGTGCATACCTTCGATTACCTCAGGATCACTCTCAATGAGCAATTAGAGTGGACCAGACACATCTCAAGGTAGAGACTCAAACTGAAACATAATATAGGGGGTTGTCAAAATCCTGTTGGAGTTTCTATTTTTGACCAATCTCTCTGGTGATTCAAATTCACAACCACCAAGCCCTGGGTGCTGCACCCTATGAGTACAGCAGTCCTGGGACTGCCGTACTTGTGGTGGCAGTCTGACCACTACCACCCGTCCGCCATATTATGAGTATGGGGGTGCGACCATCACAAGACCGTTGCCTCTGCTGAGATCAAGGATCCCACCGTGATGGCAGCCTTCAATGGGTCTGCGTGTGCTGGGGGTGCCGATGCAGAGACCGCCAAACATATTACGACCTTCTTTTTCACCGCCCATTTCATGGTGGGGAGCCTGTCATGAAAAAGATTGTAGAAATGCAGGTAAGAGGGGCTCTAACAGAGCCCGCAGTCAAATCTGGCCAGGGGAGTCCTGCACGAGGCTGCACCTTTGTTCCTGCACGATGTGGCATGCAACCCATCTTGGATGCCACACCATGCAGGAATGTGCTGCAGGCGCTCTCATGGCGGTGGTATACTTCTTAGACTCTCCTATGACCCTAACATACTGCTGCCATGAGACCACTGTAGCACCGCTTACCCACCCTAGATTAAAGTAATCTTGCAGGCAGGTGCACCACATGCTTGGTGGTCTTGCTGGTACTGCAGTGGTCCCAGCCGAAGTCCACCAAACTTGCAATAAGGCCCTTAGACTCCCAGGGTCTGGAGATCTCCCCTGGTTAAAGTATGTAAGAAAGATCCTGAGAAAGATGGGGAACGAAAGTTTGTGGGAGGACCCAAGTGATGCTTCTACTCTTACTTCTAAAGAGGTCCTCAAGAGAAACTTTAAATGGTATAAACTGAGTTCTCTTTTTGACTAGGTCCTCTCTGGGCTCTTTGACAGATACTTTCCTGCAGATGAAGGATGAATGCAAAGTAGAGAAGTACCTAGATGAGAGAGAACCTGCACAGACTAGAAAGCTATTTATCTATTCAGACTTGGGGCCTTGCCTCTGCACTCATTTACTGTTAATTGGGCCTGCTCTTTAAGAACAACAGAGTGGACTTGTCCATCCTGTGGAACTGCAAATGAATCAGGGGAGCATGCCCTTTTCTTTCGCCCAGCATACAAGAAGGCCAGAGCAAAATGGTTAATTCCAGTATGTCTGAATTGAGGAACTAAGCAGCATATGGAAGTTTATAGAATTTAGCAAAAGGAAACTTATAAACACATGGTATTTGCTGTTTCAAGGTACATATACTTAATGTTGCGAATCAGGAAAAAACATTGTTCACCAACAATCAACTCAGGTGACATTAAGGTTGAGCCAGCATATTGTTAAACTCTTATTTTTTTTTAAACTATTAAGCACCTTATGTAGATGAGGAGATCTGTATTTCACCTACTTTCCTCGTTAAGAAAATGTGTTGCAACTGATTTGCCCTCCTTTTTGCTATTATTGCACTTTATGAAGGCAGGGTGAAAATTACAGTCTGCATAACTTTGCACAGCTTTTTAACTGATTTTGGAGAGAAGACAATATCTCACTCTCACCTGGTCAGGGGATTTGGGAAAAGATGTACAACGGTTTTTGCATTTGCGAACGGGTTTGCAAACCCGTTTGCGCATGCAAAAACACCATGGGTTTTGTACAAACCCTATTTTGTCAATCACCATTTTTTTGCGACTCGCAAAATAGGGTTTTGCGACTCACTATTAGGATGGGGCATTCCCTTCCTAATAGCGTGCGCAACCCTATGTACAGATGTTTTGTGTCCGCAATTGTGGGCGCAAAACACTTACAAATTACCACCCTCTTCAAGAGGGTGGTAATGGGGTCGCAAAAGGGAAGGGGTCCAGGGGACCCCTTCCCCTTTGCAAACGCAGGGGAATATATTTTTTAATGGCGGGCAGTGGTCAGGGACCACTGCCTACCCATGTATGGTGGTCTGCTGAGCCCAGCAGGCCACCATACCTGGGTGGGCCTGCCATTCCCAATGGGGTCGCAAATTGCGAGAGGCTCATTAATATTCATGAGCATCTCTATTTGCGACCCAATTGGGAATCACTAACAGTGTGTTAAACACTGTTGTACATCATAGAGCCTCGCAAATTGCGGGGCAAGGAGCTATTTAGGCCGTCGTACATCTGGCCCTTGGTGCCTTACATAATGAATTGTTTTTATTGTCTTTTTCCCTCTTCACTCGTTCCTTTTATTGCAACAAAACTGATTTTTCTCAATGAATGTATTCAAAAATGTTTTAGTGTGTAATTTTTGCTTTTATCTGTTCTTTTATGGCAGCTTGCCGAAATAAAGATCATTTGATTGATTGATATATTAATTCAGTCCAAAAAAACTTCAAATTTAGTAGTTTGGGCTGTACACAAGAGAGCTACTCAAAGGTAACTGGAGAGCTACCAGTAGCTCACGAGCTACTTGTTGGAGAAGCCTGGTCTAGGGATTATCACTAGGGGCCATATGTATGAAGCCGTTTTTGAATCGCAAAGGCCGAAATTCGCAGAAATTCGGCCTTTGCGATTCGCAAACGGCCTTTTTGCATTATTTCCAATGTATCATACAATCGCAATTTAAGGAATCGCAATAATTTGCGATTCCTTATTTTGCCATAGCATTTAAGGAATCGCAAATTTTGCGATTCCTTAAATGATATGTATGATACATTTTTGAAGTGCGAATTTGTGTTAAGGAATCGCAATTTACCACCAACTTGTAGTTGGTGGTAATTTGCGATTTCTCATAATAATGCCCTATTTGGCATTCGTGAGGGTGGTATGTGATACACATACATGCCCATAGGGCATGTATGTGTGCCACATGCACACACATGTAGATTTGAGGGGTGCAGCAGGGTGTCTTTGAGACACCTCTGCACCCTTGTAATAATTCTCAAATTGCGATTAGCAAATTGCGAATTCGCAATTTGAGAATTATTGCACCATCATTCCTATGGGCCTCCTGGCCCATAGGAATGCATTGGAAATCATTCTTTATTTGCGATTTTGCAAATTGCGAATTCGCAAATAAAGAATGATAAGAAATCGCTAAATAATAGCGATTTTGTCCATACATACCGTTTTGCGATTTCTAAATAGCGATTCGCAAAAAATCGCTATTTAGAAATCGCAAAACGATATCTTGATACATAGTCATGGTCTTGAAGACTCTTTCCACTTTTAAATGCAAAGAGTGATTTTTAATAAGATCAGGGCCTGGTATTGAGGATGGCCAGTGTGTGTTGATTATTTTAGTCAGTGTGTTAGAATGATTGTTATATATAGTACTAATGGAAATATTTTGGTGGCTTACTGGTGCTGATTTCCAGAAGGGTCTCATGTTATTATTGCAAGACTGCTCTCTTGCCTTCCACTTGTGCCAAAAGTAACAGTATCCAACTACCACCAATGCGGAGGGTGGCTGCTGGAAGGCATGGCTGTTTTGGTGTGGGTGGATTAATCAAACTGCAGTCACCAGTTATACTGTGCTGTTTAATAGAAAAGGATTCGCATAGTACTGTGGTGAGTTGAAGGTGGGGGTCCAATGAAACCAAATAAGCCTTTCCCTCTTGTTAGTACATATGTATTCCATTCCGAGCATTACATGGTTAGGGCTGGATAAAATTTCAATTTAGCAGGAAGCATCAGATTATTTTCTATAATTCTGCATTACTCTTTGACACAGAAATGCCAGTAATAACATGATTATGCCCTGTTCGTCAAATTAAGTGTAATTTGTTTTTGGGGGGGGGGGCTTACTGCAAGAGCACATTTAGCAAGGATGACTCTATCCTTCCCTGTGACTGGTCAGACCATCACTATATCAACTTCTGTATCCAATGTTGGTTACCCAATAGATCACAACCACTAAAATTAAAGCACTTGAGAAGATCGCTTTTCAACACCAGCGCTAATGAGCTCATAGCGCACTGCAATGACTCCCTACCACCGACTGCAAACATG
The DNA here is from genome assembly GCF_964263255.1 of Lissotriton vulgaris. Lineage (NCBI taxonomy): Eukaryota > Metazoa > Chordata > Amphibia > Caudata > Salamandridae > Lissotriton > Lissotriton vulgaris. Next base: position 720,926,508 of record NC_141696.1, read on the forward strand.
ACCGACGTGCACGACCTCACTATGCACAAGGCACTAAATGCTGCGGCTCCCCTACAACTAAAAAGAATACCCACCAAGATTTCCAAACCTTGGTTCAACGTGAACCTAAACGAGGTCAGACGTAGCCTCAGACTAGCTGAATGCTCTTGGAGATCCACTCCCTCCACCGATCTCCTAAAAATCGTTAGACTCAAAAGAAGTAGATACAACAAACTCATTAGATCCAAAAAACTTTCCTTCGTCAAAGACCAACTTGACAAAGCAAGAAATCGCCTGAAACGACTATTTGAGCTGATTAAAACACAATCCAACAACGCACCCACCCTTTCTCAACAAATTGCGAAGCGGTGGCGGACTTCTTCCTTGAAAAGTCCAACAAGATCGAATCTGACCTAAGGTTGGCTGCACTCTTACTCTCCCCCCATCCGGCCTCCTCCCTCTCCACGCCATCGCCTAGCCAATCTGTTATCTCTCCCAAAAACAATGCCTCTTTGAGCCTATTCACACCACCGATGACATTACCATCCTCAACATTCTCTCGACCATTAAACCCTCAAACCACTTCAATGACCCCCTCCCCCCAACTTCAATAAAGAAATGATAGGCTCATTAGCACCGCTCTGGTCCAAGATCATCAACGCCTCTCTCTGGCAAGGCGAGATCCCGGACTGCTTAAAGGAGGGCCTAGTGCTCCTCATCTTAAAAAACCCTTGTCTGACCCTGAAGACTTGAACAATGACAGACCGATCACAAACATTCCTACCCTGGCTAAAATACTGGAGAAATGTGTTCATGAGCAAATGAGTAGACACATTGAACAATTCCAGCTCCTCGACCAATTCCAATCGGGTTCCCGCTCCGGCCACAGCACCGAAACAGCCATCACTCATATAGTCGATGACGCTCTCACTTTACTGGACCAGAATCAAGCCTGCCTACTAATTCTTCTCGATCTCTCATCTGTATTTGACACTGTCAAGCATGACAATCTTCTCCACCTCCTTGAATGCAGAATGGGGCTATCTGGCACAGTCCTGAAATGGTTTGCCTCTTTCCTCAACAATAGAACTCAAAGAATCAAATCCAATCAGTCTCTATTCAACCCCAGTCCCTGCATGCTGGGTGTTCCCCAAGGGTCCTCACTCTCCCCCACGCTCTTTACCTCTTCCTGGAACCACTGACAGTAATTCTTAAAGCCTCCAATATCCAATTTCACATGTACGCCGATGACACCCAACTATACATGAAAATATCCTCAACCGAAGAAATCTTTGCTCTCAACGGAACCCTGCTCAAAACCCTAAACTGGCTTACCTCCAACCACCTCAAACTAAACACCCTCAAGACTGAATTCCTCCTCATTGCACCGGCTAGGCAAACCCCCACTGTTGTGAAATATATCTCCAAACTCACCGCGCTGAACTGCACACCTCACCATATTGACTCTACAAAATCTCTTGGAATTCTGCTTGATAAAAACCTAAACATGAAAGAGCACATCAGAGCATCTACCAAAGGAGCAAATTTCCAGCTGTGCATCCTAAGAAAACTCACACCATACATGCCCCGTGAGGACTTCAAATCGGCAGCGCAATCACTGGTCATCTCCAGACTAGAATATGGCAGTGCTACTTTATGCGGACTGCCGAAACTCAGTTTAGCTCCTATCAGAGCTTCGCTAAATGCGGCTATGAGACTCATCACGGGTTCTAAGAAAACCAACCACATCTCGCTGGACCTGAAATCATTCAACTGGCTTCCCTTTGAGGCAAGGATCCAATTAAAGATTGCTTGTATGACCCAGAGAGCTCTTCACGTCAATACCCCACTCTACCTGGCAAATAAGCTGTAACTTTCTGGGGGCTCCCGGCCCACAAGGAGCACCGGCACCTTACTGCTCAAGCCAAAGAAATTCAATAAGCTTAAAACTTACAACCGTACATTCTCAGGCATTGCCCCGAAAATCTGGAACGCCCTCCCAGTGGAGACCAGGCTTATTCCATCCACCTTTGCGTTCAAAAGGGAAGTGAAAGCACTACTAATGATCAATGCGCTGATCTAGAAACTTTGCTCCTCTTACCTCGGGACTTTTTGGATATCCTACCTATTACATGTCATCTGTCTCAACCTAGTGTTTGCCTGCCATAATGTCCCTTTTGTTCTTGATCTTTATGGAACTATGGGGCATATTATCAAGGGGGTTTATCTCCGTTTTTTTGGCTTTAAAAGCCAAGAAAGCGGAGATAAAATTATCTCCCTATTACCAAGCTGTCGCTAACACCAGTTAGCGACAGCTAGTAGGAGATAGCGACCATCTTGGGCCCCACTTTGCATGTCAGTGATATTTATCACTAATGAGATGCAAAGTGGGCGTGCCAAGATGTTAGAGACTGAAAACAGTCGCTAACATCGCTATCTCCTATTACCAACTTTTGGAGATATTCGCGCTAAGCGGGAATATCTCCAAAAGCTAACACCTGCCCTGAGCAGTTCTTAGCCATGTTATCCAATGGGAGGTGGATAACATGGCTAAGAGCATTTGCTCGATAATGCATGAATATCGCTGACTTTTCAGCGATATTCATGCATTTCGGCCGTTTTTTATCGCATTTGCGATAAACCTTGTTAATAGCAAGGTTTATCTGCGATAAAAATCGCCGATGTGCGCCGATAATTTTTGTCTCTAAACAAGTTAGAGACAAAAATTATCGCTAGTTGTTGGTAATATGCCCCTATGTTATTATTTCTTCGCCACCCTTATGTAAAGCGCTCTGATACCCACTTGGGTCATGTTCGCGCTATCAAAACGTACAAATCAATAAATACATTTTCTGATTGCAAAATGCATCCTTGCAACCATTTTGGACTCAAGAGTGCATTTTGCACTAAGAAACTAGTTTTATATGCCGCGAGTACTTTGTAGAAAAATCCTACCCTAAGTGCACGCTACCCAGAATTATGTCGGTTACACCCACCCCTATACATGGTACGCTAGATGGACCAATTAATGGTGCAAGTAGGAGATTGCTGTGAACATTATTTTCTCGTCCCTTCTGTGGTCATTGCAGAAGTCAGAAAATGATTAGCGAGTAAAAGAGACGCATTTGCTTATCTTCTCCACTGCTGCCACTGCAAGCTTTACAGGCAGGAGTGACACTCATAGTACCAGGTGCGATCATTGCCACCGCATGGGGCGCTGACTTGGGGTGAGGGGCACCATGTTTATTGTTTTAAAAGCCCCAGATGACACATTCCTTGTCCCAGCAATTTTAAAGCATCAATAAAAAAATTCACCATTGACTTTCTATGAAGAACAAACAAGTTACAATTTTAAAGATTAAGGGAACTTCCAGGTAAACTACAATGGAACCCTTTTAGACTAGGACACTTCGAGAGTCAAGACCCACAGGAGCACCGGAGTACTGGTGTTACCTCACCAGGGAAGTCGGTTGCATAGGTGTCTTTTGGTGTTGGGTTTCGTCGTCGATTCCAATGGAGAGCTGCGAAGAAATACTGCAGGCGACCAGAGGAAAAGTGTCCAGGTGGATCCAAGGGTGGATCTGAGATGTGAAGAACCTGAAAGCAGAGGGGACAGAGTCTGGGTCACTAGCCAGGGACCAGGATGGCGAGAAGAAGATGCCAGCCTATGTCAGGTGATTTCAGGTGACAGAGGTGAAGCTTGACTCTTCAGCCATGAGGTCCAGAAGGAGTTGACAATGACCAGGAGCTAAATTCGAGCTGTCCCACAAAGGATCTAGCTGACTGCTGTATCGGAATACGGATTGGACCCAACAGGCCTTGGCAACAGCAAGATGACAATATTGACTTTGGTGCAGACCAACAAGGTCGGAGGGACTCCTCCTTTGGAGAGGAGTGGAAGCACATCTGGAGCAACCAGGAAATCTCACTAAATCAAAGATGGCCCTTCATGGGGGCTCGCTAGCCAACAGACTCTGAACCTCAAAGGGGCCTCAAGCGAAAATGCACAAAGCAGGCCCACGGGACACTCGTGGAGTGTAGGCCTCTGAGCTTTGGTGCAAAAGGTGCTCGGGCAGGGGCTTCAAATACCCTAATACACAACTTCAAGATACCTCGGGAAGTAGGTGCAGTTGCAAAGATGCAGGATGTCCAGGAGTTTCCGGTCCCACGTCTCTCGTGTCCGCTACAGGTCTCAGCTTTGCTGGGCGCGCAGGTCAGCATCAGAGATGTCTGAAAGTCTGTGTCCCGTGTTGCAGATTCTTCGGGATACGGTGGGAGCCTCAAAAATGCAGACTGGCAAAGATGCAGTTGGTGCCTGTTTGAACAGGGTGGTCACTCCTTGACCACAAGGGAGATTTCTCTCATCTTCCAGTCGAAATGGAATGTCGAAGGTCCAAGATATATGTTGCAGAGTTTCGTCCAGGGTAATCTAAAGTCCTGGGGACTGGGGTTCTATACTTATAGTAAGTTTAGTGGTTGGACTAACTCTAAGGTCCCTCCTATTGGTGGACCTGGGGAAGGGGTGGTTACACCCCTTCCCCTTTGTCTAATTTCACGCCAGAGCTGGGGCTGAGCACCCCAGCAACCGGTTTGAACTGGGAAATTCATGGAGCACCTTGTGTGCCCCAGGCAGTGTCTGAAAATCATTCACTGAATGCAACCCACCCTGTCTGGGGAGGTGCCAGCATCTCCCTGGACAGGAAACCTAGTGTCAGGCCTCCCCTGCCGGAGTTCTGTCCAGCAGCAGGAGGGCAGACTCATGTCTGTGGCAGCAGCATCCATTTTGTGATGCTGGGGCTCTGTTTAACTTTAACCAGGTTTACCAGTAACTACATGTCTTCTACCTCTGAAAGGGTGGAATGCTACCCCCGCCGCCAGAACTGGCAGCAGGGGGGGGATAGTATTTCAAAGTGTTTGACACCTTACACGACATGTTTTGATAATGCCAAACCAAAGTTAGCATTAACCGCGAGGATTATAATGCACTTAAGAGTATATGGTATGGCTATATCATAGAACAGCTATAAGGAGATGGTTCTGAAAGCGGCAGAGGAGCTCAGCTCATGCTAGGGCACCCTCTCACACAAAACCAAGCACTCTGCCTCCAGGATTGTCAAGGCCTGCCATAGGAGTGAATTATAGGTTACTATGTGTCTATATATAAGGAATATGTTGGTATACTATATCTAAGTAAGGGGTGCTTACACCACCTTACCCAGGCTGTAAGTACAGACCTATGGTGTCAGTTTGGAAGGCTAACCAGGGGTGGCACAATACATGCTGCAGACCCTGGTAGACCTCTGGTGTCCCTATGCCCTGGGTACCTAAGGTACCATATACAGGGGCTCACAAGGGTGCATCAATAACCAATCTGGTATGAACCTAAAGTACATGGTATCAATTTAGAGAGAGAGAACAGCTAGGCTGTGGGCCTGATTAGCAGAGCCACAGCCATACTAAAGTTGAAAAACCAGTGAAGCACAGCAAAAAGTGGGGACCCTACTCTCCTACAGTTCTTTTTTACCAAAGGACAGCTAGGCTTCTTGCACCATATATTTTGGGAAGAGCGATTTCTGACCCATGATTAATGTGTGAAATGGATATCCATTTTGATTCAGCCAAAAAGGAAGTAGCTCCTTCGCTGGTGCACAGTTGATGTAAATAGCTGAGTAGTAGGAGTGTGGAGACAGCTAACGTGGCCTTGGTAACTTGAGATAAGGTGTAAAGGTGAAAATATAGAAGGAAGTTAAAAATGCAAAAGAAAAACCCTGGAGAAGAATACCTGCCGCTGTTCAAAGTGGCAGGAGAATGACATCGGACAGAGAGGTTACGTGAGGCATGCACTAGGTGTAATATAGCTGGTAGATGCTTCTACACTAGTCACAGCTCGAAGGGGATCAGACAGTGCAGCAAGTGGGCCATGGACTGCCATGTGATGGGAAAGCTAAAATATAGACATTGAACCAGTGCCCTGCCTAACCCTGGCCCGGGCCATCTATGTCTGTCAATTACTGGCTGAGGAGAAAAATCCAAACCTTACTGCCTGTCACATGCTAGTACTGCAACGCAATGTTATCAGAAGTCCCTTGTGTGACATAGGGACTAACGGACAGATTGCTACTGGTGTTTACCATTGGTATTCCAGGGCCTAAAGCATAATTTCATTTCAACTGAATAACTGCCTTTAAACTTACTTTGGCAATGTTTTTATTGATTTTGACTCTAGATTAGGATGCCATGTGAATGTTGAATAAAATATACTGCAGATTTTGAACATGCTTTGCAAAGTGAGACCTGATATATATATTTGTCAACCATATGACACTATTTAAAATAAATTAATTACATAGGCCACGCCTCGTGTAAAAGGCTTCCCAAGCCACACTCCTTCTTCGGGACTATTTCATCTCTTTTAAAGCAATGAAGGCAGAAGAGCGTGGTTCTTAAATCGTCTCATGTAGGTTGTGAATTTCTCATCCACTGTTTATTCATTATTTGAATTCTGATACTTGCAAAATACAAAGCAAAATCTGGAACTGTCATTGGGAGATTATAAGTTTAAAGCACGTTCCTGCTGTTTTTAAGTGGAGCTTGAAGCCCTCATCCATGACAGAGGACTGGCGGGTCGTACATTATTCCAGGACAGTGTGGCCAGAGCACAAAGCAGAACCAAGAAATGCAGCAGTCACCATGGGTGAGTACACGGGCGACCTGCCCCTATCAATGCTGCAGGAGACGTCAAACTGACACAGATGAAAGGCAGACGCCCGCAGCTGCCTTTGGTGTGCGGCTCGAGGGAGCCGAGTTTCAGAAGCCAAGGAGTCTGCCAGGATCGACTGGTGTATGGTAGAGGTGTAGCTATTAGCAGTGCTGCCTGTGCAGTGGGTCTTGGGCCTAGAGTTAGGAAGAAAGCCAGTTGGTCCAGCACCAGGGCCGGACTGGCCGTAGCGGGCTCCGGGCAATCCCCTGGTATGCCACCGGGTGGGGGGACCGGTTTGCAGCCCCTGGGGGCCGAATTTGTCCCAGGGCCGTTATTGCAGCATAGCTGCAAAATCGGCCCTGTAACAAAATCGGCCGAAAACCGGCCCTGGTAAAGAGCCCGGCGGCACAGCCCCCCCCCTCCCCGGGCCGGGGGGAGAGGGTGGGTGTGGCCAGGGCTTTAAGTGGGCTGGGTCTCAAGGGGTCTGAGCACCTGCAGTTTTTTACAGGGGGCCTCGAAACAGGTCTCTATCGGGCTCTGTTTTGAGGCCTGGCACAGTGACAACAGTTTGCAGTCCAGAAAAAAGTGCCAGGGCGCAAAACAGCCCGATAGAGACCCGTTTCCAGACAGCAGGCACATGGATGTGTGCTGCCTTCACTTCTCACTAGCGGAGAAGTTACGGCATGACGTGATGCCAGGTGAGCGTTGTGGGGGAAGGGAAATCCTTTAAAGAGTCATTTTCTTTCTGGATTTTCCTTCTCTTTCTGAAACGCAAGAGGAGCAACATTGTGGTAGGGTCACCAGGGCTTTAATTGGAAGTTTTTTCAATATTATATGTAACAAGCCATAGCTGCAGCTTGTTTATCTTATGCAACTAACACCTATTGTCCACGCCAATAGTCCTGACTTGCTGTAGGTATGATGTTACTTGTATCACATATCTGGATGCAGTGACAGAAACAGGAAAATACAAGTTGGGCGGCACACTATGCTAAACACAGATTTTTAGCGTAAGTGTTTTAAAGCCACGCCCCTAATTACACTGGCCATGCCCCTTTGAGAGACCCCCCAGTTTTTTTATCCCACATAAAGCCCTGGGGGTGGCAGAGCACTTTGCCAGGGCCGGTTTTGGTTCCCAGTCCGGCCCTGTCCAGCACCAGCTGGTTATTTCAGAGGCTGAATATTTACTGTAACAAGCATTTGCAATGCAATAAGTCTCGCATTTATGAGAGTTTGAGCTATTGCCATTGTAAATGACAATGCCTTTTATGTATTTGTTGCTTTTATAACAGATATGTAAAAAGAATTGTCGTTTACAATGCCAAAAGCTAAACTGTCGTAAAAGCGAGACCTATTGCATTGCAAATGCGTTTGGTGCCAGTGTTATAAAGATTATAAAAAAAGCATTACGAGAGAGCTAATCTTGCCTGCACAGCAGGCAGGACAAAGCTATTTCAGAAAATAGTGCGCAGAGGCTGTAAATAAAGCCTATTCACTAACAACAAACATAACGGGGGTGTCCTCATGGGAGGTAACACAATGAGACAAAGCGGTGCTAAGGAGAGACTGCTAAGCCTATTGACCAATGAAAAGCCACAGTTTACAGTCGATAATGACACAAGCCAAAAAAAAATATGGGCGGAGAGAGGGCTGAGCTTCAAGTTCATACTTGAATACAGCATGCCCTCGCAGTGCAGCACATGTCCTGCCCAGGCTCGACCTAAAAACCTATCATGTCTGGGGCTTTTCAGTGTGCGAGCAGTTTTTTGGAAGTTTATGACCCGTTTTTATGCTCTCGTTGACTGGTTCTTGCTGTTGATTTCCCTGCTATTAAACCACAAATGCGCCTGCATCAAGCAGAAATGCATGGTCTTCCATACCTTGCAAAACACCTTTACAGCGTTTATTTACAAAGCCTTTTTTTTTTTTTAGTTTGGGGCCTAGGCTCATTTTCTGTCCCAGTCCGACATAGGGAATATGGGATGATTAAGTGACGGTAACTTGGGAGTGTCACTGGTCCCCTTCTAGCATGGGAACCATTCTGCGCAGGCAGTCCAAGCCTCTTCTACCATTTAAGTAACTGTCTCAGAAGCCTTCTTCTGGGATGGGGCCAGCATTACCTATGAACCCTAAAATGACTGCACTCAAGAAAACAGTAGCCCTAGTATCTGTGGAGTCTTACACCATTCCTGATCAAAGAGACAGCTGGCGAAACGTACTTCACTACTGTTGCTTTCTTCCTGTAAGGTTCCTCATAACACTTATGCAGCCACAATCTTCAGAAAAAGCAGAACTCCAACACAGCTAACTTGGAGTTGCAAGCGACTATGCTGCTTCAATGTAGAAAGCTGGTGCAGAGAGTTGGCATGGCCCATAACGCAGGCTGTGGAACTGATTGGACTGGATTTGGTGTCTAAAAAAAAGGACTGACGTTTACCTCAAGTTTGCTGATGGGCTAGGTGGGTTGAGTCCATCAATCCTGGAAAGGACCGCCCTAGCTGCTAGCTTACTCAGGAATCCCAAGTTTTCTATAGTGGTGTAAATGAGTGAAAACAGCTAAATTGTGCTTCCCATAAGGATTGCTGAAAGTATTTTTCTGTAGAAATGTTTCCTTTTCCCACACCTTTTATAGATTTTACCTCACATCTTTCATCTTGTTTGTTTACAGTAGCTTAGGACCACATGTATGAAGCAAATTCTCATTCGCAAAGGCCAAAAATCGCAGAATTTCGGCCTTTGCGAATGCGAATTAGCGAAATGATATGTATGAAGTAAAATCTGATGCAAAGTAAGGAATTGCAAAATTTGCGATTCCTTATTTTGCAATTGCATTTAAGGAATCGCAAATTTTGCGATTCCTTAAATGCAATGTATGAAGCCAAAAAAATGTGCAAAATGTCCTTAAGGAATCGCAAATTACCACTAACTTCTAGTTGGTAGTAAGTTGCGATTTCCTTGAAAAATGCAAATTTCTGCATTTTTCAAAGTGCCATGTGACGCACATACATGCCCTTAGGGCATGTATGTGCGCCACATGTGCACCAATGCATATTTCAGGGGTGCAACAGGGTGTCCTTTGGACACCCCTGCACCCTTGAAATTATTTTCAAATTGCGATTTTCAAATTGCGAATCGCAAAATTGAGAATACCTTCCCATTCATTCCTATAGGCCTCCTGGCCCATAGAAATGAATGGGAAAGTGTTCCTTAATTGCGATTCGCAATTTGCTAATCGCAATTAAGGAATACTAAGAATTCGCTAAAAAAAATCAAATTTGTACATACATACCAATTTGCGATTCTGAAATAGCGATTTCTTAAAAAACGCTATTTCAGAATCGCAAATCGGTACCTTCATACAAATGGCCCTTAATCTCTGTAGACTACACTCTCCAAACTCAACTACCTTAAACAGTCCACACTTAAACTACAAGTTTTGTGAAACAGCGTATTTCTTTAATTCAAGATTCCTAAAAATAGACTTCAAGATATAGTATCATGCTTGGTATCTTTATGACTACTAGAGAATTCTTCCAAGAGGCATGCTTTTCTCATGTTCAACTTCCTAGGAATATGCAAAATAACCAACATGTCTTACTCTTCTGGTGTGAGAAGCATATTCCCAAATTAAGATCATTACAATACATTCACAGCAATGTTGGCCACCAGGAAGACCTGGAAAGGCCCATGTCAGCGAGGCTTCAGACATGACTTCCTGACTTGTTTCTTCACCAGAAGTCAGTCCCTGGACTAGAGTTGTGGTATTACTGTTGGCTTAGAAGCAGAATTGCTGCTTCAACCTGATGAGAGACAGAATGTACCGTGTTAGTTAATCCGTTGCAATGGGTGAGAACCATATCATCTATAATACTCACAAGCACAGCTGAAGGCGCAGCACTGAAATATCATGGCTCCACTGATGAGAATCTCAGGCACTTACATTCCTGTCCTCCAGTGAGGTTTACTTTGGAGACTCAGTACCAAGGGGAGGACATTGGCCATTTAAGGGATGTGAATGTACACACTTTGGCAAATTGGAGCTTCAGCGTCTGATTGATCTGTTTAACAATACCTGAAGCTTCAGGCCTGTAGCTACAATTAAGTCTCTTATCCACTTCAGGGCTAGTGGATCAGAGACTAATTATTAAAATAAGTTCCTTAATCTGACTCTAAGAAACAGGAAAGCCAAAGCAAGGGACTTACGCCCTCAATAACAGTTTGGCCACAGTGAGACTGCCATTTCTCCTGGTAGGTAAGCCATCATCCAATTTGAAAAGAAACACACTACAGTTAGATGTAAGAGAGTCCATTACATATGTGCATCTCCACAAATTCAAGTTACATACAAGTGAAAGGATCACCTGATCTTCTAATATGACCCATGGTCACTATAATAAGTCTAACCACATTTAACTGTTAGCAGGTGACACTTCTGTGTTGGCAGGTGACACATTCTCAGCAATAACATGGAAACAGGAATTAAACCAATGTGACATAAACAAAGGCACCATTACATCTCTCCCTGTATGGGATGGGCCATGAAACTTTCTAGCCATAGAAGACAGTATTGCATCTGGCAGAACAGGCCTCCCATCTGTTGACAACCAGATATCATTCTGATTCTTTGTATACACCGCTCTGACCCACAACTGCTGTTCACTTTCTGGAATTTCCTCCTACAATCCCTTGATCTCTTCCCATGTATCAGCAAAAGTCAAAAAGAGCTTTTCAGCAGCATCAGTTTCAGACTCATTTGTACAGTCTCCATTGAATGTACAAGACCCAAGAGCACAGTACCTGGCTTGTTCATCCGCATAGCGGTTGCCAGTAGTTATCAAAACATCACATCTGCTCTTGTGTGCTGTACACTACACTACCAATATTTCAGTGGGCAATCACAGAACTTCACATAGATCCATAACATAATTCTCATTTCTGATAGTGGCCAGACAAAATCATGAACCCCTTCTGGGAACACAATTGCGCCAAATCATGGATCACGCCAAACCCAGATTGACTATCAGCATAAATGGTAACTCTTAAATGGGCAAAGACACAACAGGCTCTATGAAGAGCGATCAGTTAGGCCAGCTGTGCAAAGGTTACCTTATGCAAACAGGACACTTCCAGTACACCTTCTAAGGTGCAAATGGCATAGGCTGCTTTCAAAATCCCTCGTTCACATCTTAAACAAGAACTGTCCACAAATAACATATAATAAGGCTCTTTCAGAGGCATTTCTTAAATGTTGTATCTTGGCTCGGTACACAATTCTGTAATGTCCAGGCAATCAAGGGCAACCCTGTCATCATTTTTTACCAGTAACAGGCAAAGGCTACAGTGTGGCAGGGTTGAGAAAGGAGGACCTCAGCAGTGATGTTCTCTGCAGTGAGGATAACCTGCTCTAAATGGGTTAGCCTACTGTTTGTCATGTGTTTGTCATGTGGTGTGGACGAGTGTTGGTAAGCAACATGTCAATAGAAAGTGAAACTTTAACTGTAAGAGAGTATTCCATTATTAACCCCTCACAAATCAAATACTGCTTTATTCGATTTTTGTATCTTAAAAACCATAAAAGCACAGTACAGAATAACAAACACATTTATATTACACTCCATAATACATGTTATACCAAATACAGTAGATTTATAAAAAAAACAGCTCATATTAATTATAAAAGAAATCTTTGACAAAGACAATGGATGGTAAAAACAAATTAATACATAGTGTTCCTATGTCTGATAATAGCTTTTAAAAAAGACGACGTGACCATGGTTATCAGTTCATTTTCTAAGATTTGAAGCCTCAAGAATGCTATTCTGCATTGTCTAAGTCCCCACTTCTTTAGAATAGGAATTAAAAACCTTCTCCTTGGTAAATCATAGAATTTACAGAAAAACATGCAGTGGATTGGATGGAAGTATCAACACACGTGCATGGTGACAGATTTAGCTTCTGGGAAGGTGACCATTCTGAAAAAGGACCCACAGTGAAACCGTGTTAAAAGCATACGGGAAAAGCAACTCTGAACCTGTAACAGATAGGGTTGTCTACCCTGACATTGCAACATCAAGTGATTCTCCATAACTGATTTATTTTCTTTTTCAGAAAGCCAACGCGTGTTCTCTAAATGATTTAAACAAGTAACTTTCAGGTTTTTTCTTGATATCCTTTCCAGGCAACTTGGTGAATCAAAGTATTCAGGATGGCCAATATCATACAATATAGTTAATCGATGGTATACTGGCTACCCCGTCTAGTTTGAGACAGTCCACAATTACGTCTCTATTAAAACTAGTCTCAGCAGAAGACCACACCTTATGACACAATAAAAGAGGATTTGCTTTGATGATATCAGATATGTAAGACAGGCCAAGTTCCTTATGGCATACAAACGTAGCAGTAGAACCAAGGACAGTTAAAAGATAACGCAAAAATGCGTTTTCACAGCGTTGAATTTGTTGGACATCCGCTATTCCCCAGATCCCTGCCCCATATGTCACAGTAGATACGCATTTGGATTTATACATGTCCAATAGCTCCGGAACTGGTCTACCACCCAATTGTTTTGAGAAATTACGCACTGCACCTATGGCTCTGGAATAAGAAAATGTTCTCGCATTCACAGCCGCTGTCCTTGAACCCGACTTATCCAAATAGAAGAATCTGTCTGTATTGTCTATTTTTTCTTTTCAATTAAAATGTTACATGTTTTACCTTTCTTAACCCCACAGCTCATGGTATAGGTCTTGTTTTTATTTACTTTTAAACCTCTGTCTTTCATGTAGGTAGTGAATTTGGTAACAGCTTTTTGAAGGCCTATCTGTGTCCGCGCCAAAATGACTGCGTCATCCGCAAACAATAAAATGGGGACCGGGGTATTCTTAAGGAATGGGTAATCCTGCCTGTCCTCTGCCAAGTAAAGTCCTTCACTACTTATGTACAGGGAAATCAAAAACGGGGCAAGTATGCATCCTTGTCCTACCCCCTTATTTATACCAAATTTAGTTGAGCATTCCCCCTGTTTCCAATACCGAACCCTCGTCCCCGCTCCCCTGTACAATTCCTTAATGAATAGTAGCAAACTGGTGTCAACATCCATCATTCTTAATATGCTCCATAGTTTGTCATAATTTACAAAGTCGAAAGATGAGCTTAAGTCAATAAACGTTAGGAAAAGCTTTCCCCTTTTTACTGATGTATATTTACCTATAATTAATGCTAGATTTAATCCCTGTTCAGTCGTTCCCATCCCTGCCCTAAACCCGTATTGAAACTTGGAAAGTAGGCCTGTCTCTTCTACCCAGAGTTGTAATTTGTTTAAAATGACCCTCTCAGCGACTTTCATGAGTGCATCCAGCAACGAGATTGGACGATAGCACCTAGGTTCATTTCTATCTCCCTTTTTAATAATAGGGATCACGATTGCATATGACCAAGTGGGGATAAACCTATGGCGGTTACAACTATTCAGAACATTTGTTAGGAGCGGGCCCATAGCTCAATATTAGACTTCTATACATCCACGGGGACGCCATCAGGTCCTGGGGATTTCCCTGCGGCACTCTCGTTAATGGCCGTTAGGACTTCTTCATAGGAGATTACAATATTAATGGGGAAAGATGTAATATGTGCGTTAGCATCTCCCTCTACTGCAGCAGCAATTCCCTTGCTCTGGGTTAAAACTTTATCCTTATAAAGGTCCTTAAAGAAATTGACACATTTGTCTTCCGTGATTACCACATCGATAATATCGGTTTCCCTATATATGAATGAAAAAGGGAGCATTATCAGCCTTCCAGAAACCAGGATTATCCTGTGTTATACATGCCTGATGTAAAGCCTGCCATGCTTCTGTTTTCAGCTGGGTCTTTTGCTTTTTAATTGCTTGTTGGTGATCTATTCTGGCCAGTCTCACCTCTTCTTTACTTCTGATCTCTTTTTTTTAGATCTTTCATTAAATGTGCATGGGCTTTGCTACATTCTCTGTTAAACCAGCCCTGTGCCTTGTTCATGCCCTGTTTCTGCACTCTTGTAAGTAAATTTCGTGTTTCCTCTGTTACTCTAAGGAAGGCTTAGAAGCCTTGTACATCATCGCCTGTCTGCAAGAGACAGGTTTCAAAGTCCCTGTTCATCTTATTTACTACGGTTTCAAGGAATACCGCTGGGCCCACTTTAGTCCAGTTTATAATATATCCATTTATCCTTGCGAGGTTTATTTTACAATTATAAGTTATTTCTTTCACTTTGAAGGATTTTGTGTCCCCTGCAAGAAAGGGGTCTAGCCTAATCGGGTAATGGTCACTCATTGCTATTTTGCATGTTTTACAGATACAGACCTTGCAGGAGTACCTATTTGACATAAGGTCGAAGTCAATTACTGAATTACACCCCCTCCCAATAAAGGTTGGCTCAAAAAGTCCAGGGGGTGTGCATAATTTGTTCGCATAACCGAAATCAAATTGGAAAGTTATTTTATTCCACAAGTCCCCCAAGATTGTGTGGGAGAAATGGGTTAGTGAGTCCTCTTTGTCTTCACATATGCCACAAATGCCCTGGTGGCTATTTGGACATAGAGAACAGTTGAAATCACCGACCCATATGATGCACATATCCCCTGGCAAGTGTTCTTCTATGTGTCTCAAGGTTTGACATAAATCCACTAGGACCTTTGTGATTTGGGTTTTCGGGATATTATTATAAAAGTGTATTAAAACTGTTCCCTTCTCTTCCCCAATACTCACTGACAATATCTGATAAAACTCTGACCCATTCTCAAGCTTCACAATCAAGTCCCCACCATGTTAGACACATAGGTACATAATCCCCCTTTATTGAGTTCCAATCGTGCTAAAACTGGCAGAGGTATGGAAGGTACGGAAGCCATTTATATGTATTTCTTCGATTACCCAAGTTTCTTGTAGGCAGATTATGAAATAATCCTCTATGAACGTTAACCAGGAGGGGTCTCTCACCTTGGATGCAAGCCCTGCAATGTTCCACAATACTATTTTACATGTTTTTACTTGTTACTGAGTTCTTATTTCCTAGCTCCTAACGTGCTCCCTATCTCACTCGGGATTTCTTCTTTATTAAGTCTGTGTTCACTTGTGTGTTGCTTTGCAGTTACATCCTCTAATATGTCACCCTCCATCCGGCTATCTTCAGTGCTCGATATAGTTTGTCTCACTTCCCCCTGTGTAATATGATTTTGATCATGTCCCGGGACACCCAAGGTATTTGCCTCTGTTGCAAACCCTTATTCCCTCCCTATACCACTCCTCCTCCTGTACTGTGCTTTTGGTAAATCTAAGGGGCATATTATCAAGACAGGTGATAAAATTATCGCCGCTTTAGCTGCAGCAAACCTCCGCTAAAACAGCGATAATGGGCTTGATAATATGCTCAATGGTATTCCAATTGAAGCTCAGGTTAAATGTCCTTCACATCTAACATGGGCTTCAACTGGAATTCCATACAATACAATTGGCAATTGTCCCAACAATACAATATGCGTTGTAGAGCATTCGTCCCTGCAGAGCACAAAAGGTGCAAGATGTAAGGGGGGTAGCCCTGCCCGGCCTCTTCGGGTCCCGGTCAGGCCAAATCCACATGCGCAGTCGAACCCAGCTGGGGAAGGCAAGCGCCTCCCTTTTCTAGTGGGGCAGAGAGCAACAATTCCGGGGTTCTTTCCGCATAGGGCTGATGGTAGTAGGAGGCAAAGGTGCTAGCCATTGCTACCGGGGATCGGTGTGCCGACCCGTCCAGGTCCACTTTTTCGGGGATAATACAGTTCGCCTTAGGGTACATGGTTAGTCTATGGAGAATCATGCTATTCTTGTCCCCCCAGCCATATACTCTTCCTACTGAGGATCCCCAGAGGAGCTTGGCGGCATCTAATAAAGCTGCCTGATCTCCACCTGAAGATGAGCTAGTTGTTGCTCTCGGGAAGTGTCATTAGCAGTAGGGGGGAACATTCAATGCGCAATGCCGGTGCTTCCTGCGAGGTGATCTGCTTCAGCTGCGCCTGTCACTGACGCTTGGGTTGGCCCTTAGCAAAGTCCCTGATAGTGGCCTTGCTCTCCTCCCCCAGGGTACCTGGAGAGGACACCGACCCATCATTGGTCAGGAAGTATTGCTTAAGCTCCATCCCCACCACCTTTTGAAATTATTTATCTTGAAGGAACCAAGCATTCATCCTACATGTTGGATGTGCCGATGGGGGGGCCTATGCTAAGAAGAACCGGAGAATGTTTGGAGACACCCCTGGGAAGTATACGGACATCTTGAATCATAATGCAGTTAGTTCAAGGAACAAAAATCACATCTATGCATGCTTGTGTATGGTGTGCAGCAGAGGTGTGAGTGAATTGTTTGACGTGAGGGTGCCAGGTACGCCAGGCTTCAGAGGCCCATAGACTCGGACCAATTCATAAATTGATTCACTAGCGCAAGTCTAGTGGTAGACGGGGGGCCTGTCATGTCAAGGTGTGGAGAGGAAACCGTGTTGAAATCACACCTGATAGGAAATCGATGTGGTGGAGAGGCAAGATGGCGGTTTGTCCGTAGACCGCAATGCAGGCACTTCACTTGAGCTCCGCTCCATGATCAGAAGGATGTCGCCCCCTAGATCTCCCGCACACCCATGAGGCTGAGCCTTGAAATATAACCATTATAGACTCTAAAAATGCTGAGCAGCTGCCAGAAGCCAACCCGTCAAGACTTCAAGCTTGTATCGTCATTATACTCACTGATCGGATGGTCCATTGTTAAAGCACTGCTGAACTCACCGGTCTGCCTTCGGAGAGCACCGGTTGATTCTCTGAACTAAAGCGATCCCATTGACGCGGACGCTGGAAGAAGCACCAATCTCATCGAAGCCATTACCACTCCCGCCCTGATACCTCCTAAAGTTGTTGCAACCTCAGCATCAGCGGTAGCGTGAGCCAGGGTGGCCAGGGCACTCCGCGAGAATGCCAAACGTCAAGCACAGAGTGGAGCACAGAGCGGAGGTGGACTCGGCAACGCACTGACACCCGCAGCATGGGGAAAGAAAGAGATGACCCCATCCGAGGCCGAAGGATGTAATTCACCAAGACACGATGCACTGGCAGCGCGAAGGAAGCTTCTGAAGAAAGATACTGCAGGTTCCACAGCCGCTCCGGGTAACACTGTAATCGACCTGCTCCGAAAAAATCACGGAGCACTTCCGGAGCGAGATAAGAAGCGCCAGGCAGCATCAACGAGTTATTTACCGGAATCTGCCTTGGCTGTCAATGAATCTATGCATCAAAATGGCAATAACGATCTTCAAGGGGTTAGCTCTCAAATCAATGAAGGAAAGCACAAAAAGGACTCAGTTTCCAACGCCGAGCTGCCAGAAACGTCCGCTTCAACTGTAAGTACGGTGGGGCCAACTGTACAGGCTACATGCATACACTCTAGCTCCTCTCCTGATACACTCACTGACATTGGGGTTTTGGCTATTGTTATAGATCAAATCGCGGAGGCAAACGTTTCTAACCTTGCCAACCTATCCTTGAATGGGGGGTCAGCTATGAATGTATCTGCATTACGAGACACTGCATCAATCTCTAGCGGCCCTTTGCTGTGGGGTGGGAGGGGTGGGAGGGGGGTGCAGCTAAAAAAATTGAAAACAGAACCAGTTTCAACATAGGAGTCATTAATTTTCTTAATCCAGCACTAGTCTGAGAAAGTATGTCAACCAAGGTAGAACAAGTATGTCATGAAGAGCAGTATGAGCTTAAGCAGCAGAGGCATTGGGTAACATCTAATATATCTAATACATTCTTATGGGGAGGTTGACTATTCAAACCTGGAACGTTGCAGGTCTTTTATCTAGAGATAAACGCCAACGCCTGAGCGAAATAATAAATCAGAACCCTGTAGACATTATATGTCTTCAAGAGACCCATCTGCCTTGGGATAAGAGGACATTGCTAACATTCCAGGGGTAGCCATACTAGCCAAAGCTTCTCTTGGCCAAGCGACATGAAATTAGCTGATCTACAGGGCAGATGGGTTATTGTTAAGCTTGCTCTTGGTATCACAATTTGTTCAGTCTATGGGTCCAACCAGGACGATCCAGCTATTTTCGAGAAACTCGAACTTGAACTCGCAGCCTGGCAGGGGCCCCTTATTAAATGTGGGTATCTAAACATCTCGCTCGGCCCAATGTTTAATAGACATACACATTTAAAATATAAGGGCCGCAAACCACGTGTTTTTAAGGCCATTAGTAGGCTCGTAGACAGCTTGGGCCTAGTTGATGTGTGGAATGCCAAGACCTACCCAGACCCTGGCTATACTTACTTCTCCTGCCCTCACAGTAAACATGTTCGAATAGACTAAATGTTTGTATCAACTGATCTATCTACGCAAGCCACAATCACCAAACTTCCTAAAATTATCTCCGACCATAATGCACTAACCCTCACAATCAGCATCACAACCACAACAAGACAACACCGGGTCTGGACGTTTGACAGAAAACTTCTGGCCAATAAAGACTATATTAACTACATTACTAGCTGGGCCCAAGAATTTTTTGATACCAACCGATACAGTGCCTCAAGAAGTGTGGTTTGGGATTGTTTTAAAGCTGCGCTTAGAGGAGAAACAATGAGTTATCAAGCAAGGGTTCAGAAACAAAGGAGTAATGAATATAGTCAATGCAAATAGCATAAGGAAATGATGGAAAGTATGCTATGTATCAGTTATTAGTGTTAAATACCGAACTTAACTCAGGCCTAAGTCAAAAAGCTGCAGAGACCTTTAAAGTACACCAGAAGGAAGTGTATGAAAATGGCGAAAGGGTCGGCAAGCAACTTGCGCTGCGTACCCGTCAGAAAAACGTATTTAATGCTATTAGATCTATACAGGCAGGAGGGCAGACATTCACGCAGACCCCTGATATAATTAATGCATTTCAGCAATACTATCAGAACTTATATCAGGATGATAGTACAGCAAGCAGGGCTGAATCAGACACCTTTCTGGTTAATCTTCTCAATAACCCCGAGGCAAGCAACCTCATAGATGATATTACCCGAGAAGATCTCAAGAAGGAAATTACCCTTGCGGAAGTACAGCTGGCCCTGTCCTCACTTGCATCTGGAAAAGAAGCAGACCCTGACAAAATTCCCCTCGCACTGTACGAAATCCTTGAGCCAGTATCTAGGTCCACTCATCCATGATCTATTTCTGGGGATCCAATGGAGTGGTACTCCCCCGGAATTATGGAAGGAGACAAACATAATCGTCTTTCCAAAAAAATGGAAACCCCCAGACCAATTGACATCTTATTGCCCAATCTCCCTGATTAATTCGGACTCCAAATTATATGCTAAAGTTATGGCCATTCAGCTTGGTAGGGTTGTCGAGCATCTGGTCTCCCCATTGCAGCACAGATTTATACGGGGTAAAGGCACTACCAGCCACACCCGAAGGGCTATCACCCTATTTGATATAATGTCCGGACATGTATTCCCAACCACAGGGCCTTAAGAAAGAGGATGCAAGGTGGGTCAAGTTGCACTTCCGAAATGTGTTGGAGACAGAGAGGGAAGAGGCTGAGCTCAGAAAACCAATGGTGAGGACAATATACCAACTTTCTACCTCCCTAGCCATGGAACCTTACCTTAAGTATGTAACCAAACCATACCACCGTTTTCTCTTAGTAAGGTTTAGGTTCAACCTCATACATCTCGTGCTTGGATCCTACACTAAGTGGGGGACTCCGGAAAATATCCCACCATGTACCTGTGATAGCTTTTCCACACAGGACACGCTTCATCTAGTGATGCTTTGCGATCGTTATCTGTTGGCCCGTAAAAATTTTTTGCGTCCAATCCTAAAAAACCTAAACTTTGTCCAGGTGAGGCCTGCTCTTCTACACTTGCAAATGCTTGACTCTGTGCAGGTTACATTTGGTGTAGCTAGCTTCCTGGTTGCAGCAGCTCGTTCAAATAATATGAGTCCCTTCCAGACAAATAATCACTAAAGTAGATATTTCGTGGAATACGTACTGGAGAAACGTTTCAAATACATCAGGAATTGGCATCTTAAGTGACTCTTGGCTGCTTAGTATCTTCCCTTTTGTATCTAATCTTTTTAAAAAACGCCCTCTCCTTGTTTTTATATTCCTTGTTTTTATATTCCTTTTTTAATGAATTCATATTGGAACTGCAATCATGTGTATATCTGTTTAATTGTAATCTTATCTCTGCTTGTTGTGTGGATATTTTAAATTTTGAACTGTGTACTGCTTTTATGGTTTTAATTAACCGAAATAAAGATATTTGACTGACTGACTGATATAATGTCAGCAACGGGGGGCCAGATGTCGATGATCCTTCTTGACGCTGAAAAGGCCTTTGATCGTGTATCCTGGAACTTCCTCTGGGCTGTTCTGACACAAAACAATTTTGGCCCCAAATTTGTTAAATCCATAAAAGCAATGTATAGTGGTCTCAAAGCCAAACTACAGATTTTTTGGCTCTGAATCAGACACAATTAACGTCTCTAGAGGTACAAGGCAAGGGTGCCCTGCTCACCAATATTATTTGCCCTATATATAAACCCCATTGTCCTAAAGCTCCTTGAAGATCAAAAAATTAAACCTGTGATAACTGGCCAATTCGAAAACAAGGTACTGGCTTACGCCGACGACATTGCGATATTTACACCCGATCCCACAGAAGCAATGTTGGAAATAGAGAACCTAACACATACGTATGGATTTTACTCTGGATATTCCCTAAATAAAAGAAAGACAATTATGGTTTGTACTGACAATATTGTGTGTACAGACCCTAGGAAAGCTAAGAAAGTACATATCTGGGTGTCAGCATTAGCCCAGATACTAAGCTAATCCCCAAGCTTAATTACGAGCCATTATTGAATCATATAGGGAAAGATCTTGATCGTGTAAACAGTTTACATCTCTCAATTATTGGTAGGGGAAACTTCCTAAAAACTAATATCCTTCCTAGGGTATTGTACCTTTTTGGAGCTATCCCTTTGATTCTCGAAGAGAACACCTTAAAAATACTAGATTTGCTTATGTCCAAGTTTATGTGGCAGCATGGCAAGATCAGGAGGTCCTTAAAACTCCTCTCACTCCCCCAGAACAGGGGAGGCCTAGCGATCCCAAATATGCTATTTAAATTCTGGGCTTCGTTCCTCCAACAAATGGCCCGCTTCTATACTCTATCCCCTCTGTAGATGAAACCGAAGCTACAATGATTCCATCTATTTATGAGCTCGCGCTAGGGCAGAAAGCTGAAGGTCTTTTCCTGAGGCAAGTGGAAGCAAGTTACTACAAAAAGAGTACATTTAAAATCATATCCAATGCCTGGAGAATATGGTCCAAAATGACTAAGTATATGCAAATATTAAAAATAAACAGATACACCCCCCTTTGGCACTCTAATCTTCTTCCTGGCCTAGGGTTTGACGTCATCTCAAAAAAATGAGAATCTTTAGGAATTAACACTGTAGGGGACTTCCTGCTGAAAAACCACGATACCACCTTTTTAGATTTACAGACAAAATTTCATCTATCTAATGGGGACTACCTTAAATTTGTCCAGGTAAATACTATACTTAAACTAAAAGCACCTAGTGTCTGTATGGGTAGAATCGATATCGTTATAGCGATTACTAGAAAAACGACTAGAATCGGCTCAATTTATGGATTACTGATGGTAAAACTCCAAGATGATTTAGAAAAAACTGAAGTAACCTGGGCAGATAAACTAGCTAACCCTAATATAGACATTGATAAAAGCCTAGAATTAACATCTCGTCTTCTTATGGCAGCTAGCCTTAAAGCCCAGACGTACAAAACTATATTCAATCTATACTTCACTCCCTCAAAACTGCATGCTTGGGGCAAGAGGGAGAATGATCACTGCCCCAGATGTCTACTCGGCCCAGCAACATTAACACATATGTTTAGCGAGTGCAGGGAGCTAACCCTAATTAAAAGAATGATGTATGATTTCTGGGAAGAGGTGTTTGGCCATAAGGTTCCGGAATCTCCTACACTTTATATGCTCGGATATGACAATACACATAGGGCCATATGTATCAAGAAAACGATTTGCGATTCTGAATTTGCGATTGTTACCGAATCCCAAAATCAGAATCGCAAATCGGGATGCATCAACGCAATCACAAATATTTAGCGATTCGCCCAAAATCGCTAAATATTTGCGAGATGGATAATAGCGATTCCTTAATCTGCAAAAATCGCTAAAGTGCAAGTTCGCATTCCAAAAATCGCAATATAGCGAGATCGCAGCCAGAAAATCGCTAAATTGCGATGTTCCCACGGGAAAA
Organism: Lissotriton vulgaris; assembly: GCF_964263255.1. NCBI lineage: Eukaryota > Metazoa > Chordata > Amphibia > Caudata > Salamandridae > Lissotriton > Lissotriton vulgaris. Next base: position 720,949,552 of record NC_141696.1, read on the forward strand.
ATCGCAAATTAGCGATTTTCTGGAAACATCCAATCGCAATCCTGATGCTTTATGATGACATCACCATCCAGGAAGTGAGTGATTTCCCATGGTGCTTCAGGATTGAGACTGAGAGTGTGAGAGTGTTGTTTGCTACTCAGGAGCCATGGCAGATGGTGGAAATAAGGATGTCCCAGCAAGCCAGCAGGAGCAGCAAGAAGGGGAAGCAGCCAGGAAGAGGAAGCTCAAGTTCTCTGAGGATGAACTAGAAACCCTCATCACAGAAATGGTGCCACACCATGAGGCATTATTCGGGGAGGAGTTCCCACAAGGTGCCAGAAGCCAGCAAGAGACGGATTTGGGAGGGCATCCAAGCCAAAGTGAATGCCCTAGGAGTGACACACAGGACAGTGAAAGTGTTGCGCAAGCGCTGGTACGATCTGCGCCAGCGCTCCAAGGAGAAGTTGGCTGCCAGGCTGGAGCAGTCCCAGCTCACCGGTGGGGGAACCTCCAACGTCTCAGACTCTACACCACTGGAGGAGCTGGTAGAGGGCCCACTGCCCCCACAGAGTGTTGCGGGCGTGTCCGTGCTCGACAGCTCAGCACAATCAGCTGCAAGACCAGGTAAGAAGCATGCCTCCCGACCCTAAACCACCCCCAGCAACCCCCTGCAGCGACCTAGGGAATATGGGAACCACATGTCAGCCTAGAGCAAGTACACAGGCAGTCACAGCAATGCATTATGGGAGATGTAGTCACAATAGTCTGTAATGTTGGAGGTAGCATCCAAATGTTAAAAATTTCACATGTGCATGTCAGGAAAGGTGAATGACACGAGTAAAGTCAGGGTACACTGTGAAATCATTTATTTGAACATCACATGAAATGAAAAAATAAGTAATGTGTGCTGTTCTATCCACAGCACCTGCAAGTGGAAAGGCAACAGCCAGTGCAAGTGACACAGGACCCCAAGCCTCAGGAGAAGCCAGCCATGGCCACGATACAGATCCGACCACAGGGACACAGTAGGAGGAACGTGAGGCCATTCAGAATCATGGATGATGAGGATGAGGACAATGAAAATGTGCAGTCTGATGTACCAGTACCCCAGCAGCAGGAGTCTAGACCACAGACCAGAGGCAGGCGTAGACCCCGCACGGCCATCAGCTCCAGTGTGCACCAGAATGAATCTGTTTTGCCGGCCTCGAAATGTACATGCTTCAGGTACACCGCCTGCAAGGGAAACATATGAAGGCCATTCAGAGAGAGATCAGGGCAGGGAACAGAGGAATACGCGAAGAAATCAGGGGGGCTGTGCAGGAGCTGACTGCAGAGTTGCGAGCTGAACGTGCAGCCAGGCACAAAGAAATGGGCTGCATGGACCACTACACTCGCGCCATTAACCGGCTGGCCTCCTCCACCAATATGCTTGCAAGGCATGCCATAGAGACCCAGCGTGAGTTGTCTCACGGAATCCAGGATATTGCCACTGTGGTAGTGCAGTCAACTGCCACCCTGGATGAACTGCGTGCACTGCGTACTGCTGGACCAGGGGTGCTTACCCGCAGTGAGGAGGACTCACAGTCAGTGCGGAGCTCCAACACACCACCACCCACTGTTGAGAGGCGCCGTAGTGGCCGGAGCACCAGGCCTGCGACACAGCAATAGGGACTGCAGCAAAATGACTATTGCACACAGGGGAGAAATAGGGCCAGCAACAGTGTTGCACTTGCTGTATTAATGACTGATTTTGTTGCACTGTGATTTAAACATGTGCTTTGGTTTAGGAGAGTTCATTCATGTTTTTTTGGATGTGTGACATTGTTGCTATTGGGAATTAAACACATTAGCAAAGGCAGAAGTTTTCATTGTATCATTATTACTCACCTAGAAGTAGTTCCGCATGATCTCATCACGCCTCTGTCGCCCAGCTGCAGCAGCAGCTACGCCAGCTTCCATGTGTATGGGTCCAGGTCCCTCCACGTCAGAGGATTCTGAGTCACTGAACTCTATTGGTGTCCCTTTCCTGGTTGCAATGTTGTGCAGCATGGCACAAGCTACTACAATTTTGCAACACGTCTCAGGGCTGTATTGGAGGGCTCCTCCACTTTTGTGAATGCATCTGAACCTGCTCTTCAATATGCCAAATGTTCTCTCGATGGTGCCTCTTGTTGAAATGTGTGCCCGGTTGTAGCGCCGCTCCCCAGCAGTGGCAGGATTCCGGTAGGTGTCAGGATGAAATCCCGGACTGCATAGGCACTGTCCCCTGTGGGTGGAAATGTTTAAAGGTCAGTCACTGTGATGCACATGCTGGCCATGAGAAATGTGGGCTGACATTGTGTGCTTTTACCTAGTAGGTATCCCTCTCCAAATTCCCCTCTTGAGAGTCTACGGTATAGCCCACTGTGACGGAATATGAAGGCGTTATGTGTGCTTCCTGGGTACTTTGCCACTATGTCGGTGATTATGTTTTTGGCATCACACACCATCTGTATGTTCAGTGAGTGGTAGCATTTCCTGTTCCGGAATACATACTCTATGTTTGAGGGGGTGAAATGGCAACATGTGTTCCATCTATACATCCTATGACGTGGGGGAATTGAGCAATGTTGTAAAAATCCTGCTTGGTCTGTGCTAGTTCCTGTGGGGTGCTGGGGAAGTGTATGTGGTGTTGCATCCTATGTGTCATGGCGTCGAGGAAAGCATGGAAAAAGCGCGACGGGGCACTTTGTGACACCCCTCCTGCAGAGGCTATGACCCCCTGAAAACTACCTGAGGCCAGCAGGTGTAGTAAACACAGGACCTGGATGTGTGTGGGTATGGCTTGTGTCCTGCGGGTGGGGTGTTCTAGGTGGGGCCTGAGTTCCTCACCTCCTGCAGAGGCTATGACCCCCTGAAAACTACCTGAGGCCAGCAGGTGTAGTAAACACAGGACCTGGATCTGTGTGGGTATGGCTTGTGTCCTGCGGGTGGGGTGTTCTAGGTGGGGCCTGAGTTCCTCAATCAAATCAAGTATGCTCTGTTCCTCCAGTCTGTAATGGGTGTAGATATCCTCCTCAGTGCGTTGGAAGATGGTGGTGCGCAACCGGAATATCCTCTCCTGCCGTCTCCTCCTCTGCGCCACAGCTCTCAGTCTTCGCCTCCTCACTATCATGTAGAGCCCAGACATTGTGGTAGAGAGTGTGTTGCATTCTGGGCTTGAATTTATACTTTGCACCTGGTTACCTCCTGCTCCCACTTGATGGTAATTGCGATTCCTTATTTTGCGATTTTCCTTAAATCGCTATTTGCGATTGGTTGATACATTCCATTGCAATTTCTAAATAGCGATTTCCAGATTTGCGAATTTCGCTAACAGGTTTCAGCGCAAATTTGGAAATCGCTATTGGAATCGCTATTTCCCACTTTCGCAAAGTTTGGGACTCGCTATTAGCGATTCCTTATTTTGCATGCGTTTTTGGCTTCATACATTGGGATTAGCGATTTTTTAGTCGCAAACGCTATTTTTAGCGATTCGCAGCGTTTGCGACTGATTTTTTGCTTTATACATATGGCCCATAACCTTAATTCAAAGGAGGAAGCATTGCTATTTATTGGAACCACCGTTATAAGAATCATACTGGCAGCACGCTGGAAAGATACCAATCCACCAAGCTTTCAAATGTGGCTCGCCCGTCTCCTTGCTGTTTTCAATCTTGAGAACGCTATATATGCCACTAGAGGGATCAAGGTTGCTAAGCGTGGGGAGGCGATCTGTTCGCCTATAACCATTTGGAAGACTGGGGTTCGGTCACATATATCCTAAAGCTGTGATGAATTAGCCTTGCACCCTTTTTTCTTTCCTGTGTTTATAATATTTAGTTTGACAAGTTGATTTGCTCTCTCGCACTTAATGATTATACCTTAACCGCAATTGTAACTGTATGTTCTGTTATTATTTGATTATGTACTCTGTATTATGACTGCTGTCTCTACTGGTTCTGAAAATAAAAAAAATGTTTAAAAAAGAAATCCCCCCTGATAATGGTGGGACCCAGGGGCAAGGTGGTCAGCAGGGTGGTGGCGTGTTTCGGGGAGTCGCGCCTGTGTGAACGGGTGTGTGTGAAGAGGCCATGTATACCACATGAGAAAAAATCGCAGTGTCTCATGATAGCTGGTGCAACAACACAATAAGAAACAACAACCTCGGATAAACCAATCCGAAACCCTCTCCTACCCACTCCACCCACCCTATACTAGAAGCATCTGTTGGCCCACTAGTGAAAACAAGAACCAAACTAGAACGCTCGGGTTGCATGGAGGACCCCTCCATTTAGGCGGATGTGTAATGTCCCGACAGAAAGACAATGAAATACAGCAATGAGTCTGCCATGTTTCTGAGCCCCTTCGGAGGTTGGAGCATGTCCCCATAGAGACCACGCATCAGGCGGCGCCCGCCGGGTCCTTAGAAAGTTGGGCTGCGGTAAAGATCCCAATCTGGCGTCGGTGAGCCCTGTTGAGCCGGTGACGGAGGACCCATATATGGTCTGCCAGTGCAGTGGTGTCTGAGGCGGGGAGAAGAGCCCGATGGGCTTGAAGAGTCCCGGATTCCATGGGCAACCAGGTTCGATGATTGAGGTGTTGCTGGCTGAAACTGGTGCCTCCTGCGAGAATGTGTGCGCCTCCAGCGCTGGTGCCCAGGTGACTGATGCCTCGCGGACTGAGAGCCCGATGGCATGTGGACAGGTTTTGCCACTGTCGGAGGGGACGTTCCTCCGTCAACCAAGTCTAGGCCGCCTAGGGCGAGTCAAAAAATTGTACTTTGCGCTGGAAAATGACACGGAGGCGTGCTGGGAATTGGAGTTGGTATTGCAAGCCCAAGTTTCGCAATTTCTTTTTAACGTTCATATAGGAGCGTCGCTGGTTTTGTACTTCCTTGGTATAAACAAGAAATACCATGATGGTGTGGTTCTGGAACTTGAGGGGTCCCTGAGAAAGTGCCTTGCACAGGATGGCATCCCGGTCTTTGAAGTTAAGAATCTTTAGTATGATAGGGCAAGATGGGGCCCCGGGTGGCGCTTTTGGTGCGAGGGACCGATGAGCTCTCTCCACTACAAACCACACGGAGAGGGCGCCCTTGGGCATCCATGACATGAGCCAAGCCTCGATGAAGGTGGATACCTGGTTCGTCTCGACCCCTTGAGGGAACCCAACTAGGCGGAGGTTGTTGCGGCGTGCTTGGTTCTCTGCATCCTCCACGCGTCGATGTAGCTCCTTGGTGTGTGAGCGCAACTGGCCACCTGTTCTTTCAATTGAAGGATATCATCCTCGGCTGTCGAGAGGCGAGACCCAGCCTCTGCTATTCGGGCCATGACATTGCGGAGGTCTTGCTGAAGAAGGGACACATCCACGTTGACCTCTCTGATCTTCCCTTCCACCGAAGCCTGCGAAGCGCTGATTGCCTGTAGGATGGTTGCTAAGTCTTTGTCCGGAAGGGGGTGGGCCCATCAGTCTGTCTGGGGGGATCATGCTCTGAAGTGATAAACCGGTCCATCTTCGTTGGCGTAGGGGTAGTTGTGGATTTAGATGCCTTGTCTCTCCCCATGGTCGATGCCAGGTAGCTTCCCAGCAACAGGTCCAGGTGCCGGATGGATGGGCCCAAGGATAGTCAGAATGCCCCAAATGAGAGTATGCTGCCGGAAGCAAAGGGGTGCAGAGAGTCCTCCTCCCTCGAGATGGCACCCCTGGAAGGACGTGACATTCAATCCGAGGGGTGCACCCAGGAGAAGCCGCTCTGGGAAACAGGGGTCACCGGGAGGGCACAGGCCAGACCCCACGCCACAATCTGAAATGGCGGTCGAAGGAAGGAGAAAGGGCACCCCACTCCACGAGGACCAGAACAGGGACTTGAAGACTAGGCCCTTCCCCGGGCTAGGTGATGTAGGCAGGACCGGGCCAGGCTTGTTGCTCACTACTCGTGGGTGACCACAGGACCATGGGGGATGGGCAAGCCCGACTGATTACCCCAGCGGGTGACTGAGGATCTGAATTTCACCCCCACAGCACAGTCTCCAAGGTGTCAAGGCCGCCCCGTACCAAGCACACCCAGCACAGAGGTCGGGGAAGGCACAGGACGGGGTGGAAGGATGGTGGTGGTTTTATTCGGGGGCCTGGAGTGCGCAGTCGAATGGCACCCACCACACTCCACTAGGCAAGTTCACCACTCCCGGATCGGCCGGACCCCCAGGCGCAGGGGATGTCTCGTTGACGGCTGTCTAGACAGGCCCAGGCACACCACAGCACGGAATGCGGGGGGGAAGCCTGGGCGATGACCTTCCGCACCGCTGCCCAACATGACAGTGATCCCCAGTCCCGTCCCCACTCACCAGGCAGCACCTCCTCCTGGGGCACCGGGCAGGCCTCAGCTGCAGGAGTCGGCGCACTGATTTAACCTCTGGGAATGCCACTCACTGCTCTGGAATGCAGTTCCTCTGCCTGCCTCTGTCCACACTATAGCCGATCCTCCAAGGGCCGGGTGAGGATAAGTAGAGCCCCCGCGTGGCTGTCAGGACCATCAGGTTCGTCGGCCGCTGGGAGCCGCCATTTTGTGTGTGCGGGGCATGGGAGAGGCAGAGCAACGGATAGGCTGGGGGACATCCAGGGCAGCTCCCCAAGGCCAGCCACCGCTTTGTGCAGACTCCCTGCTGAGTAGAAGTTACAGCACTGCCCGGCACCTCCTGATGAACTGTGCCGCGATCACCAGCGGGTCTCGGCAGAGGCCGCCATGCTGCGGCCGGAGGGCCTCACCAACTCCAAAGCCCGGTAAGGTGCCAGGAGCCCGAAGTCGACAGTCTGAACTCGCCAGAGCAGCGCTCCCTCTCCGGGGATTCCCAGCATGCAGGTAAGGAGTTTGGATGGCAGCCACAGACATTGGGATGAGAGGTGGATGACGGAGGGGTCTGTAGCACCCTTAGAGTGCGACCGCCATCTTGACGCCTCAGGCCACGACTCCGAGTTACTCCATTGTTACTTTGCCATTAGGATGCTTGGAACTGCCATATATAGAGGGTTCCGAGTGTCTTGGCAGCATCCTAATGTAGTATTGTTCAACTAGGGTCACCTTCTTAAATATTTTTTTATGTGGAATGCTTCCTTTGTCCTTTTCAAATTTCAATCTTGCCTCATTCACTACCAATTTCAGTTCAAATGCTAGGACGTTCTGTGTGCTCATACTCTCCTTCATCATCTGATCTCTAATTCCTTATTGTATTCCTCAATTCATTCCTTTTTATAACTACTTTGGCCTCTATATTTTCGAATTGTAGGCAGGTGAGGGCCTTTATTTATAGGTTCCAATTTCGTTTGACTCTACCAGGCCTTCCCTTACAAACAAGGTAGTATTTGCCCCACCTCCCTCCATTTGTATCAATTTCTTTATCAATGTATTTATTATTATTAACTGAGCTTATAAAGCGCCTGGTTACACTAGTCAGTGTGCCCCCGCGCTAATAGTGGCCTAGTTTGAATTATTTCTGTGCATTGGGCTATCCCCATTCTATCTGTATTCCTTGCCTAGTTGTAACAGCATGAAATAGTTACAATGACAGCAATAATAACAAGCCACCGGAATTCACCCCGCGATGCAAGCCAACTAAGCAGTCAAGGAACTTTTCCATGACTTACAGTTTGCCTCTCTCTTTTCCTACCACAGTAAAGGTATGTTGTACAGAGTACAGTAGCTAGCGAGAGTAGTCTGTAGCTTCTGGAGTCTTATAAGAGACATAGAAAGATCTTAATGAATGTGCAGTGTGAGTAAGAGAGTAAGCAGGCACTCAACTTCCCACTTCTAAGTAGCACTAACCAATTACGCCCAACCACCTTTGTGGCAGGCCAATTACTGCACCTCAGCCTCAGTCCACAATGCTTCACTCGGCTTCTCTACTTCTTAGTCTCTCCTTGAACTCTACTCTCCAACCATTCTCCATCAGTTACCAAAAGTCCCAGGTAGAGAGGAGCTTGCGGCCAAATGCACCACAATCAGATGAAACACTGCCCATGGGTGTCTGCTCACTGTTTAAACTACATGAAAAACCTTTCACTAGGGAGAGCCAAAGAGACAAACATTGTCATGAGGTCTGCTCAAGGCAAGATGGCGGCCGCTTAGTAGGCTGGTGCAGAGCTGCGGTGAGGACGCATAGCAGCAGGAGCCGGTCGGTGGTATAGCGGAACCCTCAGGACCGCCCGGCAATTCTCGAAAAAGAAGAAGGATCAATACATCCATCTGGGGGGACAGAAGGAAATGCTGATGGCACTTACGTGTCGAGGATTGGCGCGGCAGCTTCTCCGAGCGCTGGTGCAGGCGTTGGCGGCTCTCTCTCCCAGCCGAGTGCGCTGCGCCGGTGTGGGAGGGCGGAGTCAGACGCGAAGGCAGCGGAGTGGAGCGGAGCCTGGAGCGGGGCTTCGCAGCGGCTCTAACGGACAAGGAGACTGGTGCACACCTCGACAGAGGAGGAGGTCACTTGGGAAGGCGATGGCTTCGAAATTGAATCAGGGGTCTAAGATGGGCAACCAGAGGAAAAAATCCCCGTGGGAAGAAGCTGAATCAGATGAAACGGAGGTCACACGGGGTGAAGAAGTGCCCCCGGTGGAGCAACTAAGGAAGAGGCAACAAGGCGCTCCTAAGACTCGACTTGCCACCGCTTCCATAATAGACTTGTTTTCCAAAGCGGGTAAGGAGAAGGGGTCTAAAGACATGGGGGGGCAATTTAATCGTGCCGGCAGCCCAAGAAATGGTATCTTTGGGCGAAGTTCCTATTAATCTAGCCCCTCCATTAAGACAAGCTAGTTTGGTGCCCGAAGTAAAAAACCAGGTTGAAGGTGAATGCTTAACAGAGGTTGCGACCCCAGAGACTGTGACCCCAGCTGAAGAAACACTAGGCATTGGAGAAAGCCCTGAGAGTAATGTGAGTCCCCAGATGGAACATTTGGTGGATGACTTTCAGTTTGTGTCTCAGGGTACTGGGGATGCTAAAGACATTACAAGTGTGCAGACTACAGTGATGGTTACTTTGGAGCCCCCAGTGTCAGAGTCGGGATGGGCAGAAGGTGGAGCAGTTGGCGGCGGTGATCTAGAGAAGGTGAATGCCCCGAGTGAAGCCTTCTTTTCAGTTTCAGATGGAATAGAGTGGTCAGAGGATGGCGAGGAGCACAGCTCAGATTTGGACTCAGGCAGTGATCTCGAGCTTGATCAGCCAGCAACAGCATTAAAATCCTCAGCGGCATTTAGGGGTCAAGTACATACACAACGCGAACTGAGCTGGGACCATTCATCTGCTCTACCTCTACAGGGTAGTCCACGGGAGGAATATGCACAAATGTCCCTCTTGGAAATAATATACCAAGAAATAATAGCACATATAGAGGAGACGCGCCAAGATAACCGCAAATCACAGGCCGCCATGAGGAAAATGCAGGGCGTGGTGCGGAAACTCTTCAAGGCCTGTGCCAACACTACGTCCCATTGTGTCTGGATGCGGCTCAATATTGGAACCTTTGGGCAAATACATTGACTTTTTCCTTAAACCTCTGGCAGAGTCTACCCAATCATACCTTCGTGACACTATGCACACAATAAACATCGTTGAAAATATGCCCTTTGACCCTTTACATCAATTATTGGCTACGTGTGATGTGGTTTCGTTGTATACATGTATTCCCCAACAGGAAGCTCTGGCTGTGATAAATAGATGCCTACAACAACGACCGGCTCCAGTACAAGTCCCTACTGAATTTATAGTGGCTCTTTTGAATTTAGCCATGACAAAGAACTTTTTTATCTTCAAAAATCAATTCTATCTCCAGACATCAGGTGTAGCAATGGGGGCTCCCTTTGCTCCTGATGTGGCCATTTTATATATGGCAGCCTTCGAAGATGATACTGTCCTCAATGAACTCAACCCATTCAGAGACCAACTCGGTCTCTGGATTAGATACACTGATGATATTCTGATGGATTGTCTTCCTTTTTCATATGGCTTAACCAACAATCTCCGCATCTCAAATTTACTATTCAATCAAATCATCAGACCATAAACTTTCTGGACATTACCATTTACGAGAAATCAGGCGCCCTACTTACCACATTGTATCGCAAACCGGCTGAAAGAAATTCGCTGCTACAGTACAATAGCCACCACCCACGAGCCCTTCGTGACAATCTACCATTTGGGCAGTTCCTACGCATCCGTAGGAACTGCTCAAACAAATAAGATTATTTCAGAGAATCCGAAGATCTCGCCAATCACCTTCAGGAACGTGGGTACCCTCGGGTACCCTCGGTGCTTGGTCAAGAAATCTAGAAAACGAGCTTGGTTCTATCCACGAGAGGACCTATTGACACCCAAAGACAACATTGACCAACAAGAGAGTAGGATTGTGTGCGTAACAACATTCACCACAAAAAGCAATCAGATCAAACGAATTGTCAACCAACATTGTCAGTTAATAGCTGACGATATCAACCAGATGGGTGCCCCACTTCATGCTTTCAAGAAAGCAAAAAGTGTCAAAGACGAGGTGGTACGATCATTTTTGCAAACACCCGATGATCCTACCCTTACTACAATGTGGAACCTTCCTCCAGTTGTAGGCCACTTCAGATGCGGCCACTGTAAGGCTTGTGACACCACAATCCAAACAAAGGAATTTCAACATTTACAACATAAAATCAAGCTTAAATCGCACAGTAATTGCAATACTTCTAATATCATCTACGCGATAGTATGCCCATGCCAATTGATCTATATTGGTCAAACTCAACAGAAGGTAAAAACAAGAATCCTTCAACATATGAGCAGAATCAGGTGCGAGGTTCAGGGTGCACCTCTTGTAGAACATTTCAAGTCCGCGGCACATCCCCCTGAAAGTCTCCGATGGGTTGTGTTAGAGAGGGCAGCACTGGGTCCCCGGGGTGGCAATATATCAAACATCCTGAACACACGTGAATTAAAGTGGATGCTCTTTTTTGACTCCATCCTCACAGGTCTAAATTAACATGACAGTTCTTTTTCTCAACTAGCCATCCTGCCTTAATTTTCGGTTAATACCTCCTTGGAATATACTAACATGTATTGGCCTATACCCTCGTGCGAGAGGTACGCCATACTTCCTCTATGTTCATTACTCAACTGCTGGGTATATAAGTATGGGAATCTGAATTGGTTTATACCCTCGTGTGAGAGGTACGCCATACCAGAAATAACCTAATATGTATACATGCTGAGTAACAATTATTTTCTTCCGTAACATGTGACTGTTTATGTAATTGTCTGTTTATTTAATTACCAATTGATGGATATAACTGTCATTACTATGTTACAGGGTGGTAATAGAATAATGTCACAGCACCGACAATGCGGCATCAGTAACCACCCAATGTGTTTACATTTGCAATGTTGCGTACTTGTTTCCATATTTGTGATTGTTCATTGATAGTATCAATCCATCAACATGACTTTCATTATGAAAACTCATGATGTCTAACCAACAATTTTATAGTGCGGGCTTTATGGCATCCCGATCAATATTATGCTTCCAACAATCAATTGACCCATTTTAATGGTGTTATTATACTTTTCACCAGTACTGCATCTACTAATTCAATGGTCATCCTAATTTTGACGATTGCTCTGCATTAGCGTGTTTAGCAGTCCAAATTGCCACCTCATGAATTTCCAACACTATCAATAATAATATTAGTGACATCAAGTATGTCGCCTATTACAATAGTCTTTCTTCCTTATTCACACTCGGCTGCAGTCACGTGCTGCGGTCGCCATAGTAACTACCTAACCAGGAAGCTCGGTTCGCCATTCACAGCAACGAGCCAGACTACACACCAGATGCACTCGGCGATCGGTAAGCTTACTTTTTATGCGATCCCTGCCCTATTCCACCTCTCATATGTTATCTACTCTATTATCTAAGACCCAATCTTCGTGTGTCTCTCCAGGTCCGACGGAGTAACCCTCGCGGACCCTGTAAACCAACACACCGACCCATATTTCCATGTACTAGCAACGAGGGTAAGCCTTACTAGATTTAGTTGGTAATAATATATTAGACCTGCACGGCCCCCCAGTCTAATCCTCCTTAACTAATTTCGTTCTAGACACTGCCATATCGAGTGACTCTTTAGGTCACATGATGAATTCACCATAGCAACGGGCCAACTAGCAAGCCCAATTCGCGGCCACAGACGCGCGCGACTATTTAGATAACGTATGGTGAGTCTCTCCATCCAATGTGTCCTTATTAACAATATGTTTTACATTTCAACTTTATGTGATCTGCTCTATGTGCTACTCATAGATACAAACGGAGCGCTCTCTAAGACTTCCCGAAGTGACCCCGATTTAGATTCAGTCGTTTTGTAAGACTACTCCACCTATATTCTGGGTAAGTCTTATTTAAACTGATCACAGAGTACATATCTTCTCCCGCATGGCCCCCCCTTTTTAGGTATCCTATAGTAATATCTGGGCTCAGACATGGCTACATCCACCAGTCTCGGGCCGGTATCAACTTCCACCGCGATATTAGTATATCTTCTTTGCAAGTCACTTTTTATATGTTCACGGATACAATCAGGCATATCCTGTCTTTTAATGAACCTAACATTATGCTTAATCTTCATCTACTATATGAACTTAATTCATTAGTGATAATCGGCATTAACCACTTGGTACGCTAATTGTGTGTGCATGACTTTGATTTAAAACCTAATATGTGCTGGATGACATGACCACATAATAAATTATGGAAATAATTCCACTCATTACTATATATATTAACTAGGTTGCCTGTCCCGTACACTGTCCTGATGAAGACCCCCCAGCAAGGATACAACTAATCCCTGTGATACATTGAGGGTCGAAACGTCGACAACAACTCCTCGCTTGTCAACTTCACGCCAATATTGTTACATTTAATGTATTTGTGAAGGATGACATTTGTTTATTTGTATTTTGAACCATTGGTCCTTGTATCTTGCGTATGATAATTTACGTACCAATATTTCTTCGAGAATTGGTTGATTTTACTGTCACAAATCCTTCCGATCACACCATCCTCACATAATCAGTCCCTCCCTTCCCCAGGGGCACTGTACAACCTACTATACTATGTAATTTAATTGGTATTATATTTAATATATCCTTCCCCATTGTGAATAAAACAATGCGGATGCATTCAGTGTGTTTTTTGACTTTTTTCTAATTTGTAAATTCGTTGTTTTATTCTCGCTGGGACCCCTTCCTCTCAGTACTTCTACAATCCAGGTCCCAGTGACTATGTTTGGGTAAACCCCCCCCTCAATACACAACACGGGGACAGGGCGTCAAATCTGGAAGAGCGGGTGGTATCCACGGAAGCTGAGGTGGCTGAAGCTGTCTCTAAGGTCGACACCCACTGCTCCCAGGTATCGGACATTCAATGGAAGCTGGAGGAGATAGAAAATAGGCTCTGACTGAATAATCTGAGGGTCCTGGGAATCCCGGAGGGGGTGGAGGGCTCGGACATTAGGGGGTATATTATTAAGCTCTTCTGAATTGTCTAGTTGGGACTGGTCGAACAAGTTACAAAGAGTGCACCATACTCCCTTCAAAGTATGAAGGAATGCCAAAGAAGGAAATAAACCCAGGGCAGTTCTAATTTTCCTTGGAAACTTTATTCTGCGATAGGCAATTGCAGAAAGGGCTAGACCAGACACCAGGAGAAGCAGTGACGGGGTGTCTTTCTTTGTTCGCCCAGACTTCTGCCACACGATCGTGGAGAGGCGCTGGCGCCTCAGGGGCATGATCAAGCCTTTTCAGGACAGAAAACTTCAAGCTTTTTTGATAAATCCAAAAAACAATTTGATGGACAGAATGTAGATCAATGTCTTACATTTACCCCAGTACAAGGGTCTGGGCCTAAATCCATCGTTTTTTGCACTCCACACCACCCTGGGTTAGATAATGGCTTTATGCAAATCAGCTCTGACCCTGTGCCCCATGGGAACAGTCCAGTCCAAACTACACAGCCATATCTTTCCCAGACCGGAATCAAGCATCCGAGGACCGGACCGGTTTCGAGGTAACACCTCTCATCAGCCCGGCTAGCTTGACTCCAGTGGTGTGGAGGCTCTGGGTCCCACGACTGAGCTACCCCAGTACACTCAGGGAGAAAATTACAAAAAACAATTTGATGGACAGAATGTAGATCAATGTCTTACATTCACCCCAGTACAAGGATCTGGGCCTAAATCCATCGTTTTTTGCACTCCACACCACCCTGGGTTAGATAATGGCTTTATGCAAATCAGCTCTGACCCTGTGCCCCATGGGAACAGTCCAGTCCGAACTACACAGCCATATCTTTCCCAGACCGGAATCAAGCATCCGAGGACCAGACCGGTTTCGAGGTAACACCTCTCATCAGCCCGGCTAGCTTGACTTCAGTGGTGTGGAGGCTCTGGGACCCAAGTCTGAGCTACCCCAGTACACTCAGGGAGAAAATTACAAAAAACAATTTGATGGACAGAATGTAGATCAATGTCTTACATTCACCCCAGTACAAGAATCTGGGCCTAAATCCATCGTTTTTTGCACTCCACACCACCCTGGGTTAGATAATGGCTTTATGCAAATCAGCTCTGACCCTGTGCCCCATGGGAACAGTCCAGTCCGAACTACACAGCCATATCTTTCCCAGACCGGAATCAAGCATCCGAGGACCGGACCGGTGTACTGGGGTGAATGTAAGACATTGATCTACATTCTGTCCATCAAATTGTTTTTTGTAATTTTCTCCCTGAGTGAACTGGGGTAGCTCAGACGTGGGTCCCAGAGCCTCCACACCACTGGAGTCAAGCTAGCCGAGCTGATGAGAGGTGTTACCTCGAAACCGGTCCGGTCCTCGGATGCTTGATTCCGGTCTGGGAAAGATATGGCTGTGTAGTTCGGACTGGACTGTTCCCATGGGGCACAGGGTCAGAGCTGATTTGCATAAAGCCATTATCTAACCCAGGGTGGTGTGGAGCGCAAAAAACGATGGATTTAGGCCCAGATCCTTGTACTGGGGTGAATGTAAGACATTGATCTACATTCTGTCCATCAAATTGTTTTTTGTAATTTTCTCCCTGAGTGTACTGGGGTAGCTCAGACGTGGGTCCCAGAGCCTCCACACCACTGGAGTCAAGCTAGCCGGGCTGATGAGAGGTGTTACCTCGAAACCGGTCCGGTCCTCGGATGCTTGATTCCGGTCTGGGAAAGATATGGCTGTGTAGTTCGGACTGGACTGTTCCCATGGGGCACAGGGTCAGAGCTGATTTGCATAAAGCCATTATCTAACCCAGGGTGGTGTGGAGTGCAAAAAACGATGGATTTAGGCCCAGATCCTTGTACTGGGCTGAATGTAAGACATTGATCTACATTCTGTCCATCAAATTGTTTTTTGTAATTTTCTCCCTGAGTGTACTGGGGTAGCTCAGACGTGGGTCCCAGAGCCTCCACACCACTGGAGTCAAGCTAGCCGGGCTGATGAGAGGTGTTACCTCGAAACCGGTCCTGTCCTCGGATGCTTGATTCCGGTCTGGGAAAGATATGGCTGTGTAGTTCGGACTGGACTGTTCCCATGGGGCACAGGGTCAGAGCTGATTTGCATAAAGCCATTATCTAACCCAGGGTGGTGTGGAGTGCAAAAAACGATGGATTTAGGCCCAGATCCTTGTACTGGGGTGAATGTAAGACATTGATCTACATTCTGTCCATCAAATTGTTTTTTGTAATTTTCTCCCTGAGTGTACTGGGGTAGCTCAGACGTGGGTCCCAGAGCCTCCACACCACTGGAGTCAAGCTAGCCGGGCTGATGAGAGGTGTTACCTCGAAACCGGTCCGGTCCTCGGATGCTTGATTCCGGTCTGGGAAAGATATGGCTGTGTAGTTCGGACTGGACTGTTCCCATGGGGCACAGGGTCAGAGCTGATTTGCATAAAGCCATTATCTAACCCAGGGTGGTGTGGAGTGCAAAAAACGATGGATTTAGGCCCAGATCCTTGTACTGGGGTGAATGTAAGACATTGATCTACATTCTGTCCATCAAATAGTTTTTTGTAATTTTCTCCCTGAGTGTACTGGGGTAGCTCAGACGTGGGTCCCAGAGCCTCCACACCACTGGAGTCAAGCTAGCCGGGCTGATGAGAGATGTTACCTCGAAACCGGTCCGGTCCTCGGATGCTTGATTCCGGTCTGGGAAAGATATGGCTGTGTAGTTTGGACTGGACTGTTCCCATGGGGCACAGGGTCAGAGATGATTTGCATGAAGCCATTATCTAACCCAGGGTGGTGTGGAGTGCAAAAAACGATGGATTTAGGCCCAGATCCTTGTACTGGGGTGAATGTAAGACATTGATCTACATTCTGTCCATCAAATTGTTTTTTGTAATTTTCTCCCTGAGTGTACTGGGGTAGCTCAGACGTGGGTCCCAGAGCCTCCACACCACTGGAGTCAAGCTAGCCGGGCTGATGAGAGGTGTTACCTCGAAACCGGTCCGGTCCTCGGATGCTTGATTCCGGTCTGGGAAAGATATGGCTGTGTAGTTCGGACTGGACTGTTCCCATGGGGCACAGGGTCAGAGCTGATTTGCATAAAGCCATTATCTAACCCAGGGTGGTGTGGAGTGCAAAAAACGATGGATTTAGGCCCAGATCCTTGTACTGGGGTGAATGTAAGACATTGATCTACATTCTGTCCATCAAATTGTTTTTTGTAATTTTCTCCCTGAGTGTACTGGGGTAGCTCAGACGTGGGTCCCAGAGCCTCCACACCACTGGAGTCAAGCTAGCCGGGCTGATGAGAGGTGTTACCTCGAAACCGGTCCGGTCCTCGGATGCTTGATTTTGGTCTGGGAAAGATATGGCTGTGTAGTTCGGACTGGACTGTTCCCATGGGGCACAGGGTCAGAGCTGATTTGCATAAAGCCATTATCTAACCCAGGGTGGTGTGGAGTGCAAAAAACGATGGATTTAGGCCCAGATCCTTGTACAGGGGTGAATGTAAGACATTGATCTACATTCTGTCCATCAAATTGTTTTTTGTAATTTTCTCCCTGAGTGTACTGGGGTAGCTCAGACGTGGGTCCCAGAGCCTCCACACCACTGGAGTCAAGCTAGCCGGGCTGATGAGAGGTGTTACCTCGAAACCGGTCCGGTCCTCGGATGCTTGATTCCGGTCTGGGAAAGATATGGCTGTGTAGTTCGGACTGGACTGTTCCCATGGGGCACAGGGTCAGAGCTGATTTGCATAAAGCCATTATCTAACCCAGGGTGGTGTGGAGTGCAAAAAACGATGGATTTAGGCCCAGATCCTTGTACTGGGGTGAATGTAAGACATTGATCTACATTCTGTCCATCAAATTGTTTTTTGTAATTTTCTCCCTGAGTGTACTGGGGTAGCTCAGACGTGGGTCCCAGAGCCTCCACACCACTGGAGTCAAGCTAACCGGGCTGATGAGAGGTGTTACCTCGAAACCGGTCCGGTCCTCGGATGCTTGATTCCGGTCTGGGAAAGATATGGCTGTGTAGTTCGGACTGGACTGTTCCCATGGGGCACAGAGTCAGAGCTGATTTGCATAAAGCCATTATCTAACCCAGGGTGGTGTGGAGTGCAAAAAACGATGGATTTAGGCCCAGATCCTTGTACTGGGGTGAATGTAAGACATTGATCTACATTCTGTCCATCAAATTGTTTTTTGTAATTTTCTCCCTGAGTGTACTGGGGTAGCTCAGACGTGGGTCCCAGAGCCTCCACACCACTGGAGTCAAGCTAGCCGGGCTGATGAGAGGTGTTACCTCGAAACCGGTCCGGTCCTCGGATGCTTGATTCCGGTCTGGGAAAGATATGGCTGTGTAGTTCGGACTGGACTGTTCCCATGGGGCACAGGGTCAGAGCTGATTTGCATAAAGCCATTATCTAACCCAGGGTGGTGTGGAGTGCAAAAAACGATGGATTTAGGCCCAGATCCTTGTACTGGGGTGAATGTAAGACATTGATCTACATTCTGTCCATCAAATTGTTTTTTGTAATTTTCTCCCTGAGTGTACTGGGGTAGCTCAGACGTGGGTCCCAGAGCCTCCACACCACTGGAGTCAAGCTAGCCGGGCTGATGAGAGATGCTACCTCGAAACCGGTCCGGTCCTCGGATGCTTGATTCCGGTCTGGGAAAGATATGGCTGTGTAGTTTGGACTGGACTGTTCCCATGGGGCACAGGGTCAGAGCTGATTTGCATAAAGCCATTATCTAACCCAGGGTGGTGTGGAGTGCAAAAAACGATGGATTTAGGCCCAGATCCTTGTACTGGGGTGAATGTAAGACATTGATTTACATTCTGTCCATCAAATTGTTTTTTGTAATTTTCTCCCTGAGTGTACTGGGGTAGCTCAGACGTGGGTCCCAGAGCCTCCACACCACTGGAGTCAAGCTAGCCGGGCTGATGAGAGGTGTTACCTCGAAACCGGTCCGGTCCTCGATGCTTGATTCCGGTCTGGGAAAGATATGGCTGTGTAGTTCGGACTGGACTGTTCCCATGGGGCACAGGGTCAGAGCTGATTTGCATAAAGCCATTATCTAACCCAGGGTGGTGTGGAGTGCAAAAAACGATGGATTTAGACCCAGATCCTTGTACTTGGGTGAATGTAAGACATTGATCTACATTCTTTCCATCAAATTGTTTTTTGTAATTTTCTCCCTGAGTGTACTGGGGTAGCTCAGACGTGGGTCCCAGAGCCTCCACACCACTGGAGTCAAGCTAGCCGGGCTGATGAGAGGTGTTACCTCGAAACCGGTCCGGTCCTCGGATGCTTGATTCCGGTCTGGGAAAGATATGGCTGTGTAGTTCGGACTGGACTGTTCCCATGGGGCACAGGGTCAGAGCTGATTTGCATAAAGCCATTATCTAACCCAGGGTGGTGTGGAGTGCCAAAAACGATGGATTTAGGCCCAGATCCTTGTACTGGGGTGAATGTAAGACATTGATCTACATTCTGTCCATCAAATTGTTTTTTGTAATTTTCTCCCTGAGTGTACTGGGGTAGCTCAAACGTGGGTCCCAGAGCCTCCACACCACTGGAGTCAAGCTAGCCGGGCTGATGAGAGGTGTTACCTCGAAACCGGTCCGGTCCTCGGATGCTTGATTCCGGTCTGGGAAAGATATGGCTGTGTAGTTCGGACTGGACTGTTCCCATGGGGCACAGGGTCAGAGCTGATTTGCATAAAGCCATTATCTAACCCAGGGTGGTGTGGAGTGCAAAAAACGATGGATTTAGGCCCAGATCCTTGTACTGGGGTGAATGTAAGACATTGATCTACATTCTGTCCATCAAATTGTTTTTTGTAATTTTCTCCCTGAGTGTACTGGGGTAGCTCAGACGTGGGTCCCAGAGCCTCCACACCACTGGAGGCAAGCTAGCCGGGCTGATGAGAGGTGTTACCTCGAAACCGGTCCGGTCCTCGGATGCTTGATTCCGGTCTGGGAAAGATATGGCTGTGTAGTTCGGACTGGACTGTTCCCATGGGGCACAGGGTCAGAGCTGATTTGCATAAAGCCATTATCTAACCCAGGGTGGTGTGGAGTGCAAAAAACGATGGATTTAGGCCCAGATCCTTGTACTGGGGTGAATGTAAGACATTGATCTACATTCTGTCCATCAAATTGTTTTTTGTAATTTTCTCCCTGAGTGTACTGGGGTAGCTCAGACGTGGGTCCCAGAGCCTCCACACCACTGGAGTCAAGCTAGCCGGGCTGATGAGAGGTGTTACCTCGAAACCGGTCTGGTACTCGGATGCTTGATTCCGGTATGGGAAAGATATGGCTGTGTAGTTCGGACTGGACTGTTCCCATGGGGCACAGGGTCAGAGCTGATTTGCATAAAGCCATTATCTAACCCAGGGTGGTGTGGAGTGCATAAAACGATGGATTTAGGCCCAGATCCTTGTACTGGGGTGAATGTAAGAGATTGATCTACATTCTGTCCATCAAATTGTTTTTTGTAATTTTCTCCCTGAGTGTACTGGGGTAGCTCAGACGTGGGTCCCAGAGCCTCCACACCACTGGAGTCAAGCTAGCCGGGCTGATGAGAGGTGTTACCTCGAAACCGGTCCGGTCCTCGGATGCTTGATTCCGGTCTGGGAAAGATATGGCTGTGTAGTTTGGACTGGACTGTTCCCATGGGGGACAGGGTCAGAGCTGATTTGCATAAAGCCATTATCTAACCCAGGGTGGTGTGGAGTGCAAAAAACTATGGATTTAGGCCCAGATCCTTGTACTGGGGTGAATGTAAGACATTGATCTACATTCTGTCCGTCAAATTGTTTTTTGTAATTTTCTCCCTGAGTGTACTGGGGTAGCTCAGACGTGGGTCCCAGAGTCTCCACACCACTGGAGTCAAGCTAGCCGGGCTGATGAGAGGTGTTACCTCGAAACCGGTCCGGTCCTCGGATGCTTGATTCCGGTCTGGGAAAGATATGGCTGTGTAGTTTGGACTGGACTGTTCCCTTGGGGCACAGGGTCAGAGCTGATTTGCATAAAGCCATTATCTAACCCAGGGTGGTGTGGAGTGCAAAAAACGATGGATTTAGGCCCAGATCCTTGCACTGGGGTGAATGTAAGACATTGATCTACATTCTGTCCATCAAATTGTTTTTTGTAATTTTCTCCCTGAGTGTACTGGGGTAGCTCAGACGTGGGTCCCAGAGCCTCCACACCACTGGAGTCAAGCTAGCCGGGCTGATGAGAGGTGTTACCTCGAAACCGGTCCGGTCCTCGGATGCTTGATTCCGGTCTGGGAAAGATATGGCTGTGTAGTTCGGACTGGACTGTTCCCATGGGGCACAGGGTCAGAGCTGATTTGCATAAAGCCATTATCTAACCCAGGGTGGTGTGGAGTGCAAAAAACGATGGATTTAGGCCCAGATCCTTGTACTGGGGTGAATGTAAGACATTGATCTACATTCTGTCCATCAAATTGTTTTTTGTAATTTTCTCCCTGAGTGTACTGGGGTAGCTCAGACGTGGGTCCCAGAGCCTCCACACCACTGGAGTCAAGCTAGCCGGGCTGATGAGAGGTGTTACCTCGAAACCGGTCCGGTCCTCGGATGCTTGATTCCGGTCTGGGAAAGATATGGCTGTGTAGTTCGGACTGGACTGTTCCCATGGGGCACAGAGTCAGAGCTGATTTGCATAAAGCCATTATCTAACCCAGGGTGGTGTGGAGTGCAAAAAACGATGGATTTAGGCCCAGATCCTTGTACTGGGGTGAATGTAAGACATTGATCTACATTCTGTCCATCAAATTGTTTTTTGTAATTTTCTCCCTGAGTGTACTGGGGTAGCTCAGACGTGGGTCCCAGAGCCTCCACACCACTGGAGTCAAGCTAGCCGGGCTGATGAGAGGTGTTACCTCGAAACCGGTCCGGTCCTCGGATGCTTGATTCCGGTCTGGGAAAGATATGGCTGTGTAGTTCGGACTGGACTGTTCCCATGGGGCACAGGGTCAGAGCTGATTTGCATAAAGCCATTATCTAACCCAGGGTGGTGTGGAGTGCAAAAAACGATGGATTTAGGCCCAGATCCTTGTACTGGGGTGAATGTAAGACATTGATCTACATTCTGTCCATCAAATTGTTTTTTGTAATTTTCTCCCTGAGTGTACTGGGGTAGCTCAGACGTGGGTCCCAGAGCCTCCACACCACTGGAGTCAAGCTAGCCGGGCTGATGAGAGGTGTTACCTCGAAACCGGTCCGGTCCTCGGATGCTTGATTCCGGTCTGGGAAAGATATGGCTGTGTAGTTCGGACTGGACTGTTCCCATGGGGCACAGGGTCAGAGCTGATTTGCATAAAGCCATTATCTAACCCAGGGTGGTGTGGAGTGCAAAAAACGATGGATTTAGGCCCAGATCCTTGTACTGGGGTGAATGTAAGACATTGATCTACATTCTGTCCATCAAATTGTTTTTTGCAATTTTCTCCCTGAGTGTACTGGGGTAGCTCAGACGTGGGTCCCAGAGCCTCCACACCACTGGAGTCAAGCTAGCCGGGCTGATGAGAGGTGTTACCTCGAAACCGGTCCGGTCCTCGGATGCTTGATTCCGGTCTGGGAAAGATATGGCTGTGTAGTTCGGACTGGACTGTTCCCATGGGGCACAGGGTCAGAGCTGATTTGCATAAAGCCATTATCTAACCCAGGGTGGAGTGCAAAAAACGATGGATTTAGGCCCAGATCCTTGTACTGGGGTGAATGTAAGACATTGATCTACATTCTGTCCATCAAATTGTTTTTTGTAATTTTCTCCCTGAGTGTACTGGGGTAGCTCAGACGTGGGTCCCAGAGCCTCCACACCACTGGAGTCAAGCTAGCCGGGCTGATGAGAGATGTTACCTCGAAACCGGTCCGGTCCTCGGATGCTTGATTCCGGTCTGGGAAAGATATGGCTGTGTAGTTCGGACTGGACTGTTCCCATGGGGCACAGGGTCAGAGCTGATTTGCATAAAGCCATTATCTAACCCAGGGTGGTGTGGAGTGCAAAAAACGATGGATTTAGGCCCAGATCCTTGTACTGGGGTGAATGTAAGACATTGATCTACATTGTGTCCATCAAATTGTTTTTTGTAATTTTCTCCCTGAGTGTACTGGGGTAGCTCAGACGTGGGTCCCAGAGCCTCCACACCACTGGAGTCAAGCTAGCCGGGCTGATGAGAGGTGTTACCTCGAAACCGGTCCGGTCCTCGGATGCTTGATTCCGGTCTGGGAAAGATATGGCTGTGTAGTTCGGACTGGACTGTTCCCATGGGGCACAGGGTCAGAGCTGATTTGCATAAAGCCATTATCTAACCCAGGGTGGTGTGGAGTGCAAAAAACGATGGATTTAGGCCCAGATCCTTGTACTGGGGTGAATGTAAGACATTGATCTACATTCTGTCCATCAAATTGTTTTTTGTAATTTTCTCCCTGAGTGTACTGGGGTAGCTCAGACGTGGGTCCCAGAGCCTCCACACCACTGGAGTCAAGCTAGCCGGGCTGATGAGAGGTGTTACCTCGAAACCGGTCCGGTCCTCGGATGCTTGATTCCGGTCTGGGAAAGATATGGCTGTGTAGTTCGGACTGGACTGTTCCCATGGGGCACAGGGTCAGAGCTGATTTGCATAAAGCCATTATCTAACCCAGGGTGGTGTGGAGTGCAAAAAACGATGGATTTAGGCCCAGATCCTTGTACTGGGGTGAATGTAAGACATTGATCTACATTCTGTCCATCAAATTGTTTTTTGTAATTTTCTCCCTGAGTGTACTGGGGTAGCTCAGACGTGGGTCCCAGAGCCTCCACACCACTGGAGTCAAGCTAGCCGGGCTGATGAGAGGTGTTACCTCGAAACCGGTCCGGTCCTCGGATGCTTGATTCCGGTCTGGGAAAGATATGGCTGTGTAGTTCGGACTGGACTGTTCCCATGGGGCACAGGGTCAGAGCTGATTTGCATAAAGCCATTATCTAACCCAGGGTGGTGTGGAGTGCAAAAAACGATGGATTTAGGCCCAGATCCTTGTACTGGGGTGAATGTAAGACATTGATCTACATTCTGTCCATCAAATTGTTTTTTGTAATTTTCTCCCTGAGTGTACTGGGGTAGCTCAGACGTGGGTCCCAGAGCCTCCACACCACTGGAGTCAAGCTAGCCGGGCTGATGAGAGGTGTTACCTCGAAACCGGTCCGGTCCTCGGATGCTTGATTCCGGTCTGGGAAAGATATGGCTGTGTAGTTCGGACTGGACTGTTCCCATGGGGCACAGGGTCAGAGCTGATTTGCATAAAGCCATTATCTAACCCAGGGTGGTGTGGAGTGCAAAAAACGATGGATTTAGGCCCAGATCCTTGTACTGGGGTGAATGTAAGACATTGATCTACATTCTGTCCATCAAATTGTTTTTTGTAATTTTCTCCCTGAGTGTACTGGGGTAGCTCAGACGTGGGTCCCAGAGCCTCCACACCACTGGAGTCAAGCTAGCCGGGCTGATGAGAGGTGTTACCTCGAAACCGGTCCGGTCCTCGGATGCTTGATTCTGGTCTGGGAAAGATATGGCTGTGTAGTTCGGACTGGACTGTTCCCATGGGGCACAGGGTCAGAGCTGATTTGCATAAAGCCATTATCTAACCCAGGGTGGTGTGGAGTGCAAAAAACGATGGATTTAGGCCCAGATCCTTGTACTGGGGTGAATGTAAGACATTGATCTACATTCCGTCCATCAAATTGTTTTTTGTAATTTTCTCCCTGAGTGTACTGGGGTAGCTCAGACGTGGGTCCCAGAGCCTCCACACCACTGGAGTCAAGCTAGCCGGGCTGATGAGAGGTGTTACCTCGAAACCGGTCCGGTCCTCGGATGCTTGATTCCGGTCTGGGAAAGATATGGCTGTGTAGTTCGGACTGGACTGTTCCCATGGGGCACAGGGTCAGAGCTGATTTGCATAAAGCCATTATCTAACCCAGGGTGGTGTGGAGTGCAAAAAACGATGGATTTAGGCCCAGATCCTTGTACTGGGGTGAATGTAAGACATTGATCTACATTCTGTCCATCAAATTGTTTTTTGTAATTTTCTCCCTGAGTGTACTGGGGTAGCTCAGACGTGGGTCCCAGAGCCTCCACACCACTGGAGTCAAGCTAGCCGGGCTGATGAGAGGTGTTACCTCGAAACCGGTCCGGTCCTCGGATGCTTGATTCCGGTCTGGGAAAGATATGGCTGTGTAGTTCGGACTGGACTGTTCCCATGGGGCACAGGGTCAGAGCTGATTTGCATAAAGCCATTATCTAACCCAGGGTGGTGTGGAGTGCAAAAAACGATGGATTTAGGCCCAGATCCTTGTACTGGTGTGAATGTAAGACATTGATCTACATTCTGTCCATCAAATTGTTTTTTGTAATTTTCTCCCTGAGTGTACTGGGGTAGCTCAGACGTGGGTCCCAGAGCCTCCACACCACTGGAGTCAAGCTAGCCAGGCTGATGAGAGGTGTTACCTCGAAACCGGTCCGGTCCTCGGATGCTTGATTCCGGTCTGGGAAAGATATGGCTGTGTAGTTCGGACTGGACTGTTCCCATGGTTCACAGGGTCAGAGCTGATTTGCATAAAGCCATTATCTAACCCAGGGTGGTGTGGAGTGCAAAAAACGATGGATTTAGGCCCAGATCCTTGTACTGGGGTGAATGTAAGACATTGATCTACATTCTGTCCATCAAATTGTTTTTTGTAATTTTCTCCCTGTGTGTACTGGGGTAGCTCAGACGTGGGTCCCAGAGCCTCCACACCACTGGAGTCAAGCTAGCCGGGCTGATGAGAGGTGTTACCTCGAAACCGGTCCGGTCCTCGGATGCTTGATTCCGGTCTGGGAAAGATATGGCTGTGTAGTTCGGACTGGACTGTTCCCATTGGGGACAGGGTCAGAGCTGATTTGCATAAAGCCATTATCTAACCCAGGGTGGTGTGGAGTGCAAAAAACTATGGATTTAGGCCCAGATCCTTGTACTGGGGTGAATGTAAGACATTGATCTACATTCTGTCCATCAAATTGTTTTTTGTAATTTTCTCCCTGAGTGTACTGGGGTAGCTCAGACGTGGGCCCCAGAGTCTCCACACCACTGGAGTCAAGCTAGCCGGGCTGATGAGAGGTGTTACCTCGAAACCGGTCCGGTCCTCGGATGCTTGATTCCGGTCCGGGAAAGATATGGCTGTGTAGTTTGGACTGGACTGTTCCCATGGGGCACAGGGTCAGAGCTGATTTGCATAAAGCCATTATCTAACCCAGGGTGGTGTGGAGTGCAAAAAACGATGGATTTAGGCCCAGATCCTTGTACAGGGGTGAATGTAAGACATTGATCTACATTCTGTCCATCAAATTGTTTTTTGTAATTTTCTCCCTGAGTGTACTGGGGTAGCTCAGACGTGGGTCCCAGAGCCTCCACACCACTGGAGTCAAGCTAGCCGGGCTGATGAGAGGTGTTACCTCGAAACCGGTCCGGTCCTCGGATGCTTGATTCCGGTCTGGGAAAGATATGGCTGTGTAGTTCGGACTGGACTGTTCCCATGGGGCACAGGGTCAGAGCTGATTTGCATAAAGCCATTATCTAACCCAGGGTTGTGTGGAGTGCAAAAAACGATGGATTTAGGCCCAGATCCTTGTACTGGGGTGAATGTAAGACATTGATCTACATTCTGTCCATCAAATTGTTTTTTGTAATTTTCTCCCTGAGTGTACTGGGGTAGCTCAGACGTGGGTCCCAGAGCCTCCACACCACTGGAGTCAAGCTAGCCGGGCTGATGAGAGGTGTTACCTCGAAACCGGTCCGGTCCTCGGATGCTTGATTCCGGTCTGGGAAAGATATGGCTGTGTAGTTCGGACTGGACTGTTCCCATGGGGCACAGGGTCAGAGCTGATTTGCATAAAGCCATTATCTAACCCAGGGTGGTGTGGAGTGCAAAAAACGATGGATTTAGGCCCAGATCCTTGTACTGGGGTGAATGTAAGACATTGATCTACATTCTGTCCATCAAATTGTTTTTTGTAATTTTCTCCCTGAGTGTACTGGGGTAGCTCAGACGTGGGTCCCAGAGCCTCCACACCACTGGAGTCAAGCTAGCCGGGCTGATGAGAGGTGTTACCTCAAAACCGGTCCGGTCCTCGGATGCTTGATTCCGGTCTGGGAAAGATATGGCTGTGTAGTTCGGACTGGACTGTTCCCATGGGGCACAGGGTCAGAGCTGATTTGCATAAAGCCATTATCTAACCCAGGGTGGTGTGGAGTGCAAAAAACGATGGATTTAGGCCCAGATCCTTGTACTGGGGTGAATGTAAGACATTGATCTACATTCTGTCCATCAAATTGTTTTTTGTAATTTTCTCCCTGAGTGTACTGGGGTAGCTCAGACGTGGGTCCCAGAGCCTCCACACCACTGGAGTCAAGCTAGCCGGGCTGATTAGAGGTGTTACCTCGAAACCGGTCCGGTACTCGGATGCTTGATTCCGGTCTGGGAAAGATATGGCTGTGTAGTTCGGACTGGACTGTTCCCATGGGGCACAGGGTCAGAGCTGATTTGCATAAAGCCATTATCTAACCCAGGGTGGTGTGGAGTGCAAAAAACGATGGATTTAGGCCCAGATCCTTGTACTGGGGTGAATGTAAGACATTGATCTACATTCTGTCCATCAAATTGTTTTTTGTAATTTTCTCCCTGAGTGTACTGGGGTAGCTCAGACGTGGGTCCCAGAGCCTCCACACCACTGGAGTCAAGCTAGCCGGGCTGATGAGAGGTGTTACCTTCAAACCGGTCCGGTCCTCGGATGCTTGATTCCGGTCTGGGAAAGATATGGCTGTGTAGTTCGGACTGGACTGTTCCCATGGGGGACAGGGTCAGAGCTGATTTGCATAAAGCCATTATCTACCCCAGGGTGGTGTGGAGTGCAAAAAACTATGGATTTAGGCCCAGATCCTTGTACTGGGGTGAATGTAAGACATTGATCTACATTCTGTCCATCAAATTGTTTTTTGTAATTTTCTCCCTGAGTGTACTGGGGTAGCTCAGACGTGGGTCCCAGAGCCTCCACACCACTGGAGTCAAGCTAGCCGGGCTGATGAGAGGTGTTACCTCGAAACCGGTCCGGTCCTTGGATGCTTGATTCCGGTCTGGGAAAGATATGGCTGTGTAGTTCGGACTGGACTGTTCCCATGGGGCACAGGGTCAGAACTGATTTGCATAAAGCCATTATCTAACCCAGGGTGGTGTGGAGTGCAAAAAACGATGGATTTAGGTCCAGATCCTTGTACTGGGGTGAATGTAAGACATTGATCTACATTCTGTCCATCAAATTGTTTTTTGTAATTTTCTCCCTGAGTGTACTGGGGTAGCTCAGACGTGGGTCCCAGAGCCTCCACACCACTGGAGTCAAGCTAGCCGGGCTGATGAGAGGTGTTACCTCGAAACCGGTCCGGTCCTCGGATGCTTGATTCCGGTCTGGGAAAGATATGGCTGTGTAGTTCGGACTGGACTGTTCCCATGGGGCACAGGGTCAGAGCTGATTTGCATAAAGCCATTATCTAACCCAGGGTGGTGTGGAGTGCAAAAAACGATGGATTTAGGCCCAGATCCTTGTACTGGGGTGAATGTAAGACATTGATCTACATTCTGTCCATCAAATTGTTTTTTGTAATTTTCTCCCTGAGTGTACTGGGGTAGCTCAGACGTGGGTCCCAGAGCCTCCACACCACTGGAGTCAAGCTAGCCGGGTCGATGAGAGGTGTTACCTCGAAACCGGTCCGGTCCTCGGATGCTTGATTCCGGTCTGGGAAAGATATGGCTTTGTAGTTCGGACTGGACTGTTCCCATGGGGCACAGGGTCAGAGCTGATTTGCATAAAGCCATTATCTAACCCAGGGTGGTGTGGAGTGCAAAAAACCGATGGATTTAGGCCCAGATCCTTGTACTGGGGTGAATGTAAGACATTTATCTACATTCTGTCCATCAAATTGTTTTTTGTAATTTTCTTTTTGATAAATCCGGCGCAGCTAAAAATTATTAATGACGGGAAAACAGTGTATTTTTCCTCAGAAATTAAGGCCAAAGAGTATCACGATAGCCTGAGCAAATAGCCTCACTCAATGGTATAAGCTGATGTACAAAGAAATTATAGCAGGATATTTTGGTTTCTGGGTGTGAAGCCGGGTTTTGATGTTTTTGATGTTTGGGCTCTTTTGTTGGTAGCAAGTGGGTTTTAGCATTGTCCTCACCGCAAACACTGCACGCCCATCACATGCATAGACTAGGTCTGTGCACCTCACAGAGTGGGGGGGCGCAGCAGGGGATGGGTCGAAGGGGGGTGGGGTGGGGGGGTTCAGTGGGGGGGAGGGGAGGAGAGGGGGGTGGCTGGGGTTTGGTTGGGTAAAACGAGATAATGGGAGTAAAAGGTGCATTACTGTTTGTGATGGTCAATTCAGACTAAGGGTGTATTTAACAAAAGTCAGGGGGAAGAAGGCTCATAACATTATGATCGGACAAGTTAATTGCCAGGATGGCAGACGTTAGAATTTGTACACTGAATGTGGGAGGATTAAATGATTGGAGAAAACGCCAAAGATTGGCTTTTTTTGTGAAATTTAATAGAATTGATGTTTTGTGTCTCCAAGAGACTCATCTTCCTTGGGCAAAGAGGAATCTCTTGTTCCTTAATGGGTTTGAGTTGGTCGCCTGCTCCTCACAATCCTCAACAATTAGGGGGGTTGCAATTCTAGTCAGGAAGTCTCTGGGAGCGGTTAAAAGAGTTAAGGCAGCTGGCTGCGGTAGATGGGTAATTGCTGAACTGGAAATGGGCTACACTATATGTGTAGTCTCTAGCTCTAACAAAGATGACCCAGAGATCTACGATTTTTTGGAAGTGGAACTAGTTAGCTGGCCTACACCTTTAATAATGTGTGGAGATTTAAATATCTCAGCCAACTGGGTCGATAGGGTAAATTATGCAGGGCGGAAACCTAAAGTCTTTAGGGCAATAAAGGCCCTTATGGGGGTCACTTTTATTAATGGATGTCTGGGGGTGTAAGGAGCATCATAATCCTGGATTTACCTACTTCTCAAACCCTTTTCAGAAGCACACTAAATTGGATTATTTTTTAATTTCCTCCTCAGAAATTAATAAAGTAGGCATATATCTAAATTACCAAGGTTGATCTCGGACCATAATCCGCTGGGAATCACATATGAAAGGGTTTTGGTTGAAAGGCAAAGGACATGACTCCATTGGCGGTGCTGGCGGAGGCAATGGGTGCCCAGATCATATCATACGCCGATGACACCCAGCTACTCTTCACCTGCAAGAAGGGCATGGAATTTGACGGGGAGAGCATCCGTGGTTGCCTTGGGGCTGTCTTCAACTGGTTTCAGCGAAGCAGCCTCAAATGCAACCCTGATAAATCTGAGGTGCTCTTCTTCGGATGTCAGGCAGAGCCGCCCTGGCAGGAATGGTGGCCAGTGAGCATGTCCCCCCCTTCTTCCTCCTCTTCGGTCGCTAAAAACTTGGGGGTCAAAATAGATAACACCCTCGCTTTGAAAACACAGATCACAGGTCTCACAGGTACCTGTTTTGGTCTGCTAAAAATGATTCGTAAATTCCTTCCTATGCTCCCTGTTGCCCATAGGAAGATGACAGTACAAGCTCTGATCTGCTCCAGGCTTGATTATTCAAATATCCTCTACCTGGGCTTGCCGGATTACCTCTTGCACAAGCTCCAGGTTGTTCAAAACTCTGCGGCTAGAGCCATCTTCGGCCTACCCCGGCAAGCCAGAGCATCTGAGTTGCTCGCCTCCCTGCACTGGCTTCCGATTAAAAAGCGAATCACATTCAAAGCTCTTACACTGGCTCATAAGGCACTCCATCTGGTAGGGGCCTCCTACATTCGGAAACGGCTTTCCTTTTACAAGCCCACCAGATCTCTCCGGTCCGAAAATCTCGGCTTGGCAATGGTGCCTCCAATTAAGAAAGCCAGAATTGGTGGACGCTCTTTTAAACATCTTGCCCCCAAACTATGGAACTCCCTTCCCGTTGATCTCCGCCACATCCCCAATCTGCTTGCCTTTAGAAAGGCCCTGAAAACGTGGCTTTTTAATCAATAATACTGTTATGTCTGTTATCCTTCTCTTTTTTCAGTAATGGGTCAGAAAGCGCCGGGACACTCCTTGGAGTAGCCGTGCGCTATATAAGTTACCCATTAACATAACATAACATAACATAACATCTTGGTCATTTGAAAGGAGATTATTGGAGGATAAAAGATTTGTAGCTCATATTATGAAGTGGACTGGTGGGTTCTTTGCAGCTAATAGATATAGCTCATCCCGTAATAATGTTTGGGAGACGTTTAAAGCAGCTTTAAGGGGCGAATCAATTAGTTTTTCAGCCAAGTTGAGAAAAGAAGATAGGAAGGAGATAGTGCAATTATCGGAGAAGTTAACCGCCGCGGAAGAAGAACATACTAAGGTAATTGCTCTTGGAAGGGATGGTAGCGATAGCCAAACGACGCTCTTGGCTATTAAGGCAGGACTACAGAAAGTGGTCACCCAGAAGGCAATTGGGGAGTTTCAAGCAACAAGAGCTAAACGATATGAAACTGAAGAACATGCAGGTAGAGCCCTAGCACTTCGTTTAAGACAGGAAAAGTCCAAAAATGTAAATACAAAGATAGTAGAGAGCGGTCAGGAGTACTCAGAGGCCAAGGAGATCTTACAGGTCTTTCGAAATTTTTACCAGAGATTGTATGATGAGGATGAACGGGATGGAGGTGAGGGGGAAGATTGTGGGGATACAGGCCCGCGTTTAGATGAAGCAGCAAGAGAAGAATTGGATCAGGACATTACCGAGATGGAGGGTCAAATTTGCGTTACAGGAGTTAGCTTCGGGGAAGGCAGCTGGACCTGATGGTATACCCTTGGAGGTGTACAAACGTATTGAATCAGAGATCAGTGTGCTTCTTGTGGATCTCTTTAATGGGATACTGTGCTCAGGGCTGATTCCGGATTCGTGGAAAGAAACGAATATTATAATATTCCACAAAAAGGGGAAACCAAGCGAGAATCCGGGATCGTATTGTCCAATTTTGCTGATTAATGCAGATACTAAGCTGTATTCTAAGATTTGGGCTTTAAGCTTGGGCAGGATCATGGATGGTCTTGTCTCCCCCTGGCAGCATGGGCTCGTTCCTGGGCGTGGCACGACGGACCATACTAGCAGGGCTATAGCTCTTTTTGATGCCCATGCTGCCACGGGGGGAGAGATTGCCATGATCTTGCTCGACGCAGAGAAGGCTTTTGACCGTGTGGTCTGGAGCTTTCTCTGGGGTATCCTGGCAGGGAGAGGCTTTGGGGATAAAATTATCAGAGCGCTCAAGGCAATGTATTCAGATCCTGTAGCGAGAGTGACGGTCATGGGGGAGAAATCTGAATTAATCAATATAAAGAGAGGAACACGCCAAGGGTGCCCTTGCTCCCCGATCCTATTCTCTCTTTATATCGATCCTCTCATCCAGGTAATATTAGGTTGCCCCAGGATTAGGCCAGTGGTCTTTAACGGCTATGAAAATAAAATCCTAGCCTAAGCGGATGACCTCGCTGTTTTTACGACTGATCCTCAGCAGTCAATGTTGGTCTTGTCCGAACTCGCAAAGCGATTTGGTGGCCGATCTGGATATTTATTAAATGAATCAAAGACTCAGATAATATGCACCACTAATATAGTTAAGGCAGACTCTAGATTTGTGGACGCTGCTATTTATTTAGTTGCGAAAATTAACGCTTCAGTTGATAAAATAGTAGAAGAAAACTATACCCCACTCATCAGATATATAGAGGCTGACTTGAGAAGAATAGATGTGCTACATCTTTCTTTGATAGGGAGGGTGAACGCTGTTAAAATGACAATGTTTCCAAAGGTGCTGTACCTCTTTCGGGCCATACCAATATTTCTTGAGGAGAAAATATTAAAAATTCTGGAATCTGTTTTTATTAGATTTATCTGGCAATTTGGGAAGGTTAGGCGTTCTACTAATTTGATGTCTCTTCCAAGGGAAAAGGGTGGACTGACCAACCAAATGTAAGACTTTATCATTGGACGTGCCTTTTGACACAAATGTCGCTGCTCTTCCAGTCAGTGACGAGCCCCGGTGAAGTAAGCACTGAAGTCCAGTCACACCCATCTATCTTTGAGTTGTTGTTAGGAAGGAAGGCTCTGGGCCTAATGCTGTGCGAAGTTGACTGGAGATTTTATAAGAAGGCCAGATTTAAGGTTTTGGACGGGGCTTGGCGAGTCTGGAAAGCTAGTGTAAAGGCTTTTAACATACCCAAGATCAATCTTTATATACATATATGCAATTCTAGCCTCTTCTCTCAGATGGGGTAGAGAGGACCTTGAAGGTTTGGAGGGGGTTGGGTATTAAGACTTTCCGGGATATTATGGAGGGAGAAGGGGCATCGAGCTTTGATGTTCTGCAAAGTAGGTTTGGAATTCCTGCTAATCACTGGTTTGTGTACGGCCAAATTATACGGTCCCTGAAGGCATTAAGACCTAAACCGCCGCCTCCTGTAAATATCCCCCTGCTAGATGTATTGACCAGAGGCTGTAAGTAGATCAAGACTATATATAATATTTTTCTTGAGGGAATCCAAGATGACCTGGATAAGATAGAAGTAGCTTGGGCTAGGAAATTGGGAAACCCCGATGTGGATGTTGATCTGGCCCTACTCTTGAATAAAAAATCTTCCGGGCCTTAAACCTGCGGGCCCAGCACTACAAAACGGTGTTTAATCTGTATTACACGCCGGCTAAACTATTTGCCTGGGGGTTCAGGGAAGATGACAGGTGTCCCAGATGTAGGGTCGGGCAAGCAGATCTAGTGCATATGTTTTTTAACTGTAGCCTGCTGATCCCAGTCAGGACGGAGATAGAGATATTTTGGGAGGGGCTGCTAGGTCACAAGATCGATCTATCCCCTACCCTGATGATACTGGGCACAGACTCAAACCTGAAGCTGGCAAAAGAAGAAGAAGCTCTGGTTTTTATCTGTGTGGCTGTACTCAGGATCTTAATTTCAGCTGGGTGGAAAGATACCGTGGCCCCATCCTTTCAAATGTGGCTTTCCAGATTCCATGGAATACATAATATTGAATCCTGTCTTTATGAACAAAAGGGTGTGAAAACTCGGGATTTCGATAGAGGGATCTGGGCTCCGATTACAAAATGGAGGGAGGCCAAGTTGTAATCGCCTGATCTGGTATGCTGCTTGTATTTTAAAAAGTGTCTCCTGATATTACGAACTGATGCTTGAGATGATTTGAACCTTCCCCAATTCCTATTTATGTATTTATCATTGATTATATGTATTTATTATGCCTGATTCCCCAGTTCTGTTATAAGGTCCGGATTGAATGAATTTAATGTTTCTCTGTATTGCACTGATAAATCCCAATAAAAATATTTTTAAAAAAAAGAAAAACCTTTCACCAGTATTAGGCAAATTATGGAGTAACGTTATTGAAAAATCTGTCAGAATAAGAGATAAGATTATTATATACACAATAATCATTTACTTTGAAATAAATAACAAGTAAATAGCATATGTAATAGGAAAAAAAATCCCTCCAATAAAATACGCTAAATAATAAAATTCTCTCGATATATATCTCCATATTCCAGCTCCCTTTCTGTCCTTCTCTCGCCCTCCCTCCTTCCCTCTCGAGTTCCTACACTTTAGATAACATTTGCATAATTTTGCGTTTTCAGTGTTTCTGAAATGTTCGTTTAAAAATAACTAGTAGTGGATATGTCACGCAAAGTCGACATCCAGTCTTGGAACTTGTGACCATTTGCCACATGTCTTGCCGTGCACAGCCCACACTCCCATGCTAGTTCCATAAAGTCTCTGCCAACAAAGCATATGCCGCGCATCGACCAAACCCTACTGGATACAAACTATCTTCACAGCTTTAACGTCTGATGTGACAGCACAGCTGCCTGCATGACCTACTGTTACCATCTCTTTGGAACTTGCACAGAGTGGACTTTGGCTCTGCCCAGAGTAGTGTTTCTCTCTCATCACATGCTGTTTGCCATTTAGTACCCTTTACTAATAGCTTCCATTGAAATGCAGGACAATTTTACATCTACCAAGTACACATATTCATCACAGTACCACATTCAATTATCTCCTATAAGGATTCTGTACAGAAATCAGTTCTTTGTTCCTACTTTTTCTGAGGCTTTGCCAAAGTCAGTAGGTTTGGCTTTAACGTTTGAAACTGAATGTGTGCATTCAACACATGTAAAGAGTTATATTCGATATTAAAAGGACATATATAAATATTGAGAAAGGACACGTAAAATAGAGGATCATATCAGTCCTAACACATAGCTACTTTCCATCTAATAGCCGAACAAGTTACTCTATTTAAAGAATGGAACACACATGTGGACTATGCTCACTGTGATAATAAACCAACATGAGCTCTAATTGTGTCATCTGTAAATTTGCAATGGTGATCTATTAAGGAATAGCCTTGCTGTCCTAAATATGTTAAATCCATGATAAACACATTAATAGTGCACTTTCATGAATATCTAAGACAATCAACCCATTCTAAAGCAATCATATAAGGGGTCGCAGTGCAGTTAACCAACACATTGTTGTGGCCTGGCTAAAATGCATTGGACTAAATAAACCGTAGTTGCAAAGAGATGGAAAGAAGAAAATATCTTTTCGACCTTACTAGATCAGTCATCAGTGTTCACGGTTGTTAACAGAGAGAGACTATGGAGAAACCTGACAGTAATCTTTATTCTCTGCACCTGGCGTTTTGCATTGATAATCCAGCAGCTGCATGAAGACAACACATTTTCAATCGGATAATGAGCATAAAACCAACCTTCTGCAAAATCATTGCCCCAACTGGGAACAAGCAATGTTGCCTAGGTGACAGGGTGGCCTAGATTCTTAATTCTGCCCTAGGTGAGGGTTCAAGTATGATCTTGGACTCCATTGTCGTCACAGTAGAAAAACTAATTGACCATGGCAGCTAGGTATTGTAAACAAAATGTAATCTGTACTTAAAACTGAACGTCCTTATTTTTGTCCTGGGGGTTAGTGACCAGAATTATCCCCAGATGGAAAACAGAAGATTTTGTTACACGATAATTTAATTGTCATTAAATTTTCATACACATTGAAATAACTCACCATGCACTCAAATCTTCGGAGACGGCAGAGGTGGAATAGAGGTTGTTAAAAAATTCAATTATTACATTCAAGCACTTCTGAACAAACACATCCGAGGGGTTAAACAGACGAAAATCGATTCCATTCTACTCTACAGCGAAGAAATGTGAGCAACACAAGGAGTTCCAAGTCGCATTAACAAAACCTTTTCCATGTGAAGAAAATAAAACACTCTTCTCACAATCTCCATAGCAGAGAGGTGAGTTGAGAAACTTTCCAACTTTGATGCATGCCTACACCTGTTTGGAGTTGGGGTATAGTGCAACAGCTGTGGGAATACGCACTGCAAAGGCTTATACACAGAGAATTCAGAAAGGCTGCATTTTTGTGTTTACCATTTTGGCAAAGCAAGATCGCATAGGAATTTCCATTTTCACATTACAACCAGCAACTACGTTGTAAGGTGCAGGGAGGGAGTATTAAGTACCCTTTGGGATACACCAGAGCACCTTTGCAAATATTAAGATACAACATATGCTGTGTTCCCAGGTTTATGGTGTTTATTTTTTAACCATCTCCGTTTATATTTATCCATATTTAGTTTTCAATCATTTTATTTGAATTGATCGCCATTTATATCGCGTTTCGAGAAAAACCTTGAACTAGTGTATTTCCAAAATTAACAAAAAAATGTGCACTTGTATGCGTGATGGGTTTTAGTATTATAAGAAGCCAAATATTAATGCATCGCTCATATGAAATATACTCAAAAGACTTGCGGGCAGATTTACAATAACTGGCGCATCCCCAGGGATGCGCCAGTAATTGTGCGCCGCAGCTCCGCCACCCATGGTGCGCCGCATTTACAATGCGGCGCACCATGGGGCAAAAACGCCACAGATGCGTGACGCATCTGTGTCGTAAAGGCGGCGCATTGCTGGAGTTGCGCCGCAAGCGCGATGCAGCTCCAGCAAGGCTTGGGGGGCCCTATCTGTCCAATGCTTCAAGCAGGCGCAGGGTCTTGACGCAGCATTGGCCTAAAAGTGACTGAGTGAAATCTTGTAGATTTCACTCAGCCACTTTTAGGAGGCGTTCCTGCGCAGGAACGCCCCCCCCCCCTGCGCCGGAACGCCTCCTTATGGCGCAGGGCTTTACAACGTGACGCATCTCTAAGATGCGTCACGTTGTGAATACCCCGCACCATGGCGCATCTTTTGCGCCGCCATTGCGTCACAAAAGTGAGGCAACGGCGGCGTAAAAGACGCGCAAGGGGCTTGTAAATCTGCCCCTTGGCATTTCCTCCATTAAGAAAAACGTGTCCCTTCTGAGTTTTTTTTTAACTCCGATGACTGCTAGTCTGCACCGTTAATGGCCTAGCAGTCTTGGCTGATAGAATCAAAGATCACACAAAAGAAGACATATTTTCCGTTTTCCCTTATTTAATAATAAACAAAACAGGCAGGGAAAAAAGTTGGTTTTCTGGCTGTATTTATCTGTAAAAATAAGAACAAACTAAAAAATGGGAGCCTTAAACATATTTACCTCAACAATACAGTCTTACCGAACACTCTATCCCTGTATTCTTAACATCCAGAACGTGCCCCCATGTGAGCTCATGGACCATTTTGCTGAAAATTTGACTCTCTCAGGGCATAGAGGCGATCATGAGAACAGCAATCTAGGCAACCTACTGTGGAAGTATCAATCTAATCATAAATCTATCCTTGTCTCTCTCTCTCTCTTTAACATCGAATTTCCAAGACCCCCTCACCCACCTCCCGGTTATGTGGGGGATCCTCAGGAATGCATTAAACACTTTATAAAGAAATGGCATAATATTACATTGAATAGCCCCTAGCTGTCACAATAAGCTTTTACTTCTTTCCCAGACACCACACTTTACTCGTTTGTATCTCTTATCTTCTCCTATTCGCTCCTTCCTTGATCTCAGGCACTATACCCCACCGTCTTTCTTTCAGATCAGCTGATGAGGTGCTTGAGGTTTTCTACCCATATCACTGCTTCTCTGCTAACAGGTAAGGTACACCTTCTCTATACAAACTTTGTATTCATATCACTTCACCCTCATGACTGAGTCCCCATTCCCTCCTTTCCTCTCTCCTTGTCCTTAGTTTCCACTTTTAATAAACCCCATGGTGGGTCGGGCGTGGCTTGTGCGCCGAGGTGGAATGGTGGACCCAGCGTGAGCTCTGCTTTCGTGCGGGACTGGGAAGATTCTACTGAGCCCCTTTCACGTCACTTCATGGCCGGAGTGATGGGTTTTCCTCTCTAAATATGCGGTGAGTCTGTGAACCGCATTTCGGACTCCTGTGTGCCGTCGTTTTGCTGCTGCAGCTCGCTGTGATTTTTTTCAAGCTGAGGCGCGGGCGGCCGCCATTTTGGGCCGCTGAGCCCGCGTTTTGAATTTCGTCCTATATTTTCGCCGCTCTGAATATGAACTTTGATAGCACCTCTGCACACTTATTTGGATTTCACCCTTTGAAGTAATTTGCTGGGAGAGCATTTGTTTCAGGACTTCCACGATTTCCTCTGGCTCTGACTGGAAGTTGTTCATTACCAGAGAGGCAATATATTGCATGGCTCGACCCCTTTTGGTCACACATTTTATGGAGTTGTGGAAATGCTTTATTAGTTGTGCTGTGTGGGGGATGTCTAAATTGTGCCTGATTTTGCGCCTCTCTTGGGCCTCGTTCAATTTGCGGCACTATTCTGTGTATTGGAGATGTGGGCGGCCGCCATTTCAGGCCACTGAGCCCATGTCATGCTGATGTGCCGCTTCTACTTCAAATATATCACAATGTCATCAACTACATTTTGTATATTTGCTACAGTGTTTTGAGGTGAAGGCCTCCGCCTTATGCTTCTAATAACCAACTAACTCTCTCACCAAGATGAATCTATCCTCTCTTATATCAATTTTCCTCACATATGCTGTGGAAATGTTGCACCCTCCTTAACTGACGGTGCTTCTCTGAGGAACTGCACTTAAAATCTTTGTCAATATTTGTGCATTTTGAAGGCCTTCTTCAATCTTGTCATCGCATCCTTTGCAGTGTCTTTGGTCCTTATTGTGACTACCTACATTTTACTTCTAGTGAGTTCTTTGCTTACTATAATGGCTAATGATATCCACTCTGCTAGGTCCTCCATATCTGGTACTAAACCCAAGAGACATAAAAATGATCCACCTTCTCCCATTCATTCATCTCAAAACCCGTTTTTTTACTCTATTTTAGATGAAGTCCATGGTCCTCAACCTTTTATGTCTGCGACAAATGAAAAACTAAAACAAATTGAGGAGAGATGGATTGTTATGGAAGTCAAGGTATTAGAACTAGAGCAACGTGTTAGTGACCTACAGGATGTCTCTACCAAGATTCCTCTATTAGAACAGGAAAGTCATAACCTAAAACTTCACAAAGAGGACCTTGAAAATCGAAGTCGTAGGAATAACTTACGCCTGTATTGTCTTCCAGAAAATATTGAAGGGTTGAACATGGTTTTCTTTCTACAGAAATTCCTTCCTGAACTCTTGGATCTTCAGCCCTCAACTTCTCCTCTCTACATAGAAAGAGCACATCGTCTGGGGCGTTTAAACTCTAATGCTCTAAAACCTTGTGGTATCATAATGCTTTTGCTGGAGTTTACTGAACTAATGACTATCTGGTCTGGTCATAATATCTTCCTTTCACAGAATATCTCCAATGCAACAAATGCACGTCGCAAAGAATTCCTCGCCTTGCGTCCTCAGATGAGACATCTTAATATTCAATATGGGACACTTCATCCTTGTCTCTGCAAGATTACTCATTATGGTCGTTCATGATCTTTTGATGATCCGGAAAAACTCAAACTTTATCTACCCACCTTTCATCAAATGGAATGGACACTAATACCTGACTTCTCTAATTTTTCAGGATTGTCATTGTAAAATCATTTATTTGTCTATTTACTCTTCCCAGAATGTGCATTTTTACTTAAACTGATAAGGCTCTCATTTTCTCATCATCTTTTCATTATTGTTTTGAGGTCCGTCCCATCTTGCGTCACTATGCTCCTCCTTCCTCAATTTCTTCTCTTCTTACGGATCTAGTTGCTCGGCCTTGATCTGTTTGCTTACTTCTACCTTCTTTTTCTTTTTTCTGCTTTCGCTCTTCTTCCTTTCTACTTTTCCTGTTATGTCCTAATATTTTCTTTTTTTAATCTTCCCCATGTCCCTGTTTTCTTTTATGCCTGGTTTCTATATACATTTTTTATTCTGATAACAATGTTCGCTTTGTTGCATGTAATTATTAATACTGTGTGTTCTTTGGCAATGCTTTTTGTATATACATCTCACTTGTGTTTTTTTTATCTCTTGTAGCTGTTCTCCTGAAGTGTATCATCTCCATTCGTGTATTACCCTCCTATCCCTCCATTATGTGTAAGTTTATCACGTGGAACATTCGTGGTCTTGGGAATCCCGTTAAAAGACAAAGGGTATTATCTCATGTATCCAAACTTGATTCTCATGTCTCTTTTCTTCAAGAAACTCATTGTACTGAAGCAGAATCACTTAAGTTTAAAAGGCATTGGGTGGGTCAAGTTGTTTATTCACCTGCATCTAGCAAGAAAGGAGGTGTTGCTATATTGTTTCATAAGTCACTATCTGTACAAATTTTGCATACTCAAAATGAAGATGCTGGACGATGGGTAACGGTAAAGGTTGTTATACAAAACAAGACTCTAGTCCTACTAAATATCTTTGGCCCTGTTAAACCTGACCCTAAGTTTTGGGATGACATTAACATTCTACTCTCTTCCATAGACTGCCCTAATATTATTGTTGCTGGTGACTTTAACCAATGGATTGATCCCTTCTCTGATAGACTGTCTAAATGTAAATTTAACCCTGATAAATCCCACAAAGCATTTCAATTGGCCATTGCCTCTCGTCCATTATATGATGTTTGGAAAACATGTAACCCTGACTCACTTGAATATACTTTTTTTTCTAATGTACATCAAACTCGCTCTAGAATTGACTATATTTTGGTTAGTAAATCTATGCTTCCTTCCTTCAAACATCAGAAATTGGATCCATGTTTATTTCTAATCATGCTCCCGTTCACACTGTTCTAGACCTTTTACTTACCTCCCTCCATTTTAGTAGTTGGAAACTCAATAACTTTTTATTATCTGATACTGTATACATCAAAGAAGCCACCACTTTTATTAATGAATTTTTTTAATTCAATAATCCACTGGACAATTCTGTCTCCAATGATTGGGATGCCTTTAAGGCCTCTTTTCGTGCCTTTACTGTTTCATATGTCTCGAATAAAAAGAAAGTCACGCAGAAAAAATATACTGACCAATTACAACATCTTAAATTATTGGAACATACGTATTTTACTTCTAAATCACCTTCCACTCTTCATGAATTGATTAAGGCCAAATCTGAACTCAACAAATTGGCAACGATTGAAGCCTGTAATATTCTTCTTGAAATTAAATCCAAATATCATTGTGGTCAGAATAAAGCGGGTAAGATGTTAGCAAATTATCTGAAAATTAATCTGAACGTTAAAATATTGGTCCCATCTTAAATGAATCCACTAAAACAATGGTGTTGTCAGATGAAGATATTGCTGAAGTTTTTCATGAATATTATCGATCTCTTTATTCTGATGACATATTTCCCACTAATCAAAATGTAGATACCTTCTTCTCGGGCCTTCCCTCTCCCCCTTCTCTTCCTGATTAATTTACTGCATTAGAAAGAGAGGTCATGGCTCAAGAGATAACTAACACTATTAACTCTTTAAGAAAATCTAAAGCTCCAGGTCCAGATGGTCTCCCTGTTGAATTTTATGTTACCTTTTCCTTCATTTTTGTTCCTAAACTTTTGACACTTTTTAATTCCGTTATTGCAGATGCTAAAGTTTCTGGTTCTTTTATGGACGCCTAAATTATCATAATTCCTAAACCAGACAAAGACCATTCCCATTGTAAAAATGTCCTCCCTATTTATTTTATAAATTATGACTGTAAAATATTTGCCAAGATTCTTGCTTCCCGACTTGAATCTATTATTCCTTTGTTAGTTAAAACTGATCAAGTCGAATTTGTGAAGGGTAGACTAGCATCAGACAATGCCCGAATGTTTGCAAATATTATTTCATATGGTAAAAAATACAAATCTCCTCTATCAGCATTATCTTTAGATGCCAAAAAGGCATTTGATCGTATCGATTGGCAATTTATGTTTAGGACTCTCCAATGGTTTGGTTTTGGTCCTACTTTTATTTCTTATATTAAATTATTGTATTCATGCCCTTGAGCTAGTATTTTTGTTAACAATCATTTTTCCAATTTTTTTTCCTTATCCAGAGGTATACGACAGGGCTGCCCTCCCTCACCTTTATTATTTGTATTATGCCTTGAACCTTTCCTGGGACGTATCCGTGTTAATTCACTTATTCCTGGTTTTACTTATAACTCCATAGAAACCAAAATATCGGCATATTCTGATGATATCTTAATTTACATGTC
Source organism: Lissotriton vulgaris (assembly GCF_964263255.1). NCBI lineage: Eukaryota > Metazoa > Chordata > Amphibia > Caudata > Salamandridae > Lissotriton > Lissotriton vulgaris. The sequence goes on from NC_141696.1 coordinate 720,991,892, forward strand.
GAACCCTATTGACTCCCTGCCGCCCTTTTTGGATGAGGTTCGATTATATTCAAGTATCTCTGGTTATAAACTCAACCTTTCAAAGAACTGAAGTTTTACCTTTAAACTCTATATGCTATCAGTTTATGTTTAATGATACTAATTTTACTTGGTGTCCCACAAAAATCAAATATCTTGGTATTTGGTTTTCGGCCTCTTTGTCCACCACAGTTACATACACGTTCAGTGCGTTACTTATTAAAATCTAATCACTTCTTCACAATTGGTCTCCCCTATATCTATCCTGGTGGAGTAGATTGGATACTAATAAAATGATTATTGTACCTCATGTTCTCTTCACATTGTCCATGTTGCCTATTCGGATTCCCATCTCCTATTTTTCTCAAATTAACACAACTTGTGCAACATTTTTATGGAACAAGAAACATCAACAAATTGCCCTTTTGAAACTTATTCATCCTAAATCTGAAGGTGGTGTAGGCTTCCCAAACTTTAAAGCTTATCACTCTTTATAATAGAGCTGTTATTACCCCTGTTTCTATTTCAATGTTTTCCCTATCCTCTTCTCCATTATGCTGGTCTTGTTCTAATGATACTGGCACACTGAGACATCAACTTTATGCCTGTTCAAATGTATTAACCTTTTGGAAATCGGTTTGGCCTATTTGCATGAGAAGTTTTTAATGTGATCTTACATTATGATTTCAAATGTTTTTCTAGGTTCTTCTCCACCTGAGGTTGATGACTCGTCTTCTGTTTACATGTTATTTGACCTCTTTATTGCATTAGCCTTTAAAGTTATTTTATCATCCTGGAAAGATAACTCTAAAGTATCTTCATTAACATGGTGGAATTTTATTTGTGATGAGCATAGAATTGCTAATATTTCTTCCTTTTCTCTCTCTCAAAAAATTCAATCTGATCTTCTTTGGCTACCTTTTACAACATATCTTTCCTCACATACTCCCTTACAATAGCTCTTTTCTTCTATTTTCTCCTTAATATTCTCATATACAATTTTAGATCTTTCTTTCCTTCCTTTTTATTTATTTATTTTTATTTGTTTTTTCTTTTCTTCTTTTCTAATTTATTTATTTATTTTCTTCTTTTCTTTTTATCTCTTTCTTCTTCTCCCCTTCTTTTCCTTCTTTCTTTCTCTCAAATGTTCTGCTCATATTATACCAATATGTTATTTGATTACTTATATTTTGCCATATGTTTTATATATTTACGATTGCTTTTCCCCTTTGCTCCTATTTTCTTTTTTGTCTCTTGTACTTGAAAATTCAATAAAAACATCTTAATCAAAAAAAATAAAAAATAAAAAAAATAAAAATCCCATGGTGCTTTGATGTTTTAAGTTATGCATAAAGGACTCGTTAAGCAACCAATATAACTTTAAACAGAATCAGAATCTCCCCTATCTGTCACTTTCAGGTGCATGGCTCTCAACATCAGGACATCCCTGACCTTGATCATTTTAAGGTGGTCAGTCTGATGATATCATCCTCTGGTGGCTGAAAATGGGCCACCTTACAGTTGTGAGACCTGTTTTTCTTACAAACATTAGAAACCTTGCTTACACTAACATAAGACTATGTTTTCACTACCCTTCATCTTGGCCCCAGTCGTGTTACACCACTTGACAATCATTACTGTTGTTTCCCTGTTCTAAGTAAAAAAAATAAAACTTCACACTAACAACTAAGAGCTTTTGCAGAGTCTTCACCCACAATTTTCCTAATCAACGACATCTCCACTGTCCAAGGTGGATGGTGTATAATGTGTCGAATTGCATGCTTGAATTACCTATGAGAACAACTAAACTCAATGTGCTAATACTATGAGGCAATTCTCAAATGTATTCTGTAGTAAAATTGTTCTTCTTGCTTGTTACTCATTGGTGCATACTCTTAAAACTGTGCATTTATGTTAACATGCATGAAAGCCATTGTCTAAAGTTCTATAAAAGGACGTCTTTTCCACTACACTCCATATTTCCCACCTTTAGAAGGTGAATCTATGCTGAATTTCATACAAAACTTTACTGAGTTCCTTGTGCTCATGTATTGTATGCCTTGCTGCTAAACTTATTGATGCATATTATATGTATCTTGCCTATTAGTTTCTTATATAATCTTACAAACCTTTACCTGGTGTCTGTCATTTTTACTGCGAATGCTTCACTATTGAATTGGTCACATAGCATTAGAGACAGGTCCAATCGGGTAGCAAAGAAGTCTGTATCAAAACTACAACACTCCTGGTCCTAGCTGTTGGTGTGCCAAAATATATGATTATTCCACATGGGGTTGCGCACCGACAGATCTGGTAGCAGAGGTGATGGTTCTGAATGGATCCAACCAGTAGCAGACAAAAAACAATTGGCCATAGTACAGATTACCTCACCTTATGGTTCAAACGGTTTTCCCCGAGATTGAAATTGACCCTGTCCCAAATCGATCCTGGTTCTGGGAGATGAGGCATATGAAGAAGGATGACATGAGTATCAATAGGAATTTGTATGCATATGAGAAATGAATTAACTGTGAAGAAGTGTGTGGTGGGAGCTGTAGTGGGCGCTGTGTGGCAGAATGCAGTGGGCTAATTTTCAGAATCATTATTAATTGGCTTTAGCTGTCTGATTTGTGAGAGCGATAGTCATTTTTTTTATTAAATGATTTGGGTTTAGAAGTCGACAAATGTATGAAGTGCTATAGATCAAAGACGAAAGCTGAAGAAGAGGTTCCTCATTTCACAGTAATAAATTATTGATATTTTCTGCTAGGTGAGGTGTACTGTAAGGTGCTAACAGCTACATCAACACAGGGACATACCTTTTTCTCTTGTGTAGATGTACTATTTGAGCTTGGAAGCAATTCACTCCTTGGTGCAAGGCAGTGAGCACACGGAGGAGGTAACCTCCACTAGTTGCAGGGTCTACCATTGCGTGAAAGAAGGTAGTATTCTTTCTATTGTAGAAACGTTTTCTTTACTTTATTTGGAGCAGGCAAAGGAAGAATTATTATAAAAAGTAGTTCAGGAAGTCTGACCTTATTCAGGTGTTGTGTCATTAGGGTGCCATGCAGGGATTGGCTGACTGATGCTGTAGTTGCACTGCAATATGGTGAACTTTGACCGTAACATGCTGGTATTGGTGGACCAACCAAAAATCCAGTGGAGTGGAGAGTGTGAGAGGTTGGAATGAAAAGCGTTTGAGAATTCACAAACATACAAAATCCTTTGTAGAAAAAAAAGAAATATGTAAGTAGGGAGAAGTTTCCTCCAGAAGGCATGCCAGCTGGGGAAATGAAACCAAGAAAGGGTTACACATGTGTATGTGGCTTAGCTAATGGCAGAAATGCACATCTAAAGATGCTTTCCATATTCCTAGAATAGAACATTTGAGGAGGAGAATGTAGGATTTAAAACCTCAGGCAAGATCCACACAATTTGAGGCCTTAACTCTTTGAGAGTAAATGGCGAGTGAGAAGAAAAGGAGAACATTTTAATTAGCGATCCACAGTATAACGCATGCATGGAGAAGTGTGCAGGAATAGGAAAGGCCTAGAAAATGGAGGTAGGAAGTCATTGAGATAGTCGGATTTTATCACTTGATATAAAGCAAAGTGGGAAAAAAGGAAAAACCCAAAAAGGAGACAGAAGCAAAGAGTGAGGAGGAGGATGACTTTATAAACAAGCTCTTCAGCATAAGACCACCTTCAGATAACTCAGCAGCTGCTTCCACAAGCGGTACAGTACCAGCAGTAATCGAGGCTGGGACAGTCATAGAAGCTTTTTCTCCTCCAAGTGATACAAAATCTACTGTATCTTCCTCCTCCCAAATCCCAGTGCCTATAACAACAAGTGCATCACCCTTGTTGGTTACTGTAACTGCTTACCGAGCAAGGCACTTGTCAGGGTTTTACCAAGCCAACCCATCCCAATTGTATCTCAGGAGCTCACAGTTGAAAAAATTTAAATGTGGCAATAGGTTTCCTTCGATATTACAATGAGAGCAAGCTTCTTTACATGACCAAGGAATCAGAGAGAAAGGTGAGAGAGGCTCATGAAAGAATGGAAAAGGTGGTGGATGAATGCAGGGTTGGTATAACAAAGAGAAAGAAGTTATGGGAGAATGTTAGAAAGGCAATGGGTAAGAAGGAGATGAAATATTTGGAGTTAAGAGGACCAAGGTCTCATGTAAGGAAATGATCAAGAACATTAGGAAATTAAGTGAAAAATGTAGAGAGCTGTGGTCCAGGAAATAAGTACAAGAAGGAGCATACATACATGTCCCGTGGTCAAAATCCTATCTTTTTCATTTCACAAACTCCCTACCAAAACTTAGAGAGAATCCTAATACATGGTATACACTGATGAAACGGATTATGACCATTTTAAAGGTCCTTTAGGAGGATTTGGACATGTTATTTGAACTGACCGTCCCATAAGACTTGTGGGCAGAATGTAAGAGGACAATCGATTGACTAACCCATGGTGAAAAGCAAATGTGACAAATTTGTAAAACATTTCAAGATGAAGCTCCCCAAAGAGAAATGAATTGGCCCATGATTTTCAGAACCTCTCATGAGCCTAAAGAGTCTGTGCATGCCTATTTCCAGAGATTAATGCAGGTGTACAGGGAGCATGGAGGACTGAATAATCCACATGGAGACAATATTGGAGGATTTCTTGCTTCTCTTGTGCAGGAACTTAGGACCATATGTACAACCATGTTTTGCAGTTGAAAACAGTAAATCGACCCGTTTGCGACCGCAAAATAGGTTTGCCCCATGTGTAAACCCTATTTTGCGACTCGGTAACCTGTTAGCTACTCGCAAAATCGGGTTTGCAACTTGCTATTAGGAAGGGGAAAGCCAAGGGCGTTCCTTTCTTATAGCACCTCACACTTCAATGTACAATGGTTTTGCAACCGCAATTGCATTTGAAAAACACGCGCAGCTTACCACCTACTTCAAGGACGTGGTAGGATACTCGCAAACAGGAAGGGGTCCCAAAGGGAGCCCTTCCCCTTATTGAATGTATGTGAAAATATTCTTTAAGAGCAGGCAGTGGTCCCACGGACCGCTGCCTACTTTTAAAAAATGAAACAGAAATGTTTAATTTTTCTTTAAGGAAAACATGCTGCATTTAAAAAAAACTGTCCTATTTTAAAAACAGTCACAGACATGGTGGTCTCCTTACCCCAGTGGGCCACCAACTTTGGGAGTGCTAGCCATTCCCTTTGGGGTCGCAAATTGCACCTGCCTCATGAATATTAATGAGGCAGGCAATTTGTGACCCCATTAGGAATCGCAAACAGTGTCTGAGACACTGTTGTAAATTACATTTTGTGAGTCGCAAATTGCGCATCACAAAATGAAGCAATTTGCAACTCATAAATTGTAAGAGTCGTACATCTGGCCCTTATAGAGCCAAAATCCATAATCAAACCATCCAAGGTGTCTTATGTTAGCAGAGTAAACTGATTGATGAGATCCTGTTTTCACCTCACATAGTCCTGTATCTACAGGATTCTTAAATTTTGCCTTCGAACATTAGCAATCATACCTTATCATTGTTACCCTAAAAAGCTCCCAGGCTAATCCTCAAATGGGCTGCTCTCCCCTTGATCTCCAGTTTCCTAAAAAATAATGGTATGCGCCTCCAATGGGAGAATGTAGACCACAAAACGTTTTTTGACAGCGTAATTACCCTTCAGCAAGCTCAAGTAATAAACTATCTTACAGAGGAGGCAAAAGCTGAGGTTGTTCTGGAAAGCCATGAAGGCCATTATAAGCTTGTGTCCAGTCTGCTGGTTGCAGGAAAATGCAAAAAGAACAGTTAATGGAGAGAATGCAGAACAATGTCATACATTCACCCCAGTACAGAGATCTGGGCCTAAATCCATAATTTGTTTGCTCCCCATGCCATTCCAGTTTGAACCAAGCCATATGCAAATCAGTCTTGAACCTGCACCCAATGGGAACAGTCCAGCCCGAACTGCCCGGCCAGGTCCTCCCTGGACTGGAACCAAGCTTCCTAGGACGGGTTTAGGGGTTTCACCCCTCTTCAGCCAGGATAGCTTGACTCCAGTGGCATGGAGAGCGCTAGACCCACGCCTCAGCAAGCCATTCCAGTTTAAAACCAGCCATATACAAATTAGTCTTGATCCTGCACCAGATGTGAACAATCCAGCCCGAACTGCCAGGCCAGGTCCTCCTTGAACTGGAACCAAGCATCCTAGGACCAGGTTCAGGGTTTCACCCCTCTTCAGCCAGGATAGCTTGACTCCAATGGCATGGAGAGCATGGGACCCACGTCTCGGCATACCCGTCCATCTCGGGGTGACAAATGCAAAAACAACAGTTGATGGACGGAATGCAGAACAATGTCATAAATCCACCCCAGTGCAGGGATCTAGGCCTAAATCCATCTTTTTCTGCTCCATATGCCATTCCAGTTAATCCCAGTCAAATCCAAATCAGTCTTGATCCTGCGCCCAATGGGGACAGTCCAGCCCGAACTGCAGGTCAGGTCCTCTCTGGGCTGGAACCAAGCATCCTAGGACCGGTTTCAGCGTTTTACCCCTCTTCAGCCAGGATAGCTTGACTCCAGTGGCATGGAGAGCACAGGACCCACGTCTGGGCATACCCGTCTCCCTCAGGGAGCCAAATGCAAAAAGAACAGTTGATGGACAGAATGCAGAATAATGTCATACATTCACCCCAATACAGAGATCTGGGCCTAAATCCATTGTTTTTTGCTCCCCATGCCATTCCAGTTTGATCCATGCGATATGCAAATCAGTCTTGATCCTGTGCCCAATGAGAACAGTCCAGCCCAAAATTCCATGCCAGGTCCTCCCTTGACTGGAACCAAGCATCCTAAGACAGACCGGTTTCGGTGTTTCACCCCTCTTCAGGAAGGAAAAAGAAGAGGGAACCCCACCCGTACATATAGTTTAATACTGCTGGTACTATTGCCTTAAGCCACCTTAAAAATTAATCTAAAGCATCTCCCCATAATATTGAGAATGTTAGACATACCGCGTCCATTTATATGTCCACTCTGGAAAATAGGAAACAGCGGGTTAGGATGCAAGCATGGGAAGATCTGCAAGCTGCCTCTGAACTTTGGGACTCCAGCACTTTTTGGGAGGTGTTAAATATGCCTTTTTTTTACAGATGGCAATCGTACAAGAATCAAATGTCACATCCCCACCAAGGAGTTGATTAGCCACTTCTCAATAATTTTTTAGCAGAACCAACCATCCCTTACTCCAGCAGAGGTACCATCCCTTTTCCCTGCTGAAATTGTAGCTCTACGTAATTCCATTGAAGTTAGCGCAGTATCGAGAGGAATATTAAAATTATCCACAAGAAAGATGCCAAGGTCAGATGGGGTCCCAATCGATGTTTTTAGACATAATCCCACTTTTTGGGCACCCCTTTGAACAAATGTTTTCTGAGAGGTGGTAAGAGGTGATCAACCCAACTCCAATATCATCCCCATATTTTAAAAAAAGTGGACAGAAGCCACCCCATCTGTTACAGACCCATCTCCCTCTCGGACTCCTCTCTAAAGATCTTGGGGAGGGTAGTTCTGCAAAAACTGGAAGATTGGACTGTGGCAATTTTTTTTCCCTCAGATGTGCAGTATACTTTCAGCCCGGCAGTAGGCACAGCCTTGCAAACCTTTAACATGTTCTTGTTAACTGGGAAATACATCCAAGCTAGGAGAGGCACCCTTCATATGGCTTTTTTGGACCTCTCCAGCGCTTTCAATTTGATTGACAGGGGCATGTTATGGGTCATGATTGGAAAGCAGGGATTGCTCCTGCCTAGATCGGCCTTTTGAAATATTTTCATTGTGGTAGGACGTCCCTTGTCAGTTATTGTATTAATCATACCTGTACTCCTTCATTTTATTCCAGTAAAGGCCTGAGACAAGGCTGTATTTTTAGTCCTCTTTAAAGTTCTTTTTTATATACATGCACTTGAGTTGGAGCTCGCGATAAGAGGCAAGTAACTTCCTATAGTTGTGAATCGCCTAGTCCCTGTCTTACTTTAAGCATTTGATGCTGTGTAACAAGCACTGCAAATGAGCAGCAGCTTTTCCTCGATTCTTTTAATGTTTTTATGGGGGAGCTTAACCTGAAAACAAATCGACAGAAATAACATATAATAACATGCAGACCAAAAATAAAGTCTCTCACTCACATACAACATGGATGATTTCCTATTTATTAATGTGCAGAGTTTTAATTACCTTGGGGTCTTCCTGGCAGATAATCTGAGTTGGGACAAGCTCTTGAGCCAGAGAGCCTGTACATTTGTTGAGGCCATTGATGCGATTTTTTAGGTTCTCTAAGAGACGTGTCAATAAGCCCATCAAAGAACGAATCGTCTTGTATAAAAGCAAATGCCCTTCTGTGGGTATCTATGGGGCAGATGTTTGAAGTTATACTTCTCTAGGTAGTTTACAAATAATTGAGGACAAATTCCTGTGCACATTGTTGTCCTCCGTTAGGAGTACTGCCAGTCTTTTTGTCCACTTGGTACTTGGACTCCCTTATTTGGAGGATATGGTAAAGGCTTCTCCGTTGTTACTTTGGCTTAAGATTTGTCTCTCACCACATACTTCATTTTCACGATTGGTCATTGAAGACTGTCTAGGATAAGATTGTATGGGCCCCATTCCTTGGTTAGCTTATGTTAACCCCTTCTATGTAGAGGACGTAATGGCTACATCCTTAGCAGCGGTGCTGCAGTGTCAAGGACATAACCAATATGTCCTGCCACCAGCCTACGGGCGAAGCCCGTGGGCCAACCACCTACATGCGCCCACTGTGGATGGCAGTGGAAGCACTTCTGCTGCCATCCCCAACTCCCTCCTTGGCAATCTGATGACTTTGGCATGCTCATGGTGTGCCGACATCATTATATGCTGACAGGAGAGTACATTGTTAAGGTAAGTCCTTCTCCTGGGGGGGGGGGGGGGGGGTGATGGAGTGAAAAACAGACACAGGGGGAAAGAAAAGGGTTTTTCCTTTTGTCCTGTGCCTGTTTTGAATGGATACCTGCTCCACCGTCACAGGTGAGGTCTGTAATTATGGGGCAAGAAATCATCCACTGGACACCAGGAATTTTAAATTGCGTATTTAGGGGACTGACCCATTAGGCAAGGGATGATCCTGTGGGCCATTTTGCTACAACCTTTTCCCTCCTGAGGCGGAAGCCGGGAGGTCTCCACTCTATTCTTGCACATTTTAATCTGTGTGTTGTGACCTGTCTGTTTAGACATTTTATATTGTGCAGTTTTGGCTCGCGCTTCGCGCTTGAATGATAAGCGTTTGTGTTAACAGCTAGAGACTTCCCAGCGCTCCTAGGCGCTTCGTTTGCTCCCTCACACTTTCTTTGGTATTCAGACCGCCCTCGGCCGAGCATTGACGCCGAGGGCTGGGATCTGACTTTGGCCGCCATCTTGGGGGTAGGACTCGCCGCCCTCGCGCTCTAGCAGCGCTCTAGCAGCGCTATAAAAGGGAAATCCAGCGTTTGCTTAGGGATTACCACTTGCTACGACCTTTTCCCTCCTGAGGCGGAAGCCGGGAGGTCTCCACTCTATTCTTGCACATTTTAATCTGTGTGTTGTGACCTGTCTGTTTAGACATTTTATATTGTGCAGTTTTGGCTTGCGCTTCGCGCTTGAATAATAAGCATTTGTGTTAACAGCTAGAGACTTCTCAGCGCTCCTAGGCGCTTCGTTTGCTCCCTCACCCTTTCTTTGGTATTCAGACCGCCCTCGGCCGAGCATTGACGCCGAGGGCTGGGATCTGACTGGCCGCCATCTTGGGGGTAGGACTCGCCGCCCTCGTGCTCTAGCAGCGCTCTAGCAGCGCTATAAAAGGGAAATCCAGCGTTTGCTTAGGGATTACCACTTGCTACGACCTTTTCCCTCCTGAGGCGGAAGCCGGGGGGTCTCCACTCTATTCTTGCACATTTTAATCTGTGTGTTGTGACCTGTCTGTTTAGACATTTTATATTGTGCAGTTTTGGCTCGCGCTTCGCGCTTGAATAATAAGCGTTTGTGTTAACAGCTAGAGACTTCCCAGCGCTCCTAGGCGCTTCGTTTGCTCCCTCACCCTTTCTTTGGTATTCAGACCGCCCTCGGCCGAGCATTGACGCCGAGGGCTGGGATCTGACTTTGGCCGCCATCTTGGGGGTATGACTCGCCGCCCTCGCGCTCTAGCAGCGATATAAAAGGCACCCATCTCCCTCCGCGTAGCGGACGCGTACTGCGGACGCGCCGGACCTGCGCCGGAGTCGCGCCAGAGTCCTGCCCGTCTGCGCCCGTCAGCGTCCCGGAGGCGTTCGGCGTGGCAGGCTCTTATCTCCCCTACACTCTTTTCTTTTGTGGTACTATGTTATCTTACTCGTCCCAGGAGCTCCACTCTTTTAATAAACCTGCCGATCTTTGTCATGCAGTTTTTCCTGGCCGTTATAAGGGTAAGCATAAATGCCCAGGTTGTAATTGGCATCTTACAAGCGTCCACCCTCCTATATTTAGTAAGGACGAGCGAAACATTAAACATCTTTGCTTACTCCTTAATACCAGATCAGTTCACAGACATGCCCAGGAGATCTTTGATCTCCTGGCTACTGAAAAACCTGCTTGTCTGATGTTAACTGAGACATGGCTGAGTGAGTCCTCACATCCTGACATTGTATCCGCAATTCCCCCAGAGTATAACATCTTCAGGCAAGATAGAGGTAGGGGCAGAGGGGGAGGCGTGGCTCTCGTGGTGAAAAAAACATATACGTGTTCTGTCATTCACACGGAGGTCATCACGGGCGCCGAATCCCTTGCTTTTTCCTTATCCCTGTCACCCCAACAATCTCTCAAGGGGCTTTTAGTGTACAGACCTCCTGGCCCTGCAGGATCCTTTTTTGAGGAACTTCAGTCAGTTATTTCTACACTAGTCTTAAGAGCTGAGCAGTGTGTACTGGCCGGAGATTTCAATTTCCATATGGAAGATTGCCATGACCCGGACACTATCAAGATGTTCGATATTACGGCCTCTTTGGGCTTGTGTCCCTATCTCTCTGGCCCTACCCATGACAAAGGCCATACATTAGACCAGGTTTTTTCCACTCTTCCGGTCGAGGTGACTGCACTGCTGCCGGTATTATGGTCCGACCATCGACTAGCCCATTTCTTAATACTAGGCATTGAGAAACCAGCAGCTACTGCTATGAGACAGCAGGGATGTGCCTTTAGAGCATATCATCGGGTGACCCCGGATTTGTTAGCCCAGGCCCTTCTGAACCATCCTGTGTCCTACACCGGTGACCTGGATAATGATCTCGAAATCCTGCAGACCTGGCTCTTAGATAGATTGAATGAGCTTGCCCCTGTGCTGCCTCCTCGAACTGCCATGAAACGGGTTTCGGCACCATGGTTCACTGAAGTGTTGGTTCGCTCTCGTAGGCAGTGTAAAGTTGCCGAACGGACGTGGATGGCCCAGTATGATGCTGAGGCAAAGCTGACCTATAGATCTATGATTAAATCTTACCATAGACAAGTACTTCAGGAAAAAAAATGCTATTTCGCTAGGAGAATCGAGGAAGCAGCAAACTCCTGCAAGGAGATCTTCTCGATTGTTAGGGAATTCACAACCTTGCGATCTAACTCAGTACAGGAAGCTCCGTCTGAGACTTGGGCCGCTACTATAGCTAATTTTTTTACTACTAAAATCAGGCAGATACAGGATTCTTTCCCCTCTAGACCGACGGTCGATTCCTTGACCTTGCTGGAGGGACCAGCCCATTCATTCTCTTCTAGTCCTGTATTGGCGGCTTTTCCGCCTCTTACGATATCTTCATCATTATCACTTATGATGAATCTCAAATCTGGATCGCCACGTGACCCCTGCCCGGCCAAATTTTTAGCTAAAATGGCAGCTATTGTAAACCCTCTAGCCAACCCTATCCTGAATCTCTCTCTGAGTCAGGGGGCTATTCCGCAGTCATGGAAACAGGCTATGGTTCTCCCTCTTCTTAAAAAACCGAGCCTTGCCCCAGAAGTCCCTGCCAATTATAGGCCCATCTTGCTCCTTCCGGCACTTACTAAAATTCTTGAGAAGCATGTACACGGTGTGCTCTCCAATTTTTTGGAGTCCAATGAGCTACTGCACGCTTCTCAATCAGGCTTCCGCCCCAATTTAAGCACAGAAACAGCGCTTTTGGAGGTTTCAGAGGTCGTTAAGGAGACGCTGGATGTCGGAGGCAGGGTGATGCTAGTCATGTTAGACCTGTCGGTGGCCTTTGACACCGTCCCCCACGAGGACCTCCTCGTAAGACTTCATGACATCGGTCTGAGGGGGACGGTGCTCAGTTGGTTTCATTCCTTTCTAGCCAACCGCCGACAAACGGTCTGGGCCTCCCCTGGATCCGCTGAAATGTCGCCTTTGGGAGTCGGAGTTCCTCAGGGCTCTGTATTGAGCCCAACTCTTTTTAACATCTTTATGACCCCTTTGGCGGCATTGGTGGAGTCCTTCGGGGCCCAGATTGTTTCCTATGCCGATGACACCCAGCTTCTCTTTACCTGCCGGAAGGGTGAAGAATTTGATGGCGAAAGTATCCGGGAGTGCCTTGGGGATGTTTTTAATTGGTTCCAACTGAACAGCCTCAAGTGCAACTCAGACAAATCTGAGATACTTTTTTTCGGATGTCCATCTGATCCGGACTGGCAGGGGTGGTGGCCCGCCGACATGTTCCCCCCAGCCCATTCATCCCAGTCAGCCAAGAACCTGGGAATTAAAATCGACAACGGGCTGACGCTCAAATCCCAGGTGCTGGCTCTTACAGGAACATGCTTTGGCATCCTCAGGATGCTCCGGAAGTTCTTTCTGTTACTTTCGGAGGAACACAGGAGAACAATTGTTCAGGCCCTTATTGGATCCAGATTGGATTATGCTAACATCTTATACCTTGGTCTCCCGGAGTACCTCCTACAACGCCTGCAGGTGGCCCAGAATGCTGCCGCTCGAGCCATCTTTGGCCTGCATAGGCAAGCTAGTGCCTCGAGTCTACTGCAAGCTCTACATTGGCTCCCCATCCGGAAGCGGATAATATTCAAGGCTATGACGCTGGCCCACAAAGCTCTGCATGCCACGGGAGCTCAATACTTGCAAAGGAGGCTGGCTTTTTACCTTCCGACAAGATCCTTGAGATCGGAGTCCCTTGCGCTTGCGGTAGTCCCCCGAATAAAAAAAGCCCGCATCGGAGGACGGTCATTTAGGCTGTTGGCCCCTCAGCTCTGGAAATCTTTACCGCTGACCTTGCGTTCCACGCCTAACTTATTTGCCTTCAGGAAAGGTTTAAAGACCTGGCTCTTTACCTGTTAGAGACTTTCTGCCCTGTTTTAGGTCTTGTGACTGCTTTTATCTTTTTTCACTCTTATGTTTTGTCTGTTTTTTTCTTAGGTCTGGTAGCACAAAGCGCCAGGACACTCCTCGGAGTAGCCGTGCGCTATAGAAGACCTATAATAACATAACATAACATAACATAACATTTTGTGCGCATGTTTTGGCCCCACTGGGGCTAGATTGGCTGTTTTTTCAGACCATTAGCCCCCCCAGGTGGGTTGAAATCCACTAGACTCCAGGGATTTTATTTTGGTGCATTTTGGTAGTGACCCCTTGTGCAAGAGTCGCTGCCCAGGTGGCAACATGTATTTTCCGTGTTTCAGCTCCCCTGGGCTAGATCGGCCATTTTTCTGGCTGATCTAGTTCCCAAGGGGGGGCGAAACATACTAGAAGCCAGGGATGTATAGTTTATAATGATTACAGGGAGTGATCCCTTGGCCAAAGTTCTCTCCCCCTTTCAGAGTTATTGTTTTGGCCCTTTCTGCAATCCTTGGTGGCAGATTGGCCTTACATATTTAAGCCACTAGCCACCAGGGATTTTGTTGTATGTGCAAAATGTTTTAGGGAGTGTCCCCTTGGGGGAAGATCGGCCTTTTATTTTTAAGCCCATCTGCCCCCAAGGAGGACAGAAGCTGCTAGGCCACAAAGGATATTCTATATTTTTGTATTTATTTATATATTTTTATTGTTTTATAGAGCGCAAACTTGACCCGTTAGAGTATCAGAGCGCTTTACAGGGGATCATAGCAGTGTACAATAGGCAAGGAATCACATTAAGGATAGAGGACACATATGTACAGCTTACATTTAAGTGACTCCAGATAAGGCCACAAATTTCTTGATGAGGTAGCTCGGTATTCCGAAGGGAGGCGCTAGTCGGAAGTTGGTCAAGGTCTATGTGTTGGTATAAGGCACCATTTAGGAGAGGAATTTACCCATAGGGAAGGTTTTGGCCTCCCTTTTGAAACGTGCCAGAGACGGGATTCTTCAGATGGCGGGTGGGAGAGAGTTCCATATTCTTGGAGCGGATCCAGAGAAAGCCCGGCACATAATGTTTTGGCGAATGGCCCCTTGGCCAACGATAGCTCCCTTTTCTGGAGTGAATGTTGTAGATGTTTACTGCTCCCGAGGGCATATCACCTGTATTTGTAGGCCTATCTGCTCCCAAATGCGTCAGAAGCCACTAGACTACCTGGAAAAGTTTATGTGTGAAATGTAGTTCGGCTAATGGCCTGCATGTTTTGGTGTTCATGTGTGTGTGGACAGGCGCTTGACTGGTGGTGTGTGTGGCTGGCATTTGAATGGTGATGGGCAGACTTCATATTGTTTGATAATGGTAACTGTTACTTTTTGTCATCATTTGTGATCATATGTTTTTTTTCTCCTTTTTATTTTAGTGCAAAGCTTTTGTTTTACTTTGGTGCAACACGTGGTTGCAGTTTCAGCACTGGTAGATCTTCAGTTTGTGTAGTTGCAAGGGTTTGGTAAGGAACTTTGTTTATACTGTTTCCTCCAAATGAGTATCAATGACCTACATGAATGTGTTTTTTGGGAATGCTGTAATACCAGCACCCTATTTAGCTTCTGTTCGAATGTGTGTGAAATTGTCTTTGTATTTGTGCGCAATGTGTATTGTGTTACCTTGTTTGTAATTTTCTTTTGTTTATCTTTTCTACTGAGATATCGTTGGTGCTTGCTGTGCAAAGTAGGTGCTAGCTAGTGAGTCTAGCTGTCTCTGGCAAGTGAGTGGTATTGCTTTACAGTGTATAGGTCTTTGTGGGCTTTCTCTTGATTGACTTTACCTTGCAATTGTTATATGCGTGCAGTTTTTCTTTTTATTTTATAAATCCACACTTTGTTTATTACTTTTTTTACACAGTATTGTTGGTATGCTTTTTGAGTCATCTTCTGACTATGATTAGGAGACTGACTCTTCATTGGAAGCAGAGGAGGAAGGCCGGGATTCTAGCAGTGAATTTTCTGTCCAAGAGGAATCATCTGATGGTGAAGCCTCTCTCAGCATGGATGAAGTGCCGTTTTAGAGGAAGACACTGGTGTGCCAATAGTTATTTGCAGCTTGGCTGAAAGGCTTCCCATTGGAAGTACTGGACTGTGGTTTTACCCATACATGGTGCAGCCGGCGTTGCCTGCCTTTAGTGGAGTTGATGGTGTACAGTAAATTGTGAATTTATTTTGCCTATAAATGTTTTTCAGTTGTTTATGGACAATGTATTTTTTCATGAGATTGTTGAGCAGACTAATTTGTATGCTGAACAGTATTTGAGGGACAACAGTGCTAGACGTAAACCTCACTTCAGAGCTACCCAGTGGACACCCACAAATCTGGTTGAATTGAAGAAGTTCTTGGGTTTAACTTTGTTGATAGGGCTGATAAGGAAGCCGTCACCGTCTTCATATCAGTCTACCAATCCCTTGATGGCAATGGCTATATTTCCTGCAACCATAATCGATATTTGCTTCTTCTTCGGACGTTGGATTTTGTTGATAATGATTTAGCATTGCCACAAGATCACCCTGATTGTGACTGTCTTTTTAAGGTTCGGCCTGTCCTTGATCAGTTTGTAAATCGATTATCAGAGATCTATGTGACAGGGAAAGAAATAGCTGTAGATGAGTCTTTGGTCCTGTGTAAGGACCGATTGGTTTTTAGGCAGTACATTCCTAGCAAGAGTGCATGTTATAGAATTAAGATGTATTTACTGTCTGAGAGCAGTACTGGATATGTCTATAATTTCAGGATCTACACTAGTAGGGATTCCAGCATTGACCCCCCTAGTTGTCGGTCCACATTTGGGGTTACAGGGAAAATTGTGTGTGAACTTGGTAGAGGACTTTTTAACAACATTCACCATTTATACATGGATAACTTTTACAGTGGTGTGCAATTGTTCATGGAATTGTTCAAAGTGGACAATGTTGCTTGTGGTACAATCCTCTAACCATAAAGGTTACCCAAAAGAGGTTGTTTGTAAATAAAAACTGAGAAGGGACAGTGCAGTGCCTTGCATAATGATGAACTTCTAGCTCTTGAATTAATTTTCTAATAGGAGAGAGGTCTACATGCTGACTACCATCCATGATGAGAGTACTTCACCTGTGACTGTTTGGGGTCAGGTTGATGAAGTGAGCAAACTTGTATGCATGTTAGACTACAATAAGCACATGCGTGGTGTAGATAGAGTAGTTCAGAAGTTGGAACCTTACACTTCTGTTCGTATGGCATACCTTTGGTATAAGAAGTTCGCTATCCATTTATTTCATTTAGAAACCATCAATGCTTTTGTTGTATTTAAGGATTGTTCTCCAAAGTAAAATATGGCATTTGTTCAGTTTCAACAGTCTCTGATAGGCAGCTTTGTTGTAGTGGAACAGGCAAAAGTTCCTAGAGAGGCAGTAGTGGTTTATGCAACTTGATTGAAAGAGTGCCACTTTCATGATCACCTTCCTTCCATGGTCAAAAAAAAAGCTCTTGCTAAGTAAGGTAGAGTCTGTGCTCGAAGAGGTATCCGGAAGAAGAGTTGTATGTTCTGCCCCTAGAGTCCTTCTACAACTGGGCTGTGTGTGCCCACCTGTTTCAAATTGAACCACAGGGAACAGAGTTTTTG
This sequence comes from Lissotriton vulgaris, assembly GCF_964263255.1. Lineage (NCBI taxonomy): Eukaryota > Metazoa > Chordata > Amphibia > Caudata > Salamandridae > Lissotriton > Lissotriton vulgaris. The sequence goes on from NC_141696.1 coordinate 721,008,950, forward strand.
GTTGCAACCGTGATTGTAAAAGTAAACTGACTGGTCTGTATTGTTTTATATTTTTGTTCAGATATCATGGCAGGCATTAGTGTTTTGTATTTAGTTAGAGCTGTTGTGTTTGTAGTTATAGTTTTGTATCTATTGCCAATTTGTTTGTGTTCTCTTTTTTGTATAAAAAATGTGATGCCGATGTCTGTGGACTGGTGCTTGGCTGGCAGTGTGCATGGATGGGTATTTCACAGGCGGTGTGAATGGACTTGGGTTTGGCTGGCAGTGTACGTGGACTGGCGCTTGGCTGGTGGTGTGCATGGACGGGCTTAGCTGGCAGTGAGCGTGGACTGGCACTTGACTGGCAGTGTGCGATGACTGGTGTTTGGCTGGCAATGTGTGAGTAGCGACTCGCTGCTGGCACTGCAGACACTGTTAGCCACACGCAAGTGCACACACTCCATCAACCGCCAGCTAGTTTGATTGCTATGTCAATCATGTAGGCATATGAAAGTGTTGGGCTCTTGAATAGCTCTGTCTGTTGATGTCAGTGTTGTAATGTGCTTGGCCCGCGGCTGGCAGTGTGATTGAACTTGTATGTGAAAGGACTGAAAAGTGTGTAAATGGTCTGTAGAGAGGTTGGTGCCTTGCCACTACGTTAGAGCGCACGAGCTGTGAGTCTTTGGTTCAGGTTTTTTAATTTTCAGTTATTAACAGTGCATTTCATATTCATGAAATCTCCTGTTAACAAAATGTTACGCTCCAACCAGTATGTGTGTGTACTTGAGGAATAGATGAGGGTGAAGTAATATTTTTCTTTTATGTCTTTCTCTGCCAGTTTGGTCATTGTCTCTACATTGTCTGTTGTTGTGAGTGTTGTAATGTGCTGGGCCCACAGCTGCCAATGTGAACGGTCTTGTGTGTGTCATGTATGAAAGGTGTGTGAATGACCTGTAAAGTTGTTGGTACTTGGACATGGCTTTACAGCTAATGAACTGTGAGTTATTTGTTCAGTTTTTGGAACTTTCATTTATTAACAGTGTATTTCACTTTTGTGAAATATTTTGAAAATATACATTTTTAACCATTCACTCACCTTTGTGCAAAATCCAACCACAATGTGTGTGTACTTGAGGAATGGATGGGCAGTTATATTGTCTTTTTTGTTTTATCTGCCAAGGTGTACATTGTCTCAAGGGAAAATCTACCAATTACAGTTATTTTCTTGAACTAGAAACCCAGGGGAGTACAGGGTGGTGTTTCTCTTATGGATCCGAACAAGTGTTCTTACCCAAAATGAGCTGCAAACCTCAAAATGTGACTAGTCACAAATTGTTCTTGCATTACTGTGCCGTATTATCCAGAATCAGGAAAAAAAATGGTCTTCCACCCAGTGCTCCTTAAGGTCTTGCAATAAAAATGCTACCTGACTTGGTCGGTGCGTCCAGTGCCCGTGACAGGGAAGGCCCCAAAACATATTGCGGAGACATCAAAATTATCTATCACAAAACAACCTGGTTTTGCAATGAGTCACCTGCGTTTTTGGTCCCGGGCTCAGCGGCCATCTAGGGAAACCTACCAAATCCAGACATTTCTGAAAACTAGACACCATGGGAATCCAGGGAGGTGTTGCGTGGTTCTCCCAACCTTTTCCTGTGGGGGAACGTTGTGGGATCATTGGGCTGACACAAATTTCCTACAACCCAACATTCCCCCAGGTCCCCCGATAAATATGGTATCTCACTTGTGTGGGTGGGCCAAGTGCCTGCGACAGGCAAGGGCACAAACGTATTGTGGAGACATCAAAATTATCTCTCTCCAGACGGCATGGTTTTGCAAGGGGGCACATATGTTTTTGGTCCCAAGCTCGTGGGCATCTATGAAAACCTGTTAAACCCAGACATTTATGAAAACTGGATGCACAGCATAGTCCAGGAATGTGTGGCTTGTGTGGATTTTCCAACATCTCCTTACCCAGAATCCCCTACAAACCTCAAATTTAGCTAGAAAAATATCACATTTCCCTCACATTTCTGTGTGGGATCACCTTGCTGACATAAATTTCCTACCACCCAGCATTTCACTCCGACTCCTGAGTAAAATGATACCTAGTTTTTTGTGGGTGGGCCAAGTGCCTGTTACAGGGAAGGGCCAAACATGTGTAGAGATTGAGGAAATATCACACCAAGTTGCTAAGCACAATTTTTTGTGTGTGCATTTTTAGGCTGACTCTGATTTGGGCACCAACACAAGTGAGATATCATTTTACAAGAGAAACCGAGGGGTACTCTGGGTTTTAGGAAATGTGTGCCAGCACGGTGATCATGCTAGTATGGGTACCGACAAATTCAGATATGTGCAAATATCCACTACTTGTAAACTCCATATCATGTTACCATTCACAAATACGTAGGTTTCCTTGATACCTAGTTTTTACTCTTTATATTTTACCAAATTAATTGCTGTATACCTGGTGCATAATAAAAAACATTGGTAGATGCAACTCAGTTCTTGTCTCTGGGTACCTTAGGTTATTGGTGAAACTAGAAGCCATATGTATTACTCCAACCATAAGTGTCCAGCAGATGTAATGACGTATTGCTTTAAAAAATCTGACATAGTTATAATAACTTACAGGTGAAAATGTAGGCACAGAGAACTTTTTTTTCAAATCATTTTTTAACATTTTTATCTGTTACTTTCTATAGGACAACCTTGAAGGACCTACCCAATGATCCCTTGCGGAATTCAGAATTATGTCTACTTTTCAGAAATGTATAGCTGTTCATGATCCATTATAAAGCAAAGTAAGTGAAGTAAATGTAGCTTCTAGAAAATCCTTAGTGACTATATGCAACACTTGTTAAGATTAGAGGGCTATCAACCTAAGTAGATAGGCTTGCTCCTAACATTACAGGAGACTTAGCTATTATAAATAAAGAATAGCTTGCTATGAGAGCTATGATAATGCAAAATCACCTTGCGCTGGACTTGCTCTTTAAAAAAGTAGGCAGCTTTTGAAAAGTCATTCATGCTCTGGAATGCTGCACTTTTATACCATGCACAGATAAGCAGCTTGACAGTTATATTACTAATATTACAAAAGTAATGCATCAACTCAGTGAGCTGGAATATTCAGGTGCATGGGGAGGAATATGTTTGGCACGATCACTACTGCTGTTTCCCTATTCTAAATAAATAATTTTGAACTTAATAATAACAACTAAGAGCGTTCGCAGAGACTTCACCCACAATATTGCTAATCAAAGACATATCAACTGTCCCAGACAAATGTTGTACAATGTGTCTAATTGGATGCTTGAATTAACTGTGAGAATGACTACACTCAATGTGCTACTTCTATGAGAGAATCCTCAAATGTATTCTCTAGTAAAATATTTCCTCTTGTTTGTTCCTCATTGGTGCAAACTCTGAGAACTGTGCATTTGTGTAGAAATGTGTGAAAGTCATTGTCTAAAGTTCTATAAAAGGGCGTGTTTTCCACTGTACCCTGGAACCCCCTATTCCCACCATTAAAAAGTGAATCTATGATTGATTTCCTATACATTTTTGCTAAATTCCTTGTGCTCATGTATTGTACTCCTTGCTGCTAAATTTATGGATGGCATATATGAACCTTGTCTATTCATTTTTTTTATATAAACTTACAAACGTTACATAGAGGCTGTCATTCTTATTGAGAATGTTTTGCGATTGAATTGGTCATATAATGTGTCAGTCAGGTCCAATTGGGGAGAACGAAAAGCCTTATCAGGACTACATCGCTCCTGGATCTAGCTGCTGGCATGCCAAAATACATGATTATTCCACACAGGGTTGTGCACCGAGACAATGATGGGCACAGGTTCCTAAGGGAGAATGACTTGACAGATAGATTGCTGCACATGAAGGAAAGCTTAGAGCCAGTACCAGGGTGCAAAAATAGATGAGCATTTGGGTAGATGCTCTGTATTATTTTGGAGGCCATGATAGACTTGTGTGCAGGTAAACTAGAGTTTCCCTCGTGATAGAAGACTTTAGGCATTGGCAGCTACCACAGGTATTCTGGAGGCCATTTGGGCACTTATGTGACTCCCACTGCTGCTGCCAAAGTAAAGCTGCATACAAGACTAGTTTGTCCCAGCACTATTAGACTGTAGAAAGGAAAGGATACTGATGCATCAGACTGCATTAATATTCTTTATGAGTCCCAAGTGATATTAGGTTCTATATATGAGACCTTAACACTGTGGGCCTCGCCAACTGAAGGAGCATTGCTGTATACCCAGAGGAAAACAAAGCCCCCCAGAAGGAGCTGTAGCTAAATATGGCCTGGAAGTGTAAACTTGTTTGCTGTTTGTCATCACTTGCACACAGGGTTATTTAAATTGAGCGGGGGGCTCGAGGGAGGCCATTTAGAGGCACTCCTGGAGCTGCTGAGCAATGGCCAAAGAGAGAAGGGATAGGGCAAAGTCTGCGAGTTGACAGCGACAGGTTTGGGCCTCAGAAAGATGACCCAGGGGAGTGTTAAGATGTGGGAGGCATCCTTATTTTTTTTAGGTGAAAAGCCGAGGGAGGCAGCCTATTTTCCTATATTGTCACTACCTGTGGAGCCGCAGTTGCAGTGGTACTGGGGTCTAGGAGCTTGGGGGACCAGCAGCACCCCAATTATGGGTAACTTATTACCCGAAAGAGGAGCAGAGGGCCACTTTTCTTTGATTTCATTAGTGTCTCCTGCATCCTTGCTGCCCCAGTGTTACTTTGGACCTTGAAGCAATGGCCAAGAAAAAATGGAAGATATAGTCTAAAGAGACAGCCTAGTTTAGACACAGCGTGGAATGAGATGTGTTGGCCCATTTTTGTTTTATCAAAGGTCAGAGAAGGCAGTCTATTTTGCAACTTTGGCCCAACACTTACAGTTTGGCACTTAAGATATAGCCCCCTTGGGCCACAGGGTGCCCTATTTATGTGGACAGCCTTACCACTGCCATAGACTTCACACTGTACTGGCAATTCACATAGCTTGTAATGCACAGGTTCCAATTTATTACTATATACACAGACGGTTGTGCTCCTGTAATAATACACGGGAGGAGATTCATATTGAGATACTGTCAAAAAGTGTCTTGAATGAAGATAAATAAAAATACACCCTGTTTTTGAACATGCCCGATTTGTGTCGACATTCGCTGTTTTTTTCTAACACCAGGCATGTGTATATAAGAGAAAACGTGAGGGGTGCTGTTTTGCGAGTTGCAGAATGAGGGAATCATCTAGAGTTGCGCGCTTAGCTTGAGAATAAAGTTTTCTGGGGCTGTATTTAAAATGAGCGCTGAATCTTTGTGAATGCGGTTCCGAAATAAGGACTGGCTTTTATAACATTTACAGCCTGATTCATCATAGACCCGTTTTGCGAGTCTATAATAGCGATTCATAAGGAATCGCTATTACAGACTCGCAAAACGGGATTCATGTAGGAATCGCAAAAAGATTTGCGATTCCTACACAATCCTTATTTGCGATTAGCAAATTGCTAATCGCAAATAAGGAATAACTCCCCATTCATTCCTATGGGCCAAAAGGCCCATAGGAATGAATGGGGAGTATTCCTTATTTGCGATTAGCAATTAGCTAATCGCAAGTAAGTTAGCGATTTTAAGGGTGCCAGGGGTGTCCAAAGGACACCCTGCAGCACCCCTTAAATGCAAAGTGAAACAGGTGTTGCGCACACACATGTCCAAAGGACATGTGTGTGTGCAACATGCAACTTAGAAAAATGCTTTTAAAAGCATTTTTCTAAGTTTTCGCTATTTACCACGAGGTTTGACCTCGCGGTAAATAGCGGGCCGAAATTGCGAATTCACAATTTTAAAATGAATGATGAATTGCATTTAAGGAATCTCAAATAGAGATTCCTTAAATGTAATTCCTCTCAAAATTGCGACATCGCTATTACCGATTTTTGCATTTGGGATGATGAATCCCAAATGCAAAAATAGAGCTCGCAAAGGGCCAGATTCTCAGAATCTGGCCCTTTGCGAGCCGATTTCGGCTTGATGAATCAGGCTGATAGTTACGAACTCCATTCTAAGATGGCGCCCACAGGAATCAGCTGTTGGCGGGGTCTCTTCTATCGAGCCCTCCCATTAGCGCATTCTCCCGACCACGTGACTGGACGTACAGAGGAATCGGTAACAGCAGGGTAACTTTATAAACCGGGGGCACTAGCTGTATGGCATTCCTGGGAAGAGATACGGTCCTGGTTCCTAAACTGTACGGTGAGGAGTGGGGGCGGCAGAATATATGTATGCCCATGTTATTGTGACATATTCGTTTGTAGTCACAGACGGTAATGCCTCCGGGCCAGTGCAGATATCGGATACTTTGCATTTACTCACAGTGAGTGTTACAGGTATGTGAGGGGCTACCTACCCGTGATTGAAATGCAGATGAGTGTAAACACGTGTTGTTGGAGACAAGGAGCTTATACATAAGTAATGCTGGTAATACTTTACGCATTACCTTGAACATCAATGCAAAGCAGGGCTGCATGTGGGTTTGGTCAGAACGTATATCGCTTACCATAGTTCGATTATTTTCAGATTGACACTACAGCCTGAGTATGATTAATTTCACACTGGCATTACAGCCTGTGTCTGAAATGCAGTGTAGTTTACACGCAGCTTGGGGACAGGTAGCGTATATACACACAATGAGGGACATGTTTGTTGTTAAGTATTGATGCCTTACTTTGAACGCCAATGCATATTAAGGCGGAAGCAGGGTGGAGTTAGATATTTTATCTCTAACTGCAGTTTGATTATTTGCAGATTTATATTACAATCTACAGCAGGGCGGAGAATTTTCCTGACCAGCTGGTATGAGAGGACAGGGCTGGTTGAGGGTAATGACCCCATTTTTCATCCCCTATTTTACCACTACTGGATTTGATAAGGAGATGTGTTTGGTGCAGAATTGATTTTATGTAGGGTTTGTTTTTCAACTCAACAGTTTCCTATTTAAAGATGTCCAACACTGGTGCGGTGACAGAGTGGTGAACCCTGATGAATCTGCCATAAGGTCTACCGGGCAGTGAAACATGTCGGTTACAGGTAGTGGTATGCGACAGTAAGCTACCAGCCTTTTTTAACTCACCAGCACACACCTGAGTTAGTAATAAAGTTGTACAATTGGTGTGTCTGTTGATTTTAAACCTCACTTCTCGTTGTTTGTCACATCAGGGAGCTATTTCTTTAGCTTCTTGCTTAGCACCTTTCTGTTTGCACATTTTTTGCTTTGACACTGTTCTTTTCTTGGAAAAGGAATGGCAACCGATGATGATAAAGGGGCATAGAATTGGTAACATCTGCCAAGTTCCCCGAGGGTTGTTCGCCCGAGAGGTGCATTCCTCTCCGCCACACATTTTTTCATTTATTTAATTTCTGAGTGTGGGTGGATGGACTGTTTCAGTGGGACAGACATCATTGGATGTGTCGAGTTGAGTTCTTCCCGGATTCTCCTACTTATAGTTACAAACAGTGGTTTGTTATGGACAGTAAGACATTAGAGAATATACACCTAACCATAAATTGAGAGGGGGTGGGTTTGGAATTAAAATATTATACTGTTCCAGCAAATTGGGTTCTCATGTCTACTAGACGGATGCTAACTAACATCCAGGGTACAGGGATTTTTTGGTATTGAGTCTATTTTTCAGGCCTAGTGTCTTGGTCCTTGTTATGTTAGGGACCTACTGCATTCCAATTGTTACTTCACAAAAAGGGAAATGCTGACCAATTAACCTTGCTAGAATTTGGGCTTATGGTACTCTTGCTGAAAGGGGTAGGATGTGGGGAGCTCATTATTTTTCTTAAAATGTCAAAGACAGTTGGGTTCGAGATGAGAGCCGTGGCCTGTGGGGGTGAGGTGAAAGAGGCATAAAGAAAGAGCAGCAGGTGTATTTGTACCAGGGCCTAGGTGTTTGAGGGGCTCACTGTAGTCCAAATAGTAGAATCGTTTTTGTTCAATTTCTGTTTTCATCCAATGTGTTTCCGAGTGTATAGCTCTCAAAATTAGCCTAGATTATGGGCTACATCTAAGTACTCCTGAAATGATATAGAGACGCTTCGTTCTTGCTGCGGGGGCATTGATTCCAGGACTACACACCCCAGGAGCCAGCAGGACAGAGAGCCGTGCCGCAGTCCCTCCCTCAACACCACCGGGAGGATTTAACCATCTTTCTACTCCCGCCCCGCAGGACGTGCGTGGGCGCGTGCCAGGCGAAAGGGCCAAAGGAGGCCGGGAAGGGCCAGGGTATTAACAACTAACCCCACAGACCATGTAAGACACTGCTTTATTATTGCAAAGCGGGACTGGCAAAATATTGTATATAATCTGGTGTTGGTTGCTGTCTGTTGGGTAATATATGTGCCCTTACCCTCTGTGGGATTTTTGCTACCTGGTGACGATTAGCGTATTGTGGAGTCACACAAATAATGGCAAAATTAAAAGATGGCAAAGGGAAAGGGGTATTGGGTACGCCAGATGCTTTTTTACTTAGAGTTGAATCTACTTTAATACATGAAATTGAGTTAACGGAACTTAGACTCTCAAATGTTACAGAGTCAACATTCCACTACCAGCGTAAACCCACATGAGAATATGGACGACGGAGGGCTGCAAATTAATGGGTGTCCACTACCGCTGGCCAAATCCCCCATTATCCAGGAAATATTAGATTCTCCTGCTATCACTGATAAATCTAATGTAGTCACGAGGGCACAAAAATCTAAGCAAATAAATGGAAGCTGCTCTGTACCACCCGCCAAAAAACGAAGGGGACAGGTAATAAATAGACCACGCAATTAGACTCATCTTACATCTAAACCTCTGGTAAGGAAGGGCACCCAAGAGGTTAGAGAATCTAAATCTGAGCCCGTACCCGAGGCAAGTCAAGACATAGCTTTTGTAGACATATTACCTATATTGACTACACAGACTATAGATCATGGCCTGGAAGAGAATTTTTGGAATAAACTGGAAGCAGTAATTAACATTCATTTAAACCCTATCCTCCACAAATTGACTGTTATTGAAAGCAGGTTATCACGTATAGAGAGTCAACAATCCAGTGTTTGCGCTTCACATGCCGAAACTAAATTTAGTTTGAATAAGACCATGGGAACAACTAGTAGTGGGGGCGCTCATAACTCGGATTCCTTGGGTAAAAGTATAACACGAGAGGGGATCCCAAGGGGGAACACGAGAGATGCAAGTCTACAAATAAATGCCCCCTCAACAGAAATAGCATGCTCGTACCAGGGTGACCTTCAGGCTATAAACCCCCCAAGCACCAAGAAAGTAGTAGGGGTGCAAGATATTCTAAATGAAGGAATACAAAACACGGCCATCGATGCGGAGCGTTACCCACACCACCTGCCTCTTAGTGGCCCAAATTTACATCTTAACTTGCCCTCACAAACTACACCCTATATTGTTGTTTTAGCAAATGTTCGTCCTTTAGTGCCTAGTAAAGGAGAAGACTGGTCCTTCTTGAGGAATAAATCCCTGCATCTTGTAAATGCTAAGACTGGTATAAATCATAGCTTTTTGTTCTCAGAACTTAAGATGGCACGTAGGGTCAGATGGGTTGGACCAACCGAGAAGTCATTGGAGGGAGATTGCATTGTACTGACTTTTAGGGCTCCGGGTCTGGTAAGAGCTATAATTGATAGGGTGGCCGACCAAATTATGGATAAGTCAAGGATTTCAATATTACCCCTGGGCTTTTTTTATCGAACACCCATATGGCGAACCAATCCAGTAGAAATGGAGAATCAGATAAGATTAAAACAGCATCCACAGTTCCCACCATGGTATCACGCTAATCGCTTTGAGCCCATGAGTGGCCAGGCAGAGGTAGATTGATACAGTTAGCGAGTTTAATGGGAAATTATGCTAAAGGCACTGTAGTAACCTCCAATCATTGTAGAAATATCGGTGAGCGCATATCTCCCCCTGACCCTTAGGGCAACCAAAGCAATCTGCAGTTGTCCCATAATAATAAAACTCTGGGTTTAATAGAAAATACCGAGATTGAGCAGATCATTACACAAGCCGGACATTTGGTGAATAATAATGGGATTAGTAAACATTTAGATTTATCAAATGGCCTACCCAATAGATGTATTTTCCATTTAATTTCTTGGCATGTGGCAGGCATCTCGCGAAGACTATCGGATGAGGTGTGGGTTGAGTATATAAAATCCTTTGATATTATTTGCCTCCAAGAAACATGGAGTAGAAAGGATTCTTTCCTAGACGGATATAATTCACTAGTTGTTCAGGCGGAACCCTCTTTGGCTGGGAGGGCAAAGGATGGCCTAATGACCTCAATTTCTGTATGGTATCAGTCATTAAAGATAGATAAAATATTGCCCTCTCCATGGTACCAACTGACCCTGTGTACCTATTTGATTGTTGTACCTTTATTACTAATCAATTGGTATTATAATATTTTCGACACACAGAAATCAGTTATTATTGATTCCCTGCAGGCAGAAATCGCCAAAGTGACCGAAAAGATCTCTCCTTTGTGTATTATGTGGCTGGGGGATTTTAACTGTACTTTATGTCAATATAGCGGGAGTAAGGCCTGTGGTTTATTTGACACTAATGGACAACCGCTGGCACATTTTAAGCATACCATACAGGGCGACACACTAAATAACATTATTGTGGCTAACGACTTATGCATGCTTCATACACTGACTAATACCCCAATGGCATCATTTCCAACTTTTCAAGGGGCCAGGGGGTGCATTAGTATAATTGATTTTATGTTGATTTCTAGCAGGTATACATACCTTGTTGATGATTTCGGAGTTGAACCAAATCCTGCTAGTGATCACAACCCCCTTGTCCTATCCCTAAGTACTGTGGCATCTAGGGAAAAGCCCCTTGAACATTTAATAAAATATAATCATAATCAAGGGCTAAGGTTAAGGTGGTATAAGATTGACCCTAAGGCATTGAAGGAATCTATCATCAAAGCTAACTTAACGCAAATAATGACTTGTTTGACGGTTACCTCTGAGCCAGAATCAATACTACAGAATTTTGAAGTTATTTGTAAGAGTGTGGCTATTAATTTGCTTAAACCAGCTAGGAAGGGTAGCTCCCCCGATAAAAAATGGTTTAATGCCGAGTGCTCTGCAGCTCAAACAATTTTGAAGAATGCACTACATGCAGTCCCACGGGATAAAGTAATTGTAAAGAAAGCAAGGCAAATCTATAAAAGGGTCATTGAAAAAATGACTGAGAAAACAGGGTTGGGATGACCTTGAGAAAGCAAGTGCCTTGAGAGAGAGTAGGATTTTTTGGGAGGTTATAAATCGCCCGTTTTTCAGTAATGAAAATAGGACCATGGCCATGCATATAACTGGGGTGGCCTGGGAGGCTCATTACTCCAAGATATTTAATCCAAAGGGCATCCTATTAAATGAGCACCAGGACGATGTACCTTTTAATATCCAGACCGCCCGACAGCTTAGCTTATCACTCTCTTTGAGTGAAGAGGAGGAGACATTGAGAAAAGGCATCCCCCTCAAGGCACCAGGGCCTGATGGTGTACCCCTGGATTTATTTAAAAATAATCCCCAAGTTTGGGAACCCCTGCTGCTTAATGTCTTTAAGGCAACAATTGTGGGACGTATTCCATCTTCATGGAAAGAGGCGGTAGTGGTGCCTATTTTTAAAAAAGGAAACAGAAGCGATCCCAGATGTTACAGGCCAATCTCCCTAATATATGCTTTAGGAGAGGCAGGGGGACTATGGAACAGTGCCTCAACCTGGCAATGATTATGGGTAAGTACATAAAGGCCAAGGGTGCCTCAATTCACCTGGCCTTTATGGACTTATCCAGTGCCTTCGATACAGTGTCTCTGGGAAAATTATGGTCACTAATGGAGGCAATGGGTTTTGAGCAGCCGCTTGTCACCTTGTTGCCAGATTGCAAGTCGCAACGTCCGTAGCCATTCGATATGGTCCAGGTGGTGAAAAAACCGGGCCCATTGCTTCAACTGAAGGCATCCATCAGGGCTGTATTCTGGCCCCATTTTGTTTTTAATGAATACAAATGGTTTGGAACACTTTTTATTGCAACAAGGTTTAGATTTTTCAAAAATAAATGGCAAACACATACCCTCATTGTCTTACGCGGACGATACTGTGTTGATGACCTTAACAGCAAATAGTTTGCAAAAATGTTTGAATGCATTTAATGAGTTCATGTTAGGATTTGATCTTAAGGTTAATTTTACTAAATCATTCACAATGGTTTGTGGCACAAATAAAATTAAAACATGTAAATATAATGTTAATAATATGGTCAATGAGAAAGTCCCAAATTTTACCTATTTAGTAAATCTTATTAATAAAACACTGAATTGGGACCATTTGATAACAACATGGCTGCAACAAACAAGTAGATCGATAGAGGATCTTTTTCGCTTTGCAAGTAAACTGGGCCAAAAACCGATAGCGGAGCTTAAGACCTTGTATTAATCGAAATGTTTGTCAGTAGAGACCTATGGGGCAGGGGTATGGGGATACCACAAAAGTGCGCAAATACAAATTATGGAGAACACATTTTTAAAACGTCTTTTTTTTGTCAAAAATATTTTTATTGAGGTATACAGGGTAAACAATGTATTGACAATCATAACCAGAGCCAGAGATCCCACACAGGGAATTACGCATGGAGGATACTCGCAGGTCAAACAAGAAAGGTATCTATGGGTAGCAGCAACCAGACAATTTAAAACGTCTTCCAAATAGTTCTCCAAATACATTCTGTCACTCTGAAGTGGGCCTAAAATTTGTGAGTGATAGACTTCATGTGTCCCCCCTGCTTTTATGGGGGAAAATATGGACCTCAGAAGATTTGTTGTTCTCAAAACAAATCTTAAAAGATTGTATGAATCTCGATAAGGCTCTGACGATACCATGGCTACACTATGTGAAGGAAACGTTTTATAAGATAGGCCTGAAAAATGTATATGAAAATTATGATTCTATTGGACCTAATAGGAAGATGGTTATTAAGAACGCATATTATACTGTTTTAGGTTTGTCCAGGCAAGATAACCACATATCAAAGCAAGTAGTTATACAAAAGCAACAGTATTATTTGTCTTTTACAAAACAGATACAATGGCGTTTTTATTGGACGAGATTCCGATTGAATGCACTGCACTTTTTAGTGGCCTTCCCTAAACAAGGGGGTTGGTGTGTGAGGCTATCCCCTTGTCCATGCAATAACGTAGACCAACAGAGCACAATGCACTTTGTGCTCTTTTATTCACTCTATAAAGCCCCAAGAGATTGTTTTATTAAACCTCTCTTGAGGGATATTTGACCATGCACATATAAGTAAGGTTTTGACTATTTGAGATGGTTGTATGACATGACAACGCGTGGTATTACCACACGTGCCATTACAACGCAGGAATTACACTTTCGCTGGAGGGCGCTGGATAGTGGAATAGTTTAATTTTCTAGTCCAACTCCAGCCCACATTGACAGTAGGGAAGGAGTTGGATAGAAAATTAAACGATTCCCTATCCAAGAGCGCCATCCAGCGAAAGTCGTTGTAACGACTTTCGTTGTAATTCCTGCGTTGTAATGGCAGTGCGGGGTAATCCCCGCGTTGTCATTGCCGTTCACCTTTGAGATCACTATCAACTGCTGCTATATGTTTTTCTATGCTCAGTTTTATCAGATTTGCTCTTTTAATTAGGAATCGCTATGAACTAAAACATTTTTTATTGATTTTATGTATTTTGCTATGATATATTGTGTTCTGCCTGTAAATCTTGGAATATGAAATACCATTTGTGTTTTGTATGTATGAACTTTTTTAATTTGTATACTTTTATGATTCTTTTTTAATCGAATAAAGTTATTTGATGATGATGATGATATATTATGCTACAACCCCTCTATCCAACCCTGCCCGGCCCATTCTCCCCATTTCGTACGACAAATGTTTGAATTAATTAAATTGGTAAAGTGCAACAGATATCATTGAATGCCGGACAGATTTAAAAACACTTTCATCAGGACAAAACCAATTGGGAACCTCTATTGCATATTATTATCAGTCTATAATACATGGGATTCTGCAATCCCTGTCTAAACTCCAGTCAATAATTTCCTTATAATCTGTGACTTATAATGCACCAAGCAGCTGATTAAAAAGAAAATAAATCAGAACTCAACTATTATAAGGTTATTACAGTTGAGTTCTGACATCACAATACCTGTTGCCAGAACCAGCAGTGTAGGTGAAAGACAGGTCGGTTCGGGTCAGGCAACATAATTAAATTAAATTAAATCATCTGTTTAAAGTAACAAACTGAATATTGCTTTTTTCTTCAGCTCTATTTTACCAACTTAAAAGGACAGAGAGAATTTGTTTATTAATTGCACTCCTTTGGTAAGGAAAAGGTCGAATTTTTCTGAATGTGTCTACTCATTCTGAGCTACTGCAGTCCTTATATGGTTTTATTTAAACTGACGTATTGAACTGTTTCTAATATCTGTATGCAACAAATATCTAACAGGTGTTTGATGTGTTTAATTTTGCACTAGGGTTTTATGTAATTCTTCATGTTTACAAACATGCATGCTCTTTCATTCTATGCACCAAGGTTTTAAGTGGTTTGTCGGAAAGATGATGGTGTGTGTCAGGACAGTCTGGGACACTGTCATGTGTCAGGGATATACATATAAAACAACATTAACAATAAAGGGAATGCGGGGTAAGCACTCATGAGCATCACACGGTAAGACTGAAGCTCAGTAAGTTCCTCACCCACAATTGCTGTTACATATGCTGATTGCAAATACCCACATATAGGATATGCATGCAAAGACAGGGTCAGTCAGCGCTGATACCTATGGTGATGTTTTAAATGTAATTCAAAGACAATACTCACAGTGAACAAGAAACACCACCTAGCTTGTCAGCTGTGCCTGCGGATCCTGCAGATCAAACAGAAACACGCAAGGAAGTAACAGCAAGGGGTAGAACTAAACACAAGCACGATAGACAAGGATCTAGCAAGGAGGAGTGCTTAATAGGAGAGGAAGGAAATTACAGGACACACTTGGCAGAAAGCAAGTGACGAACATACAAGTAATTAGAAGCAAGACAGCAGGAATAGAAAGACCGCAAACTAGGAACTGGAACCAAGGAAATGGGAAGAAAGGCAGGGACTGGAAAAGGATATTCAGAAGGGGAGGCTAGAAGGGTATACTAGAATAGTGCAGGTTCAGGAATCAAGTAAACAAAGTAGCATTGAAGACAGTGCTAGGTCAGGAACAAGAATTGAGATAAGGCTCTGGAAACAAGGTAGTATTGCAGGCAGTGCTAGTTCAGGAACAGGAAATTTCTAAAGCTCAGGAGTCAAGGTAGCACTGCAGGCAGTGCTGGTTCAGGAACAGAGAATTACTTAAGCTTGAGGAGTGAAGGTAACACTGCAGGCAGCGCTAGGTCAGGAACAGGGACATTACTAAAGCTCAGGAGTCAAGGTAGCACTGCAGACCATTCTAAATCAGGAACATGGATAGCTATAGTTCAGGAATAAAGAAATACCTAAAGCTCAAGAAATACTGGAAACAAGGATATTAAAAGCTCAGGAAACACTGCAAACAAGGCACAGTCTCACTGGTACACAGCTACAATGACCAACACTGGGCTGAAGGAAGCTGGGGCTTTAAAGAGCTCACAGTACTCATGCACATCAGGTGTGAGGAGGCTAGCAGCAGCCAGCCACAGGTGAGCTGAATTCCTCCACCCATCCATGGCCTGCAGGGATGGAGACAAAGCAGTGAGAATGGGATTATAGGTAATGGAGTTTGCAGCATGAGCAGACTGGCTTCCACAAAACTCGGCATGGATTGGGAATGAATGTCCATTCCCAAATGGTGTCCAAATGTCGGGAAATCAGGATATGCATGCAGGGGAGTGTCTGGAAGCATATTAGAACACTGGAAAGCCCCACAATTTAGCCACCTGGTGGTGGGCATGAGAGCACAGGAAGTAAATCATGACAGTGTGACGCGGCAGCCTGATACTCACTAGACGCTGCTAGCTGCTTCATGCTAAAAGTTTTTACTTGAACAGGAACATTTGTTTTCAAAAATTTCACTTGCTGCTCTCTTTATTCCTGGTGGCCCCTACCTTACCACAGGTAAATCCTCCCGTAGCCCCGGTCCGACACGGCTTGTGCCGATTGTTCAGAGGGCTGAGCCAGGAGATTTGCATCACTTCCGGCGGATGTCAGAGTCAGTGCTCCAGTCTCGGGTGCCATCTAGATTACTTAGGGCACAGAGAAAGCGCGCTCACTGTGGACACGGCAGCCTGATACTCGCTAGACGCCGCTAGCTGCTTCATGCTAAAAGGTTTTACTTGCACAGAAACATTTGTTTTTAAAAAATGTCACTTGCTGCTCTCTATATTCCTGGTGGCCCCTACCTTACCGCAGGCAAATCCTCCCGTAGCCCCGGTCCGACACGTCTTGTGCCGATTGTTCGGAGGGCTGTGCCGAGAGATTTACATCACTTCTGGCGGATGTTGGGGTAAGCGCTCCAGTCTCTGGCACCATCTAGATTACTTAGGGCACAGATAAAGCGCACTCGCAGTGGAAGCAGCAGCCTGATACTGGCTAGACACTGCTAGCTGCTTCATGCTAAAAGGTTTTACTTGCACATGAACATTTGTTTTTATAAATTTCACTTGCTGCTCTCTATATTCCTGGTGGCCCCTACCTTACCGCAGGCAAATCCTCCCGTAGCCCCGGTCCGACACGGCTTGTGCCAATTGTTCAGAGGGCTGAGCCGGGAGATTTGCATCACTTATGGCAGATGTCGGAGTCAGCGCTCCAGAGTCTGGCACCATCTAGATTACTTAGGGCACAGATAAAGCGAGCTCGCAGTGGACACGGCAGCCTGATACTCGCTAGACGCAGCTAGCTGCTTCATGCTAAAAGGTTTTACTTGCACAGGTACATTTGTTTTTAAAAAATTTCACTTGCTGCTCTCTATATTCCCGGTGGCCCCTACCTTACCGCAGGCTCCCATAGCCCCGGTCCGACACGGCTTGTGCCGATTGTTCGGAGGGCTGAGCCGGGAGATTTGCATCACTTCTGGAGTACATCGGAGTCAGCGCTCTAGTCTCTGGTGCCATCTAGATTACTCTGACCCGGAAGTATACCGGCAAAGAAGACGAGGACGCCGCAGACACGGAGACGGACAGCCCTGTGAGACGTTACAAGAAAAAGAAGCTTGGACGCAAAGAAAAGAAAAGAAAAAAAACGGGACAACTCATCCACGGCAAAGCCATATAGAAGAAATACTAACTAGATTCCCCTCACAGTAAACTACGCCACACCGAGGGTGAGAATAGACAAACACACCCCCCATCAACAAGAAGGCGGATGAAAATTTGTCCTACAACTCATTAAAAACAGCCCTGAAGAAGACCTTAACAAAATCGAGAGTGAAGGTCCCACATCGACAAGGTCGAAACGCATCGGCGATATTACATTGGTCATATAATCATAAGTGAACGTTATAATAAGTCACGAATATCTGGTGGAAAAAATATATATTCCCCGATACATGTACCATGAACTAAAAACATAAAATTCATTTGTTGATTACATTGTTTAAGGACCACAAATTAGACATGTGGATATGATCAAGAAAGCGGGTGATCTTGACAACATTAATAAAGTAGGACTCCTTGTTTGTATATACATGAAGTAAGTTATGATCGAGAAAATGTGCAATCTTGCAAATCTCAGTTAAGTAAGATTTTGTGTTTGTATATACAAGTGTTGATTCCATATCAAAACATTGATAACAAATGGATGTAGATATATGTACAGTATGAGTAATATGATGTAAATATTGTTAATGTATTGTATATAAGAAGAAAAAAAATGAAAAGTTGGTGTGCGATATAAAAATATATACACAAAAAAAGTAGAAAAATAGATTTGAATACACAGAGTCAATAAAAAGGACTTCTGTAAGAAAGACAATTGTGTAATTTATGGTGTCAAGGGTAACTCTTTTTGAAACATCTAGATTACTTAGGGCACAGAGAAATCGCACGCGCAGCGGGCACGCCGGCGGCGCGCAAAAGGGAAGCCCGTCTGCGCCTGTCTGCGCCTGGACCGGGCCCAGGGCCATATCCCCTGGCCTAAAGTACTCAGCCACCAAGATATGCTACTCCAGCATGGCTCTACTACAACTTCGCCCATCAGTCAGCTGCTTATGCACCCAGTTTATATTTGACGGAGCGCTCAATTTACCAATCAAAATCTGCACCCACTGTCATTTTAAAGTAGACATTGACTCAAGCTTAGAAACCATCACCCCCCTCTGCACTAATAATAAAAAAGTAATCAACATTGTAGCTGCTCCTATTAACGCCCGGTCACTGGGAAGACACAAAGAGGAGATAGCAGAGCTAATCACTAATCACAAATTAGATCATCTATTCGTCACTGAAACTTGGACCAACCCCCCTTCTGAGCCAGAATTGATAGTGGCTGTTCCAGAGGGCTACAACATCTTAAGACAGGATAGAACCATTAAAACAGGGGGCGGGCTAGCCATAATCCACCGTAGCAACCTTACGACCTCTATAAGCCAAGTCCCACTCCCCACCTGCGAAGCAATCTACTTTTCTATCACTTTGGATCCATCACAATGCCTCAAGAGTATCTTACTTTAACGACCACCGGGTAGCAGGACGCAATTTTTAACCACTTTTTACGATATAGTGAAGTCCTTAGCTACTGAAAACACCACCACCATCTTAGGTGATTTCAACTTCCCCTTAGAAAACTCTTCTGATAAAGACACCAAAACTCTATTATCAGACCTAGCGTCACTGGATCTTACTCAGCTGGTCTCTAAGAGTACTCACAAAGCATCACCCTTGATGGTGTTTTTTCCAACTTTAAAAATATCTTGATAAAAGAAGACCTACCCCTCGCCTGGTCAAACCACCATGCAGTAGTATTTGAAATCCCCCTTGATACTCCACCGCTTGCTATTACCACTACACATGCCACAACCATGTTCAAGTCATGGAAAAATCTGGACAGTCAAAAGCTCTTGGAGCTTTTGTCTTCCTCACAATTTGAGGTTCCAGATGACCCTAACATAGCCTGTAAAGCATACACCTATTGGCTTTCTAAAGCGATGACTAAGCTAGTGCCCACCAAATCGTTATCTAAAAATCGAAGTTCTCCATCAGCTCCCTGGTTTACCAATTCTCTTAGAGACCAAAAGCAGAAATGTAGAAACCAGGAAAGACACTGGAGAAAGTCATATTCTACTGAAGAGAACCTTCTTTATAAAAATGAACTTACGAAATACAAAACTATGATTATTCAAGAAAAGAGCTTATACTATTCCACGCAGATCGAACGGGAAAAAAACTCTAATAAACAACTCTTCCAAGTAGTAACCAAACTTTCACAACAATTATCGCAAACCATCCCTTTACCTTCGCAAGCCCTCTGCAACACCTTAGCTGACTATTTCTATGATAAAGTGAACAATATTTACATCAACTTTTCGGATCACAGAAACCAGTCCCCTATTTTCTCATACAATGTCAACTCTGAGCCCATCTTTGGGCAGTTTCAAAAGGTCGACGCACCCCAAGTTATCAACATAATGGCCACCATTAAATTTGGCTCAGCTAATGATCCTTCCCCCCCCTGCGATCCTTGCCCCAGTCGCCGAAATCATAGCCCCCGTACTGACAGAAATATACAACTCAATGTTTCACACTGGTATCTATTCGACTATTTGGAAAAATACCCTTCTTAAACCCCTTCTGAAAAAAACTTATTTGGACCCTGAGGACACTAAAAACAACAGACCGATCGCCAGACTGCCTTTTGCGGCCAAAGTGGCGGAAAAACTAATGAACACCCAAATTTCCCAGTATATTGAAGACCACTACCTACTGGACGATACCCAATTGGGCTTTTGCAATAGCCATAGCACTGAGACCGCTCTGATCAAGGCTTCAGATGAAATAAGAACCATCCTTGACCAAGGAGGGATGGCAGTTCTCATTCTGTTGGATCTGTCTGCCACTGACACAGTCGATCATAACATCCTGATCGACCGTGTCACTACAATGGGCATCCAGGACAAAGCCAGAGACTTGCTGCTCTCTTTTCTCTCCAACCTTACCCAGACGGTCAAACTGGGCAATTTTCACTCTGCCCAAATGACGTTACCGTGCGGTGTTCCTCAGGGCTCATCCCTAAGTCCAACGCAGAGTCTTCAAGTCGCATGGGATGGGCCTAACATCGTACGCAGATGATACCCAGCTGGTACTGGTTATAAAAAACAACGGAGAAAGGATAGCAGCCAACTTCCAGCATGGTTTGTTGGCCATCAGTAATTGGATGGCCAACAACTGCCTAAAACTTAATTCCGATAAGACGGAGGTTATGATCTTCGGCAAGCTCTCTCCGACTTGGTCAAGTTCCTGGTGGCCCTCAGAACTCGGTCCCCCACCCAATTCTGTCACCAAGGGTAGAAACCTTGGAGTTATTTTTGACGATAAACTGACATTCACTTCTCATGCGAATACAATCGTCTCCGCCTCTTTGTACAAACTCAAAAGCATTAAAAAGATCCTCCCATACCTCCCTCCCAATTCAGGAAGAACGCTGGTCACTGCTTTTGTGATGTCCTCTCTGGAATATTGTAATGGGCTTTTTATTAACACTCAACAAAAAGTCATTCGAAAACTGCAATCCGTGCAGAATGCCGCTGCCAGATTGCTGTCAGGAACCCCGAATTTCAAACGTATTGCTCATGTAATCAAAAGCTACCACTGGCTCGTGGTGAAGAACCAAATAAAGTTTAAGGCACTGTGCATTGCCTACAAAGCTTCTCGGAATCTAGGATCACACTTTCTCCTAAATTCTTTAGCCTTTCATGCCCCCAACAGACCACTACGCTCTTCCAATGCATACCTGCTGTCGGTGCCATGGACCAAAACAGCCTCCTGGGACGATCGACGTTTTGTTGTCTCCACAGCAAAGCTATGGAATTCCCTCGATCTGGAGATCAGATCCTGCTAAACACTGGTGGCTTTCAGAAGAAAAATAAAAACCTGGTTGTTTAATCAATAACTTCTCCCTCCACTGTCACGTCCGCAGCGCCGAGACGCCCTTGGGCATTTGCGCGCTTTACAAGTTTCATAAATAAATAAAATAAATATGTATTATAGGAGATCAAGTACCCCCTGACGTACATGATGAGGATATAGCAAGTCACCTTGGAGTTTCATAACCTTAAAATGTAACACAGCCTTCGGCCTCATCCCTTTACATATTTTGGAACTCCTTGATGATCTGCAATATCCTTATAACATACGGCAGAAAGTACTTTAGCCCATATATCATTGGGTATGGACACCCAAGTGCATGTGTTGTTGAACGATATGGTAGGAGCTGTGCAGTGTATGTAACTACTTAAAGGGTGAGCTTGAATCCAGTAATACTGTGTGGGTTTTGCATATGTGACTGGATTAGGATAAAAGCACTATTTCTATTAAATAATGAGTTTGCTTTGAAAAACCAAGCACTGCAAGAATAAAGTACATCTGTGACACCATCAGACATGTACACTGAACCTAGAAAGCACTCAAATATAAATGTAACATAGGCAAAAAACTCTTGTAACCAGGTGCCACATGAATATAAACCAAATATTGGTAATCTGCCCAGATGCTAATATGCATACAGGGGTCAAATGGGCCAAGGCACAAGGGTGGCAATGACAGAATGGAGCCACTGAAAATGCTCTAATCCCATTGATTTCATTCCTTTTCTCTTCGGTCAGTAGACCTTTTATTAGTTGTATGAGAGGTAAGAGGGAGTTAGCATAATTTCCAAATCACAGTAACAGTATAAAAAACTAGTTACACGATAAGGCCAGGACTACTGAATAAAGTTAAAGGGTATTACACACTCAGAAAAAAGCTGATATAAATGAGTCTCAAAAGCATATTCTAAAAACTATAGAATCACAATATTTAATCTAAATTTCCTGCTGAGATTCAGCCTAAACAATAAAAAGCTCATCAAAAACTCAGTGGCTGTGATAGAGAAAATGAGAGGGAGAGAATCTGAAGATCAAACTACAGAATTTGAGCCTCCTGCCTAGTCATTAGTATCACTGATATAATCTAACTTATCCTACTCTATACTAACTTCGGGAAAACCCTAATCAAGCTATGGAAAGCAAGGAACAGGTGTCCACATTCTGGAGTCTTTCCTACAAATACTCCAAGTCTAAAGTGTGTATAGCATGAAGCCACATAGTGAGAGGCATAGCAAAGACATATGTACCTTGTGAAATCCTAAGGGTCTCTGCCACTAACAATGCAACACCTATTAACACACAAAGTATTCAAGGTGATCAGTGTCATCATCTCCAGTACATTGCCATCTTCCTCAGTAGAAATTGGCAACGTTCAGATCTCCCACACTTTCAATTGGGTACATTCAATCAACCTTGACCACCCTTTGCAAAACTTCTCCTCCCTTACCCTACAATTGCTACAAATAAACAATGCATTTTCTCTAACTAATAAAGCCTTGGGAGAAAACATGCAAGCAAAACAATGTTCATGTGAAAATGTAAACATTGAAACTCAGAAACATAAGGCCTTTAGTTATGCCAAGTTGGCACAGCAGTTAAAGTGCACTTTGACATTTGAATATAGGTGCACACACATTCATAATTAGTACATTAGAATGAATATTATTTGGAATAAAATCATGGTTACATAGAACTGTGTGTTACATCTTAAAACATTGTCATAGCTATAAACGAGAGCTACATGTTCATGTGAAATCTATAACATTAGTATGTACACATTAAATAAATGATTCTATTATTCTAGCATGGAACATCACAGGAATACATTTAAAACTCCATTGTTTATTAAAAGTGTTAGTCCACACGGATTCTAGAAAGTGTCAACCTGCACAAAACAACGTAAATATGTGATGTGTAAGGGTGGAGCCAAAATTAAGCTGCTCCGCCATCCTGAAGAAGAAAGCAAGTAAGAAGGAGCACTCAGCATTTCATTTAAAGAGAACATTACCTTGGTCCAAATCTGATTTCTTTATAATTGAATCACAGAATCAGTTCTCAGCAGACCATCCTTGTTCTAAATCCCTTCAAGGCGAGAGTTGCTGGCTTGAATTCTAATGACTGGTGGCACACTCTGTAATGCGTATAATAGTGTAGAGGGGTTAATTTGCCCACTCCCCTATGGAGGCTATTTTTGTTTAAGCCTCATGGGGCCTATTTCCTTTTCTTGTCTGATAATGTAGTTAGAGCTTGTACCAAGGTGAACCTACGTAATGTTTCCCACCACACACCGTTGCCATTAATTTGTTTGCTGCTAGCTAATAATTGCACATTATGCAAGGATTCTTAAACATAGCTGTGTGAAAATATATTGACATGCTCTATCATTTGTGTTCGAAAGCATATCTTTTCAGTTTTTAAGTGTTCTTTAAATCCATAGATATATTGTATAAATGGTATGACATGATACAATGAGTACAGAATGATTGTTCCCTCGACTAAAAAAACTGTTTTTTTTCCCATTTACTTTTAAAAATACTTGTTTACTGCGCACCAGCTACATGTGAAGAAAACAGCTTAAAGGGGCCATCATGTGAATGATTTATTATTTTATAATTATTTGAATATTCACTTAGCACAACTAGGACCAAAGGAAGAATGTGATTGCTTTACATGGAACAATGCCTAAGAGCAAGGGATACATCGAGCTAGGTGAATAGGAGAGAGTCAAGTCTACAATTGCTAATTGGACATGGAAAATGGGTGGTCGAGGTGGCTTGAATTGTTACAGGGAAGACTGTTCTTAAGGCTAGGGCTAGCATTAGATATGAATTGTTCAAACAGTTGGGGTTTGAATTGTATTGTAAAACCAAGAAGCTTGGTGGCCTTTCTTATATTAGATTAATAGGAAGTGAGTTCCATGCAATAACCGCTTCTTCCATGAAAGACCGATTTCTGGCTAGTGAGTACTCTGATTTGGGGATATCTGGGAGTAAAGAGTCCTTCCTTGCTTCCCAAGCCTCAGGGTCCTCTTGGGATGTTGATGAGTGCAGCAACCTACGGTAGACAGTTGTTGTGCATGGTTTTGTAAGGACATGGAACTTTAAGCAGATACTTGTTTGGCCAGGTATGTGGACTTCTTAATGATAGCAGTGATGTGTAAACGTATTTTTGCTTTGCGTACCAATTTGGCAGCTGAGGGATGACTGCCCAAATTGGAGCCAAATGTGAACTGCAGAAGGCATGGCACAGGACAAGCTTAATTTGAACATTGCAGGAGCATGCACCTCTAACATAATTAATTCAGGAGGAATTATAGGCCTTATTTTCTTTAACATGTGTAGTTTGATATTCACAGCTTCAAACAACTTATTAATGTGTGGAATAAAAGAGACAGCAGGGTCATTTATGAATCCCAGTGAGTTGATTGATGGTGCAGGTGAGGTAGCAAAGTCATTTAAGTTCAAAAGGGTCAAAAGGGATGGAGCAAGATGTTTTGCATATGAGGAAAGCAGAAGGATTTTAGTTTTCTACAAGTTTAGGAGAAAAAAGTTGTATTTCATTTAAGATTATAGTCTGGAAAGACATATGCTTAAGAAGTTGATGTCATGAATGGTTGATGTTTTTAGGTACAGCTGGGTATTTTAGTGTAAGGTTTACACTCAGATCTATCATTATTAAGCCAAGTGACTCGATATAGATATTGTAGAGGGTTACAGCAGGGATTGAGCCCTGGGGAGCCCACAGGTAAATTTGCCTAGTGCCTCGGTGTTGTCTTCCATTTTTACCAGTAAATGCCGTCCTAAGAGTAATAAGGAAACCATTTAACTATATGACCTCTGATGCCCAAACATTGTTCTATGGTACAGATCAGTCGATTGTGGTCATGTCAAATGCAGCAGACAAGTCAATGAAGACCATCAAGCATGAGTGGCCATTGTCCAGAATACTATGAGCATCATGATGGATAATTATAGTGTTCATTTTCAGACTGTAAGCTACTCTGAAGCCTAATTGATGACTGGATAATAATTGAGTCTTGCCCGTGAATGAGATGATGTGGTCTCCCACAGTTTTTCAATGGCTTTTCCTATCCACAGAAGGTTTGCTACCGGCCTGGAGTTGCTATACTGGAAGAATAAAGGCTAGTTTTTTTTAAGTAGAGGTGATCTCTGGGTATTGAAATGGGAAATGTCTGCGCCCTTAGCAAGCCTTTGACCACGCAGAGCCAACATTTACAAAAAAGAGAGACATTGTTTTTAATGATTCCTACAGGTATGGTGTCTTGAAAAGTGCTAGTGGGTCTAGGTTTGCTTATAATGATATCCAGGCTTTTGGGGTAGGAAATGAAATTGATTCCCTTATTTCTGAGTGTTTCATTGGAATAGTGGCAGCTGGAGAGTACAGGTCGCAATTTCTGCTCGCAAGGGATATGAAGCGACTCATGAAGTGACCACGAAGATATATGAAGAGAGTCGAATGAGGTACATTTTCGGCCTTAACAAGTTTTCTTATGTGATAGAGAAGAGCCTTGTTGAGTTAGATGAGGTGACTAATTTGTTTAAGGATTTAGCTGTATGGTTTTTAAGAGAGGTTTTCACTATTCACTGTTATGTGCACATACATTGTAACATGCCACACGCAAATGTATTATTGCACATTTTTCATGTTTAAACTGATTCTAGTTAATGTAGGCCTGAATTTTTTAAAAAGGGCTAAGGGCTCATGTTAGTTGATTACATCCCTTGAAAAATTAGAAACTTTATTTTTGATTGAACTGCTGAAGCAATATTGTTTGGTTTTGTCATCTTTCATGAAGAAAATAATATTTGTTCTTTGAGATTGTGCAGGAATTGCTTAATTGAACAGAGATCATTCAGCTGCCCTTGCCAGGGCGAGTAGCCCATATGTTCTATTTGTTAGTTGAAAGTCTCAGTTGGAGCCAAGATGGAAACTGTATCTATTCTGTTTTCACTTGATTGGTTAGCTTTTCTGAAAGTTTACATGTTGCTAATAATGCTAGACGTCTGTCATTTTAAGAACATGTTCACTGAGTGTTGGATTAAGATTTCTT
Source organism: Lissotriton vulgaris (assembly GCF_964263255.1). NCBI lineage: Eukaryota > Metazoa > Chordata > Amphibia > Caudata > Salamandridae > Lissotriton > Lissotriton vulgaris. The sequence goes on from NC_141696.1 coordinate 721,035,216, forward strand.
TTTAACTTCATTAAGGGCAGATGCTTTTCCAGCTTCCTTTAGGGCAGTTTTCCTTTAAGCTTCTATTAGAGAGAGACACCTTTCCAGCTTATCTCAGTTATATTTTTTTCCTTGCCTGAAGGAGATTAACTTGAGTCATGGGCAGATGTCTTCACCGCTTGTGAGAAGAAGCTTAATTTGATTTGTATGTCCTGACTATCGGAGGCATTGCTGAGCCCTTCTGCCTAAATTCTCAACTTTTATGACCTTTTTCGCAGCTTAACTGAACACTTTCCCCTTCAAGTGAATTTAGTCTGCTTTGATTTATTATGAGATAGGTTTAGTTTCTATTTGCTATTGTGAATTTGAATGTCTTTGAATTATAATGATTAATACATTTGTGTATTTGCTATTGAAGTGCAACTAGTTTGATTTGAATTTGTAACTTGGCTAATTATTTAATAGAACCTTCATGGTTTGTAAATCCAATTCTCTCTGTTATCTCCGTGGAGCCAAATGTTCTTAATTTAATTGTATTGCACATTCTGAAAGCCTTGGTCATGAACTAAAGGTCCATCAGTGTGCAGCCTGAACATGAATTTGCAACAAAAATATGCATGGTGCAAAGGGCTGCAAAAGTTTAAGGCTTTGAACTTTTCCATTTTCTTAGTTTTGCTGGTGATTGAGAATATTTGGGTTTCCCCTTTCACCATCTGTGCTTCTTAAACATCTTTCTGATTGCAGTAAATGTTATGAGAACCAATATTGACTTGAATTATGGAAACATTCCTTTAGACAACGTGGAATACGTTTATTTAATTTTGCGGGTTTGTTGTCAGTGTATCCCTAGGTTGCTTCCTTGACATCTTTTATTTGCACTATCCGATTGATTGTAAGCATGATTCATGTGTCCAGAAACGTAGTGGTGATTTGTTAAGTGTTAAGTCTTTTCAAAATAGGAGATTTGTGAAGAGTGGGATGGAAGCTGGACTAGATGTAAATGGGGACTGGAAAGTAGCTTGAGCAATCAATAACGAATAGGTAGTAAGCATGTAAAGAGGGTAAGATTGTCAAGAATCAATCCCGTGGTTTTCCCTTTATTGTGAGTGGGGAACAGGCTGCACTGTTTCAGATTGTAGATGTGAGCTGGGCATTCAAAAGCTGACATGTTTATACACTTTTGATTGCCTCCAGTCAAGATTTGTTTTGAGCAGTGAACATGCAGCTTTCTGCAATGCATTCTGTGAGATGTTCTATGAACTTCGAGTTGTAGTTGGAAGGAGGATAAATGGAGTGTTAAGGTGATGTTACCTGAGGTGGAGTGGGTGACTGATCATTTGAAACATTCAAATGAGTCGTACAGTCTTTATGCTTTAGCATCTTCTTTATAATGACAATACTACTCCTATTTTTACATGTCCGTCAGATCTGAATATAGTATTTTTGGGGTACAAGCCGGTCGAGGATATGAGATAAGCAGTCAGTGAGGGAGTATTCGGTGATGACAATAGTGTCTAGGCTATGGTCAGTGATAAGTGCATACAATTCATTTTAATGAGTGTTTAGCTGACATGATAGTGATGAGACAACATGCAATATTGTACATTTGTTGAGAGTGAAATGTTTTAGGTGGTTCAGTTGTTTTAGTGTGGATGAGATTGTTACAGTTGAATCCCCAAGAATTTTGATTTGATTTGATTTGATTGGGGGATTTATAGAGAGCACGAATGCCCAGGGGCGTCTTGGCACTAATGATCTGAGCTGCAGTAGTGAAAGAGCCTTGCGGCCCGCAATACTGGACTAAGCTGAGAAAAGCCACGTTTTCAGGTTTTTCCGAAAGGCCAACAGTGAGGGGCTGTTTTTTTAATTCCATCGGTAGCTTGTTCCATGTTTTTGCTGTGTTTAGTAGGAAGCTTCTTCCCCCCCAACGTAGTTGTTTAAATCTGGGGGTTATGAGAAGCTTAGCATTACTCGAGCTTAGTAACCTTGATGGTTCGTATGGTTTTAGATTTCTCTTTAGGAAGTGAGAGCACGATCCATGCAGTGTTTTGTAGGCCAGGCAGCTGATTTAAACTGGATTCTTTTATCTATAGGGAGCCATTGTAGACCTCTCATTTTTTGGGCCACTGGATCAAACCTAGGAATGTTCAGTACCAGCCTTGCTGCTGCGTTCTGCCTCCACTGGAGTTTTGCTAATAGCTGTTTTTGTAACCCTGCATAAAGTGCATTTCCATAATCTAATTTTGAGAGGACTAGCAAGGTGACCAGGGTTTTGCATGTGTCCAGAGGGATGTATGGCAGCAGCTTCCTGATTAGTTTTAATATGTACCATACAGGGGATGTGAGTTTGTTTATTTGTGCCTTAAAGGTGAGTTTGGAGTCAAATGTAACCCCCAGGTTCTTTACGTTGTCAACTGGCGATGGACATCTTCTGTGGCTGTCGGGCCACCAATTGCTAAACCAGATGTTGGGTTCAGCCCCCAGAAGCATCACCTCTGATTTGTCGCCATTAAGTTTTAAGCAGTTAGCCTGCATCCAATGACTGACCTGGCCCACGCAATGCCTAAATCTTTCCGCAGTCTCGGTAGTGTTATTTTAAATTGCCACCACTATTTGGGTGTCATCCGCGAAGGAGAGTGGGATGAACCCGCAATTTCTAATGATGTTGGCTAAGGGGGAGACACAAATATTAAACAGGGAAGGGCTCAGCGAGGATCCCTGGGGTACCCCCCAAGGCAGACTGAAGGACCTTGAAGTGAATTCCCCGAGCTGAACCGAGAAAGATCTTTCTCCCAGAAAGGAGGCCAGCAAGGCACTTGCTGATGAAAGTAGGCCTATTTCCTCCAGCCGGGTTAGGAGAATCTCATGGTTAACAGTGTCAAAGGCCGCCGACAGATCCAACAAAATGAGGGCGGCCTTCCCCCCTGCGTGCAGTATGCTCCTAATTTCTTCCGCTGCCATCACTAAGGCAGTTTCTGTCCCATGTTCCTCTCGGAACCCATATTGGGAGACATCTAAGGCATGGGAGTCCCTGACAAACCCCGCGAGTTGTGTGTTCAACAATTTTTCCAATATCTTAGCCGGGAATGGGATTCTTGAAATTGGCCTGAAATTGGCGGGGATGGTAGGATCGAGATTGGGCTTCTTAAGGAGTGGCAACACGGAAGCCACCTTCCAGGCTTTGGGAAGCAGTTGGACTGTATTATGTTGGCGAGGAGCCGTTGAAGTTGGGTGCTAAGCACCTCTGGGAACATGTGCATGACCTTGGGGGGCATGGGTCCAAAGAGTTCCCTGATTTTGTCCATAGAACTAAATGATTAATCTGATCAATTGAAGGAGCTGAGAATCGGAATTTTGGGGGGCTAAAGACTGTGGGTATGTCTTGATTAGGCTGGGGGTTTCCCCTTGATTGTTGATCGTAGTGTGGAGGAGTAAAGGAATCATAGATGAGTCTCACCTTATCGGTAAAAAATAATCTTAATTTGTTACATAGATCTGTGCTCCCTACAACCTGTTTTGCCGCGGGCTCCGTGAGTTTCTTTACGGTGGCAAACAGTTCCTTACTCAAATTTTTTGCCTCGTTGATTTTTTTTACAAAGAAAGCCGATTTTTCTTCCGCAATCAGTTTCTTATATGTGGCTAATGCCATGCAGTAATGTTCTTTCTCCCTAGCCTCATAGTTGTCCCTCCATCTCCTTTCAGCCCGCCTGCAAGTCTGTTTTTGTATTCTCAGATTCTCAGAGAACCAGGGTGCCGAGAAATTTCTGTTTTTACAGTGTTTATTTTTTATAGGAGCCACCGTGAGAACTGCAGATTTGATCCAATTCTCAACTTGGGATGTGGCTATATTGCAGTCTTGATCTAAGCCGGATATAGTGGCCCCCAGCTGTGCTTGTAACTCGGCAATATCGATTCTGTCCCAGTGCTGATGTGGGTAGGTCCTCCACTGGGCCCTGACCGCTTTTGCTTGGTCCACAGTTAGGGTGAAATGGACCACTTTATGATCCGACCAAGGGACAGGCATCACCTCCTTGACACTGATGTTAGCATTGGAGGAGAAGATCCCGTCGAAATGTTGTCCCACAGAGTGCACTAATTGGGTCATGCCACAGCTGGTCATGGCCTCTGTGATAAGTGCTGTGTTGCTGTCGTCCGTTTTTTCTAAGTGAATATTAAAGTCCCCCAGGATCGTATAATCTGCCCCAGTTAAGCTGGACTCCAGAGCTGGGCCCAGCAGTTGTGCTAAAGGGGCATTAGCCTTTGGAGGCCTATACAGCAAAAGGCCATTGAATGTGTAGTGTTTGGTAATGCGGATTTTAAAAGGCAGGGTTTCACACTCCGGGGATTTACTCCCTCCAACCCCCTCACCTGGAATCTGTCTTTGCTGATAATAGCCAGCCCTCCTCCCCTCTTACCAATTCTGTCTGCGCAAAGGATGGAGTACCCGACCGGCACTGCCAGTGCTAGGTCAATTTCCGAAGATTTATCGGCCCACGTTTCTGTTATAAATAGTAGGTCTAGTTCGTACGTGTCTATCAAAATGGCTACTTCCGTATTATGTTTCACCAGGGACCTAGTATTCATTAGTGCTGCCTTTAGCTGTGTACTTGTGGTTGCCCTTGCTAACTCACTGTGTAGCCCTGTTGTCTTACAGAGCGTGTAGCAAAGTTGTAACAAACAACTAGTGCAGTGTTTACCTTCTTCCCTGGGATTAAGGGTGGCGCAAGACAGCTTTGTCCGAAGTGCCCTCAGTTGTGCACCGCTGTAGACCTTCCTGTTTGTGTTTGGCATGGTTTGCACAGGGGTCCTGGCCCTGGGCCCGGGCCAGGCGGGGACGGGTGCAGACGGGCTTGCCTTAGGCGCGCCCGCTGTGCGCGTCCACTGCGCGTCCGTTTAATCATGGTTTAAGTAGGGCTCTGTAAGTGGCCTGAGCGACTATACCACTCAGCCGGAAATGCCCCTGCACCGGAAGTGTGATTTCCTTCGGTCCCCGCTACACCCTTTGTGCAATCGGCACTTGCCGTGACGGACGGGGGTGACTGGGGAGTGCTGTGGGCTAGTAGCAAAGTGCAGGTAGGTGTTTAACAGGTTATCACAAGTGAAAGTTCCCAATTTTAAAAACATATGCCCATGTACCACCTGCCAACTTGTAATCAGCTTCGAGGTACTTAGCATATGTCAAACAGTATTAAAAGCGTAGATTCCCCTTTTTAAAAGAAAAAATCACTGTGTCAGCCTTTGTTGCTGTTTTAGTCACAGCGCCAAGATCATAGTGCTAAATTTGGCAAAACTACTGCAGTCAGAACATCGACTCCACGTCCGCTCTGCTCCTGGAGTTTGTCTGTGATAGGAGTTTGGTTATTCGATAATTGGGATAGGAAGAAGAGCAAAGTTGGAATATAGACATATGCTTGTAGTCTTAGAGAACTCAAGGCAGCTTGGTTAAAGTACAGCTGCAAATATCTCAATATTCTGTGTTTGCTTCTGAAGGCTAGGAGCTGTGAGGCTTCTTAGTTGTGTGAGAAATAGGGAGAGAAGTACTGGATTGGTATTTGACTGGAAGTTAGTCAATCATTTGGTGGATCTGAACCTACAATCTTGGTTGAACAGGGACAGAAAATAGACCAAAATAGAAGTGGTCACATTAGTGAATCAAATAGCTAAAGAGGGGGGACATGATGAGGAAGTTACCAAGTGGCAAACTCTCTGGACATTTGGGTATAAATATACACAAAGGGAGGAAAACATGGAGGGCCTCATTCATGAAAAGTGATGCATCTCTGCGTAAAAACAGCGATGTGTCACTTTTCATTGCGCCCTCCTTGTGACATGATGGATGTGTCATATTTACCGTATGATGCATCATGTCGCAAGGAATGAACAGATACGTCAGTTTCACTGATGTATCTGTCGGCGCAAAAATAATGCATTGCTGGAGTTGTTTTGGAAGCATGACTAATCTCCAGCAATTCAGGGGGAGGGCTATAGATGAGTACTACATCACCGTTATGCCTGCCATGAGGCAGGCGTAAGGTTTTGATGCATTGGTGTCCTAGTAGTGGCACAGTAAAATATCATAGATTCCACAGCGTCACTTCTACAAGGCTTACTTGCTTGGGAACGCCCCCCTCCCCCTGCATACATTAGAAATGACACAGGTATAATTTACTGCAGGGGTTTGCAAAGTGACGCATCTGCTTTGATGCAGAACTTTGTAAATAGGGCACAACGGGGGCATGTTTTATGCTGCCGATGCGTCAAAAAAAAGGGGACGCAAAGTGCAAAACTGTTGCAAGGCATCATAAATAAGGCCCGGAGTATTTACTCAATCATTGTCCTGAAATAAGATGGCACTTTGATAGAATGGTAGTAAGGGCCTGTCAAATTTGGAGGAGAGCATAGCTTCAGCATTCCGTCCATCATCTCCTTGTGTTTGCTTTGTTCGCCCTAAGTTGGCAGGGTATGCCCAGACGTGGGTCCCTTGCTCACTTTGCCACTGGATTCAAGCTAGCCTGGCTGATGACGGCTGTTAGCCAGAAACCGGTCCGAGGATGCTTGTTTCCGGTCCAGTGAAGACATGGCTTGGCAGTTCGGGCTGGACTGTTCCCATGAGGCACAGGGTCAAGACTGATTTGCATATGGTTGTGTCTGAACTGGGGGTGGCAAAGTGGGCTAAAGAACGATGATGGATTCAACCCAGATCTGTGACTTGGGGTGAGTGTCTAAAAAGTTTCAGCACTCTGTCCATCATCTCCTTGTGTTTGCTTTGTTCGCCCTAAGTTTGCAGGGTATGCCCAGACGGGGTCCCTTGCTCACTTTGCAACTGGATTCAAGCTAGCCTGGCTGATTACGGCTGTTAGCGGTACAAAAGTGGGTGGTGATGGACGGAGCATCTGAATCAATCAAACACTCACATCCAGTCAAAAGATCTGGGTTTAATCCATCACCGTTCTTTAGCACACTCTGCCACCCCAGTTCAGACATGACTATATGCAAATCAGTCTGACCCTGTGCCTCATGGGAATAGTCCAGCCCGAACTGCCAACCCATGTCTTCCCTGGACCGGAAACAAGCTTCCGAGGACCGGTTTCTGGCATTCCAGCCGTCTTCAGCCCGGCTTGCTTGAATCCAGTGGCAAAGTGAGGAAGGTTAATATCCGCCAAAACTTAGTAGGAAGAGATTCCTATGTATTAGTTTTTGGTTTAGTCAACGTTGAAGGATACAGTGTTCCAAAATATTGTGCACCTAATCTTTGTTTCCTTGAAACTTGATCTGCAAACTTTCTGTCAGCAAAATGTCAGAGAGTGACGACGAAAGGGAGAGAGCTAGACTACCAGCTCAACTTTTGACGGAAGACACAAGTCTCCAACAAGATCAACCGGATGCAATACTCATCCCGGTAAATGTAAGGAAAACCTTAACTATGAAATTTATAGAAAACAGAGTATCATCAAGAGGTGGTACAGTAATATTTGTTGTCGAGGCACCTGAGTATCGGCAGACAGAGGTATTCTATTCATGGATACATTTTCCAGCAGCAAATGCTGTAACACACGAGTTCCACCACTACAAAGTAGGGGAACCTCCAGCGGAATACACTCCTTTTGAGGAAATTAAAATTCCGATAACTTACCAGGAGCAGGAGCTATGGTTTAATGGCGTTCTAAAACATCAAAATCACATTACCAGGCTCGGTCCACTAGGTAGACCAGGAGCCACATGGCCGGTTCTAGCCAGCTATACAGCACATCCTGACATTGAAAAAATGTCAAGGGAAGAACTTTTAGTTTGAATAAAAGAATTAACAAATGCATATAGGCAATTAGTTCAAGTGACAATTGACTGTACAATCTACCACCAAAAACTAAAAGAAACAGATATGGCAGACCAACCTTTTGAACTTGCCAGAATAATTGAAAAATCCTATGAAAATTTAGGTAGAGACAGTTTAGGTGGTAAACCACTAAAACCACAACTAACTGAAAATCCTGAAAAAACTTTCATTAAAAATAATCTCAATTCTCAAAAGAAGAAGTGGGAGGGTAATAAGCAAACCTCTCCCAGAGAAAAACATTTCCAGTCCATAGGAAAGTCGCCCCAACGGAGAGATAGATCTCCAGAAGAGGGGGCAAGTCTCCACAACGGGAGCCCTCTGAAAAAAGATATAACCTTAGAAATAGGGATAATTTTAGAAAACCTGACAGATATCAAGATATTGATACGCGTCCCTCTCGATCTTTTCAGACTTCCACACAGAAATCAGAAAGAAGAGGACGGTCAGAACATAAAGAAGAGCGCGTCAAGTCCAAAGACAAAGAAGCTGCTCATCAAAGTAAAAAATTACAATTTCCCAAAAAGAAGGTAGCCAGTATTAAAGTAAAACATGCCGAGGATCCTGAGGACACAACTCAAGAACGGAGAGTGGGCCCAAACAATGCTAGACAGCGCAGCAGAAGGGACAATAGCTTGCAAGATCCTGATGAATCTTCTGGAGACAGTGGACACGAATGAATACATTCAAGTGGAAACTGCAGACACCCGAGTTAGCGTGCCCCATAAACTATATGAAATAACATTACGTATAGAGGGAGATAAAACTAGGAAAATAAAAGGTCTCTTCTGGGAAAACCTATCTAAAGGCTTTGATATCCTTCTAGCAGAGAAAGACTGGCCACCAGAGTTTGTAAGGAAGTGCCCACATGGCGAATAAATGATTATGCCTGCCTTCTCAAATCACATTCCAATTCATAAAAAATACACATATGCAAGAAAAAGGGCAGTGGCCCAAGCTCCTGCATTATATAAAAATCATGTAGGATGGGATGAGGATTCTCCTCACCATAAAATCCAGTTAAAAAATCAACCAACTGCACAAAGGCAGTATCCTGTTAAGCAAGAAGCTAAAAAACAAGTCAGAGAGATCTTAGATCAACTTGAATATCAGGGGGTGATTGAAACATGCACCTCTCAGATGAACAATCCGTTGTTTCCTGTCTCCAAGCCAGACAATTCATATCGTCTAGTTTTGGACTACAGACACCTAAACTCGTGTTGCAAAAACGTTTGCAGTGCAAAACTCACACAGTGCAGCACTAATGAATAATATTGTGCGCAAAAAATATAAAACAAGATTAGATATTTTAAATGTTTTTTTCTGTCAAAACATTGCACCAGAAAGCAGGTATTTGACCGCTTTCTCCAGCATGGGGGCCCAAAATCAATTTTGTTGTCTCCCACAGGGATTCAAGAACAGCCCAGGATTATTTTCAGCTAGGGTAACAGAGTTACTACAAATATATGATGATGAGGCATTATCCTATGTGGATGACATCTATCTTACAGACAATGACCTGGAGACACACTTGAAAAGAGTGAGCACCATCATACTTGGGTTCGCATCTGAAGGGTATAAATTTAACTTTAAAAAGTTGCGAATTGCCCACCAGACAGTCCTATTTTTAGGATATGAATTATCAAGTGAAGGCAAAAGCGTAGCAGACAACTTCTTAGAGAAGTGTACAGTACTCCAAGCTCCAAAAATGCTGAAAAACTTATAATCAATTCTAGGTTTCCTGAACTTCGGAAGAACATACATTCTAAATTATTCAGAGAGGGTTACACCACTCTATGAATTATTAAAACCTGATTTCAAACCAACTAATTGGACTCAGAAACACACAGAAATTTTAAGATCATTACAAACAGACATGTTAACTAAAACAAAACTGCAAACACGCGCAAATGAACGCAACCTTGTAATCCGAGTCATCCCAGGAAGATGCGGATTTACATACCTGACCTCCAATGAGGGAGAAACCATACCAATAGCTTACAAATCACACTTGTACACACAAGCCGAAATGAAATTCAGTTCTACTGAAAAAATTCTAACTGCTGTAGCAAAAGAAAGAGCCCTCGCACAAGGTAAACGTATAATAATCGTTACACCTGTACCTGCTTTAGAAGCAGTAACAAGAGCAAGCGTTCCAAATGCTAAAGCATTACATCCGAGATGGATACAATGGGTTAATTCTCTTGCTGCACCAGACGTAGTATACAAAGTGATCCTAGAATGAAAAAGCTAGAACATCTAGAATACGGAAAAGAATGTCCTCTGTCGATCGAAATTCTACCTCTGGAACAGTACACCTGTGTAATCTACACAGATAGATTTGCACAACACTACGTTGTGGATAAAAAAGTCTACAATGCTGCGTGCATGATTGTTAAAGGTTGCTGGCGCTTAGGTAAATTCAGACCAATGGTCACTAAAACTGAATCAATTGGAAACTGTACAGCTCAGCGAGCTGAACTATGAACTTTAAAGATGGCGATTGAAAATGCAGATCGCGAATTCCCCACACTAATAGTGTGCAACTCGCATTACTGCGTCGAATCTTATAATGAATCCATGCAGACCTGGATTAAAAATGGCTACAAAGATGAAAGAGGTGGCACAATAAAACATAAAAAACTTTGAGAACAGGTAGTTCTTTTGCAGAAAGAACTACAAAAGACTCATGTGATACATACGCAGAGTCTTCAACGTGATGGCGTTCACATTGCAGAGAATTCATTGGCTAACAGAGCCACGGCGGCAGCCGGTCAACCGGCTTCCGTAGCTACAAAAAAGCGTTCTAAAAAACAAATAGATGGTGAAATGCTGCTTGCAGTAAAAGCCTCCATGGAAGGCAATTATGCAGCGTTACCTCTGAATTATCCACTCGGAAATACATACATTATTGATGTGAACTCCGTTCCTTTTGCTCAAATCCCTGCAGTGGGGGATAGAGTAATTCCAAACACGAACCGGAGCGTCTTCTTGATTAAAGAAGCACACGTGCGATTGGGTCTGAGGCACCAAGAGATCCTGAAATCTCTAATAGAATTACAATCATGATACTGGTGGCCTGGGATATACAAAGTGATCCTAGAATGAAAAAGCTAGAACATCTAGAATACGGAAAAGAATGTCCTCTGTCGATCGAAATTCTACCTCTGGAACAGTACACCTGTGTAATCTACACAGATAGATTTGCACAACACTACGTTGTGGATAAAAAAGTCTACAATGCTGCGTGCATGATTGTTAAAGGTTGCTGGCGCTTAGGTAAATTCAGACCAATGGTGACTAAAACTGAATCAATTGGAAACTGTACAGCTCAGCGAGCTGAACTACGAACTTTAAAGATGGCGCTTGAAAATGCAGATCGCGAATTCCCCACACTAATAGTGTGCAACTCGCATTACTGCGTCGAATTTTATAATAAATCCATGCAGACCTGGATTAAAAATGGCTACAAAGATAAAAGAGGTGGCACAATAAAACATAAAAAACTTTGAGAACAGGTAGTTCTTTTGCAGAAAGAACTACAAAAGACTCATGTGATACATACGCAGAGTCTTCAATGTGATGGCGCTCACATTGCAGAGAATTCATTGGCTAACAGAGCCACGGCGGCAGCCGGTGAACCGGCTTCCGTAGCTACAAAAAAGCGTTCTAAAAAACAAATAGATGGTGAAATGCTGCTTGCAGTAAAAGCCTCCATGGAAGGCAATTATGCGGCGTTACCTCTGAATTATCCACTCGGAAATACATACATTATTGATGTGAACTCCGTTCCTTTTGCTCAAATCCCTGCAGTGGGGGATAGAGTAATTCCAAACACGAACCGGAGCGTCTTCTTGTTTAAAGAAGCACACGTGCGATTGGGTCTGAGGCACCAAGAGATCCTGAAATCTCTAATAGAATTACAATCATGATACTGGTGGCCTGGGATGAGCGTGCAAGTTTACAACTTTGCAATGGATTGTGAAGACTGCAATAGAGATCGCAGTTATGAACTGGACCAGATATCTGACTCTAGCACAATAATACCAGCCCAGATATCCCTGTTAGACAGCATTAGACTATCTACATGCAGGCGTCCGGACAAATGCGATCCCATAAATGTTAAGACGTGATTCATTTGGATGTGGCCCCAGCGCTCGGCTGACGCCAGAACTGTTATAAAAGATTTGCGAGTCTTTATCGGCACATACGCAATTGACATGCTACATACTGACCAGGGTCCTGCGTTTAGCTATAGAGCTTACAAGGAGGCCATGGCCGGCATGGGCATTGTATTGCGGTACTATAGTCCATTCCATCCTGAGGGAAATGCGGTAGTGGAGAGAAAAAACCGTGACATTGAGCAATCTATAACAGCGAGGGTATTAGGTTCGGGTGATGGGTGGCTCAAACATCTAATACGTTTCCAACGTATTCTTAACAATCTGCCAAGAAGTTCTCTGGGTGGAATCACTCCATATGAACTTTTGTTTGGTACAAGAATGATTATCAAAGACCTCAATAGTCAGACTTCAGTGGTGGAACAAAAAGCTTTTGATATCAAAGATCGTTTGGCTGTTTTACAGGACTTGAATGAAACAAGAAGAAGTTTAAGTAACACAAAACTAAAGCCAACAACCACTGAAGAGAAACCACCTGTCCCAGCAAGACCTGTCTGGATTCCAAAGATTGGGGTTCTGGTCAGAGAAAAAATCGCGGTGAAGAAGGAATTTGTGCCTTCTTAAAGAAAAGCAGTACCTGTCTTAGCGATCAGCGGAACAAGATCAGTAGTACTACCGCCCCTTGCTGGTAAAAAGAGGAACCGAGTTGTATCAATCGACCTGGTAAAAGAGACTAATCACATTTGATAAACCTGCAGTGAATAAAAAAGGACTATGCAACGAAGCCATGGAACTTGTGCCTGTTAAAACCCAAATTGCAACAGTTCGTCAAGAAACACCTGTCTACAATGATGTAGCCTCGGACTATTCTAATATGAAAAAGGAAGAAGCAACTGCAAAGATTAATAACAATCCTGATGCCATCCAAACAATTGACAGAACTGCATCTGGCTACTTTATCAATTTTGATGACTTTTCCAATGATCCAAGTGAACTTGGAGACAAGCCAGCAAACAAAACTTTCAAATACAACATTACATAGCTCTTTCATCAACTTGAAGAAACATACTTGATTTCACCCTGGATTGAACTGTGGATTGTGTTAGGTGCACTTTTCCTCCTGCTCTGGCTCATCTTAGTTTTAAGCTTGGGAAGAATGATTGATGGAAAATACAGTAGAATGGACACAGCAAGTCAGAACATCAACTTGGTTCTAAAACCTCACAGATCCTCTCGTGTTGAAAAAAGAGAACTATCATCAGTGAACATCACAGCCATTCCTATACCTGGTGGTATAGCATGGGACAATACTGATTACGAAATCTGTGGCCCGGTTGAACTCTTGAAATATCCACATCAGTTCAAGATTTCTTGAAGTGACTTTGTGTCACCTAGTATTTTCTCTAATGATTGGGACTTTGAAAATATTAATAACATGATGTCAGATTTAGAAATGTCAGCAAAATTTACAGAACATGATTATTTACAGGGTTCATCGAATTATGAAGAAATGTATTGCTTCAATCATTTTGGGCATCATTATTTGCATATCCTAGAAATGTGTTCAGTTATAATCAATGGGAACATTGTCCAACTCCGCCAAAAGGTAGTTCTAAAACATTTTATGAGAAATTCCCATACTTCTCAGGGTTTAATGTCACTGATCCAGAAATGTTTTATTTTAAAATTATGAGTAAGACAGGACTAAAAAACATGTTGACAAACACTAAACTGATTTATTCTGAAAAATTTTATGAAAAAATGTCTACATTTGGTTTTGAATTTTGGAAAAAAACATTGAGACAAAAACTGTCTGGGGTACAAAAGAATGGCAGGTACAAGATTTAGAATGATTATTCAGAGCCTGCATGATCCCAGAACAAATAATGTTCCTGAATGACACCATTCAACAAACAACCTGTCTTGGCTTAGCCAAGATAAAAGATTTAAACAACCCGTCTATACCAAAGCCTATGCCTGATAGAAATAACACTACAGATGAGGGGTTAGACGTGTCCCATATTTTAAAACAAAACAGAACAAATCCTAATTGGAACACATGGTTGATCTGGCCCACAGACACTAATAACTGTCAAGTGTCAAGATAGATTATTGAACAAAATACAGGGGTTCAAGCTGAATAGGCCTGACCCAAGATATTCCCAGAGACAACATCAAGGGATAGTTACAACATACAGTGTAGGAAAACTATGCCTCGAGTGGCTACAGAGCTCCACACTACCCGAAATTAAGCAACACTTGACTTTACTTAAAGGAGACGCTGACTTGCGAGATTTCTTACTGGGACCTCGCAAACAGCGTCAAAAACGTTTCATATACGCCGGTATATACGCAGCTTACAATGAAGCTTGGAAAATAACACAAATTGAAACTGCAGAAAAAATACGAGAAATTGATTGTTTTAATTTGGAAAAATCACTTTCTGTAGTGGACAATGGGTTAACGACTCTGTCCTCCAAAATTCATTCACTGGACAGCATTGTATTATCTGCTATTGATATAATAGAACAGGATATGCTAATGTTACAACATGGCCAGTCCCAATTACGTTCTATTGTACAGTTAGGCTGGACGTTACAAAATTTGCGTTCAGGCAACGTGCCATGGCGTCTAATCACCTCAACGTCATTATTTTCTATCTATAACCTTACTGATAAACAAATCTCTTTGGCAAAGAGAGGGGCAGCCTATACGGTGCTGAGCATTGAAAAACTCGAAAAATTGCCATTGAAAATGTCAGAACGACCGGTCATTGAATGGATAATACATGGCACCATTACAATCCCGATAACAACTTTTCAGTTTCAATACTGCCAAAAGTATATACCAGCAGGCCTGTATGAAAGGTTGGGTAAAGGATACATCAAGACAACCTGGAATTTACCTTATGCACATAGATGTTGGAGTGGGGGCAAGAAAGAAGTATTTCTTAGTGGTAACAACTGTAAAAAGTCACTAAGCGGTACACTTCTGTGTCAAGGAATTAACTTGCATGGAGCCTGCAAAGGTTCTTCAAATAACCTTTCACGTCACCAGCAAGGCACCCCTGCTACACAGATAGAGCCTTTTTTCAGACAGCTTTCCAACGGCAGCTACGTTATAATAAGTGACCACAGCTGTTGTGGCATGGTGCCAGGAAAAGCCTATCTCGTGAGTGTTACTTCCATGGTGACTTGCTGTATGCAAGTATTGTACCCGAACAGCAAACCAGACATGGAGGCGGCAATATGGCCTTCTTTGAATATCTCTTCTATTCGAATTGATACTTTAAGCAGAATGAAGTCTATTCTGTTACAAAAAACTGTGCCTTTAACCTCGTCTAGAGAAACGTATGATCTGCAAGTTGCAAAGACAGCAGCAGAGATACATGATTATTATCAACAAATTGCCCCGTACATTTCGTAGAAATGTTAAGTCAAATCTTAAACATGTCTGATACCAGCGGCATCGCACATGCATTTAAGACAATTTTTTCGGGACTGCTAGCACCCTTCAAAGCAGTTTTTGGCATCTTCCCGAATTTTGTGCATTCTGTGTTCAACGGCCTGCCTCTCATCTTGGGACTCGTAGCAGGAATCTTATTTTTGTTCCTTCTGCTCCGATATGGCAAGTCAAGTCACAGACAAAACTCAGGCTACAATGGAAGACACGATCCTACCAGTACAATACCGAGAGCGGATCACTAAAGTCCTCGGCCTGGCTCGGCTAAGAGATCTGAATACTACCTGGTTTCTTTCATTCAGACCAATCTGGCAAGATTACATCCTACCTGTGCTAAGATGCTTGCTTTGCGGAGAAGAATGCTTGTTAGACGTCTGTCTCACACTTCCATCAGCAGTACCTATGGATGTCGATACTTCACTTGGTTCGGTAACAGCTCATGCAACGTGTTGTCCCCAGCGGCTACCCATTCTGATGACGGCATTCGTTGAGACCTCACCATTACGATTAGGTGGCGGTGAGGTACGAGATGAAAGCGGCACACAGTTACATCCTTCCGTGACCATTGCTGATCTAAACACCGATGATGGCCATGCATCGCACGTATGCACTATTTCCAATTTTTTGGAGTTACCCCAACTTTCACCTACTGTTGAAGACAAATTTTTTGCCAGCCTATTTGAGGTAATGTTCTCTCCTAACAACGGAAATAATATTTGAAATAGCGAGCACACAGCGTCCCCTGAACTTTGAATTCGGCCTTCAGTTTTGATAAACAGAACTTCTAAAAACATTGGAACTATTTTTTTCCCCGAAAGCAAAATTATTTTTCTCCAGTTCCCAAAATATTTACCTTTTTTTTGGCACATGATATTCTGCTTGAAGTAGAACTATTCTTAGAGAACAAGATTTCTATTTTTAAAATACCTAGAGACAATATTCTGACTTAGCCTCTATCACATGTACAGTCTTGTATAAATATGTGATGAAATGGTCTCGACCTTTTCTTCTGTATTAAGAGCCATTTCATAAATGTAATTTTCGTGATTCATTCAGTCAACATTCTAAATGAACAAAATATGTATTTTCTGAATGATACCACTGCTTGAAAACGTACAGTATTATACTCATTTTTTCGTGTATACACCCTTTCAAATGCAAACTATATATTTTGGGGTGGGCTGAAAAATACATGCATCATTATATGTTTAGTATTGCTTAGTATTTAGTAATGATGGACATTATACATGGAGTGGGTGTTGTGAATGTATTTAGGACCCTAATTAGATATTCCCGATTTATGCTCTTGTGTGGTTATAATAAATCATATCCATACAAAGGCATAATAATCATATCCATTTTAAGTCATAGCCAATGCAGTCCAAATACAGGCAAGGCTACTCCCATAGACTCCTAGAAAGTACAACGCGTTCTTAAACAAACCAAGCCTCCAGCTGCCCGGGAATTTCCCCTACTTCTGTTTTGATTTGTCCTAGAACTCCTGAGAGTCCTGAAAGAACTGCCAGTTCTTAGTGACGTCTTATGTCCAACCTTACATCAAACTCGGCACCTTCCAGGTATAAATATACCAGCATCTGCCTTAAGCAGGACACAGTGGTTTGGAGCAGAATCGACTATCTACTTGCCCGACGCCCTGCTGATGCGAGTGCCGAAGGAAGCCGACCCTCCCTGCTGACGCTCTTAGAGAGACGCTGTCTTTTCTCTTGCTGAGAAATCCAGCTCCAGTGTTTTCCGGTCACCCTTGCGGGTTTCTGGGAGATTGAGTCCTGAGAGAGAGATACAAGACCTCCTTCATTCTATACCTAAGGTACTGAGCTGATTAGACCCATAGAGAATTCTTGATTCAGATTCTTGGCAAAACTGTAACTCAATTACTCCCTCCCTGTACTAGGCTTAGGTTAGGTACACTGGGGTAGGCATATCTTAGAAACACCAGTTGAGTACGTTTAGTCATTATTTTATCATTGTATGTATTTTATCCATTTTAAGTATCATATGGCTTAGAAACCATATAAATGCTTTTACAGTACTATTTCATAATACTCCTTTTACTGTACGCACTTTACTTTATAACAAGTATTGAAATTGTGGCAATTCATTTCTCATGCACGAGAAAGAAGACTGCTAAATAAATAACCCTTTTATTGAAAACGCCCGTCTCTCTATTTCTCTGCATTTCTGGTGAAACGAAGCATGCACGAATGACTGAGTAAAATAGCTATCTATTGTTTCCACAACTCTAGAGAAATATTCCTTGTTGCAGGGGGAACAAAGTTATCATGTGATATGGTTGTCAGAAGCTAATCCCTTCTTGTCTATTCAGGAAAGCTAAACGCCTTCTGGTTTACTCGAGAAAGTTTCTAGTAACCTCTGAGCTAGCTGGCACACACAATTAAGTCTAACATATTCAATAGAGACCTAGTCGACCTCAGTCCTACGTCTAAGCTATTGTTTATGTTATTCCAATGCGCAGAGCCTATTGGGAATATAGGAACTACACTACAGGATGTAGCGCTTTAGCTTTAGGAAAGCTAGCCTTTCTGACAGCCTCTGAGGCTGGCACGGGAGTGACAACAACAATGCGTTACCTTTTGCAAGTGGCCGCTCTTCAAGAATAGTCAGTCAGTATTTTTTCAGTGGATGCAAAATGTATTTCTGCACTGGAGTATAAATGTGATCTATATGCAATGGGCACTATCTCACTTTCGTTGAAGGTGACATAGGTAAATCCAATTGCACCCTGCTGTGAAGCGGATAACTAGATTTGTGGTATTCACACATGTATGCAAGTGACATGCTGTAAGTAAGTCAGATTGTGAAGATCTGAGTGTGTCTTTATATTCTGATATCCAATGTAAATTTGAAAAAACAGGTGTATTAATTCATTAAGTGATTTAATGCATTGTCATACGAAGTGTGCTGAAGGAAAAAGCACTTTGGAGGAAACTCCGCTCCGTGTTTTCACGCTGACTGCTGCTGCTGAGTGCGGAAGACGCCGAACGCTACCTCGCGGCTCCCTGCTTCCTGCATTGATACTGCCGCAGCCTGGCCCCCAGCTTCGAGGATTGTGCTGCGGGGGTGGCCCAGCTGAAACAGAGGACCGGCGGTCAGCGGCCAGTGAGTGGACAGTGAGTGGCAGTGAGGGGTGAGCTGGTCATTCACGGATAGTGTGGGCGATAGCACAGCAGTGCAATAGAGCTGAGCAGCACAGAGCAGAGTAGTGCCGGAGCAGTGCCTGAGTGTCGGAGCCGAAAAGAAGTCGAAAGGAGCATGCAGATCTTCTCCCATCGGGTCCCAGATTCGGGGGGGCCGGCCCGCTTGTAATCGACTGACAGCCTCATAATAGCCTCATAATAGTTGAAGAAAGCGAAATCTGACCCGAGCCAAGCGGCTGCGGCAAAGAAAGAGGCTGGCACTGCCTCTGACGACGCCCCTCACCACTTTCACCTCGCAGGGACCTGCCTGTCTGCTGCCTGCCTGCTGTTCACTCGGAGCCACAAAGGTGAGGAGGGCGAGGAGCGGGTTACTCGAGGAGCAAGGAGCAGGGACTGGCGATTGGTGTCAGGAGCCCGTGTCTGCTGCGGGGAGGCAAGTAATAGTGTAACTTCTGCCTCTATTATCACCGATCACCATCACCGACCAAAAGCTCAGCTCAGCCTTACTGCCTCGGGACACAGGAGGGCAAAGTGAGAGGTTAAGTGAGAGGGGCTGGTCGACCGAGCACAGGGCGGGGGCCAGGACCACAACATGAGCGCGGACGCCGTTCGAGGCGGCTGCCAAGTAAGAGCCAGGGGGGCAGCCCAGGCCAATCTGACTAGGTCTAATTGGCTGGAGGCTCCTTCTGAGCGCTCCTCTCGTCTCTCTAAGATCTACCCCCCTGGAGATTCATTCTCACCATATCTTGCCTCCCCCATTCCCCATCCAAAAGTCCCCCCAATAGTCAAGCGCAGCAAATAGCTGTAAATAGGGGCTAGAAACATAATAAGTGTTTATCGGCTGTCTTAGCCCCGAATTGGAGCCGAGCCAACAGCTAAGTGGGCGAAGAGGGATAGGTGCCTGCTCGTGCCCCTTCCTCTGGACACTCTAGAGATACCCACGGATCAATACGTTAGGAGAGAGCTTGCAGCGCGTAGCCCATAAGATCATAATCTGATTGTGTTCTTCTACAGTGCATAGGTCAAGCAAAACAAATCCTCCAGCGTATTATTCAACCAAAAAGAGTTACAATTGGGCTTCAGTCTCAACATGAGGTCCGGCAAAGTAAGGAAAGCCCCCAGAGAAAAGTTATCTGCCCCAAAAGGGCCGGCTAAGCAGAGAAGAATTGAGAAAATAACAGCAAATAAGACAAACATCAATCTGAAAAACCCTTTTAATCTCTCCAATAGCTTCGCTCTTTGAAAAAACTGCATTAAACAAAAACAATCAATCGGGCTCATGCTTTCAATTTTTGAAGGACCCAGGGTCAGCACTGTTCTCCCTAACAGGGGACGTTGTTGGCCTATCGACACCTATAGTTCCTGCAATAAACCACGCAGTAAACGAACTGAGGCAAGAAGACGATGCCTTTCACATACCCATTTCAGGGAAACCAAAGCCTCAATTCAACAATAATCGCAGTAAACCCATAGGCACAGATCAACTGGAGAACTCAGAAAGCAATAAAAATCTATTTAAGGAAAAGAACAGCCTAACTACAATTGCCACAGTACATTTTCAAGCTGACGATCCTAACATGACATCCACTCAACAGTCGTTTTCGATAAGTCCAACAAAACAAAGCCAAAGTTTGGGAAAAATTCATAATATCAAACAAAATCACTTACAATCATCGCAATCTAGCATTGACGAGCTCTCTCCAACAAGCCCTATCCAAAATAATCCAACTGTTAGCAGTAAAGCGAACGATTTTTTGGCTGACTTAAGTACAGTCCAAGCAGGGGTGTTAGCAGCTGATGAAAAGGGCAGTTATGGAGAGTCTCAGCAATCAGTTACCTCAAGCAATTCGGAGATTTTACTGAGATCGATCGTCAATGGCGAAACTTCATCATCAACCTCAAACGTTAGGCAGGATACATCACTGAGTAATGTGGACAAGAATGTACTTTACGTGGAAGCAGGCCCTTTGGATTTGGTCGCTCCTCTTTTACAAGCATTGCAGACATCCACAGCAACCTTAATCATGCAGTCTGATAAACTGGACATCCAGATTGATCTGATGAATGTTATTGTATCCTACATAGCCGGGATAAACACCAAATTAGATAATTTGAATTCTCTCATTAAAAGAGCACAAGCTGACTCAGCCTATTTAGAACCTGCCTGTACCTGTGGTCCAGTCCTAGAAAAGCTAAGCTCATTACCAACTGTACTAGAGCAGATACTCACGTTAAACAAACGCTTTATCAGCCACAACTTGGAGTCAGATCAAACAGGCCCACCTACAATAGAGCATCAACAACCAGCAGATAACACACTCAGGGCTGGTAGCGCAATTACAGTTGATGATTCAAATGCTACAATTTCAACTGAGGCAATTTCAACCGATGCAATCTACCTAGAATCAACAAAGCCAGGATTATCAAAGCGACAAAGAAAAAAGGAAAGGAAGGCTAGGAACAAGAAATGCGTAAAAGACCCAAAGACGGGAATTGGATTCTTCCCCATCTTTTTAAATCCAAAGGCAAGATCAATTAAAGAGGAGTACACTTTGGAGATTCTATCAGAAGAAATTGAAAAAGACACCAGTTACGCTAATGGCCAACTATTGAACAAACAAGAAATCAAGAGCTCCCAATCATTAGGAAGCGTGAGACCATCCTTACATACAGGCAAAAATCAGCAAGACGGGTTTCCAAGGGTGAAACTTTCGCCTGACACTGGCCCTAGAAATAAGTCCATTAAAACCGTAAATTTGATAAAAATTAGTGATACTCACCTCAACGAAATCACACAGCCAAAAACTAGTCGATCAAGTACTCACCAAAAAGATACCACTCCAATACCAGAAAAAGACAACACAGAGGGGCCAATAAAAACTAAGGCTATAGAATCTGAATCAACGCCACAAATTTTCCAAATAACAAATCAAGTTGCCTGCAAAGACGGGGTCTCAGCCAGCGTTATCAGCCCACAACACACAGAGCATCGAAGTGAAACAGGAGTTCAACTAAACCCTATCTCCCAAACACGAACTGAGCTAGGAACGAGAGATCAGGGTTCGGCTGAAAATAATATAACATCAGCAAATGGATCACAGAGCTATTCGACCCAGGGTAACTTAAGATTTAATATAACGAACAAGGACAACAGGCAATTAACTCAAACAGATTGTAATGAGCAAATGTTAGATTCATCTAAGCCCGATCTTGAGAGTCATCAAATTATCTGGGCTCCCGAATATAAGACACAGGGATGTCATGACATTTTAAACAGATGCAATGTCCTGAAACTAATAGCGGAGATTAGCGAGCTAAGAAATATTGGGTCTACAGACCTTGAACAAGTGCAATTCCTAGCAGGATCTACAAACTTAATAAACAAACAAACATTGACAACATGGAAGACCCCCGGGATTGCACAATCAATATTGTAAAGATCAGATTCATTTAAAAAATGGGGTATTCGATTATCACAGCCCGTAACCCTGCGTTACCTGTTTCCGTAAAAAAAAAAAATCAGAATCCCGCAATTTATCAAGAAATCAGCCAAAGTGACTCTCCAAAAGCCTGTATACTCAATTCTACACAACGCCCAAGGTAGAAGCAAAGAAGCCTTCTCTCAGGAAGAGAAGGATGAAGAAAGAGGGGGAGAAATTAGATCTCCCACAGAGGATTGGAAATGGCTTCCCAGTTTGTTAAATGCGAAGCGGAAAAATTGACCGAATAAAGATACTATGAAGCAAATTGACAAAAAAGGCATACATATTGTATCATGGAATATTGCTGGAGCGAAAAAACTGTTGGAGGAGGGAATAGCCCTAGATGGATGGGCGGATTGCGATATAATCGCCTTACAAGAGACTTGGCTGCAAGAAGAAATTGCACTGGCAGGCTTTACACACCATTCGGTAGCCGCAGAGAAATGTAAAACCTATGGTAGAGCGATCGGAGGCCTCTCAGTTTACATATCATCCGCTCTACAAATTAACTCAGAGCAACTTGAATCTCCAGACCGTAGTATTCAAATAATCAAATTATCAGGATTAATTGCAAATAACAAAGTGACAACTATTCTGATCAATTACTACACGCAACCAAAAATTCGAGTGAAAAATATAAAAAATACTTTATTATGCGAGGTAATAACTGACCTTCGTAGTACAGAGCCAGCGTGGAATGTTATAATAACTGGTGATTTTAATTCCAATCTGATACACTCCCTGGAGGAGGATGAAATCCTAACAGCGGATAACATGCACTGGAGCGTTCCAGAACAGATTCAAGGAGGGGCCAGGACTAGAATCGACTGAATAGGAATAAAATTGGTTACAGAGTTAGAATATCTAGGTATGCGTGTCCTGAATGGCAGGACCAACGAGGATCGACCTCCCCAAAAAACTTTCTACGGTCCGCTTTCCCAATCAACTTTGGATTATACAATTGCAAGTCTTTCGTTATTTCCTTTACTAAACAGTTTTTATATTGAATACTCGCATATGAGCAACCATGCAATGCAACACATTAAATTCAATCTGCGCGTAGAAAGATTTCAATCTTCATATACTCTTGAAGGCAAACTAAGTTCATCTAACCAAAAACGAATAAACTGGTGCAATGCAAATACATTCAAATGGTTCTCGACAATAGTGGACACGATGAACAACTTAGGTGACATCCCAACGAATGCCATAGAAGCATGGTCTCTCTTCTTAGAGAGTCTAAAACTGAAAATGAAATCTTCAGCCACGAAGGTCAAAGGAACGAACGTAAACAAAATACATCGCTGAAAGATTTGAGAGACTGAAGGAAGGAACTGAGAAAAACACATAAAAAGTTGCAAACGTATAATAAAGACTTGTGTCAAATGGATGCTTTCTTGGCCGTTGGGAAGCGCTATAAAAAGAATGTCTGGGAGCACAAAAAAGTTACAAAGGAAAAATTCTGGACCAAGTTGCTCCATAGTGCTAAAACCTCAAACGCAATCACATTCTGGAAAATCATAAATCAACTAACCAGACCGCTGAACATTCTTATATCAAATGTGCAGGAAAATGAATGGGTTACTTTCCTCCAGCTAAAATTTAAAGGAAACATATTAAAAATCCCAGGGAATCAACCCTACGTGCAACATCATAACAAAAAGACAAGTGAGGCGGAAAATAGTACATAACAGTTGCCAACGAATCCAAGCAAAGCATCAACTTCGAATATATCACTCGGAACCTATTCTATGGAGGAGATTACAAAAGTAATTAGTAAGGGCAAGAGTAACGGGGCCCCAGGGCCAAACAGCATTCCTCAACCGGTATGTAAACATGCACCTGAATACTGGAGCCTTTTTTTTGAGAACCTCTTTGCTGACGTTCAAATATTCAGTCGAGTACCTAAAAGCTGGCACGGTTCCATAATAACGCCTATATACAAAGGTGGTGACAGAACCAACCCACTTAACTACAGACTAATAACACTACAGGATGTGGAAGCAAAATACTTTGCATCTCTTTTATTAATAGATCTGGTTACCTGGTCAGGCAACAGAGATCTGATTCCACTCAATCAAACGGGGTTCAGAGCGGGCATCAGAACTATTTCAAATATTTTATCAATAACCTTGATAGCTGATAAATGCCAGCGTAACAAACAGGAGCTGAACTTATGTTTTATTGATCTGCAAGACGCATTCGATAGTGTGGATCGGGATCTACTATGGGCTAAATTAAGATCATGGGACATACCTGAGAGCTTACTAAGGGGCCTGTTGCTATTCTATACCGAAACATGGACACAAGTAAAACTAGGCGATGGTATGCGACTGTCAAGAAAAGTGTCCACAGGAACCAGATTAAAACAAGGATGCGTCCTGGCGCCTCACTTGTTCAACCTATTTCTTTCGGATCTTTCAAGCAAACTAAACACCTGCAATGCTCACCCCCCGAGACTAGGTAACCTGCAACTCTCACATCTTGCATATGCGGACAACATTGTACTTAAGAGCCTGACAAAGTTGGTATGACTAGACTATTAAAACTTTCGCTTTTCTTATCTTCTAACAAACTGACTTTGAATTTATCTAAAACCAAAATAATGCTAATTTCCAATCGACGCTCAATAGATTATAATATCTGCATAGAAGGTAAAAGGCTTGATAGGGTCTCAAGTTATAAATATCTGGGATATTATATTGACGATAAGATGACTCTAAAAGCCCAGAAACAGTACCTTACACAACGAACTGGAGCCTTGATCTTTGCATTTAGCTCACTGTATAAAAAACTAGAGGGCCCCTCATTCAAACCACTACTAACGGTAATTGCTATTAAAGCCCTTCCAACCTTAACATACGCAAGTGCAGCAATGAACGGTAAAGATGGTGCCTTGTTAAATAATTTGATTACCAAAATTTATAAGAACGTTTTTCAACTTCCCCGCACTGCTTCACCAGCGCAAATGCGCCTAGAATTTGGTCTCATGAACGAGTCAGTGGGAAGACTATACACGTGCATTAAAACTTGGTACCGTATCAAAATGAACGCCACTGACAATAACTTAAACAAATTATTGTGGCAAGTAGTTGAAACGGGAAACAGATCAGAGGCAAACAAATTCCTGACTAAAGCATTGGAATTAACATGCACCGCCCAGCTATGGGATAAAAATGTGCCATTTCATTCATTTAAACAGGCAATAAACAAAGCCACCAAATTACATTCTCTACTCATTGATAAGGAAATCTTCTCCCATTGCTCCCACTCTTGGGTTGTAATTAACAGCTACAAACTACTTACTCCGGCACTCTACTTGGATTCTACATACTCAGTTTTTATCAAAAAAAGGCTGATGGCTCTAAGGTTCAGAAAATACCCAACACTGGCTGATGCACCAGCCTGGAAACATCAGGGATCCGTTGCCTGTCGGCTCTGTGATTATACCAAAGAGGATATAAATCACATTATTTGTCATTGTACAAAGTTGAAACAGGAGCGAATGCTTCTTTTAAAGAATCATTTTCTGATTAAGGGATTACGCACCTGCAGGTCAGCTATTATAGGCTGCTTGGAATCTACGGACACACAAATCAACTGTAAGATTGTAAAGTTTCTGCTTGCCTTTGAAAAACGCTTGATAATTAATTAATACTTCTAAAACTGTACTGCGATTTTCTAAACTTCATTTCTTTGTCCTTTTAAAATGAGTATTTGAATTTTATCTAGATGCAAACTTTGAAGATGTATTTTAACTAATTTAAATTTTAATATTGTGTCACAAGTGCATAGGAAATTTGTTATGGTTTTAATTAACTAAACAATAAAGTTTAAAACGCAAACGCATTGTGCATAACCAGGTATATTAGTTCTGCCAACATTAATGAATCCTAACAAGGAGTGCAGTTTCTTTAGGGTGTTTGGAGGTTGCAGTTGTGCACATTTTCTCAAAAAAGTGAGGGGCCAGAATTTTTCCCTCATGTGTAAGATCATATCCCCACAAAAGGACGTTTAGAAATGCTATATTAGATATCTTAAAGTTGAACTGATCTACTTTGGCTAAATGTGGGTTCAACTCAACATCCGTCAGGTAGATATCATCTACAGAGGACAATACGTCTGGGTCAATATCATGTAGAATTTACAATATTCGGGAAGCAAACAGTACTGGACTGCTCTTATATCCCATGGCTAATCATGCAAAGTGACATTTAAAGGCAAGCTCCGAGAAGGCTGTCTTTTCTCTGCTTTCAGGAGCAAGCTTTTGGCAGAAAAAAATAATTGGAAATATTCAAGGTTGTTTTATATTTTTTATGGACTATGTTTTTAATAAGTGTCATACTGTGTGTGTTTACTGTTGCTAAAGTGTGTGTATGACTGCTTAAATGTCTGTTGTCCAAACATATCAAATATGAATCATCTGGTTTTAAAACAGGAAAAACGGGATTGATTAGTCAATTGAGAGACACCGGGTTAAATTAATCTCCGAGGCCCTTCAGTTAGGAAAGTATTCCTCTAACAGGTGCTTTAGCATCCCTTTAAATTGGGTATTGTGGTTGCACTTGCGGGCTGAAACTTATGGGCATGACATGATAAGGAGAGTCCCTAACCCAGCCAACATGACTGCTGTGCAAAGCCCGGGCTTGTGTTTAAGAGCCTATTCTGCTGCATAGGCTTGTTTGACTTCTTCAGGAACACGCGCAGAAAAATGAAGGAATCCTTACATCCTCACCTTATGGGATGTTTGGACAAACTGCAGGGGCCAATAGACCTCCACTAAAATGATCTCAAAAGACAATGTTAAATGTAAGCATGGGCTAAAAATTCGTTCCGCTCGCGGAATTTGCGGATTTTCCGTGATTTTGTGATCCGCGAATCTCCCGAAATTGCGGTAAAATCCGCGAATCAGCGAGACGAATTTTCAGCCAAGCACTTACAGGGTTACAGCAGCAGGTGCAAAAGTTGAAGCTAATTTTTTGTAACCTTTTACAAAAGGGTTACAAAGAAATTAACTTCAACTTGGGCACCTGCTGCTGTAAGCCTATAAGTGCTTCCTGGCGCCTCGTTGCCTACTTGCAACTATTCTCTGACCCTGCTCTGACCCTTGAAGCAGGGTCAGAGAATAGTTACAAGTAGGCAGTGAGGCGCCTGTCACGAAAATTAAAACTCAACAGGAAGCACTGACAAATATAAGAACAAGCATTTGCAATGCAATAGGTCTCGCATTAGGAAAGTATGAGCTATTGATCTTGTAAATGACAATTTTTTTATTTATGTGTTGGTTTTGAAAATAGCTACATTAATAGCTTTGTCATTTACAATGCCAAAAGTTATTACTTTTGCAAATGTGACACCTATAGCATTTGTAATGCAACATGTTTTGTATTTACGTGACTTAGATGCATTGATATTACAAATTACAATGGCTTTTAATTTTTTTAAATAATTAATACTTAAATAAAAGAGAATTTAATTTATAATGGCAATAGCTTAAACTTTTGTAAATAACTTTTGTGAAGATTATGTTCAGTGTATTTTATTGTGACCAAAATCCAAGAACAGAAGTGAAATATTAACATCTTTTTGTGACATTTGTAATAAAGCTTGAAACATTGAGAGAACATATTTGAACCAGTTGTTGTTGAATGGTTGCGCAGATTGATGCTGGGTGGCGTTGAGTGGTGCTGTGGTGGTGCTGAGTGGTGCTGTGGTGATGCTGAGTGGTGCTGTGGTGGTGCTGATTGATACTGGGATGGTGCTGAGTGATGCTGGGGTGGTTCCAGTGGTGCTGAGTGATGCTGGGGTGGTGCTGAGTGATGCTGTGGTGGTGCTGAGTGGTGCTGTGGTGGTGCTGAGTGATAATGTGGTGGTGCTGAGTGATGCTGTGGTGGTGCTGAGTGATGCTGTGGTGGCGCTGAGTGGTGCTGTGGTGGTGCTGAGTGATGCTGTGGTGGTGCTGAGTGGTGCTGTGGTGGTGCTGAGTGATAATGTGGTGGCGCTGAGTGATGCTGTGGTGGCACTGAGTGATGCTGTGGTGGCGCTGAGTGGTGCTGTGGTGGTGCTGAGTGGTGCTGTGGTGGTGCGGAGTGATGCTGTGGTGGTGCTGAGTGATGCTGTGGTGGGGCTGAGTGATGCTGTGGTGGTGCTGAGTGATAATGTGGTGGTGCTGAGTGATGCAGTGGTGGTGCTGAGTGGTGCTGTGGTGGTGCTGAGTGATAATGTGGTGGTGCTGAATGATAATGTGGTGGTGCTGAGTGATGCTGGGGTAGCGCTGAGTGATGATGTGGTGATGCAGAGGGCAGAAAGGCACAAAAAGCAGTCTAACAAAGGGCAGAATGGCAGAAAAACAAGGGAAAAACGAGTCTAACAGAGGGCAGAAGGGCACAAAAAACAGTCTAACAGAGGACAGAAGGGCAGAAAAACAAGGGAAAAACGAGTCTAACAGAGGGCAGAGGGGCACAAATAACGAGTCTAACAGGGGGCAGAATGTGGCAAAAACGGAACAGATGCGTCATGCATCTATGCCGTAAAAGCAGGCAATTGCTGGAGCTGCGTCACAAGCGCGACACAGCTCCAGCAATGCTCTGGGGGGCCCTATCTCCCCAATGCTGCGTCAAGCCTTGCGCCTGTTTCAAGCAGGCGCAGGGTTTTGACGACGCATTGCCCTAAAAGTGACTGAGTGAAATCTTGTAGATTTCACTCAGCCACTTTTAGGAGGCGTTCCTGCGCAGGAACGCCCTCCCCTGCGCCAGAACGCCTCCTGATGGTGCACAGCTTTACAACGTGAGGCATCTCTCAGATGCGTCACGTTGTTAATACCCAGCACCATGGCGCATCTTTTGTGCTGCCGCTGCGTCACAAAAGTGCCGCAACTGCGGCGCAAAAGAGGCGCAAGCGGCCTGTAAATCTGCCCCATAGTGCTTTTACTACACTGTAGCTGCGTAAAGAGCCAGAAGATATGTATCCAGTGACCATGTGTGCCTCTGCCTGTGTTACAGGCACACATGGTCACTGGAGACACATCTTCTGACCCTTTACGCAGCTGCAGTGTAGTAAAAGCACTATACATCTACCCAAAGAGGGAGCACTTACTGGATTAGCCAGTAGAAAAGTACTCCAGGGCAAATCGCAAAAAAATCTGCGATTTCGTGGGAAAATTCACAAATTCATGTTTTTTTGCAATTTCGCGGGGAAATCCGCGAATTCGCGTAACGCGAATTCGCAAATTTCGCCCATGCTTAGTTAAATTCTCCCAGACAATTCCATGAATGGTGTGCTGCATATCTCCCTCAATTTGTATTTCAAAATTATATAATCTATCTAGTGGGGCTTCGTGCCCATCTGGGGTTTCAACTGTAATGAAGTTATCAGTTGTGTTTACTGCCAGAAACTCTTGGAGATTCCGGCGGACTATAGTGACTTCTGCCACAGGGCTGAGGAGAGTCACTGCCTAACTCCTGTTCATGGGGAGGTTTCTCAGTGTCTGAGGCATACTTTGCTGTTAGAGGTTTTTCCTCCTTCTTTAGCTTCATGCCAGACGAACTTTGTGAGTTCCTCTTCCATTTCACATACTCGTCCTGTCTGAGATCTGAATGCCCTCCTCTCTTCTACTGCTTGTAAGATTAGTCCTGAAAAGAGAGAGGAGAACGAGTATCAGAAATCTGATACCTATCTTGTGCCTTTATTTGTGTGCAATCACGCAAATCATAGCACCACTCAGGTCTCAGGTGGCAGAGAACCCTCTCGAGGTTTACCTTTCTGTTTTTGGTCATACTCAGGGTTCTTCTTGGCTTTCTTGTCGGAAATAGGTTTGTCAAGTGGTGGTTTAGTAGGTCTGGTTCCTAAATGATTGTGCCTTAACGAAGTATAAACATCTGCAATAATTATAGGTAGCTCACGTTCCCAGTCAGCTTGTGAGACCGATGTGAGTCGATGGCATATTGCCAGAGATACAGCTTCACCTTTAATGTTAGACACAATCATTGTGAACACCAAAGGAACACTTCCCATGTGTTTCATCTCCAAATCCATTGCAGCAGCTGCCCTGTGTTCATTCTGTATTTCCTTTAGCACCTCCGTCAAGATTGACATAGATGGTATACCATGGCTTATGGCATATACTGTGGGAAAGACTGTGCCCTCAGTGTTACAGTCTCCTATAGTGGGAACCATTTCATGGAGTAAGCACATAGTCAATATTCTGTGCTTGTCCTGTCGTCCCGTAAGTGGAAAGACAGCTTTGATTTGATTGATTATTTGGATGATCACAATGGAATTGCCTCATGATTGGTGGGAATTTTGCCCATAACTGAATGAAAAATTACAGGACTTATTAAAGGCACTGCAGGCTACTGGGCTTGTCCTGGCAGGCCAACTCTTGCTGGCGTAGCCAACAAGGGTGAGCGAAACATACTGAGTTATGCGTCTATATAGTCAAACTAGAGCAGTGTGTTATTGTTGGAGCTCTTGAGCAGTGCGATTCGCTATGTTAGGGTATGGTGTAAAATCCGCTAATGCTGGCCAGGTGGCCCATCATTACTAAGGGGGCCTGTGTGTACATGTAGAAAGGTGCCTATGTACCAAGTGTGTTTCCAAAGTGAAAGTGGTATTTCTAATAGCACATTTGCTCTCTATACTACTGGTGGTGCAACAAGTGTTGTATTCGTGTAATGTGTTGCTTTGAGCATCTGTAGTCAGAGAGTTGACCCAAGAATAAAAGACTCCAAAGTGATAGCCTTGTGGGCTGTAACCATGAAAATAAATTCACCACCCACATTAGTAAGGCCATGTACAGTTACATATGCATGGACAGCAGGTCTGTAATTGAAAAAAAGATTCAGGGTGCTCTCCCCTTTAAAGAAATTAAGATGACATAATTTAAAATTTCTTTATTTGTTCTTTTATTGCACAGGGTCTTCCATTTTTTAATATGGATAACAACATTCCACTTGGTATGCTAATAAATAAATACTAAGCAGCCGTCATGTGTTTCTCCCACTAGGAGTATTGAGCCTGGGGCTTTCCCAAAGCTGCGAGAAATAAAAAAGAAAGAGCATTGGTGATTAAAATTGAGGGTCGTATATTCCCAAGGACTTTCACCACAAAGTAGTGAGGTAAGAGAGGGCACCCTTCTCTCCATGTGTAGAGACTAGAATTTACTTTTTGAGAAAGTCTCATTAGTGTGAAATGATGTTTGTGTTCACATTATGATCCTTAATATTACCCTGATGGGCGAAACAATAGAGGGAATAACCTCAAAGAAGGTTCTGCCAAGTGGTGGGTGCTGGCAAGGCAAGGTGTATGTAGAATAATAGATATCATGAGATTAATGATAACAAAATGCATTGGCAGAAGGGGGAAAACAGAGGGGAGGAAAAACAAAGGGGGGGGAAGATGGGGAAAAAAGAGGGGAAAGATGAAAGAAAAGAAGTGCCTGAGAAGAGAGCGAGAAGTTACAGAAAACCGGGAGAGGGGGAACTGTGGAAGGAGAGACAAAGAAATAGAGAAGAAAAAAGGGAGAATCAGAAAAGTGAAGGCAAAGGAGTAAAAGGGGGGTCACTTAAATGTAGTCAGATATTTCCACAGTTCAGGTTAGTAATCTAGGTGCATACATTTTTTGAAGAAATGTTATTAGGACATAGGTGTTTTACATTAATATTATAGGTTCATAGGGTCATACCTCAGCTGGTAACACTTTTAGATTAGGCCTTCTTTGGTCTGTGAACAGGACAAAGGGAAGTAGCCTGGGATTACAAGGTCGCACTAGCTGAAGTAGTCACAAATAGTATACTCCTATACCACGTTGCCCACCTCAATGGTCTGCTGCTCATTGGCCAAACATAGACTTTGAATATATACAAATAGAGAGACAACTACAGTCAGTGGTCTGTATTATATATATATATATATAAAAGAGAAAATGTAGATTCTCAAAGGTCTTGGTTGGTGATACAATCACTTTACTTTATTGTATTTTTTCAAACAAATGCAGCCAACATGTTTCACCTAAAAAGCTTCATTAGGGCTGCAAACATAAAGAAAACATTTGTGTGTAAAGCATACAAATATACATGTCACATTAAAAACCCAGGTAATTGCAAACATCTTTTGTACACACACAAGATAACAACCTGACATATTCAAAAGACAAGAGTGCTGTATATTCCTGACACCGTCCCATTGGAAAACAAACCCATTAAAAAACACAAGTATGGGCCTCCATTACCCTCAACAGTATCCAAAGAGAAATTGGCAAGATATTAGATGACAACATACAAAATACATAGAGTTAATTAATAATTACAGGAAATATACAGCCATGAAACAAGACCGCATCTAACAAGCCTGTCTACCATATGATGTATGAGAAGGAATTCATGATGAAATAGCCAAATTACAAGAATAAGAAAAGAGCCCAAAAGTTGGAAACACTAGAAAGCAAGACCAAGGAGGTGAGCAAGGAAAGAAAAAAACAGTATATCCAAGAGTGTAAAGACATGTATGAAAAAAAAGGGGGGGACGTTGGACATATCCAACGTATTGTCAAATACGGAGGACGGAAAAGGGAAGGACCCTCATAAATTCCAAACACAAATTCCATAATAAGGGGGAGACACACGAGAAAGTTCCAGATGTGAAAGGGATGTCACATTCAAATCCATCCTTATCCTAGTACACAACCTAAGTAGTCAAAGGTGAATAAAGACACTAAATAGGGAAAAAGAAGCAAAGAATTAAAATGTGGTAGTCTGTTACTGAGAGAACTTCACCACTCCACAAGATCAACATTGCTGCCCGCGTTTGAATGGACACACGATAATCTAAAAAACTTTTAAAATCAATGGTCATCATTACTTCCAGTTATCTATATTGTACGCTTTGGAGAAAATGTACTCCAAGGAAAAATAAGATTGCTGCAATAATTTATAATTCACATACCTTTTACTAGTTTTGATCATAGACCAATAATCTTGGCCCAGTGGTCAGTTGGATTATTCCAGCAATATGAAGGCATAAGAGGTTTATCGCCAATGCTTGTATTCCCATGATCAGGTGATCACAGTAGTAGTTCACTGCTACACAGGAATAAAAGGCATTTAATTAACTAGACATTCCAAGCTAGTCGTTTATAACCTGAACTAGCAGCCCGTCCCGACGTTGTCCGGGCATGAAATAGAATGAGTGTAATGTGTGTATCTTTGTAAGGTCAATTTATTTTAAAATCTCGCGGTATACAACATTTTTTGTTTCATTTGAATCGGGACGGAGAATAAATTGGTTTTAAACATTGCCGGACCTAGAGAGTGCAACATATAACTGTCCATGAGTGAAGCAGTCTTCTCGTAAGTCAATGCCTATGACTTTGTTCGTTTGACCTTGAGATTTGTTAATGGTGGATGCAAATGCAATGTTAATAGGGAACTGCAAGCGTTTCAGTTGAAATGGCAGATCAGTAGATATCATGGGTATGCGTGGAATGTGAGCTAACTGTCCAGCAGCTGGGCCTGAGAGAATTGTTGCTGTAATGATATATGGCAAAAGAGTTTTGACCTGTAGGCGCGTACCATTGCATAGTTTGGATGGTTGTAGGTTCCATAATAACATGATAGGTATTCCTACTTTAAGTTGTAGTAAATGAGGTGGAAGTCCTGAAGGGTTAAGGGAGTTTAGGAATTCTTGAGGATAATGCACAGCGGCGTCAGTATCTAATACTGTATCAATGGATTTGTAGCATTTGGCCTCACCTGGGATTTGTAGTAGTATGTGTTCATTGATATGGTTGACACTGGAGTTTCTGGCCGCAACTATAGCTCTTTCGCAAATCCATGTGTAGTCTTTATTGATAATATGCACGATGCCAGGGCATACGTGGTTGATGAGGTCATGTAAGGAAGAGAGAGGCGTACCTAAGTTGTTTATTTGAATGTTTCCATTTGTGTTAGTTACTTTTCCATTACCTACTTGTAGTAGAAGATCAGCAAATGTAGTATCTCCACCTCCCAAGTGTGTCCGCATGTTAGTGCGTAACGTGAGTGATTGTACGGAGTTCCAGAGGTGTGATGCTTTTAAGCATGCCTTTAGTATATCAGCGTGAGTCCCTCTTGGAACTACAGGAAGAGTTGGTCGGAAGTCACCAGCAAACACGAAAATAACTCCGCCCATTATGTTTGTTGAACTCCTAATGTCTTTTAGAGTTCTGTTGACGGCTTTGATATGTGAGCGGTGTGTCATAGTACATTCGTGCCACAGGATAAGAGAGACATTTTGAATCTGTGTGCCTAAAGGTCCGTTTTTGCGTATAGAGCAGGTAGAATCTTTTTCTAGGGACACCGTTAAAGGTAGTTTAAAAGTTGAATATGCAGTTTTACCTCCAGCGAGCAAAGTTGCAGCTACCCCTGAAGATGCAACAGCAAGAGCTAATAGTCCTAAAGAGCGTATTTTTGCGAGTATGAGATTTATTAAGTACATTTTTCCAGTCCCTCCAGGGGCATCTAAGAAGAATAATTTCTTTTGTTTGTTTTGTACACTATGAACTATGCGGTTGTAGGTGAGTGCCTGATCAGGAACTAAGTTTGGCAAGTGCTGTGCAACGTATTCACGTAAGTTGTGTATACTTTGTTTGTTTTCTGTTTGTTTGTACGGGGTATGGATTGTCGTGACCGCTGGTGGCAGTTTGAAATCTGCTAAGTGTTTTTCGTTTTGTACATACAGTAAGTCTTCTATTAGTATAAGTCCCTGGTTAAAGATGTCATTGCTCATTGGGATGAGTTATTATGTGTTTGCTGACGTATAGTATGCAGTATATCTTCACATAGATGTTCTTTATGTTCATCCCATAAAGCCAATGGATCAGATGGATTACAAAACAACAGAATAGTAACAAATAAGTCACGTAATTTTGACAGAGATTCTGAAATTGTAGCATCAGCTAATGTATGTTTCCAATGTTCGTCGTCTTCAATAAGACCAAGTTTTTTACATGCAGCTTGATATGTAGGCATAGTTTCCCCATCAATGTTCAAAAGAGTATCAAACCCTGTAGGACCACAAACATGTTGTAAAAGAATGCGTAAGTGGAAGCACTCTGATTGGTTTGGGTGAATAGTGTACATCCTACCAAGAGCAGAGTGTTTCATTACCCCTGGGTGGCCTAATACCTGTTGTCCACGTTTTCTACGTGTAAAGGTGGAATTAGCCCACGTATAGTATTGTGGTACTTCTTGGTATAGCAATGTTTTAGCAAAATGGTCGGACTGACACAATGTGAAAAATGCAGTAAGAGTTGTGTGTTTTGTGTTCTGTGCCACGTGTTGTAAGTATTTTTGATGGAAATATACTCTTTGTCCATTGGGCAGATGTACGGCTAGATGTGTGACAGTGGGATGTCTTTCATGAATGTGAAACTCTAGAAGGCGCCACACCGCTTCAGAGGTGCTAATATAATGGCCATTGACATATGTTTCTATTTCATTGTGTTTGTTTTCGATAGTAGCAGTTGCTTGATCAGACCCTTTGTTAATATATTTGCAAATATATTTGATAGCTTTAACAGATTGGCAGAATTTGATGTTAATGTGAGCATTAAATATGCGGCACAGTAGAGGTGAATATGGAACTACCCACTGATTATTGACAGTGACCTCTTGTCCTTTTACAGTGATGGTGACAGTACGTCCACCATTCTCCGGGTTCTCCTACGGTAAATAGGATAACCATTCATGGGCGAATGTTATTCCCTTGTTTTTGTGCCTTTCTGCCCTCTGTTAGACTCGTTTTTTGTGCCCTTCTGCCCTCTGTTAGACTTGTTTTTGTGCCTTTCTGCCCCATTAGACTAGTTTTTGTGCCCTCTGTTAGACTCGTTTTTCCCTTGTTTTTCTGCCCTTCTGTCCTCTGTTAGATTGGTTTTTTGTGCCCTTCTGCCCTCTGTTAGACTCGTTTTTCCCTTGTTTTTCTGCCCTTCTGCCCTTTGTTAGACTGCTTTTTGTGCCTTTCTGCCCTCTGCATCACCACATCCTCACTCAGCGCTACCCCAGCATCACTCAGGACCACTACATTATCACTCAGCACTACCACATTATCACTCAGCACCACTCAGCGCCACCACAGCATCACTCAGCGCCACCACAGCATCACTCAGTGCCACCACATTATCACTCAGCACCACCACAGCACCACTCAGCACCACCACAGCATCACTCAGCACCACCCAGCATCAGTCAGCACCACCACAGCACTAATCAGCACCACCACAGCACCACTCAGCGCCACCACAGCATCACTCAGCACCACAACAGCATCCCTCAGCACCACCACATTATCACTCAGCACCACCACAGCACCACTCAGCACCACCACAGCATCACTCAGCACCACCAAAGCATCACTCAGCACCACCACAGCACCACTCAGCACCACTCAGCACCATCCCAGTATCACTCAGCACCACCACAGCACCACTCAGCATCACCACAGCACCACTCAGCACCACCACAGCACCACTCAGCGCCACCCCAGCATCAATCTGCGCAACCATTCAACAACAACTGGTTCAAATATGTTCTCTCAATGTTTCAAACTTTATTACAAATGTCACAAAAAGATGTTAATATTTCACTTCTGTTCTTGGATTTTCGTCACAATAAAATACACTAAACATAATCTTCACAAAAGTTATTTACAAAAGTTTAAGCTATTGCTATTATAAATTAAATCACTTTTATTTAAGTATTAATTATTTAAAAAAATTAAAAGCCATTGTAATTTGTAATATCAATACAGCTAAGTCACGTAAATACAAAACATGTTGCATTACAAATGCTATAGGTGTCACATTTGCGAAAGTTATAACTATTGGCATTGTAAATGACAAAGCTATTAATTTAGCTATTTTCAAAACCAACACATACATAAAAAAAATTGTAATTTACTAGACCAATAGCTCAAACTTTCCTAATGCGAGACCTATTGCATTGCAAATGCTTGTTTTTATATCTGTCAGTGCTTCTTGTTGAGGTTTAATTTCGTGACAGGTGCCTCATTGCCTACTTGTAACTATTCTCTGACCCTGCTTCAAGGGTCAGAGCAGGGTCAGAGAATAGTTGCAAGTAGGCAACGAGGCACCAGGAAGCACATACAGGCTTACAGCAGCAGGTGCCCAAGTTGAAGTTAATTTTTTTGTAACTCTTTTGTGAAGATTACAAAAAATTAGCTTCAACTTTTGCACCTGCTGCTGTAACCCTGTAAGTGCTTGGCTGAAAATTCATCCCCGCTGATTCGCGGATTTTACCGCGATTTCGCGAGATTCGGGATCGAGAAATCGCGGAAAATCCTCAAATTCCGCGAGCGGAATGAATTTTCAGCCCATGCTTAGTTGCGGTCTCATTAGTCATAGTGCGTTGGTATTTTTTTGTACAAATTGACGGTTTTCATACATGGTGAATGAATGTTGTGCTCACCACATGGGCTATGCAACATGTTTTTTTGAACGATCATAGACAGTAGGTGATCTGAGTTTGGATCAGGTAGCTCTGCGGATATAATGAGATCAACCTCATCGGGCTGTATTTTCTGTTCAAGCCACAATAGGATGTGTACGTGAGGCAACCCTCTGTTTTGCCATTCAACCGTAAATATGTAAGCTTTTGCAGCGCCAAATATACCCTTTAGTGTGAGCAGTTTCATGAGTGCTTTAACTTTTAAATTGAATACACGGGCAACAATGTCATGTCGATCGCATGGCCTTTGTTTAGGGAATAATTGTGCTTTAATTTCAGGCCACTCTGGATTGCATGTGAATGTAATGAATAAATACGGTCTCCCATACTGCCTGATGTATGTCATGGCATCTTGTGTTTTTTCGTGCATGTACCTTGGAGAGCCAATGAAGGTAGCGGGTAATATAACGTGTTGCCCAATATCTTGTGCGTTGACATTGTGATCTTTATTAAGGGTATCTTTCAAA
The DNA here is from genome assembly GCF_964263255.1 of Lissotriton vulgaris. NCBI lineage: Eukaryota > Metazoa > Chordata > Amphibia > Caudata > Salamandridae > Lissotriton > Lissotriton vulgaris. Next base: position 721,073,231 of record NC_141696.1, read on the forward strand.
TGGATGTAGTTTTCAGCGCGTAGCTGTGTTTGATTTCGTCTGATAAAGTCCAGTCTTTCAGTGATCATTTTGCCATCATATCTACAATGTATTGATTAAATAGATTGCGGAACCAATGCAAGGTATTGAAAGTTTTGGATCGAACCATAAGAGTATAGGCTGCATGCATGTTATGGTTTTTGTTTTCAATGGAACGGGCTTGTGGTATATTTAGACAATAGCCATCTTCCCCTGTAGGGAATAGAATTGGGTATTGTAAAGGATCATATGATCCATGCAATTCAGAAAATTTACGTAATAGTCCGTCCCGGGTATGTAAGACAATGTCCTGAGGCCCTTTGTTTTCGTTGACTAAAAGAACAGCAACCGGAGGAGGAGCTTCGCGGGCAACCAAGATGGCCGCGTGAGCTCGGAGCTCCGAAGACTCTCCGATCCTCCGCATTAATCCTGTCACATATCCTTATCTGCAGTTGTGGAATATTAACTGTGAACCGATGCTGACACGGGACCCGTTGTCCGAACTCAAATCCGACGTTCCTTGGTGCAGTTACACCGTGTAGAAGTTTGCGGACTGCAGTGAGACCAGGGCCCGGGCCGGGGCTGGTGGATACGACACTGCCAGACGGAGGTGACGAGGCGCATGACCGGCTGTTCCGGCCCACAGCGGAGCTGGCATAGTGGCGGAGTGAGCGCATACCAGACGGAGTGCGGGGCAGCAAATCCCTAGCATCGGTGGGCCGGTGAGGCCCGGTGTGTGGACGGAATAGGTGGCCCGGTGACTAACCATGGCTGGCAAAGGAGACCCCGATAGATCCAAGCCGCGGGTCAGCAGAAAGTCTACGTACTCGCAGTCCAACAATATGGAGCGGTACGCTCAGCCGAAGGGATCGCCTGGTGTCTCTGCGAGACCCAAAGACCTACATCGAGAAGTGTCGCCCGAGGCTCAAGACCCTACGCTCCGCGACATAATGGGCGCCATTGAAGGCATGAAGGCCGAGATGCACCAGCAGCATGAAGTGCTGGCGCACAAAGTGGACACCCTGGCAATTGACGTTAATTTGATTAGGGCGGACTTGGGAAAAACAAATGAGCGAGTCAAGTCGCTGGACATCAAGTCCTCGAGCCTCACCACTGATGTTTCGGACCTGCAGACCGAGGTCCGGAACTTGAAGTCGGCCAACGACCTTTTTGCGAGGAGGCTTGAGGATTATGAGGGTCGGGCCAGGCGGCAGAATGTCTGCATTATCGGTGTGCCGGAGGGGGCCGAGGATTCGGCTGTGGACCTTTTCATCGAGGACTTGGTCCAGAACCATCTAGCCCCTAAGGGACTTAGTAAGTTCTTCTCCGTGGAACGGGCGCACAGGATGCCTGGGGGCCGGCCGAAGGAGGGTGCCCCTCCGAGACCCATCATCGCCCGAGTGTTCAACTTTAGGGACCGCAACTCCATTTTGCAGGCCTCAAGGAGCGGTGGGCCATTGAAGTTCCAGAACGCTGCCATTAACTTTTTTCCGGACTTTACTCAGTCCGCGCAGAGACGGAGACAAAGCTTCATGGGAGTGAAACAGCGCTTGCGGGACATGGGCATGAAATATGCTATGCTGTTTCCTGCAAAACTGAGGATCAAACATGGCGGCCGGGCGCTGTTCTTTGACTTGCCAGAGGTGGCGGCGGACTGGCTCGACACTTTACCCCAGCGGCGTGAAGACCACGAGGAGCGGTCGGAAGAGGCTACAGGCGGCCACGACCGGCAGGAGTGATGAATGGCTACAGGACTTTTTGGACAATGGGTCTACCTTAAGCAGTTCGGTTTTGATAATCCTGTACTTATGGGGGGCTTTCCCTGTATCTTTCTATTTGGAGGATGGGGGGGATAGGGTCACCTCCTTTCTCCTCGGGGGCTTTTCGTAGATTAGTGTTTTCTAGGGGCGACAGGCACACTGCGAGTTGGGTGGGCTCTTTAGTCTAATGCAGGGGTGCAGGGTGGGGGGTGGACGGGTTCCTTGTTTTTGTTCTTGGTTTGATTCCTTTTTCTCTTCGTTCCCTCTTTGGCAAGGCAATTGGTGGTTTGATTCTGGTAATGTAGCAACTGTGCCCGCTGAGGGTGGGATGGGTGTGGATTTCGATGATGGGGGGTAGGAAACTGAATGTTTTAAGCTGGAATGTCAATGGGCTGGGGGACCGTATTAAGAGGGGTATCGTCCTACAAATGTTTAAGAGGTGTGTGCCTGATGTAATACTGTTGCAGGAAACGCATTTGGTTGGGAATACGTGCCACGCACTTAATAGAAAGGGCTTCAAAATGGTGGCACACTCGGGGTTCTCCTCGGGGTCCCGGGGGGTGGGGATTATGGTGCGCTCGACCCTCCCCTTGGAGATAGACTCAAGAGTGGTCGATGAGCAAGGACGCTACGTCGCCGTCACGGGGAGGTGGGAGGGGCGTACCCTGGTTTTAGTTTCGATCTATGTCCCCCCTGGGCTGCAGACGGACACCTTCAAGGACCTTGGGGGTGCCATTTTAGGTCTTCCTGAGGGGCTGCTTCTTGTGGGAGGCGACTTCAATGCTCTAGGTTCAGGTACCTTAGATAGATACCCATCCGGAGACCTCCGAGGTGCGCAGACCTGGCTTCCCGACTTTCTGGACACATTGGGACTTTTTGACTGCTGGAGGCTTCTGCATCCTACCCAGCGTCAATACTCGTTTCATTCAGGGGCTCACGGTAGCCTCTCCAGAATTGACTATGTCCTGACATTAGCAGCCCACGCATCGGCTGTCTCTGAGGCCAGACTGATGGCGAGGGGCATCTCGGACCATTCTCCGGTCTGGGTGTCCTTCGATTTCGATATTGGGGTAGCTGAGAGGGTGGCGCCGATTAACCCGTGGTACTTTCGCGATCCCAAGACTCGTGGACTCCTGGCCAAAGCCATGGAGTTATACTTCTCTGAAAACACAGGCTCGGTTACATCCGCTGCCTCCTTATGGGAGGCCTTGAAAACCGTCCTGAGGGGGGAGGCGTTCTCCTTAATAGCTGAAGTGCGGAGACGCAGGGACGTAGACGTGGTGACAATCGAGTCCGACATAGCGGAGATAGACTCTCAGTTGGAGGTCGGCCCGTCGCCGGACCTCCTACATGCTCTCTCGCTCAAACAGTCGGAGTACCGAGCTATTGTCATGGAGGCGGCGAAGGACATGGGTAGAGAGCAGCAGGGGCGAATCTATGAGGTCGGGGACAAGGCCGGCAAGCTCATTGCCTGGCTTGATAAGAAGGAAAGAGCCAGCCACGTGGTCCCGGAGGTGCTGGGGGAGGATGGCACGGTTGTCACAGACCCCAGTGCTATTGCTCTGGTCTTCGCTGAATACTTTGCGTCCGTTTATGCCTCGGCCTCCGAGATGTCGGAGGAAGACTCTGGCGTCCTGCTGCGAGACATAGAGGTACCGTGTTTGTCGGAGACTGAAAAAGAGGACATGGATAGGGACATCACGGTGGACGAGATCGCTCTGGCGATACGCTCCCTGCGATCTGGCAAGGCTCCTGGCCCCAACGGCATCCCAGTGGAGCTGTACAAGATTAAACCGGATCTCATTGCTTCGCCCTTGCGGGCTATGTTTCTTGAGGCGCGGGAGTCGGGTACACTTCGCCCCGACCAGAGGCTGGCCACTATTGTGGTCATTCACAAGGAAGGGAAGCCTAGAGATTTGTGTCGGTCATATCGTCCTAACTCGTTACTGAACGGCGAGCCCAAGATCTTGGCTAAACTGCTCGCTAACCGACTGGTAGGAGTGATTGGCGACTTGGTGCACCCGGACCAATCTGGCTTTATCCCACATCGTAACACCGCCCTCAATTTGAGAAGACTTCACGGGGCCCTCGCGAGGGTCCGCACCCTCCAGGAGCCAGCCATCTTGGCGTCCTTGGATGCCACGATGGCCTTTGACTCCCTTGAGTGGTCATACTTGTGGGCGGTGCTGGAGAAGTTTGGATTTGGTCCGGGGTTCATAGGATGGGTCAAGCTCCTATACTCAAAGTCGTGTTCCCATGTGACTTGGGAACATCCCTGTCTTCTGTGCACACCATACGGTGCTTAAATAAGCTTCCACAACATTTAGATGTTTGAGATATTTTTAATCATCATTGTTCGTCATTATTTGCATGACTGAAGTTTCTTTTGTAGGTTAAATGTTTTCAATATAGCTCCAATGCATTTCAGGTTTATTCACCCTTCATCTGGGAGCTTCTAAAAATAAATGAGACATAGCGCTGTTTTAGAAAATATTTGACATGGAGTGGCAGTCGTAGCATGCGTGGTGGATCGTGATGTGAAGGGATTAGCCGAGTTACACTACTCGAGATTCACGGTGTGCACATAACGAGGTGAAGGGTCCAGGTAAAGGGGTTCATGCGGAAGAGAATAAGTGGAAAAAAGTGGAAAAACTGCTAGATTAGCGTGCTCTTTTTTTCGGAGTGACATGCGGGGTTTAACCAAGCTGTGCCGGGGCTAAAAACCTGAAAGACTCACGTTTGACCGTTAACTATGCAGGCTTCTGGAAATAAAGTATGGGTTTTGTTTTAGTAATTTGTTTACTACCACGGGTCAAATGTGTGCAAAAGGCACCTCTCAGGTTGTGGCGTAGTACTTACTGGATATCGGCGTGCTCGGTTTCAAAGCGGGTGATCAGTTTCGGCGTCCCTGCTCCTCGCGGACCGGGAAGTGAGTGAGAGTTAGTTTGGGAAAGTGTAAAAATAAGCGTAGGACTACCGGTGGCGGCCATCTTGGGTAGGTGAAAATCGAACGGAGGTGTGTTGAACAAACTGGTTAAGTGTGATATTAGATAAACATATGGTAATGACATAAATACATTACAGCAAATGTTTGATTAAAGTAAAATAAGTATAAACGCAAAAATAATCATGTGTAGAGAGAATACAGTGCATTGGTGACCAATCGTACTGCAGGACAGTCAGTAAATGGCATCAGACACCATAGGGTGTTCTATAAGTAACATGAGTACTCCAAGCGATCATTTAATCCAGTGGGTTTCATAGATTGTAGTCTATAAATCCATGCCATCTCTCTTTTGAGGAGTTCCTTGTGGTTGTCTTTTCCCTCTCGTTTTTCGATCACTTCAAGTATCAGGAACTTGAGTTGTGACACGTTGTGTCTGGACTCTGTGAAATGTACTGCTACATTCGATCTTGTGCTGTTGTTCCTTATGTTGGACTTGTGCTCGTTGATCCGAGTCTTTATTTTCCTCTCAGTTTTTCCAACATATATGCTGCCACATGGGCATTTGATAAGATAAACGACGTTCTGTGTATCACACGTGGCGTTGACTCTTAGTTTGATTTCGTTGCCTCTCATTGGGTGGTTTATGGACGGGCCTCTGATTATGCAGTTGCAATTTCCGCAATTCATGCAGGGTTGAGTTCCTTTGTATCGGTGTTTGACAGTTGTATCATTGCTGAGAATTTCTTTTATGTTTGCGCTGCGAGTGTAGGCAAAGATGGGAGGATTCTTGAAAGAGTCACCAAAGTCTTGTTCTGCTGTGAGAATGGGCCAATGTTTTAAGATGGTTTTTTTGTATGCTGTACTGTGTGTAGAGAACCTTGACACCACGACCATCCTGTCTTCCTGCTTTTTGGTGGTTCGGATTAGTAAGTTTTTTCTTGGGGTGTTGTGGGCTTTTTGTATGGCTTCTTGAATGATTGTATTCGGGTATCCTCTGTCGAGGAATCTTTTTCCCATCTCGTTCAGTCGCAATTCAACTGTTTGGGGGTTGGAAATGATCCTTTTGACTCGTAACATTTGAGATGTCGGTTCACAAGGAAGGGAAGCCTAGAGATTTGTGTCGGTCATATCGTCCTATCTCGTTACTGAACGGCGAGCCCAAGATCTTGGCTAAACTCCATACGTCATACTTGTGGGCGGTGCTGGAGAAGTTTGGATTTGGTCCGGGGTTCATAGGATGGGTCAAGCTCCTATACGCCAGCCCGCTTGCCAATGTGGCGGTTAACGGCCGCGCATCGGCTCCATTTGCTCTCGGCAGGGGTACCAGGCAGGGATCCCCCCTGTCACCCCTTTTGTTTGCACTGGCACTGGAACCACTGGCGGCGTGGCTGCGAGGGCGTCCGGACATCAGGGGGATCCCCGGGTTTTGAGGATAGGGTGTCTCTGTACGCAGATGACATTCTCCTGTACCTCACCTCGCCGTGCATGTCCCTTATCGTTGTATGTGATGTACTGCGCACCTTCGGCAGACATTCTGGCCTCGTCATTAATTGGTCGAAGTCCCACCTGTATGTCCTGAGGGGTGAGGTTCCGGGACTCCCGCAGGACTGTAACATACAGGTCGCGAGGCAGGGGTTTAAATACCTGGGTATCTACATTTCTGCTGACCCCAAAGTACGTTATGCGAACAATTTGTTCCCCCTCTTGCGCGCCTTCGGCGTGATGTGGAGAGGTGGCAGAAGTTGCCGCTTTCCCTGCTTGGACGGGCGTCCTTGTTCAAAATGATGTCCCTGCCCCGGTTTCTATACGTGCTTCAGAAACACCCAGGATCTGGTCCCGTCTGGGTATTTTAGTGAGGTCGAGGGCCTACAGCGGACCCTGCTTTGGGATGGTAGGCCACGCATTGCCATTACTAAACTGACCCTCCCGTGGTACGACGGAGGAATTGCGCTGCCTGACATCCGGAGGTACTATTGGGCGTCTCAGCTGGCTGCCCTTAATCATGGCTTCTATGGTCCAGCCGTAAATACGGGCTTTGCCATGGACCGGTGGCTCCTGGGTGATGGGAAATATTATAGGGCTCTGTACTCGAGGTCTCTGGATGGAAGAATGACAGGTCCCACTAAGGCAGCGGTCCACATCTGGAGAGCGGTGACGAAGGCACAGGGGTGGAAAGGTAGACTCACGATGGCGACTCCACTCTATGATTCTGATCTGCTGGGCAAACTGTGGCATACCAAGGGGTTTGACCGCTGGGACTTGATAGGCATCTCTAGGGTGGAAGACATGATTGCTAAGGGGCAGGTCAAATCCTTTGAAGTGCTGCAAAGAGAGTTTCAGTTGGAGGAAAGGGAGTTCTTTAGATATGCCCAGTTGAAACACGCCCTTCTGGCAGTCATGCCGGAGGGTGAAAAGATCCCTGAATCTTCCCCGTTGGAGGACAGGTTGCTGGACGGCTACATGCCCGACAGTGCTATCTCACTGACCTACAAGAAACTGATTAACGTCCGTACGGACCTTCTCCTGGGGGTGCGAGATCAGTGGACCCGTGATGGAATTTAATTGGACGACGAGGACTGGCAGTGTGCGGTCTCGTCTCCGAAGGAGGTGGCAATTCCGGCCAGACTGAGGCTAGTACAATTGAAAATCCTACATAGGGTTTATGTCACTGGCCCTCTACTGATCCACATGGGCCACTCGGTGGATGGTCTCTGTCGACGAGGGTGTGGTTCCCTAGCGACCTTCATGCAAACTATATGGGAATGTAGGGCGGTGGCTGCATATTGGAGGCGAATACACGTCGTGATGGGTGAAGTAACTGGAGTTGACTTGTTGGCTGAAGCCCGGCGCTGCCTGTTAAATGTGTGGGGCCCCACGGATTATACCAGTTCACAGACTCAATGGGTCACTCTAGGCAACATGGTGGCAAAGAGGGACATTGCACAGAAATGGGGAGCGGCTTTGCCGCCCACAGTAGAGATGTGGAAGGCTAACATGGACTGGTGCATGTTCCGGGAGAAGACGGTGTATGTTGCCAGAGGCAGGCCCAAGAAATGGAACAAGATCTGGGGGCCCTGGAATGAGTATAGGGGTGATATCTGCCTCCCGCCGGACACAGCGCCCTCAGAGGAGCGACTGTCCCCTTAGCTCTTGACTCCGGGCTGAATTACTGGTGTACAATTGTCCTGTCTCCCTTCCCCCCCGCTATCCACGCATATGACCTGCTCGCATTTCCTATTCCGCATACAGGCCCATCCTTTCCCTGGTGTGAGGCGCTACCGCATTCACATTCCTTTGCCTTGCCTTCTTGCACCGTTTAGGTGCTTCCTTTATTACACTGTTTTTTTCCTTCATAAAATAAAATAAACCTCATATGTTTATGCACTGTATTCTGTGTACACCACTCATGCTGCATAAAGACTTGCTGCCTAGCCTCCGGGATGTATGGCTGAATAGCTGTGTACTACTGTGTTGTAAATAAAGGTTTTCCCAAAAAAAAAAAAAAGAACAGCAACCTCATCCGTGGTGGGTGCATTATATCTGCCTTGGGCATTTTGAGGACGTTGATCTGCGTGGATAATTATTTTGAAGTCCTCATTATTGATATTCATTTCATAGTTGTACTTTAGGGACTGAATATATCTGTTATGAGTGTGCAATGTTTCCTGTAGTTCTTGAATAAGCTGCATCTTTAAATGTGGCACCATGTGTGTCCATGCGTGTAGTTGTTGCTGTTCAGATAGGAAATATATTTGTAGAAACTATGGCAGCTTGCCTTCTTCCGAAAGAAGACTACCAATTAAGTGGTATACTTGCCCATGTATTTTAAATATAGGCATGAAATGTCCTTCCCTTACTTCATTTGCCCCAAAGGATGTAATTTGGAAGAGAGTATTGTAACGGCGCGTGTTTGCCAAAAAATGAGTTGAAAGTGCATGACTTCCATCAAGTAGTTGCCTAATGAGTACAGGTGGATCTTGAATGTTGTGGATAATGACTTTCCCTGAGGAGCAGCAAAGGCCTTGTGGTTCAGTCTTCCATTTAAGTGCGCTGCACTTGGTACACACCTTTCCATGTTGCCAATGTTTACATGTGGATGGTTCATGTAGTCATTAAGTGTGTTGTAGTGGAAGGCAGATCTGAGAGTGTGCACATTGTGTTGCTGTTGTAGTACATTGTGTTGTGATACATGTATTTCAGATCACAGTGTTGTCCGTACTACAGTTGTTGTGTCAGTTATGTTGTGTGTGTTGTGTTGTTGTGCATCATTGAAAGTGTGAGTGATCTGTGTTTGAATGTAGTTAGTGTCTGTAGTAGTGGAAGTGTGTGCTTGTGTATTTAGGTGAGCAATAGGTTCCGAACGGTGTGTAGTTTGATGAGTGTAAGCAGCAGAGGTTGATGAAGCAGTCGTGTTTGTTAACATTTGTGCATGAGTGTCTTGGCTTTGGCGCATGCGCTTCTTCTTTTGCACCCGTGTTTTATATGTTGTCCTTCCAAGTTGTGTCGTTCTCTTTGCCATTGTTGCTTATCCGTGTATTTTAAGCTGTCTGTAGTGTGTATTTACTCCACTGAAGTTGTTAATGGTGTGTGAAAGTGCAGTCCTTTGTAAATGTAGTGTCACCGTATGGAATTGCGGCTCGAATTTCCTTCGATGTTGTAGTTGCGATGTGAAATCGTTGATTTACAGAGTTCAGTGATTTAGAGAGTGGAGTGTGTGACAGTGCCTGGTATAGAGGCAGCGCGTGTGTTAAATTCCAGTCCGTGTTAAGTTTAGTGTGTGTTTTCAGTGCTGCAAAGTGTACTGATCCGCCGCGTGAGTCCGGCTACAGCCGTGGTTGATGTGAGCATCCGCGCGTAAATCCGATTATTGAGAGAGTTGAGTGACAGTGAGTAGGAGAGGCTGCAGTAATTGTCCCTGCAGACATGGTCATTCGCGTGTTCCCCCGCTTGAGGCCCAGCTGCAGCCCTGGTTGATGTTAGCAGGCGTGTGTCCCCCCGCTTGAGTCCCAGCTGCAGCCCTGGTTCATGTTAGCAGGCGTATGTAATTAGTGTAGTGATCCGCCACCTGAACCCGGCTACAGCCCTGGTTGATGTTAGCAGTCGTGTGTAATTTCGTTTAATGAGAGCGTTAGCAGGCGCGGGTACATCTGTTTAATGAGAGAGTTGAGTGACAGCAAGTACGAGAGGCTGCAGTAATTGTCCCCGCAGATACGCTCATTCCCATGTTCCCCCGCTTGAGGCCAAGTTGCAGCCCTGGTTGATATTAGCGGTCGTGTGTAATTAGTGCAGTGATCCGCTGCCTGAGCCCGGCTACAGCCCTGACTGATGTTAGCAGATGCGTGTAATTTGGCTTAATGTGATAGTTCAGTAACAGCGCGCATGAGAGGCTGCAGTAATTGTCCCCGCAGACACGCTCAGTCGCGTGTCCCCCTGCTTGAGGGCCAGCGGCGACCGTCTAACAATTAGAATTGTGTGAGTCTTGAATGATTGTTTCCCGCTGTTCTTATTTTTTTATGACCCACACCGACGCTCTTCGGCCCCGAGAGCTTTTCATACGCACCCAGGCTAAGGGACGCACTGCATTCGGCACCCCCAGTATGTGTGAGACAACGGGCAGTCACCCAAAGGAGTCTAGCAAATGGTTACTTACCACGCTTCCTGGTTTTTGCCTTTGTCACGCCCCCAGCACACGGCCACAGCAGACGATCTGATTAAGGTAGGACCCAGATGGCATGAAGTGCGGAACGTAGCACACGCCCCCAGTGTTTGTCACGCTCCCAGCGTGCCCCTTGATGCAGCGCAATTGCATAATTGGCGCTTTACATGGCATGAAGGAAGGACATACGCCAACAGCGTTTGTCACGGCCCCAGCGTGTCACGCCCCCAGCGTGTCACGATCCCAGCGGGCCCCTTGATGCGGCGCAATTGCGTAATTAGCGCTTGTATGTACAACTCACATTGCATGAAGGGCGGAACGTACCACACGCCCCCAGCGTTTGTCACGCCCCCAGCACACACCCACTGCAGTTTGTCACGCCCCCAGCACACACCCACAGCCGAACGCAGACACGCCCACAAGGGACTACTTTGCTGGCATGGTTCTTTTACCTTTTACATGTAGTTGGTGTCCGTCTGCATAGCCTATGTCCTTCTGCTGCAACTGCCCTTTCCCACGCTGTATTGGGTGTTGTAATTGGTGCTGTGGTTACTGAGAGCCTCAAAGGTTTGGGCTCTCTCTTTATAATATTAGTATGGATTAGGGCAAAGGATATAGAACCCATATATTGTCTTTTAAGACGACCTTCAGCCATAGTCAAACCTTACAGACAGTTAGCTAGAAGCCCAGAAATCAAAAATAGGCATCTATTTCTACATTACCCCCAAGCCCCATGTTGCTAGAGTAGACTACTCCAACAAGTAGCTTGTGAGCTACTTGTAGCTCTACAGTTCTCTTTCAGTAGCTCTCCTGTGCACAGCCAAACGTACTAAATGTTGAGCTTTTTTTTTTTTTGGCTGAATTAATATCAATCAATAAAATTATCTTTATTTCGGCAAGCTGCCATAAAAGAACAGATAAAAGCATAAATGGCACACAAAAACATTTTTAAAATACACTAATTGAGAAAAATCCTAGTCAAAAGAGAACTCAGTTTATGCTGTTTAAAGTTCCTCTTGAGGACCTCTTTAGAAGTAAGAGAAGAAGCCACGCTTGGGTCCTCACACAAACTTTCGTTCCCCATCTTTCTCAGGATCTTACTTACATACTTTAACCAGGGGAGATCTCCAGATCCCCAGAGACTAAGAGCCTTATTACAAGTTTGGTGGACTTCGGCTGGTGCCATTGCGGTACCAGGAAGACCGCCATGTCTGTGGTACACCTGACCGATGGATTACGAGTTTAATCTAGAGTAGGCAGGCAGTGTTGCGGTGGTCTCACGCCAGTGGTATGTTAGGCTCATAGGAGAGCTTAACAAGCATAGCACTGCCATGAGAGAGTCTGCAGCACATTCCTGCACGATGTGGCATGCACCATGGGTTGCATGCCACATCGTGCAAGAACAAAGGTGCAGCCCCCGCCCCAGCCCCAAAGGCCATATTTAACTTTGGGCCCTGTTAGGGCCCTCTTATCTGCATTTCTACCACTTTTCAATAGCGGGCACCCCACCATGAAATTGGCAGTGAAAAAGCAAGTCGTAATATGTTCAGTGGAGCAGGCATCGGCACCACCAGCATCGCTCTTGCAAAGATAGAAGACCTAAACATAGCAAGAACACATCCATGGTTGCGGGCTCACAGGTGATTCCGGCATCCACACTGCAATTGTATACGTTTTGTTGAGAGACTCTATAGCGTTTAATCCCCACCAAAAATGGGACACATGCTAGTAATTCATTAAGTTACCCTCAAAAAGTGTAAACAAATGACGCTTATATACTGCATAGGTTTCTATTATTTTTACTCATGTTTGATGCCATTACACTCATGATTTCCATAGACAAGATGCCGAAAGATTCAAGTTTCGCATCTTAAGTCCACTCTATTGGAAGCTTTCCGTGGTCACGCATTCGGCGTTACCAGGAAGCATATTCTTTCTACATGGCATCACTGCATATACCAGCATCGTCCATGTGTGCCCAAACAGTAGACCGTATCCATCCGGAACACGGTCAAATCAGTACTGAATTGCTATTGTACTTTTCTCACTGGTAGACATTAAAAGGCAGGGGGTGTCTTGTCTGTGCCACTAGAAGTATCTAGACAAAGAATCATTAACATACATTAGGAGACTAGCATTGTCACGATCCCACATTGAAATTGCTCGACAGATTAACACACTGGGGAGTAGTATGTCTTACAGCAGTTTGTCGCCACTATGTACTTTACCATGTATCTGAAATATCTTCAATAAGTGAACAAACGTTGTTAACTTATGCATCCCTTTCTCTTATGCTGGTTGCATTTTCAGTCAATCTAGCCCACTTGATGTGCCTGTCCTTATGATGTGCAAAAATATTACCTTCATACAATGCCTATGTTGCTATTTGTATATTTGTATATGTCAATATTTATGATTAAAATAAAAAAGTAGTACATTTGCCACTTGAATGAAAGCAGTTCCTATTTCCTTGAACATTTTGTGTTTAGCTGATAATCACATTATTAGGTTGGATGTAGTGGCTGATATATTGTGTCAAACATGCTTACCCGGTATATAGCGTTTTTACTATAAAGGGAGTACATCTTGACACAATCTTTTATACTGTAAAAAGACCTGCAATCTGAATTCTGGCTTAAACATATACAGAGACCCGCACATTAGCCCAAGTGATCCCAGTGACGTGACTTAATCGCTGTGGCTAGAGACAGCAACGTTTCCAATGGTAAACATTTCGACATGACCAATTTCACCCGAGTTCTAGTCGGACAGTTAATAACGACTGTAACATAAAATTTAAGGAATCAATTCAATGGTTTCTAAATCCAGGCAGGAATTCACTTAGAGACTTATTAGAAAGGTGGGGGGACTTTCACCCGCCCACCACCCTAATGGAAAAAGTGTCCGCGTGAGAGACTGTTGGTGGTCCCGACATGGGCATTACAATGCGACTGCCACCACGGCGGTCATAATGACTATATTTGGAATCATGGCGGGTGCTGCTGGCTGCAGCAAACGCTGCAAGACAAAAAGGGGTCACTGCACAGGTGGCAGTCACCATGCGGTGCCTGCCACATGGTGCAAGGATGTTTAGGGGGCCACCATAGATGCCCCCAGGGCCCATGTCTGAAGGCCAGGGAGGAAGGGGGGGCCTGCAATAGGCACCCAAAGTCCCTTTCAGCCTGCCTTTCCATGGTGGGTTAACCGCCATGAAAAGGCAGGCAGAAAGGGACATCATAATCCCTACCGTGGTGCCTGTCAGGCACTGCCACCGTTGTAGTTATATGATTCCCCTCCGATGCACCGACGGGCTCAAGGATCCCGTCGGATGCATGGAGGTTGGTCTTTCTGACTGCCAACAAACCACCCGCCATGTTAAAGTGGCGGGCGGGAAACTTGCATAGGATGGTGGTGAGACCGCCACTGATGGGCTGTTGGTGGGGGTCTCATCGCCATCCTAATCAGGACCTTAGTCTTGAGATAAATCCCTTCTTGTGGTTCATACACGGGTCACACTGTTGGCGTGGTGCTAAGGGTGCCATCTTGTGATAAGTAATTGCCATCCGTATTTTATGTTTGGTTACTTCAAATGGGGAAATCAACATTGCGCCGGGGACCACCATCTTGGAGAGTGAAGCCCGCTGGCTTTCCTTTAGAGATAATGTACATTAATTTATTGCAACCAGAAAAAGGGGTTTGGGGTCTCTACTAATATATTAAAAGGTTCCGCCGTTATGTGGTTTATCAATTTCATGCAACGAAGAGGGGAGTGAGGTCTCTACTATTGTACGTGAAAAAGCAGCATTGACCATGCCGACCTGTTGCATTCTTATTGATATGGTTCAGCGAGAGATGGGATCAAGAATTCGGATATAGGAAATAGAGAAAGGAATGTTGGGGGGAGGGATCGCTTAGTTTAAGAAAGATAACCAGGAAGTAATGTCGTATTCACTAGGTGAGATTTGTAAAAATAGTCGCCATCTTGTAGTAAGGGAACAAGACTTTTCCTGATATTTAGACAAAGGTCTGTTTATGCTTTGGTTGTGGTGATCTAGTGACACCACTCAAGTCACTAATGGACATGGGGAATTTTAATGTGTAATAATGCATAGGAGAGAGTGTACTATCTAACTGATTAGATGATCCGTGAAAAAATGTATTCAGTTCTAGCTGTTAATTTTATATGAGTTAAAGTACAATAAAATAGAATAAAGTTATAAGTCCAGACGGAACTCATTCTGTCTGTACAACAAGTGAATAATTCTGCTTCATATGCAAACAGCATAGTTGTATCTTTTTATTGTCTGGTGCTTTCAAGCTCTTATGACATTTCAGGTGGTTACATAGGTTATCTGCATGGTATCGTCCTATAGCCAGTAATGCCACTCTGTACCTTTTTTTAGGCCATACAGGACTGTGTCAAAATAGATGATCAGGGCACTTTCATGTTATTGTAGTCTCAGTTCTGTATCGCCCCCTCGTTGGTTCATTTTTACTTTTAGTATCTGTTAGAAATGGGGGTCTCTAGTTGGCAATGGTTTGTACTTTTGTCCAAATAGGGGCCCTTCCTTCTATTCAGGATGAGGGGTAAACACTACTGAAATAACCCCTGCTCATCCCCTTGGTAGCTTGGCACAAGCAGGCCGGCTTACCTCAGAGGCAGTGCTAAAGCATTTGCACTTAACATACAGTAATACAGTGAAAGCACTACAAAAGGACACCACACCAGTTTTAGAAAAATATCCAATATTTATCTGTGTAAACATGACCAAAGCGATAAAAGACCAACATACAGTAATCAAACCTATGCACTTTGCAAGAATGACTTTAAAATGCAGTTCCTTGACGCCGGTAGCTCTGTACGGAGCTACAGACGTGCTGAAAACAACAGAATCCAACAGTTCCGGCCGACTTCATTGGTGCAGATCGGTGTTAGTGTCTGCAGATTCATAAACAGTACCTTTGATTTGGGCCGACCGGGTCAGTGTGGGCTGGTCTAGGCAACCGTTACGGTTGCGATGTGAAGCATAGCAGTGCGGACTGTGGTGCCCTCAAGTCGAGGTGCAGGCAACGGCTCAGTGACGGTCATCCAGCAGCAACTACGGTGAGACCAGGGCTGTGGTGCAGAGGGAGGCGGTGCTCGTTGCAGTGCTGACAGGTCATGGTGCAAGTGGCAGTGCTGGTTGATGGGAGCTGGTGTCAGTCGGCCCATACTGCAGTGTGGGACGGTGCAATGTGTCGTGTGACTTATGAGCGGTGCCCCCAAACCACATGCAGTCACTGGTGTCAAATTCAGCAGGCAGTGACCACGTTGGTGAGACCAGGGCAGCGGAGTGAAGTGAGGTGGTGCAGAGTGCAGTGCCCACAGGTCGCAGTGTAAGCAGCAGCTTGGTGGCAGCTGCGGTCTTCATCTTCAATGATACCAGGGTTGCGGTGAAAATTGCGGCGGTGCCTTCTGCGGTGCCTTCAGGCAGATCCCCCAGGATATTGTGGCATAAATTTCCACATTTTGCGGCACAAAAATTAAAACTTAATGGCACAAAAATTAAAATTTAGCTGCATTATCGTAGCACTTTATTTTACTTAGAATCATTTTCAGCCCTAAATCAATGGAACCTGTTTTAGCATAGTATTCCTCTTTAAAATAGGCATGTTTAAAGTTTCTGCAGCTCTACGGAAGCACAGCTCCAATCTACTAACCTTGTGGGAGGGGGGCCGATTTTCTCCCTGGGATGTTCTAGCGCCCATTAGTGCACCCATACCATGGCACCGCTTTTACTGCTTCCTGGGTGCAGTCACACAGCCCCCCTTCTCTCCATGGGTGCGGTCACACAGCCCCCTTCGCTCTCTGGGTGCAGTAACACAGCCTCCCTTCGCTCCATGGGTGCAGTCACACAGCCCCCATTCGCTCCCTGGGAGCAGTCACCCAGCCCCCCTTCGCTCCCTGGGTGCAGTCACACAGCCTCCTCTTGTGTCGCGTGCACTGACTCCCTTTTATGGGTAGTGCTGACAAGACAGACATCTCGCAATAATCATCCTTCACAACCAGGTCCCCCAGTTCCAAATTTGGCAGCTCTGACCATGGTGTCACATCCTCTCCCCCACTAAATACCATACTGCCTCATTGAGAGAAACTCGCACTGCTCTGAACTATAACCCAATTGTGCCCCACTATATAAACCTGGATGCGGCTCAGTTTAAATTAGGCACTAGACAAGAGCAATATGCTGCCTACAAAAAAAAGTAACATCATCCTGGAAAAAAAAACACTTTTAGGGAATGCAAAATTAAGTGAAGCATGTGAAATGTAAGCAGGAACGTTACAGTGTTTTTCTTTTTTGGATCTATTTCACAGGGGAACAAATCAACAAAAGAAGAAAAGAGAGGGGGAGAACCGTTTCTGAAGTCATCGTTTTCAGTAAGAGAGGAGAAGCTGCTAGACAAAAAGAGGGAATCAAAGGAAGGAATAAAGAAAGGGGGAGGGAATTTGAAGCAGCAGAGCAGACACTGTCAGTGTATTCTGTGCGCAAGAAGGAAAAGACAGAGCCCTTTTCCTTCTCTGCGCACCCCACCTGTCCCCATGCTGGGATCCAAATTTTTGACATTCTTTCCAGTCAAATCTGCAAGCTGGTGGGCAGAGAAGCCATACTTTCCTTTTCTTGCTCCTCTTTCATGACTATTTGTAATCGAGGAAGCAGGCAGCTAATACCGCTGTACAGCGCAGTTTCACGGGGTGACGTATGCGCATACAGCCAATAAAATAGCATCATTTTTTATGCCTACCATGAGACTTTTTTTGTGGCCGGTTTGATAAATATCGTGGCCGTTATGCTTGCCAGCTGATTTCGCGTTTTTTCCGTGAATCGCGAAATGCTGGAGGCTCTGTTCAGGACACAGAGCCAGCGGCAGTGTCAGTGATGGTGTTGGCTGCTTTCCCCCTCTGTGGCAGGGGAAACCTAGGGTTCCAGAGGTGTTACCTAGAGGTAAATGAAGTCTTTGCTGTCCCTGAGACTTCATGAACAGAAGGCGAGCTCTATTCCGAGCCATTGGAGATACTCAGCAACAAGTGAAGACATTTCAGTCAGACCTTACACTGCCCAAGGCAGAAGTAGCAACTGCAGGCCAACCAAGCAAAGCAACAACACAGCAAAGGGGCAGTACTCCTCCTGGCAGTTCTTCCAGCTCTTCTTCTTGGCAGGTTCCTTGATCCAAGTGAGTTCTAAGGTTCTGGGCCCCAATATTTATACTCAGTTTCTCTTTATTCTTTTGGTCAAAGTGTATCAGTGCTCAGTCCAAACAAGTTTGGTCCTCTCTGACGCAGCTTCTTGCCAGGAGGTGGTCACAGCATTTTCCAAGGCAGACCAGGCCCATTCAGATGCAAGAAAGTCTCCTCCCACTACTCTAATTGCACCACAGGTCTATTCAGCCCAGCCCTTACTCATCCAGTAAAGGCAGGACACACCCCAATCCCTGGTGTCTGTCTGAAGAGAATGCACATCTCCAGGCCCGTCACTCCAAAGCCACAGAGTCAATGACAACCCAGCAGAGGCACACAGGGTGGCTATGCAAAAATACCTACTTTCTAAAAGTGGTATTTCAAACACAGAACATAAAGATCATCTTTACTAAAAAATGCACTTCTACATTCCCAAAGGGAAGATATACTCGTAAAATGTTACCCAACACTTTCCAATTCTATCCTAAGGGACAGAGCCTTTCAATAGTGAAAAAATGAAATATATTGTACTTCCCTATCAGTACATGCCACACACACCAGTACATGCTCCACCTTACCAATACACTGCACTCTGCCCATTGGGGTATCTTGGGCCTACTATAGGAGTGACTCACATGTAATAAAAGTGAAGGTTAAGGATTGACAAGTGGGTGCACTTGCCAAGTCGACATGGCAGTAATAAATGCGCCCAGACACTGCAGTGGCAGGTCCGAGAACCCTTTGAAAGACTGATCCTGAGGGTGGCACAATCCATGCTGCAGGCCCACTAGCTGCATTTGATTTACAGGCCCTGGCACTCTTAGTGCACTTTATTAGGGATGTATCAGTAAATCAAATATGCCAATCATGAAAACACCAATCCATAATTCAGTTTACAATAGGAGCACTGGACAGCAGTGAGAAAGTCTGCAGAGACACTAAACTAGAAAAAACAGAGTCAAAACCGGGAGGTCAGAAAGCAAAAAGACTGGGGAAACATTCTAAAATATGCCAGATCTAACAGTATCCCTCAGTAAATGAAAGTATTTGGTGCAGATGTTGATGTACGAAGTGCTCCACTAATGGTAACTTCACACCTTCTTGGTCAATGTGCCTGTAATGTTCTTGTATTCTCATTTTGAACGGTCTAATGGTACTCCCTATGTACTGTTGGTTACAGGGGCAGGTTATGAAATAGGCCATATTAGTACTCTCATAGTCAATGAAGTCTCTTATTGTATATGGGCTGCCATTAAAGCTAAATGTTTTGGTTTAAAATATCCCTAATTTGCAAATTGAGCAATTACTGCCTGCAGGTATAGAACGATTTGGGTTGTTTTAGGAATGTTAGGTGCATTTTTTTATCCTTTAGAAAAGAGGGGATAGTTTATGTTTCAAATTTGCTATACTTTTGTTGCTCATTTGTGGAGATGCTTGAATTGTATCTTCCAGAAACCCTTACCAGTTGGCAGCATCTTTTGAAAAAGGGAGAGCGTTCTCCTCTCAACATTTATTTCTCGAGCCTCTCTCTCACTGCTGTGCAAACAACCATGACTCACGCTTGAGCTCCTTACCTTGAGCCTTGAGAAGCTGCGTGGGAGTTGGAATGATCTTTGCATTCCTAGTGTGAGACTGCTAAAGTTCGATGGAGAATTCCTGATGTGTTGGTGTCAGCATATTGAACTAATGGTGCATGCATAGGCTGTCCGGAATTCGGTTAAAACCGACTCTACCCGACAGAACCCTACCGGATGAAAATCTGATGACCTGGTTTAAACCGGGTGTCACTGATTTTCATCGTTGTTGCAGGTTTTTGCCACTTGAGGGAGCCTAAGCATAATAAACTGTGGTGCTTGGCACAGTGTCAGGCTAAAACAGTGCTTCTGGGCTAATACCAGCAATTCAGTTCCTTTCTATTTTGTTTCAGTGTACCTGACTTACCAATCCTCGTCACAGGTACCTAAGATCACAATGGATCTAGGAGCTAGCTGTGGGAAAAATAGACAACACAAATACCATATACACATTGAATAATGTTTATACTCTTTATAATAACCACAAACTCAGGAAGTTTTAAAACCTTTAGCTAAGCATCATCATTATCGTCGTATGCCATGAGCCACAAATTAATACAGATCAAGCTGTCTATAACTAGAATTAGAAATATCGTATAGCTATGAATGAAAGTAAGAATCATTTAGAATCGGAATAAAGGGAAGGGAAAATAAGGAACACGCTAATTTAAAGTAACAGCCTTCCACAACTTCACTAAAGGCGGGTAAAGAAAGGGAACATACAAATCAAAGAAACTTTCGAAATTCACTAACGGTTCAGAGGAAACAAAACTTATAGCATTAATCCAGATGTTCTGAGTTTTCTATAGGGAGGGTAAGAATGGAGCAAACTATATATGCAAACAATTTGGCAATTTACTATAGGTAGGTAGAAAGTGGAACACGCTAATAGACAAAAATGCATGAAAATCTCATTTATGAAAGAGGAAAAAAGAAGGAAAATATGCAAGTGTGCTTTATTCGAGAGAGAAGGTAAGTTTAGAGAGAAACACACCCACATAGAAGGTAGATTTACCTAGGACAATATGAAGCCTAACCCTGGCCACGGGTCAGTTTGGAAAGGCGGGAAAGGACCCTCAAGGACTTAGGATGCCGGTAGGCGAACAGGTACAGCTCATGGACAGTCAGGACAGGATAACCCCAGGATTTGGATCCGGACCGGGTCACCAAAGGTTAATAAAAACCTTTACAAAAAAGGAGAAAATTTCAAAGAACTTATTCCATAAAATAAATAAGAGTGCATCTGCTGACTGGTGACCATTTCAGCGTAAAAAAAGTCTATCTTTCATTATCTTACTTCAAAGTCTTTTGTTTCAGTGAGACTTTGTATTTTGTCCCATTAGTCACCTCTTTTTCGTTTTTCATCAATAGGAGGCTCACTTTCTGAAAAAAACGGGTGGCCCTGCAGGCTGTCTGCAGCTGTTTGCTGTTCAATACTAGCATGACTGCCGGCCGACATGTTCTGATTTGGAAAAGGCGGAATATTTGAAGGAGATAAAACTGTTTCAGGTTGCTCAGAGCGGGACAGATGCACAGGACGTGGGTCACCAAAGGGTACGATCAACACCTGCAGCTTCGGTTGCAACGCCTGCGCTTTTCCCTCTCTGCAAGGAATCTGCCAGTAACGCCAATTGGGTTCTCGAATCTCCCAGCAAAGTGCTTTGCCAGCACTTAAGGTTTCTAAAACCCCGAGTGGGTCTGTGGAAATTCGGACAGAGTGCTCCGCAGCTCTCTGTATAAATCACCTATAGAGTACGTTGGGTCAGTGACAGGACAGCTATTCGGACAAGTCGGAAAATTTCTCTAGCTAAACCTAGGCTAGTTATACTGTTTTCGGGTCAGTGTAAAACCCCCGAATGTTGCAAGTGAAAGGATCCCCAAGCTCTGATTGGATAAAGGAGGAGGTGAAGTCATCATACCACCAAAATTTAGACTTTCTCAGACTTAATATTCAATTTTCGTACCCACCCCTTACATTCTAGTTCCCATGGCATACGATATACAACGTACAATGGGCTATACAGCAGTTAAATACAATTGTAACAGTTTAAGGTACAGTTCAGCTTCGTCTTGCTGGGGTACAGGTCGGTTCCCAGGAGCATCTTGGCTTCAGTCGCCAGTTGGCTGGGTTCCACTGCTGCTTGGCTCTTTTCCCCCATCACGTGACTGGTACCACACAGGCTTTTCCAAGATGGAGTAGTAAGCACCTCCCAGGCCCAAAGAATGCGATACATGAAAAGTAAGTGAAAACAATTTAGAAACACAGAATAAAATATTACACTGTATACCATGAAAAGGCTATACTATATCCCTTACTTTATAATAACTATTTGCATTAGGGTAATTGCAGAACAAGCAGCTTTGCATAAGCGGCAAGGCAAGCTAGGAGCATGTGAAAACATAAAGCAGCCATTTTAAGTGCAGTGCGCATGAGCAACAATTTCCCTCCAGAACTGCGAGTGCGTCACATCACATGGGTATGACCAACGCATGCGCAGACTAAATTCCCACTTAGCAGCGGCCGTTTTAGAGGCACGCGTATTATGATTAATAAACACATAGGCAAGCTTCACTGGGACAACCCTGTGTAGTGTAGAATGTTAAATTTTAGTAAGACAAACAGATTGATTACAGAGTTAAGGTTACTCGAGGTTCATGAATACAAGCAAGTCGCTAAATATACGAAACTTTCTCCATCAATCCCCTCTTTGATGATATTTACTATCATCACTATTAATGGAACCGGATGCCAACTTTTCACATTTCACCCAATTCAATTTCTTCAAACTTTTTATTCAGCCTTTTCTCTGCATCTTTATTAGGATGAGAATTTTTCATCCTTTTGTAAATCTGATTATTCAGCTCTTCTAATTCAAGTTCATCAACATTCCGTTTCATTCCTCTTTTATTCACAGCATACTTCTTTTTGTGTTTTCGACATTTACAGCAAATTATTATGATGAGCACGAATAAGCCTATTCCCGCTATTGGCATCAGTATTTTACTCACAAGACTTTTACCTAGGTTAGAAAACCAATTACCTATAGAAGAGAGACCATCAGTCAGTCTCTTCCAGGCACTGTTAACCTCCAGTGGTTTGAGCTCTTTTTCCAAATTTGTTATGTTTCTCACATATTTCTTAATTTCAACACTTTTATCAGGAATGTAAGTGCAACAATGTTGCGCTTTCAACATTCTACAGACTCCGCCCTCTTTTGCCAATAGAGTGTCAAGAGTAAGTCTATTCTGTAAAACCATAGATCTGATTGCAACCATTTCGGTATTGACCAGCAGGAAACCTGCAGCAGTGTCAGTTGATAACCGATCTACTACTGTAGACAATTTGCAAATTCTGTGTGTATTCAGAGTTACTCCCACTGCAGGTATCAATGCGCTAAATATATCACCCATTATTTCAGCTACACTTTCTCTTTTACTACGCACTAATCCATTAGTATTTTCATTGCTTCCAGCGACTTCATTCACGTGGTATATTTTTGAGAAGACAATTCCAAAATAACAGCTTCCATACCAGTGATCCGGCAATTTGAAATCAGCCTTGTTTCCACATATATAATAAATTCCGGTAAACACAGGTTCTGACCCATTTTTGAAACCCCAACGTCCAATTACCTTGTAATTGTGTTCGCACTCACTGGAACCAATGAATATGTTATTATAATAACTAGTCTTTTCTCTGTGAAGACAAAGTTTCCCTTTCTTTTCGAAATCCAGCAACAAAGCAGGATTAGCTCCACCATTTGAGGTGCTCCCCATGTTTTCTGCCCATTTAAGAGTTTTCTGTCTTTTATCATTCGCTTTTCTTTGGAAACTTTCCCTTCTTTTCTCTGCCATATTTAGAAACATTTTCTCTTGTTCATGTAAAGAGCATGTTAAGTTATCTCTATGTGCTTCACCTAAATCTATTGTACCTATAGTTAGAAAGTATTCTCCCATATAACGTTTTACATCACTTTTAGTATGTACAGGATTCAGATTTCCACGTATAGGAAGTTCTGAAAAGATTACGTCTGAGTTAGAGTAATAGTACTGTAAAGGTCCTCTTTTATAGAATAAACTAGCTAAAATACTACAGGAAATTCCAGAGGTTAGTGGTAAATGATGATAGGTCACACCTTCAGCTACTGAAGTAGGTAACTTCATACAGAAATAACAGTCTTCTATTTCCATTGGTTCTACGTAGTGTACTAACAAGTTTGCAAATATATGTAAATGAGTTCTCTTCTTGATTCTGTGATAATGTAGTCCTTCCTCATCTGATGTATCTAAGTCCATTTCAGTTTGTCTAAGGCTAAGTGTTTTCTCAGGTCTTTCTACACTTTGTGGTGTCTCTTTCGTTTGCAGTTCTTCTGTGTCTTTTGTCACTATTTTAGTAGGGTACAAACTAGTATCTTTACTCATCATGTAAGGAATAGTAATTGTTAGTCCTATCCATAATATCAGTACTAAGGCTATACTACATACACACACTTTGCAGCATGTTTTACAACAATTGCGTCTAGGTCTACCATTCACAGTGGAATCAGACATTTTGGCTTAAAAGAAGTTTTTCAACCCCTCTTTGTAACTTTGCACAGGTTGCTTACACAGGGCAACGTTCAGGTTGGTTCTTCTTCTTCGGTAGTCTGATTAGCAATCAGTTCTTCATCACTTCCATCACTTATATCAAGATTCTCAAATTCCTCCAACACCAGATAAGTCCATTCAGGACTCTGATACTTGTTGTTTAGTCTTTTTATTCGTTCACTTCTTCTCTTAGGCCTTGCTCCAGACTGGTCAGCTTCACTGGAGTCTTGTTTTTCCTGCTCAAGTTTTTCCTCTCTAGTTTTTAGTCTCAGTCTCAGTCTTCTGACAAATCTTGGTTGTCTATCCCTTTTCTTGAATCTTTTAACTGGCACTGTAATTTGGCTTTCTTCAATTGCTCTTTTATTTTCGTTCAGTTGTGGCACATCTGCTTCAACGTTTTCTTCTTCCCTTCCTGTCTGACTAGTTCCAGGTCTTATGTCAGTTTCTTCTGCCTGGTCACTAAACTGGCCTTGTTCAGGTGTATGCTGATTTTGACTTTCAGTTGTTCCAACTTCTATTTCCTGAACACATTCATCTAGCCCTATCTGATCCTGTTCAAGCACTTCGAATTTTTGATCCTCTTCCGCTTGAAATTCCGCTTTAATTTCTATCTGTCCCTCTTCAAGCTCAGGAGTCTTTGGAGGTGTG
The DNA here is from genome assembly GCF_964263255.1 of Lissotriton vulgaris. Lineage (NCBI taxonomy): Eukaryota > Metazoa > Chordata > Amphibia > Caudata > Salamandridae > Lissotriton > Lissotriton vulgaris. The sequence goes on from NC_141696.1 coordinate 721,097,637, forward strand.
TCCATAACCTGTTCTGTCCCTATCTGACCTTCCTCATCATCAGATTTGACATGAATTTCGATGATTTGATTATCTCCTTCTGTTCCTGTCTCGTCCTCACTATCCCACTCTCTATCTAAGTAGGTTTGACTTCGGGTTCTTATTGGATCGAATGTCAGGTCGATTACTGGGATCCAATCATCTTGACTGGTGCTCGGTTGTTCTTCAGCTATTTCAGGACCAACGTCTGGAGACCCCTCAGCTGCACAACCTTCAGCCTCAGCTTCTTCGTCTTCTGTCACCTTTTTCGTATTGCTAGCATGGATCCATCGAGGCACACCTGCACACTTCACTGCTGTTGTGGTAACAAGAATCACTTGTCTTTTCTTTCCCCACTTCGGTGCAAGGCAACTCGACCGGGTGTGTTTCTTAATTACAACCCAATCACCAGGGTTCAAATCATGGGCTGGAGTTGCTGGCCCGGCGACGGCGTCCTCTCCAATCTGGTGAGAGATAAATGCACCTGGTCACCCAGTTGCTTGCAGTACTCTAGCAACAAATCATCAGAAATGTTTATCAATTTGTATCCTGGCAACCATGCTTGTCGCATTACTCTTCCCATCAGAATCTCGTGGGGACTCAGGCCTGTCTTTCGATCCGGAATACTTCTGATTCCCATCAAGATAAGGGGCAAAGCATCTATCCATTGCATTCCAGTGTCAGTGGATTCACACATCTTTCCCAATCTGGACTTGATAGTGCCATTCAGTTGTTCTACCACTCCAGAAGCCTCTGGGCGATATGCACAGTGTAGTTTTAGTGTAATCTTGAATGCTTCACAGATTTGGCCCATTATTTCATTCTGAAAATGCCCACCTCTGTCTGATTCAATTGTGACTGGAAAACCGTACCTAGGTATTAGTTCCCTCAGTAATAATTTGGCTACAGTGATGGCCTCATTTTTTCGTGCAGGATAAGCTTCTACCCATTTAGAAAATAGGCAAACAATGACGAGGACGTACTTCATTCCTCAACAGGGGGGTAACTGAATAAAGTCAATTTGTAATCTTATAAAAGGACCTTCTGCTTTTCCAATTCTACCTGGTAAAACTACTGTTTTATTTCCAGGATTGAATTGTTGGCATGTCAAGCACCTCTGGCAGAGTGCCTCTGCAATGTTCCTGAATTTCGAATTGAACCATGTCTGTCTGAAGACACGGACCATAGCATCTCTCCCTATATGTGCATCTCCATGTATCAGCCTAGCCATAGGAGCAAGCAAGCTGTCTGGCAACACAGGCATACCATCAATGTAAACAATAACACCATCCTCATTCCTTCTCTGACACCCACATTTTCTCGATCTCCTTTTTTCTTTTGGTCCTGCTGCATTCTGCAAATCTCTCAGTTCTTTCCATATTTTTATGTCTTCAAACACCATAAGTTGGCAGCTGTCTCCGCTTCCCCCCAATTTGGTACAGATTGATATCTTGTGTCTTGCACAATGTTGGGCCAGTTGGTCAGCATATCTGTTACCTGCTGTCACATCGTCATTGCCAGATTTGTGAGCAGCACACTTGACCACTGCCAATCCTTTTGGTAACTGGATTGCGTCCAGTAGTTCCTGTACGAAGTTTCAGTTTCTGATAGGAGTACCTGAAGAAGTCAGGAACTCTCTTTGCAGCCACAATTGGCCAAAGTCAAGCACAACCCCCTAACCATACTGGCTATCAGTGTATATGGTTATTCTTCTGTTCCTCCCAAATTTACAGGCGTTTGCCAATGCAACCAATTCGGCTACTTGTGCAGACTTAATTCCATACAAATAGGATGCTTCTACTGGACCTCCCAATGTACACATGGCATAGGCAGTGCTTAGGCCTCCATCCGCATGTCTCAGACATGAGCCATCTACAAACAGCTCGAAATCTTCTACAGGCAGGGGCATTTCTTTTATGTCTCGATGAGGTTTTGTGCTAAACTCAGTCAGGTCAATGCAATCATGCTCGACCTCTCCCTTTACTTCTGCCATGAGTGAATTTGGTAGTAGGGTAGCTGGATTCAAAATATTACATCGAGAAATAGTTACATTTCCTGCACCTACAAGATTTCTCTCATACTTAGTCAGCCGACTAGGTGTGCAGTACTTGGTTTTAGTTCTGGTCAGTAAAATTACAACTGCATGTGGAACATACACAATTACAGGATGTCCCATAATGATGGTTTCACTCTGTTCAAGACTCATGCAAGTTGCAGCTACTGCTTTCAGACATCCAGGTAATCCAGCAGCCACTGGATCCAATGTAGCAGAAAAGTATGCCACCGGACGTCTAGTCAAACCATGCATTTAAGTTAGGACTGAAAGTTCGTAATTGTCTCGTGTGTCACTAAACAGTGCAAACTCTTTTGTGTAGTCAGGCATTCCCAATGCAGGAGCTGTACACAGACATTCTCGTAACTTTTTAAAAGCTGTTATGCTTTCTTAATCCCATTCCACTGGGTCTTTTTCTCCTTTCTTTGACATTTTTATTAATGGTCTGGCTAGGACTGCAAATCCCACAATCCACTGTCTACAGTATCCTACAACTCCAAGAAACATTCTGATTTCTTTCTGGGTATTTGGTATTTCCATATTTTGAATTATTCTAATCCTTTCTGTGGTAACCTTCCTGATACCTCTCTCTATCTGGTGTCCCAGATATTTCACTGAAGAGGTACAGAACTGTAATTTGTCTGGCGATACATTATGTCCTCCTTCACCTAAATGGTTCAGTAAGGCAATGGTGTCGACTTTTAGACGCCACTAAGAGGTCGTCTATGTATTGCACCAGGACTGATTCTCTAGGCAATACCAAGGATTCAGGGCACTTTTTCAGGATCTGATTGAAAATCGAAGGGGTTTCCGTGTACCCCTGAGGGACACGATTCCAGACGTAAACATGACTATCGAATTCAAATGAGAAAAGAAATTTGCTGTCTGGATGCAATGGAATTGAAAAGAAATGCATGACATAGGTCAATGACGGTAAACCATCCAGCATTCCATGGAATTTGGTACAAAATCACTGCAGGGTTTGGTACAATAGGACAGCAAGGAACAACAATTTTATTTACCTTGCGCAGGTCCTGCACTACCCTGTACTTACCACTTGGTTTCTTGATTCCCATTATGGGCGAATTACAAGGACTGCTCATTACCTCCTGAATGATACCTGCTTCCAACAACCTTTTTATTTCAATAGCAACTCCTGCCTTCACTTCTGCACTCATTTTATACTGTTTAGTATTTGGGTAAACTGCATCTTCTTTTATGGAGATTTTAATTGGGTCAACATTTGTCATTAGTTCTACATCTTTCCCAGTAAAATCCCATACCTCTGGTTTCACTGTCTGCTGGAGTTCTTCAGGTAAGTCTTGTATTGTCAGTCTTTTGATTTCTGAGTCAGGTCGTATTAACATTAACTTGTAAATTCCGTCTTCATCTGGGGTCTGAATTTCAACACCTTTTGGTATGCAAAAGATGGTGCAGTTCATTTTGCACAGCAAATCTCGTCCTAGTAAGTTCACAGGACTTGAGTCGCAGACAACAAATCTATGCATTTCTTTGAAGTTCCCTTCTGTTATCTCCATGGGTTTTGTTACTGGGGTACTAATTAATTGATTAGAAACACCTACTACTTGGATCGCTTCTCCCTAGAGGGGTAGGTTTGGAACGTCTGCTGTTCTTACAGTAGATCTAGTAGCACCAGTGTCCAACAGAAAGGTGACGTCATTTCCTTCAACCTTTCCTTCAATGTATGGCCCTGACTGGTCTACTGGCAATGAGGCGCCAAGCACGCACTCCTCGTCCTCCCCCCTCAGGCACCGTCAGTAAGGTTCATCACAGAGGAATGTATCATTTAACAAAAATTGCGAAGTTGCTGCATTTCTGTCCTCCCTTCCTTCCCAAACCTCTGGTTCCTCCCTCTGTGGTGCTTTGCTCCTATAGTTCAGCCTAGGTGCAGGAGGCAACTGATTCTGTTTTACCCGTTGCTGTGTCTGCCGTGGTCCCTCATTCTGCGCCTGCGGATTTAAATCATTAGTTTGAACGTTATCGTTCTGCACAGCCTTACACTCGTCCCTCCAGTGCCCCATCTTTCCGCACCCATGACATGGGAACTTCTTCCTGGCCTCTTCTCGACTCATTTTTACTCTGGGCTTTCCTCCACCCCGAGGGTTCTGATTCTGAGTATTTGTCATTTTACTTAACACCTTCGATGCTGATGACGAGCTCAGCTCGTCATCAGCTACGGCGCTCGGGGAACATCACTTACAACGCATTTTTTACAACGCACTACCATTACATCGCAACCATTACAACGCATACCATTACAACGCATTGCGCTGGGGGGCGCTCTAGGATAGGGAATATATTTAATTTACTATCCAACACCTTCCCTGCTATCCACGGGGACTGGAGTTGGAATAGTAAATTAAATAATTCACTATCCAGCGCCTAAAAGCATTATGCGTTGTAATGGACTGCGTGGTAAAAACCGCGTTGTAAAGGCATGCGATGTAAAAGCATGCGTTGTAGTGACACCAATCCACGGCGCTCATATGCTGATGATGAGCTGAGCTCGTCATGTTACTCAGGATTTTCGAAATCCCAGCACACAGCGGGAAAACCGCTAGCAGTCAAGGTGTTAACTGCTGTTCTTGGTGTTCTGCTAATTTTACTTGTGCCCACATAACTTTTTCTTTTAATTCTTTTAGTTTATTCTCCACCTCATCTTTACAATATTTGGCATACTTCAGGACTTCATCAATAGGTTTAGCTTGCCAACAGATTTTATTGTCTTTGATCCACTGAGAAATTTCAGGTCTTAATCCTAACACAAATCGATAAATGAAGTGAGTCATGTCCTTCATCTCAATGTTATCTAGTCCGCTATAAGTTTTGAACACTTGTAACAGTCATTCATAGTATGAATGCACAGTTTCATCTCGATTCTGGGTAGTTCTGTCTATCCGAGTCCAATCAGTTTCTTTTGCAGGCACCTTTCCTTTCAAGTATAATATTACTTGGTCATACTTCCTCATCACCTCCGCTGAAGGAGCTCCTGTCTTTTTGTCTCTGGCATATTCCTCACTTGGCCAATCAACAGCAATTTTTTACATGCTGTCCACAAATCTATGGGAACTACAATGTCGAAGAACCCATCTAAATCTTTCAGGAGGCATTTTTGAACTTTAACAAATCTCTCAACCTGTCTGTACCATTCTACAGGTTTCTCTCGTAATTTTGGGAAATCGTTTGTAAATGACACAATATCCTGTCTGGACCATGGGACATGTACATATCCTCCACCTGGCACTTCTCTCATAGGATACAATGTCTCTGCCTTGTCAGCTTATTTTAGGACATATTCAGAAGTCATTTGTCTGGACCTACTGTCTTCCTTTTTTTCGCCCACCTGGCTTTCCATTTCTCTAGGTCTCCCCATTCCTGTAACAGATTCAATAATTCTCTTATCTGGACCTTTTTCCCTGACAAGTTCATGTTTTCTAAATCTTTGTCAGAAAATTCTGCTCTGTAGGGCTTTTGTAATACTTTGGATCTGCTGACGTCTATTCCCATATTAGCTGCTGTGTCCATTAATTTCTCATGGAACACTCTGTTGTTTCGAGTAATACTTTTACAAATGAACAGTAACTCTTCCTCACTAAGGGTGTTTAACCTGTCTAGTTCCACGTTCCCAGCCATCAGTTCTTCCAATTCTACTCTTAATTTGTAAATATCTAATGGTTTTGGCTGAGGATTTATTTTCTCTAATTCTCGGGTTCATCGATCTATTTCATCAGGAGTCACTACTGTGGCACTTCTAGTACCAGACGATGACTCGATCAGAACTTCTCTTGCACCAGTTTGAGAGCACTTTCTCTGTGAATTGCCTTCTGGTTCCCTTATGGGCAAATCCATTAGGGAAATTACAGACTCGCATTCACTTGCCTGATCATCAACTATTAAGGGCTCTCTTCTTGGCTGTACTACAGATGGAGTTACAACTGGAGTCTTTGGACTAGCCTGTCTATCCCCATAAAGAGGAACAACTGGACCAATAGTTACTGGAATTGTTAAAGCCTCAGGACTCGTATTTAACTGTGATATTTTCTGGATAAGTTCAGTTCTCTGTTTAGCTAGGGCCTCTCTTTCTCGGTCCTGTAAAACTTTTTCCATGGAGGTTTCATGTATTACCTGTGGAATTAAGGGAGGGTAAAGATTCGGGGCAGTTGGAATTGTCATACTTGGTCCCTCACCACAAGACGGCCTATAACATGGAACAGTCGGATCGGGCATGCTCGACCCCTCATTACCACTAGGCCTATAACCTGGACCTGTCGGATCAGATGCACTTGCCCTTCTATTACTGGAAGGCCTAAAGAATGAATTTTTTGTACTCAAGGACCTAGACTCTTCATCATATGGCGGTGGATTTTTCATTAACAAATCCTCCAGATATTCATCCTTAGAATCACCAGCAGTCATTAAGTGTCTGGTTTTCTCTGTCCTTTTTCCTCCTACAGGTTCGTCTACAATACGTACTGGGAACAGTCCTTCTATCATCATGTTCTGTCTCCACTGCTTCTCTTTTTTCTCTTTTGCTTCACTATGCATTTTCGGGTACCATTTACTTATTCCTTTGTCAATTCTAGGTCTATTTCGCTCAAAGGCCTCAATCTCCCATTCTTCTAAAGCCTCATATTGCGTCAATCTGGGTCTGGGATGTAAATCATTCATTCGAGTCCTCAAATTAAACAAAATTCTACCATTAAAGGTACCGTCTAAAGGAAATGCTAAAATTCCGTCATCTTTGGTATATTCTACCCAATTTTCCATCCATACACAGGTATGATACCCTTTGTCAAATAACATAAATGATGCAGGAGTATTAGGTGGTGGAATGATTATACCTTCTCTAGTTTTGATAGGTTTATCCTTCTTGAAATAATTTGTTACTTTGTCTACAAAAGTCATCTTTCTCTTGTTTCCGTACATATTGTAAGGTCTGCCTTTTAACATCTGTTCTTTAGCAAAACCTAAGTGCTTCGGATCAGGTAAAAATTCTGGATACCACATATACTTCGTAAACATAGTTTGTGCGTGAATTACGTACTTCTGTTTACTATATTCTTCCAATGGTAGCGTTTCTTTTAAATCTCAGCAACCAATCAATTCTGTGGTTGCAAATAAACTCAACCAATGGGAGCGCGGCCTTTCTGTGAGACGCGTTCTCACGCTCCGGCGCTCACCCCTCCTTTACAATACCAGCTCCGTTACACACTCTCTGTTTCGACCAATACCAGCACGGCACAGAGTGACGTCATCGCAGCTCCGCGACTGACTCCCTCCTTCACAAGGTAACGGAAACTCAAATTCTTAAAGTGCAAGTGCTTTATTTAATTTACAACGAATAACATTCGCCACTGTACTCGAGTGTCTAGAAAGGAAAGATTTGTTTTACTGCAAGTAAACCTCTTTTTGTCCACTTTTCATATACTGCGGATAGACCCTTCTGCCTACCCTTCACACAAGCATTAGAGAACCAGCTACTTCTTTGATTCATCCACTCTTTTCGGAATATATACTAAGTGTAAAGTTTCCCTAGTGAACTCCTTTGCTATCACTCAAGCTCCGACGAACCTACTACTCCTTCCGTGTGACCCTAACTAGGTTATATCACAATTGAAGTTTCATTAGCGAACTCGATGCTATCATTTATTCAACTATTTATACAGAAACACCTAACTAGCGCTTCCAGTTCTGCCTAACCATGCACTAATTTTCCTCAAGCCACTGACCTCTCTGCGAGGTGGATTCTCCTCACCACCCGCTATTCTGCCGCCGGGGATTCCAGACAAACATATAACAATCACTAACGAGTTGTTTAGTACATGTATCAATATAGCAGCATTTCATCAAAATGATTTCAAAAACATTTCATAACATTTCAAAGCAATTTTTACATTCGATCGATCGATACTTTTAGCAGCCATAAAAAATGTTAGCAGCAATTTTATTTTACACAGTTATCATCAAGTAACCTATCTACCTGTCTTAACTAGTCCAAAACCATCCTCTGCTACCAGAAAATTACTGATAGAGTGTGCAGGTCACCCGACTAATTTTATTACCAAATATGCACACTTGGGCCCAAAATATAATTTTCCGTTTTATTTATTAATCAGGTAACCTACACGCTAATACCAGCAATTCAGTTCCTTTCTATTTTGTTTCAGTGTACCTGACTTACCAATCCTCGTCACAGGTACCTAAGATCACAATGGATCTAGGAGCTAGCTGTGGGACAAATAGACAACACAAATACCATATACACATTGAATAATGTTTATACTCTTTATAATAACCACAAACTCAGGAAGTTTTAAAACCTTTATCTAAGCATCATCATCATCGTCGTATGCCATGAGCCACAAATTAATACAGATCAAGCTGTCTATAACTAGAATTAGAAATATCATATAGCTATGAATGAAAGTAAGAATCATTTAGAAATCGGAATAAAGGGAAGGGAAAATAAGGAACACGCTAATTTAAAGCAACAGACTTCCACAACTTCACTAAAGGCGGGTAAAGAAAGGGAACATACTAATCAAAGAAACTTTTGAAATTCACTAACGGTTCAGAGGAAATGAAACTTATGAATTAATCCAGATGTTCTGAGTTTTCTATAGGGAGGGTAAGAATGGAACAAACTATATATGCAAACAATTTAGCAATTTACTAAAGGTAGGTAGAAAGTGGAACACGCTTGATGAGTTCAGGCCTCAGCCAGGCCTGCAAATGCGAAAGGTTCGCTCTTCTGTACGCAAAAAGTCTTCAGACTATATAAGAAATTGGCACGGAAACTGGAAATACAAAGACAAAGTTTAATAAACCTTTAAAGGTGGTACTACAGCCCACACAACACTCTTCAGTATTGTACAAGGTAACACAAAGAATTCAGACACGCGGTCCCCTTTTATACACAAAAGAAGGGGCTCATAAGTGGGCGGTTACAGCTCAAAAGTATGATTTACAATCATATATGGACACTTCTTGAACATGATCAATACATGGGTGGAGTTAACGGTTCATGAAATCCCCCAAATGCACATTCCAATCCCCTCTAAGCAGAAACAGATGTTACACGTACTGGGCATGCGCTAGATAGGACGGAACTATTTATAGCCTGTTGCTGGGAAAACTCCAGGGGTGAAAGGCAGTGAGGTAGGACTTGCCTCGTGGCGAGCACATGGCACGATGTAGCCTACAAGATGGAGGCAAGAAAACAAAATGGAGTCTGGCCGTGAATACAAGTACAGGCGGGAAACTACACTGAAGACACATAAATATGTCTTCAGCGAATGCTTAACATTACCGCTGTTTTATTTACAACACGCTAATAGACAAAAATGCATGAAAATCTCATTTATGAAAGAGGAAAAAAGAAGGAAAATATGCAAGTGTGCTTTATTCGAGAGAGAAGGTAAGTTTAGAGAGACAAACACCCACATAGAAGGTATATTTACCTAGGACAGAATGAAGCCTAACCCTGGCCACGGGTCAGTTTGGAAAGGCGGGAAAGGACCCTCAAGCACTTAGGATGCCGGTAGGCGAACAGGTACAGCTCATGGACAGTCAGGACAGGATAACCCCAGGATCTGGATCCGGACCGGGTCACCAAAGGGTACGACCAACACCTGCAGCTTCGGTTGCAATGCCTGCTCTACTCCCTCTCTGCAAGAAATCTGCCAGTAACCCTGATTGCTTTCTCGAATCTCCCAGCAAAGTGCTTCGCCAGCACTTAAGGTTCCCAAAACCCCGAGTGGGTCTGTGGAAATTCGGACAGAGTGCTCCGCAGCTCTCTGTATAAATCACCTATAGAGTACGTTGGGTCAGTGACAGGTCAGCTATTCGGACAAGTCGGACAATTTCTCTAGCTAAACCTAGGTTAGTTATACTGTTTTCGGGTCAGTGTACCACCCCCCAATGTTGCAAGTGAAAGGATCCCCAAGTTCTGGTTGGATAAAGGAGGAGGTGAAGTCATCATACCACCAAAATTTAGACTTTCTCAGACTTAATATTCAATGTTCGTACCCACCCCTTACATTCTAGTTCCCATGGCATATGATATATAACGTACAATGGGCTATACAGCAGTTAAATACAATTGTAACAGTTTAAGGTACAGTTCACCTTCGTCTTGCTGGGGCACAGGTCGGTTCCCAGGAGCATCTTGGCTTCAGCCGCCAGCTGGCTGGGTTCCACTGCTGCATGGCTCTTTTCCCCCATCACGTGACTGGTACCACACGGGCTTTTCCAAGATGGAGTAGTAAGCACCTCCCAGGCCCAAAGAATGCGTTACATGAAAAGTAAGCGAAAACAATTTAGAAACACAGACTAAAATATTACTCTGTATACCTTGAAAAGGCTATACTATATCCCTTACTTTATAATAACTATTTGCATTAGGGTAAGTGCAGAACAAGCAGCTTTGCATAAGCGGCAAGGCAAGCTAGGAGCATGTGAAAACATAAAGCAGCCATTTTAAGTGCAGTGCGCATGAGCAACAATTTCCCTCCAGAACTGCGAGTGCGTCACATCACATGGGTATGACCACTTAGCAACGGCCATTTTAGAGGCAAGCGTATTATGATTAATAAACACATAGGCAAGCTACACTGGGACAACCCCGTGTAGTGTAGAATGTGCAATTTTAGTAAGACAAACAGATTGATTACAGAGTTAAGGTTACTCGAGATTCATGAATACAAGCAAGTTGCTAAATATGCGAAACCTTGCTCCATCAGTGGTGCCCTGGGGTGCTGAAGGGGCTATTTTGGCTAGGTATGAAAATTAGGATGGCGTGGAAGCCAGAAACCGAGAAGCCTCCATCGAGGTCGGGACGTGGGCTGAAGAATGTGCAGACTCAAAAAATAGATGGTTACATTCAGCCCAAGGGGTCGCCCTTAGAACAGAGGAAGACTCCGACGCACGGAGGAGACCCACAAAGTGAATCGGCTGAGCCGACAATGACAGATCTCATGGCGGCAATAAACAACGTCCAGCCTGCCATGGTTGGGAAAATGGACGCTCTAGACGCTAAATTGGACACTGTACAGTTGGAAGTCAACCTATTGCGGGCCGATCACACCAAAACAAGCGAAAAGGTTAAGTCTCTTGACCTAAAGACTTCCAGCTTGGTGGATGACATGGCGGAGTTGCAACGAGAGGTCCGGGCCCTGCAGGCATCACGGGAGGATACCCGCTGAGAGTTGGACGACTACGAAGGGCGCAATCGCCGGAACAACGTACGCATCCTTGGTGTACCGGAGAACGCAGAAGGCCAAACTCCCGATCTATTTGTGGAGGACATTGTACTTAACCACCTGAAGCCGAGGGGCCTCAGTAACTTTTTTACAATCGAATGTGCACATAGGGTGCCAGGAGGTCAGCCAAAACCAGGAGCACCACCCCGCCCGATGATAGCTCGGGTGTTGAACTTCCGTGACAGAGATGTGATTCTGAAATCGTCACACTCCTCGGGCCCGCAGCATTATGAAAATACTACGCTTTCCTTCTTTCCAGACTTTACGCAGGCCGTGCAGAAAATGAGACTGAGTTTTCTTCCGGTAAAGAGGAAGCTAAGGTCCAGGGACTGAGATACTTGATGCTCTTTCCGGCGAAACTCGGGGTGGAAGCGGATGGTAAGGCCTGGTTCTTTGATAACCCGGAGGTAGCGTCAGACTGAACGGACAGCAGAGCGTCGGAACATCCCGAAGAACACCATTGCATGGCTGAGGAAGATGGACAGGTGTGAGAAAGCTGTCGACAGCAATGGTGTTTTATGCTGTGGACTTGGGTAGTGGACTAATGTTTTACTAAGGGGGACTCTGCAGCTACGTATAATCCGGGAATAATACTGTGGAGGGGGAGGGAGGGGCTGGGCATTGGGTTCCCCCCCGTTACTACTTTTAGTTACCTTAGATTAGTGGGGGGGGCGACAGGCACACTGTGAGTTGGGGTGGGGCTTAGGCCTGATGCAGGGGTGCAGGGTGGCGGGATGGGATGTGGGGTTGGGGGAGATTGTTTTGGTTTTTTGTTCAACCTTTTTGAAATCATTGAGTCGTGAGAAGGGAAAGGATTGGGGATGAAGATACTGAGCTGGAATGTTAATGGGTTAGGCGACCGGATCAAGCGGGGGATGGTGAATCAGTTCATATGAAGGCACTCCCCAGACGTGGTATTGTTGCAAGAAACACACCTGATTGGCAATAGATGTATGGCACTGCACAAAGGAGGATACAAGTTAGTGGCACACGCAGGGTTCACCACTGGTTCGAGGGGGGTTGGAATATTGTTAAAAAACTCCTTTCCCTTTGAGATCCAATCAACGTTGGCGGATCAGAGAGGCAGGTATGTGGGTGTTTCTGGTTAGTTGGAGGGTGAGACAGTCACATTCTTGTCAGCGTATGTTCCGCCCGGCCTGCAATCTGACACCTTCAAAGACCTGGGCGCTGTCTTTCCCATGCTGCCCCTGGGCCCTCTAGTTGTGGGGGGCGACTTCAACGCAGTGTTGGATGGAGAGATTGATAGACACCCTGGGAGGGTTCTTCGTCAGTCCCAGCGGTGGCTCCCAGAATTTTTAGGAACATTGGGTCTGGTAGATAGCTGGAGGACACGGAACCCCACGCAGAAGCAGTTCACTCATGTCTCTGCTGCACATAAGAGCATGTCACGGTTAGACTATATTCTTATACCAGCGGCGGAAGCAGTGACCATCAGGGAAACCGGATTTATGAGCAGAGGTATATCTGATCATTTCCCCGTGTGGTTGCGATTAGACAACGGTAGTCTGTCGGCGGGTAGAATTGCCCCCATTAACGCGTGGTATCTCAGGGACCTGTGCATGAAGAAAGAGGTTGTACGCCTCTCAGACCAGTATTTTAATGAAAACGTTGGCAGTGTACATTCAGCAGGGGTGCTCTGGGAAGCCTATAAAACGGTTATCCGAGGTGAGGTTCTGTCCCTGGTAGCGCGGAATAAAAGGAAGCATCAGAAAGACATTGTAAGAGTGGAGACAGAGGTGATGACCTTAGAGAAAGAAGTATCGGAGTCACCCAATCAGAACTGTCTTCAGCTTTTGAAACTCCATCAGGACGAGTATAGGGGCTTGGCCCGAGAGAAAGCTGTTGCTCAATACAATGATATACAGAGTAGAATCTATGAGCATGGTGATAAGGCGGGGAAATTAATCGCATGGCTCGAGCGGGCGGAGAGAGCAGCCAGACTGGTGCCTGAGTTAATTGTTAGAGAAGCGTGCAGTGTTACTGATCCACAGGAGGTGGCGGAAGAGTTTGCCTCATATTACAGGTGTGTGAACACCTCGGCGGCTCCTTACACTGAGGAAGAAAATAGTGCCATGATTAAAGATATAGTGATGCCGACTCTATCTGACAATGACAGGAAGTATTTAGACTCCCCCTTCACTGACGATGAAATAGGGCAGGCAATAAGAGGCACAAAGTCCGGGAAAGCCACTGGCCCTAACGGGATACCGATTGAATTGTACAAACTACATGCCCAGAGGCTCACGCCCTACATGCGTGCAATGTTTCTGGAGAGTAGGAAAGACGGTGAACTCCCCTATGACCAGCGGGTTGCCAATATAGCTGTCATCCACAAGCCAGGGAAACTTAAGACGCAATGCTCCTCTTACAGGCCTATTTCCCTGCTTAATGCAGAGCCTAAGGTACTTGCCAAATTGCTGGCCGTGAGGATGGTTAAGGTGGTCTCCACTCTAATACACCTGACCAGTCAGGATTTATGCCACGCCGTAACACTGCGCTAAACCTGCGTCAATTGCATGGGATCCTTGGTCGTTCGTCGACCTTGCAGGAGCCAGCAATTATAGTGTCACTTGATGCCACCATGGCTTTTGACAGAGTTGAATGGCCTTATCTGTTTGAGGGGCTGGCAAAGATGGGTTTTGGTGAGGAATTCATAGAGTGGATGAGACTTCTATATGCTAAGCCCTTAGCGAGAGTGACGGTCAACAACTGTAAGTCGGCGGACTTTTTATTACAGAGGGGCACGAGGCAGGGGTGCCCCTTGTCCCCGTTGCTATTTGCGCTGGCGTTGGAGCCTTTGGCGGCGTGGGTCCGGTGGGACCTAACGATAGGTGGTCTGAGATGGACACCGGAGTGGGAAGACAAGATCTCACTTTACGCAGACGATATTATGTTGTACCTCACCAAGCCCAGAGCTTCTCTGATGTGTTTTTTGGACGTCTTGTCAATCTTTGGTAGATACTCTGGGTTTGCGATTAACTGGTCGAAATCTGTCCTATTTGTCTTGTCCGGGGAACCACCAGTGATCCCACCGTCATGTCCTCTCCAGATAGAGATCGTGGGATTCACTTACTTAGGCGTTTATATAACGTTTGTCGCAAAGCTTAGGTTTGAGCGCAATCTGGGTTCCCCTCTGAGCCGGTTAAAAAGCGATGTGGTGCGCTGGAGGGCTCTTCCACTCTCATTGCTTGGAAGGGCGACGTTGTTCAAAATGATATCCCTTCCTAGATTTCTATATGTCTTGCAGAATGCGATGGACCCGGTCCCCGTGTCCTGCTTTAAAGAAATAGAAGGGTTGCAGAAGGAGGTTTTATGGGAGGGTAGACCTAGGATATCCTTTCTGAAGTTGACCCTTCCCTGGTATGACGGGGGTATTGGACTCCCGGATCTGAGGAAATACTACTGGGCATCCCAACTTGCGGCCATTAATTAAATTGTGTACGAACTTCCAAGAGACCCGGGATATGCCATGGATAGAGAAGAGGCACCAGTGGGGGATATCTGTAGGGCGTTGTACGCCAGGATCGGAAGATTTCAGTTAACGGGACCCACTGCCCATGCGGTAAAAATTTGGCACATTGCGAATAAGTCTTTGGGTTGGGAGGGAAACTTACTCTAGCAACGCCTTTGATTAATTCTGAGAAATTGGGGAGCCTGTGGAAATCAAAGGGATTTGATAAATGGGATTTGATTGGTATCTCCCAGGTGAAGGATGTTTGGAACGGGGTGGAGATGCACACGTTTGAGTCACTGAAAGCAAAATATGAACTGAATGATAGTGAGCACTTCCGCTACTGCCAGGTTCGACATGCTCTGATGGCACGAGTCCCGAGGGGTGAAGTGCCCCCTGAGGCATCGCCTCTTGAAGACCGGGTGCTCGATGGCCACCTCCCAGAAAAAACAGCTTCCCTAATATATAGGAAGCTTGTAAACCACATGGATGATCCTTTAAGGAGGCTACAAGAAAAGTGGGGTGAGGATGGTCTGATACTGGATGATGAAGATTGGGTTGAAGCTATTTCCTCCCCAAAGGTGGTGGCCATCCAGATGAGACTCTGGTTGGTTCAATTAAAAATCTTACACCGGATCTACATCACCGGGCCTCGATTGGTGAGGATGGGGTGGGGAGAGAGTGGTGATTGTAGCAGAGGGTGCGGTGAGTTGGGAACCTTCCTCCATGTACTGTGGCACTGTGAGTATGTAAGTGTGTATTGGCTTAAGATCCATAAGGTAATGACGGAGGTGATGGGAATAGATATTCCTTTAGAGGCCCGTAGATGCTTGTTGAATGTGTGCGAGCCAACTGACCTGAATTCCTCACAGAAGCAGTGGGTGACCCTGGCATGTATGGTGGCAAAACGGAATATAGCACAACTGTGGGGGGCCACTCGGGCTCCAGACCTCACAAAGTGGTCTGAGGACCTGGATTGGTGCATGATGCGTGAAAAGAATGTATATGTAGCCAGGGGTTGCCCTGGCAAGTGGGGAAATGTCTGGGGGCTCTGGAATACGTACAGGGGTGGCCTTTGCGAACCATCCGACAAACGTACCCACATTGGAAATGTCTGACTCTCCGTTATCCTAACTGTGATTATTAATGTAATGTATCCTGTGACACGTCGAAAAACCCTCATACTATGTAACACAACCGGCGTGCACAGAATGTTAAAGTATGTTTTCTTTTGTTTAATAAAAACAATTATAAAAAAAAAGCTACAAATCACAGCGCCTCAGAGTCCACGCTGAATTAAAGTGGCACTATTAGCACCGCGGGAGGGCCCCGGGGGTCTCCAGCCTACCTGTGGGCCTGTGAGCTGCTTTTGGCCAACTCCATACTGGGGCAGAGCGGCTCTTGTGATTGGCATCCTCGATCAACACCCCAGATCTATATCTTGGAATCGGCTCCTTGTCAGATGTGCCTGGTTAGTCAGGTCTGTACACACCACATATTTGCGCCCACACCAAAACCTCACACAGAATCTATACTACCCATCATTAATAATGCCTCCATCTTTGGGAGGGCGACAGGCGCACGCTGTACCTTGCCAAGGTGTACACCTGGGAACGACTATTGGTATATTTTAGGGGTGGCAGTAGAATGTCCACGCACCGAGGCTACCGTTTACACATTTATTCCACAGTCGAACAATCTACAAACTAGTACATAATTTGTAATAAATAAGCACAAACCCTATCTGCAAAGGTACTTTTTTTAGGAACTCTACTCCCTGCTGCCATATGTTCAGAGTTTCCGAATACAGAGGCTGCCTTCTTTTCATTCCACCTCATTTCTTTTTTTACCCAAACCGTCCAATTGCTGTCTCTTCATCTCACTCTTGCAAATGCTTCATCCTGGCTTTGTCCATGTGTCACTGCTCTTTCCTATCTTTATCTCCCTCATTATTTCCTAAGTTTAAGATTTTTCCTCTTTTCAGCTCTGCCAGCGTAAGAAAATGAAAACGATCCCTCAGTCCCTAAAAACGGTGCCCACCACCTACTGCCATCAGTACTAATAAACAAATATAGCAATATTGTATTATAGGTTCTAAGATTTTACACGTAGAATAAAGGGAGGAATATATGCTCTGAAGGTGACCACATCTGCTGCAATTAAAGCCAATTTCCACTGCTAAGAATCACACTTTTTGAGGTCGAATGGATACAAAGGTGCGTGCAAAATTAGGATTTTTGTATTTTGTATCCAAGTGTCTGGAACTGTTCAACGTTTTTTACTTTGCTACACTTGCAGTTGTGAGTTTTGAAATCACTTATGTTCATTAAAACTAATAAAACATGTCTACGTCAGACAAACTTTGCATAAAACTTTGGATCTGATTTATTTATTTATTTATTGAGGTCATACTACATACTTTTTGGCACTTGGGAAAATGTTTGTATGCACCCATAAACTAAAGCAACTTCTCTAAGGGACTCTAAATTATTTCAGTGCCATTTACTGTGACATATTGCAGAGTTTTTGTGCAGTTTATATTTTTGTGCATTATTAACAACGTGCAGAACGTTGATTTACTCCAGAATTTACTTGTATATCCTGACATGGTACTATCTTATTTGAAACAAATTTGCTGTGACTTACTAAAGTATCTTTTCCTGGCTTATGTTAAGTAGGCCTCAGTGATGTCTCAGTGTCATCTTGTTCAAAATGGATGGGTCTGCTTGCATGTTCACTCATCATTATTCTACAGCACTGAGTCAAGCAAAGTCATGTTCTTTATTTCCATAGTTGTTCTTGTTATTCCCAAAGAAAATGTTCCAATATGTGCACCATAAAGTTGATGTTTCTCAAGGCCCTTCCGCTAGCTCACTGAACTGCATTCATTCCGAATAGTTTGCTGTTGTTCTTGTGACTAGTTTGTCCTGCTATCTCTGATGACTTTAGCATAGAGTGGGCAGAATCAATATTCATGTAGTGCTTAGATGGTAAGACAATATTAGGTTTATTAGAACTGGGCTCTGATTTGCTAAAAGTATAATTATTTTGCTCACATCATGATGATTTTGCAAAAACAAATACTTTCCTGTGCAATAAAGTTGTATATAAACCCCAGATTTTGGGGGTGAACCAGGATTTTCCTGAAACATTTCTAATGCTGTTCTCATGAGGAGCAGGGTCAAGACTGATTTGCATATGGCTGAGTCCAAACTGATATGGCATGGTGAGTAGAAAACGAGAGATTTGGATGTGGTCCAGAGCAACTGCCACGGACTGTGATGAATTCAAGCATTCCATCTATCAACTTGTTGTTTTTGCATTTAAGAGTCAACAGCATTTAATTGATAGTTTTTCCTTTGAGTCGATGCAATCCCTTTTGTGCCGCGGTGGCATTTCTTTCATAAATCCAGTTTGACACCTCTTCAAGCTCGGCTCAGTTGCCGTCTACCCTCTGGCTGCTTCATCTGGGCAGCTACTCGCACTGAACAAAGAGGTTGGCTTTAGTTATAATCTGCTTGACCCCATTCT
This sequence comes from Lissotriton vulgaris, assembly GCF_964263255.1. NCBI lineage: Eukaryota > Metazoa > Chordata > Amphibia > Caudata > Salamandridae > Lissotriton > Lissotriton vulgaris. Next base: position 721,115,992 of record NC_141696.1, read on the forward strand.
CCATCCAAGACACAACAAGCATTAGCATAGCCAATAGGTCTCGCCTTTGAGACCTTATAAGTATTTAGTTATGCAGCACAATATCCTTACTGCTCCTTATCCTCCAATGCAGCTTGTGCGTGGCCCGGAAAAGGGTGGCAGCACAATAAAACAAGCATTGGGTTTAGCCATGCAACAGTTGATGATGTTGCACCAAGGATATTGTGCTGGATAACTAAACACCTATAAGGACCCAAAGTCGAGACCTATTGGCTATGCCAATGCTTGTTTTGACTTGCATATGCCCCTTTGGCCGCACTGCAATTTCATCATAGCATTAAAAAAAATCTCGTATATTTATTGACAAACTCTGAGTGACCAATTCACGCTTTCATTTAAAACAAGCATTTGCAATGCAATAGATCTCGCATTTATGCGAGTTTGAGCTGTTGATATTGCAAATACAATGCCTTTTATTTGTGTTTTTGTTTTTAAAACATAAATAAAAGGCTTTCTGGCAGAGGCATCAAGTAAAATACCTCCCGGTAAATTTGCGATTCGGTAAAACAGGCCGATACCGAACGCAAAACCTGAAAATGCAATGCATCAACCCAAATCCCTTCAAATATAAAGAATCGCTAAATAACCCCCGCGGTAAAGGACTGATTAGCAAAATAGCCAATCGGTAATACCGAGAGAGCAATCAGGCTCCGGAAATACCGAATCGCTATTAAAGAATCGCAACAAAATGCATCAAAACTCGCAAATACCGAAAATGGCTAAAATCACTATTTTGCATGAGCAAAATAAGGGGAATCACAAACTGGAGTTAAAGTTATTGGAAGTACGAAAAAAAAAAAAAACATTTTAACACAGGTGCAGCTAATCAAAAACCCTTCAAATATGCCTCTGCAGACCCTGTATGTCTACAAACACAATAAGAGAAAAGACAGGTCAAAGATGTACAGATGTACTGCAGACTGTGAGACTAGACAATAGTGGGTCCCATCTAAGTATCAATTGGCTGAGATATTCCCATCAGACCACCCAGTTGGCAGAGTTACATCATGTGGGATATTTGTAACAGCATCCATCCAGCCGCCCATGTCCATCAATTGATGGTGCGGATATGAATGCGAAGTATATACTCTAGCCAATCATATACTTGTGGGATGGTATTGAGGGAGTGAGGTGCAGTGCTGTGGTGAGAAACTAAAATTAGCGACACAGATCAAACATTTTTATTTTTATTCTGGAAATTATCTGTGTTCCAAGATTTAAAACCACGCCAGGTAGTGGAAGCTAATGACTACACTATGGCGCTGTGCAGAATGATTTGTTCAACATGTTTCAGCCACTCAGTGTATTATCCGGCTTTCATCAGGACCTATGTTGGTAAGCTACTGCAGCAAGAGAACAAGTGTTAGTGGAAAGAAGAAAAAGAAAATTCTTACGTATCTGATGTATCCTACAGATACTATGAACCTGGAGCCCCAATGTTCATAAGGGAGATGTAGATACTATCTCTATCCTGTAGAGGAAAGAAGAATGTGAAAAAACTTGATTTATTTCCATGTCTATTTCCACTCTCCCAGAGAAACAGTACAAGCAAAACATCACACAAAGAGTCTATTTGTCTCGATGTAAGCATTATAGATTTTACTCATTCACAGAGAACTGTTTACCATGAATACTCACCGCGCATTGCGTGGGAATTGGCCTCACCTCACCCAGCGTCCGCTCGGGAATAGGAGGCCCCGCTCTAAAGTGCATAAAACAAAGGCAAACATTCATAGTGGAATGCCTAAAACATTTTGGCTAGTGCATCTAACATCAAACTTATTGTCTGAAGGCAAACTAAAAAAATGACTATTGACAATATGGGACAAGTGGCTTTGATATATTAGTATAGAACATAAAAGTTTTTAAGTTGTTGTTAATAAAACAGGAAGCTAATGAGTCTAAATTTGTAGCCCAATATAGACTAAGGGTAATGGGGAGAGCCTTACCTGTCCGTCGGTACCTCACGCTGACATCCGAGAGGAAGTGGAGGTACCGACCATGACAGGGCCCCTCCCTTATATACCCCAACCAATTGAGGGATGAGGCCAATTAGGCTGTTAATTCCCGCCACACGATCGTGATTGGGCGGAAACGCCATATATGGTACCGCTGGCGAGTTGCTATGAAACGCCCAGGACTCCGTGTTTGTTAAAAGAAAAAGTCCGCTACTCGCGGGCACATGCGCAACAATAGAAGACTTTACTCGCGCATGGGTAGAGGATGACCGCCTACACATTGCGAGCGTACGCTAATCATTTGTGCATGCGCATGCGTACGGTACGCCGCTTTCCTGCGCATGCGCATTCCCAAATACTATACTCGCGTGTTCAATGCAATGTGATTCCATGCCCAAATAACCATCTGTTGGTAAGAGGCATAGTCGTCTGTTGCCTCCGAATTGGAAAAGGTACGGGCAGATAGTATCTATTGAAATATGTGACTCCTCGTACCTAGAGACGCTACGCATTGGATTGTGCCAAGTTGGCGATGATGCAAAATTATTTCCAATTTGAAGACCAGATCTTTCTGCAAACCTCTGGCACGTCCATGGGGAGCGTCTTTGCCCCCAGCCTTGCCAACCTTTATGTTCATCTATTCAAACAGAACTTTGTACTCAACCACAACAACCCACATTTTCATCAGGTGTTGCTGTGGAAGAGATACATAGATGACATTTTCATGGTTTGGCGAGGTACAACAGCTGAGGTAGAATCGTTTCACAGTTGGTTGAACCAACAGAATGAGTATTTGAAATTCACCATTGAATCAAGCAAGATTCAATTACCCTTCTTGGACATTGTCATCTTTCCGAAGGATGGCAAATTGGAATGCGAACTATACAAAAAACCTATGGCCCGGAACTCTCTTCTAGCTTTTACCAGCCACCACCCACGTGCTTTACGAGAGAATCTCCGTGTAGGCCAGTTTTTGAGAGTCCGCAGAAATTGTTCCTCCAAATCTTCATTTAATAAACACTCTAGAATTTTGTCAAGACATTTGGAAGACCGTCAGTACCCACGCCATCTAGTACGTAGAGCTTGGAAACGTGCATCAAACAATAACAGAGATGCACTTTTGGAAAAAAGACCAGAAAAAGAGCCATTGGACAGACTAACATTTGTTAGTACTTTCAGTACTCTGTCCAATAAGATCCAGCAAATGGTGCGCAGACACTGGGGCATTCTTAACATAGCCCAAACTAAGATGCCATTACCATTATTTTCTTTTACGAGGGCCCGCAGTATCAAAGATAGTCTAGTCCACACTAGACCAAGAACCAAAACAATTGCAACCACTAACACACTTTGGAACACTCAGCCAGTACGTGGTCATTTTCCATGCGGTTCTTGTAACGCCTGTCCCCAGACCTATAAGACAGATCAAGTGGATATAGGGACAGGCCAATCCTGGCTACTTCGAAAACATACTAATTGTAACACCGAGGGCGTTATATACCTAATTACCTGCCCATGCCAACTTCAGTATGTTGGCCACACAACCCGGAAAATGAAAGTTCGTATTAGCGAACATAAAAGCACCATCCGGTGCCATAAACAATCCACCTGTTTAACTAATCACTTTTTAGAAAAGAAACACCGAGCAGAAGACCTGAAATGGGTGGTTTTGGAGCAGCCTTATGTCCCGAACCACATCAGTGATAAATCTAGGTTTTTATTTGTGAAGGAACAGCGTTGGATTTTCAAACTTCGGAGCGACATTATTGGGCTAAATGATTCGATACCTTGGACCTCTATTTAGTCAATGTGGATCAGAAACAGAATCTGCATTACTGTAATTCATTAGGCATTAATATACATATTATGCCATTTTTACATGGGATAATACCAACAACATCCCCCAGACTTTTTGCTGTGAAGCAGCTTTGGATGGTCTTTATTAAGATCCATTCTTGCACCCACCACGACTATCGAAGTGCTCCCAAGTGAATGCTTGACCCACTGATCATAATCCATCATGTGTCAAATCACATAAAATTATACAACATTATAAAAGCCTGTAAGTTCTGTTCTTACATAACATAGGGCTTTATACATAGGCAACTTCACCCACATAGTTTCTATGATGGATGCTTACTCGTTCAACTTAGTAGCTGAATGGTCATGTAATCTATGGTATCTCTTGAACAAGCTTATGCTTATGCTCACGAACAGTGCCGCCTCTGCTATTTGTATAGCGTTGCCTGTCACTAATTATACGCCAAGCATGCGCATTAAATCAATGCGTAGCATCTCTAGGTACGAGGAGTCACATATTTCAATAGATACTATCTGCCCGTACCTTTTCCAATTCGGAGGCAACAGACGACTATGCCTCTTACCAACAGATGGTTATATGGGCATGGAATCACATTGCATTGAACACGCGAGTATAGTATTTGGGAATGCGCATGCGCAGGAAAGCGGCGTACCGTACGCATGCGCATGCACGAATGATTAGCGTACGCTCGCAATGTGTAGGCGGTCATCCTCTACCCATGCGCGAGTAAAATCTTCCATTGTTGCGCATGTGCCCGCGAGCAGCGGACTTTTTCTTTTAACACACACGGAGTCCTGGGCGTTTCATAGCAACTCGCCAGCGGTACCATATATGGCGTTTCCGCCCAATCACGATCGTGTGGCGGGAATTAACAGCCTAATTGGCCTCATCCCTCAATTGGTTGGGGTATATAAGGGAGGGGCCCTGTCATGGTCGGTACCTCCACTTCCTCTCGGATGTCAGCGTGAGGTACCGATGGACAGGTAAGGCTCTCCCCATTACCCTTAGTCTATATTGGGCTACAAATTTAGACTCATTAGCTTCCTGTTTTATTAACAACAACTTAAAAACTTTTATGTTCTATACTAATATATCAAAGCCACTTGTCCCATATTGTCAATAGTCATTTTTTTAGTTTGCCTTCAGACAATAAGTTTGATGTTAGATGCACTAGCCAAAATGCTTTAGGCATTCCACTATGAATGTTTGCCTTTGTTTTATGCACTTTAGAGCGGGGCCTCCTATTCCCGAGCAGACGCCGGGTGAGGTGAGGCCAATTCCCACGCAATGCGCGGTGAGTATTCATGGTGAACAGTTCTCTGTGAATGAGTAAAATCTATAATGCTTACATCGAGACAAATAGACTCTTTGTGTGATGTTTTGCTTGTACTGTTTCTCTGGGAGAGTGGAAATAGACATGGAAATAAATCAAGTTTTTTCACATTCTTCTTTCCTCTACAGGATAGAGATAGTATCTACATCTCCCTTATGAACATTGGGGCTCCAGGTTCATAGTATCTGTAGGATACATCAGATACTTAAGAATTTTCTTTTTCTTCTTTCCACTAACACTTGTTCTCTTGCTGCAGTTGCTTACCAACATAGGTCCTGATGAAAGCCGGATAATACACCGAGTGGCTGAAACATGTTGACCAAATCATTCTGCACAGCGCCATAGTGTAGTCATTAGCTTCCACTACCTGGCGTGGTTTTAAATCTTGGCACACAGATCATTTCCAGAATAAAAATAAAAAATTTTGATCTGTGTCGCTAATTTTAGTTTCTCACCACAGCACTGCACCTCACTCCCTCAATACCATCCCACAAGTATATGATTGGCTAGAGTATATACTTCGCATTCATATCCGCACCATCAATTGATGGACATGGGCGGCTGGATGGATGCTGTTACAAATATCCCACATGATGTAACTCTGCCAACTGGGTGGTCTGATGGGAATATCTCAGCCAATTGATACTTAGATGGGACCCACTATTGTCTAGTCTCACAGTCTGCAGTGCATCTGTACATCTTTGACCTGTCTTTTCTCTTATTGTGTTTGTTGATATTTATTAGGGAAATGAGTTGACAGGTCGGTAAATATATTCCCTTGACCCCCTATAAATTTAGTTTTTCGACCCTGTATGTCTACCAAAATGGCTGCCCCCTACGTGCTTGCTAGGAGGAGGAGAATCAACGCTCTTGCACAGCGCAGGAGGATGATCTAGGACAGAGTCTTCAGGGTGCGCATCACATTGCTGGACCAGACAGAGGAACTGATCTACGACAAGTACAGGCTGAACCGGGCTATGATCATGCGCCTCATTTCCGACCTGGAACCACTACTGCAGCACCAGACCCATAGGACCAACGCCATCCCAGCCCATGTCCAGGTCCTATGCAGCCTGCACATGCTGGCGTCAGGAAGCTTCCAGGGGGTCATTTCAGAAGCTGGAGGCGTGTCGCAAAGCACACTTTCACGCTTCTTCCACAAATTCCTAGATGCCATGCTGACATTGATACATCACCACGTCACCTCCCCACAACCCCACAGCAGTTGAACAGCACCAAACAGGAGTTCTACCAGGTGGCACAATTTCCACATGTGATAGGATGCGTTGACTGCACCCATGTCCCCATCTGTCCCCCCTCAGCCAAAGAATACATCTTCCACAACCCGAAGTCATACCATTCCATCAACGTGCAGGTCGTGTGCAATGCCAAGCACATCATAACGGACATTGTAGCCCAATTTCCAGGAAGCACACACGACGCATACATGTTCAGACACAGTGGCATCCACAGGCATCTGATCAATGGTGAATTTGGAGAGGGACACTTACTAGGTACATATAAATGCCTAAAAATGAACTCCATCCTCACATATGTAATGTATTCATGCAGCTAACCCTTTGCTCCCCACCCTGCAGGTGACAGCGCCTACGCCTTGCGTGAATATCTCCTCACTCCCTACCTCAACCCTGCAACACCTCAGGGGCAGCGCTACAACACAGCACACATCAGCACCAGGAATGTGGTCGAGCGAACCTTTGGCATAAAGAGTCACTTCCGGATAATACACAAGACAGGAGGTGCCTTGCAGTATGACCCAGTTACCTGCTGCCAGATAATAGCAGTCTGCGCCATGCTGCACAACATTGCCACAAGAAAGGGGATACCAATAGAGGTGGACGGAGGGGACGACTTACGTGCGCAGCAACCCCCCCCCCAACACTAACAGGCACATGTGCTTAACACAGCTGAGGGACAAAGGAGGCAGACATACATCACATGACATCACTTCTGAGACAGGTATGAATGAGCCATGACAACATGTTCTGGTTTGCAAATGTTTAATGCACATGAGCACTTGTCAGGTGCATATAAATGAGATGCCAAAATGATGCAGAATCAAAATAATAATGGGATACATGGCCGTTGTCATCACGGGTGTATCATGTTGCAGTATAGTTGGCCCATGGTTACGTCACCATGGCCAGGGAGCCAATGGAACATGGCTATTTGAGCTTGCCACATACCCCTAGCCTCCTGTCCTGTGACTCCCCCACATCGCCGCGATGTGTTTCTGGGCCTGTGGTGCTGCGCGCACTGCGCCTCCTCTCGCTGGCCTCCGGAACAGAGATGCTGCTCAGGCCTAAAGCAGCCTCACTCCCCTCCCAAACTGCTGGCACTGAAAATCCCAGACTTCAGATGCTCCACTGCAGTGGTCACTCTCTCTAAGGACTTTGCCACATCTCTGCAATAATGGCCCAAGTCGACCTGCAGGGACACATATCTGCGCAAAAGCACAGCTGTGCTGTTGCACAGCTTAGTGATGGCCCTAATGGAGGCATTGGAACGGAGCATGTTCTGCCGATGCCTCCGGCGCTCGCTCTGTTGTCCTGCAATTACAGCACGTGTGAGTTCCTGCAGGCACAGTTTGATGTCTCTGTTACCCTCAGCAACGGCTGTGGTCATCTCACGCATAGCGTCAGTCATGGTGTCAATTTTGTTTGTCAATTTTGAAATGTTAATGGTAATAGCACCCATGTGTCTCCCCTGCAGGCGCTGGACACGCAGCATCTGTGTCTCAACCACTCCGTATCCATGTGTTGGATCATTAGATCTCTCTGCAGCTCTAACCAGGGGCCTGGCCCGCTGTCGGATTCGGACACGTGCTGGTGGTTGGGCGGTCAGAGTAACGACTGTCTGTTGTGGGACATTTGTGACTGCTGGCCTCTGCTCTGTCTCCATCACCTGCAGGGAGGGGACATTTGCCCTGCGGCTTTGTGTAGTTGTCCGTCGTGGTGGTGGGGTTGTTGTCCGCGGTGGTGGTGGTGTGGTTGTCCATCGTGGTGGTGGTGGGGTTGGTGGTGATGGTTGTGGTGGTGGTGATGGTTGTGTTGTGGGTTCACGACCCTGCGGGGTCTCAGCATCAGTCACCACTGGGGTTTCAGAGATGACAAGGCATCCGCTGTCAACTGAATCAAGGGGTGGTGCATCTGTGTGTGAAACAGTGCATTGTTATTATATTGCTATGATGTATCTGATTTGCATACTTTCATCTACATAAAGGACATTTTGTACTGACATTTGGCCCTGTGCTGCTGGTTTCATTCCATTTACATTAGGAGTCAGACATGCACTCTTTCATGTTATGACTACAACTCCCATGATGCAACACTCTGGTGAGGGGATATGCGTTAGGCACGGCTACATATGCAGTGTGTTTGGCCTGGGGGAATGGGCAGAGATGGACAACACGCTGCATGTCTGCACTGGCATGCATCTTACCTTCTCCTCCTGCTGCAGCGCCGGAAGTGTCCAATTGAGTGACCCCCACAACAGCTTCTGGCTCAATTGTAGCCTCAACGAGGTCCTCAAGGGCTGTGTTTGGTGTGACGCTGGATGTTCCCCCTCCTGTGCCAGCTGCATCCTTCACCCTTTCTGCTATCCTCTCCTTTGCCCTCTTCCTGAGGTCATACCACCTCTTCTTCAAATTGTCAATGCTGTGGTGGGTGACTCCTTCTGCATTGACTCTTTCTTTGATGCGCAGCCACATTTTGCGCTTCTCTGCCTCTGGCACCTTTAGGGCAGCTTGCCAAAAAGCCTGTCGTGTTTGCTGCTCACCCCCTCAATGAGCAGTTCAAGTTCTTTGTGCGAAAACTTTCGCTTTCTCTTCCTGGGCGCCTCCTTGTTCTGGGGTGCATCCTTCTCCATCCTGGTTGTCTGGTCAATAGCTGGTTTGCGCTGTCACTGTCTCACTCCTCAGCTCCTGTGCTCTGCCTCCTCCTCTGAGCTCCACAGGGCACTGAATGTCAAGTCAAGTCAATTTTTATTGTATAAAATTAATAAAAATTATTACAAAATGCATTTGAATCATCGATAAAAATAGTAAGTAATATTAACAATTCAATGAACAATTAAAATAAATACTCCATACAAATAATTTGAGCTCATATATTTCAGTATGGTACAATAATTCCTTGTTCTGCTTGTTGTAGGAGTGATTGTACTGTCATCATGCATTTAACTTCCCAACATGCCAACATAGGACATGATCCATCTAACCATCGAATTACAACTTGCCTGCATGTTCTGATGTTCAGTTTGGTAAAAATGGACTTTAAAAGCCGTCTCCTCAAGTCCGTAAGTGCTGGGCAGGCACATAGTAAGTGGGTTAATGTTTCGTTTTGATATCCGCAAAGGCAATAATTAGGGTCAGCGAGACTACCTTTCCAGGATGGTAGTAGGTCCTTTGAAAACTGTAGGCCCAGTTGATATTCTATGAATCTTTGTTTTAGTGGCCTACTAAAGTGATTTTCCAGATAGGTCTGTGATTTTTCCCCGGAATATGAGTTTATCACGGTCCACCCGTGTCGGTGTTTTGCAGTAGTTGTTTTATCTTCCATATAGGATACTCCATTTGACTGCATTGTTTATAATTTTGTCGAAGCTATATCTATCTGGCATCAAGCATGTTGCTTCGATTCCTATACCATTCAAGGATTGGCACGTGCTGTTTCTGCTGGGTGGTTATTTCTTTCCAGCACAGGTTATCCAGTGAGCCTTCTTCAGACATGCGTATTTTATGACAGAGTTTCACAAAAGTTCCCATACTGCGAAACTTCTGATTCAGCAGGCCGAATTCCAAATGAACCTGCGCTGGTGATGCTGATTTCGGGAGGTTTAAAGCTGCCTTATATACCTTTGTTTGTAGGCGGTTTACCAGCCACACCAGGTGACCAGTGCGTATGACAAGGTGGGTAGGGTTTGTTCTTTTATCACTTTCAGGAGGTGTGTATAGTTTGGACAGCTTAATTTTTTTTGTAATTGCCGGTATGCGTGAATCAGGGACTGTGCTTTTGCCTTTAGATCTAATGTGTGTTCTTTGTTCGTTGCGCCACCCCCCAATTTCAATCCTAGGTACTTATATGATGTTTCCTCCTTTATCGGGGTAATATTTGCGTACCATTTAAATGTTTGTTTTTTCGGGTCCACAATGCGTATCACTTTGGTTTTGTCTTTATTCAGTTCCAAACATTCGTGTTCCAAATAAGTTACCAAATTGTTGATCATCCTTTGCAGGCCGATTGGCGTTTGACTCAGAACGACAATGTCATCCGCATACTGCCGGAAGGGGATCAGAGTTTTTGACAGGTATGGTGGATGACCTTCCCCGACCTCCAAGTGACTGACAATGTCTGCCATATAAAGGTTAAATACGCTTGGGGCCAGAACGCAGCCTTGTTTTAAGCCCTGTTGTGTATTAATCTTAGACGTGATGCTGCTTCCGTCTCCCAATTTAAGTCGTTCCCAGGTGTTACTATACAGGCTTATAATTGCTTCCAGTAGATTCTTCGGCAGGCCCTATGTTCTTAATTTTTCCTATAGCAGGGTTCTGTTCACCCTGTCAAAAGCTGCACGCAGGTCGATAAAACAAGCATATAGGCTTGTCTTCCTTTTTTCTGCTTTTTACTTCAGGAGAGCAAGGGTTGTCAAATTTGTTAGTGTACCGGTCCTTGGCCGGAAACCCGCTTGGAACATTGGTATTATTTTTTTGTCTTCCATCCAGTCTTGAAGGTATGACAATAAGCATGACCCATATAGTTTTGCCTCCACATCCATCGGCGATATCAGCCTATAATTCCCCGGCTGATTGTGATCGCCTTGTTTGAAGATAGAGTGGATTATGTTCTCTTTCCAGGACTTAGGCAGTTTATTCTGGCTGAAAATTGAATTAAAAAGTGGTGTTAGGTATTCTGCCCAGAATTCAGGGGAGTATTTAAAGATAGCGTTTGGGAGCCCGCTTGGACCTGCTGCATCCTCTTTTTTCAGTCGATTTATTATTGCTTTTAGCTGAGCAGTTGTTACGAAGGTATCTGGTGCTATATCTTCTGATTTTTCTGTTTTTATAGCGAGTATATTTACTGGTTTCCCTTTATTCTGATTTTCGCAGCCCGCCAGTGGTTTTAAAGTACCTTCCGGTGAACTATTTCCTTTTCCTAGAATGTTTCCCGCATGTTCAGAGTTTCTTGTGCATAATTCGCATTCTGATTTACAGTGCCACTTTTGTCCGTCCTCCCTGTCGATAAACATATTTTTAACGTGCTGGATCCACTTATTTTCCTCAATGCCTGCCTCCTGTCTTAGGTTATTGCCTTTTGTCAGTTTATTAATGATACCCCAAAATGTTCGGGCATTTTTGTGTTTCCCGGCAGTTAATAATTTTGTCCAGATTCCAGTTTGGTATATTGTTTTTACTTTACTCAGCATGTGCTTGTATCTTTTCCGCATAACTTTTAATTTTGCCTTATCCGTTTTTTTCCCACTTTTTAACGCTGTTACCTGCTTCCGGACTTCACGTGTAATTTTCCTTTTTTCCTCTCGCAAGGTTATGTTATACCAAGGCTTTTCACCAGTATCAATTCTTCTCGCACTCTGTTTTGTGGTTGGGGGGTTTCTAATTAGGGCTCCACATAAATATTCCCATGTTTTTATCGGGTTTTCTTTTTCCTCTGGTGTTAATCTGAGCAATTCTATTTTGAACTTGTCCATTGTTGGTTTTATGTCTTTCCCACCCCATTTTAGTTTACGAAGATTGAATTTTTAAGTATATTGAGTGACAGAATTTTGTTTTTCAGTCTTGTTGACCAACATTTTTATTTTGGTGATTAATGGGAGATGGTCGCTTTCTGGGTGTTGCCCAACTGAAAACTAGCTCACCATCGATATCAAGTTTTTGCTCATTATTGTAAAGTCTATTAAGGACTTCCGATTGCCGCTTACAAAGGTTATAGGTATGCCTCTGTCCCCTTTTTCTTTCTTGTTTAGAATTGAAAGCCCAGGTCATCGAGTGCTTGAGTTATTTTGTCATCTTTTGTTAGGTTACTATTGAAATCCCCTGAGATGATCATTGAGTGCAATTTGTGAGTGCTTTGTAATGCTCTGATTACGATTAATAATGTTATCAACTTTTTTTTTTCTTTTTTTTTTCCGGGTGTATGTAAACATTAAGCACCAATAGGTTGTGAATGCATGAACTTAAGTCCAGTTTCTCCACAAGTTTTATTGCTTGTATCCATTTTACCCCAGTGTCTACTTCTTCCACCTGCCAACTGTATTGTTGGGCGATGTCTCGGGTGTCAAAAGTTTGAACATTTTTCAGTGAGGACATGAAACTCAATGTAACCGGGGATGGAAACTTGGCACAGGTTCCAGGTTTCTTGTAATATCATGCCCCATGCTATTAAAACCATGGACATTCCAGGAGCAGAGGCTGATTGTATGTGTGTTTGAAGCGATGGATTCCTTTTGGTTATCAACTGTTATCTGTAGGTGTAATTTATTATCCTCCTTTGGATATCCGGACTTGCTAGGGACACTTATTGCTCAGAACCTTTGCTACCCAAGACCAGTCCGTGATCTGTTCCTGAAAGCCTCCTTGCTCTGCTGCGTTTACCTGTCTCCTTATGTTTTGTGGTGTTTTTTGCGGAGTTACTGAACATGCACTCTGAAGGCATGATTTTTGGGTAATCCCCTCTTCCATTTTCGTTTTTCCTATGTTTTTGCTTTTTAATAGGGGATATGGATATTTTTTCCGTTGTTGCCGCCTTAATTCTATGCCCCAGGCTTCAAAAGACGTACTCATAGCAAATATTCTATCTACTATGTCTTTAGACGACCAGGTGGTTAAGGACTCTTCTACCTTTGGATTGTGTTTTGTGCATTTGAATTCTACAGACAGGAGATCTTGAGATTCTATGTCGTCCAGTTCAGGTATTTCTCTCAGCAACCGCATTATATTACCTCTGTTAAAAAAATCTTGCCCCCTGTTGTCTGGTATTCCGGTATAAATGACAATTTTTCATTAAATTCTGCTTGTATTTGAGGTCCCAATTTTACTTTATTATCATCATTCGATTTTGGTTCTGGAGTTGTTTCACCCTTTACGTTTATTATTCTCCCTTGGTTCTGAGTAATTATTGTTATTTCTTCGATTGATTTGTCTGTTCTTTTATAAAGGGGGATAGATTCATTTATCTTGACCGAGCTCTGCTTATGCTCCTTATTATTTTTTTTTATCCTTCATTTTATCATTGTTTGTATGTTGAAATACCTGTGTGCACGCTGTATGTTTATCTGTTTGTTGAATGCTGCAAATTCGTCCATGGTCGTTTGAGTTAATTTTTATCGATGTTCTTTTGTTGTCCTTTTCGTCGACTTTTTTTAAGGGTTGCCTTTGGTTAAATTTGTCACTTACATTGTGTTTTATATCCACGTCCATTGCGGCATTTTGGGACCGCATATCATGATTTACTAACTTGTCTTCAGGTATTTCAGTTTCCTCTGACCGGTGGATCATGACTATCCAATTTACACATTCCTCTTGGATTAAAACCCTTTCATTGACCTCATCTTGGGTCTTATCTTTGTCCTGGGGACATTTAATTTTTTGTTCTTGAGCATTTGAATTTTTACTCCCTTGGTGCGTTTTAGTGTTTCAGATGTAGGGCAGATTGATGATTCTGTGATTGGGCTATTCCCTTTCACGGCACTTGACTGAGCTGGTTGGTCTGGGATATTGACTGTTTGCTTTAAAACGATTACTTCCGAGACTGGTTTCACTTTTTTTGAGGTGGTATGATGAAAGATGGGATACGTATGCATGAGAGCTGAAGGTTGGAATTTAAGTTGTGCCCTCCTTTTCCTAGCGCGCTTTCTTTGTCTTTTTGTTAACTTGACTTTTGTGTAGATCGTTGCGTTTTGTGCCTCTTCTATTTGGCCTGCTCCCTGATCTGAGTTTTCTTCACTTGTCTTACTTATCTCTTCTTCTGGGTCGCTGTTTTGGTTGGGGTCTCTTACTATGGACTGACTACTAATTTCCACTTCAGATTTTGTTTCCCCGGTGGGGCTCGTGGTTTTGATGTTTTGTTTTGTTATCACTGATGATTGAATTGCCCCAAGGATGTCTTTTAGTATGACCGGTAGATTTGACATGTTGTCCACAAGTTTGCCGCATACACAACTTGGCTGGATGGTCTCTGTGTGTAGTCCCTTATCTATCCTCCCTAAAAGCAGGGTTGCCATGTGGTCCAGCCTGGTATTTATGCGTGAAATGTGGCCCGCAATAAGGTTTATTAGGTCAATTTGAACGTCCATTTTATCTGACTGGAAATTCAAGGCCTTAATTGCTTGGTCCAGGGTGTTTAGTAGTGTTTTACTCCATGGGGCCTTGTAGTCCTCTCTGGGTAGTATTTCCAGGACATCTGGCTCTTCACTGACCTACTCATGGATGATATCATGATTGCAGATTCTAAATTTAGATTGTTTTTTGACCATCCTTTAGTTTCTTTTTGTCCTTTGCCCTGTTCGTCTCGAATGTCATATGACTGCAGTGGTGTAGATTCCAGCCTTTCTTTGCCACCTACCCTATTTTCCTGGTCTTCTTCTACTCTGTGTTCTTGCTGACCTTGTTTCGTCTTTAGATGTTCTTCTGACTGAGATTGGGTGAGTTTCTCTATTCCTGTTTGTATATTCAAACTTCTGTCGTCAGGTAGGGAGAAGGACGTTAGCCATGTGATCTCCTGTGAGTCAAAATACCCAGCCCTCAATTTGTTTCCCGTTGTTTTTTCTTTGCCCTTGCCTTTGTCCTTGACCTTGATCATTGTTTCCTTGTCTTCCTGGGGAGTTAGGGAGTCAATCTTGTTTATCTGGGCTTGTATTACAACCAACTTGCCAGGGCCAGTGTTGCTATTTTGCTTGGCAAGGGTCCGAGAGGTTTGTAGCTGGTCAATTGGAGTATTTGTTGGACTACTCTCACTATTAGTTCCTTGCACTTCGTTTTTTTTCTCCTTCTTGCTGTTTGATTGCGGCTGCACATTCCCTTTTACTCTTGATGGTGGTGTGATTGGACTGGGTTGGAGATTTTGTTCCTGCGTTTGCCCATAGACGGCCGCCATGGGATCCTTTAGGTAGAAGAATTTTTGGATCCCAATATTACTTTGTTTGGAACTAGGTGTTGCTAGATTAGGTGCCAACACTAATCTCTCTCTTTGTTGCACAACCCTCTTCCTTTTGCTACTTTTGAGTGCCCTGGTTTTTGTCTTCTTTGTTTCCTTGTGCCTTTGCACTTATAATATGCCGCACTTTCCCAGATCTCATTCTTTACAGTTTGTCTGTTAAGATCCAACAGGTTAATTGCCACCGGGCCACCGGCTCTCAGGATTTTTTTGTTTTATTGTCTTTTATTGTCTCTCTTCTGATTAGGAGGGTTGTCGTAAATTTATTTGGTTACCCGGCCCTCCACAATTCTAATGCGGCTGAGGTCTTGTCCAGCCAGTTCAAGCCCTGCTTTTCCCGCCTTTTACCACTAGTGCTCCTAGGAATCAGTAAGCACAGAACCGCACCACCTCCGCAACCCTCCGTTCACTTTCCACTCCTCCTCCCAAGCCTGTCTACCCCCTCTGAATTGGAGCAGCTGCCGTCAGGGAGAAATAGCGTGGCGTTCTTGCAGTGTGCAGTGTTGCAGTGTGGCGGAATGACTACTCTCTATAGTTTTGCAAAAAAGCGCTTGGTCGTAAGTTGCTCAAGTTCACCAAGTTTCGCCAAGTTTCACCAAGTACATACCAATATACCAATATACCAATTTGTAATGGAGCTCAGCCCCCTGCATGAGTCGTTAATACGTTGGTAGTACGCTGTTCTTCTATCACTGCCACTTATGAACTTTGTCTAGCGTTCTTTGATAGACTTTTGAAATGAGCAATTGCTGGCGCTTAGTTAATGATACGTTTAGTACATTGCGCCGATAGACAGAACACCAACAGCACCGAGCTCCATGCCTTATCGCCTTAGCGCTGACTCACCTGCTGACTCACCGGCTCGCAAATACTCTTATCTCCTGGCTCCTGGCTTCCCCGGGCTTTCTCAGTTCATCAGCGGTGGAGCTGGTATAGGGGCCAAGCGCGACGAGGCAACGCTACAGCGGTGTTGTTACTGCTGCGCTTAGCTCAGCGCTCACACCCGCCTGTAGCCGCTGCTCCCCAGGTGCATGGCCATGCACGTGGACAGTCAGCAGTCAGCAGCACCACCGCCGCAAAAACGGACCCAGCTGCCCAGTCGGCACAGACAGCAAAGACGACACCCGACAGCCAGGCCAAGCCGACAGCAGCAGATGAAAGCCAACGACCGGCCGCTTTCCTTTTCGCTGCGGCAGTTATTTCATTTTCCGTTCCCCTCAGCAGCATTGGCAGCGGTGGAGACTGCGTCCACCTCGAGGCAATGGCGTTCTGGCGTTCTGTCGATTCACCGATCTCGAGCTCCATCTAGTGTCACTCAATGAAGCAAGGGCTGTGTTATTTCCTGGCTGTGATGTCATCAACCTGCTTCCGATGCGACTTTTTTTTTAGCGAATTCGCTAATACCGAAATCACAAATACCGATTCGGTATTTGCTACTTCGGTATTTGGTAATCTTTGATTTGGAGTCTCGCAAACGTGTTTTCCGAATTATTTAACGATTTTTAGCGATTCGGTATTTAATACCGAATCTGTTGATGCATCGCGGTATGCGACTCCTTATTAGCGATTCCTTATTTTCCGCTAATAAGGACTCGTTTACCAAATTTTGATGCATATACCTATTTGTCATTTACAATGCCAATAGCTTAATCTCGCATAAATGCGAGACCTATTGCATTGCAAATGCTTGTTAAATCTGAGCTGCAGAATGAAAGGACAATGGAAAGTATTTCATGACTGTATTAACTTCTGAAATGTAGAGCAGTATACAATTTCTGAAGAAAATGAAAAAAGCAATAATAAAAGCGAAGCGTTCCATAAACACCGGTAAAACACTGTTTCGGTTGATTTTTTGGGCGCGAAAATGAGTAACCACTGAAAAGCACTGTTTTTTTAAGATATTGAAATCTCTGGAAAACACTGAAAAACACCACCAGAATTTACCAAAAATAGAAACTGAAAACAGGAAAGCCTATGCATACACTATGCCTGCACACTGAAGTTGAATTCAGTGTGGGAATTCATAAGTGACGCTTCGGGCCATGTTACTGGATTGGGATGGTTTATGTGCACTTATATAGGGACTGCAACGTTCCTTGCTTATGCCTTCTTCACACTCAATATCTTGCAATTATTTTTTATCGGCGCTCACCGGCAATGCTTTGCATTGTGTTGTTGGTTTGTTGCTACTATACGCCCTTATTGTAGCTGATTTTGATGCAGCTCTTTAAATACTCAAACGTGCACTGTGTGCAGGAAAACAGGAATCTTATGGAATGCTTCACAAGCATTCACAGCAGATTGGCTACCTGTGGCAGGTCATGGGGGTGCACTGCACTAGAATTGGAGGAAGTCGGCAACACTGTGATTGGGTGCACGTGCTAACTTCATTTCTGTGACAGAGAGGCTGTGCTGCGGGTATTGTAGCACTGTTTTGAGTCCCTGGAATATCTTTATTCATGGAGACACTCCCAGAACGTTTACCTACACTGTAGTTTGTTTTCCCTTTTTCTTCTCAGCAGGGGGATACTCGGGTACTAGGTTTGGTACCGGTGTTATTTCTCATGCTTTCTCTGCATGCCTTATTTAGTAAATGAATTGTATTTTGCTGCTTCTGCAATACTATGCTGCCTTACAGGATTTTTAACATGTAATTAAGTATGTTCTATGCAAGTTTTGATTGGCTGGATATAGGTACTTGTGCCATGCTGAATTTGTGCCATCTATGGAGATTTCTGAATTTTAAATGATCTTGGAATTTTGCTGGATTTGTGCTGTTTTTTACTGTGCTTACATCACATCTTTGTATACTAAGGAGTAAATTCCTGAGTTCTGCATGTTTGTTAGGCTTTAGAAAGGGTGAGTGTTACTCCTTGGGCAATTCTTACCTACTCTATATCTTCTTACAGTATTTTGCATTACTTACATTTACTACTGCTGAGATTCCTTACTGGGTGCATCTCAAGCTATTCTTGCTGTTGCTAATGTTAGGGCTGAATTTCCTATTATCCAAACCTTATTCACTTTGTGTTTAGATGGTGTTGGGAGATTTTAACCCAAATCTTATTTACTTGTATTTTATGGTGGTGGGCATGTTTATGAGCTCAAACAATTTTGAATGGGGTATACTTTGATCCCAAACTTTACTGGAATGTTCTGGTGGTGGGAATGTAGTTGAGCTCAAACCATTTTTGATGAGGAATATCGTGACCTTGAACTTTATTTGCATTTTACGGTGGTGGGGCTTGTTTTGCTCAAACCATTTTGGGGGGCATATTGGCATTACAAATTTTACTTGTGTTTTTGTTGATCAGCATGTTGTTGCACTCAAACTTTACTTGAATTTTCTGGTGGTGGGCACGTTGTGCTCAATCCATTTTACATTTACAATAATCTGTGATGGGATATTGGATTTATGAAATGAAATGAAAGTAGTATTTGTGGAGCGTGATAGCTACCCAATTGCGTTCCATCTCTATAGACAGAACGTGTGCAAAGAAAAGGCATAGTGGAGAGATTTAACTGAAAAGGAAGGTTTTTAAGAGTTTGCGGAAAGGCAGCAGAATGGACTCCGCTCGCAGCGAGAGGGGAAGAGAGTTCCACAGCTTGGCTGCAATATGGGAGAAGGAGCGGCCCGCCACATCTAGCTCTCATGACTTTCGGGATGAGGGCGAGGTGGGCTGTAGCTGATCCGAGCTGTCTAGGAGGCTGGTAGGGGGAGATCAGTGAATGGCAGATGTCCAGGCCAGTTTTCCAGAGGGTTCTGAGGGCAATGCGCAGGGCCTTGAACTGATTTTGTTCCTTGACTGGGAGCCAGTGGAGGTTTTTCAGTCCAGGTTTGGGAGATTGTCATCAGGGAATTTGAAGAAGGGTTAGGGCGGCACGGTTTTGAATGATCTGAATCTTGTGAACAGTGGATTGAGGGGCCCCCAGGTATAAGGCATTCCCATAGTCCAAGCGGGACATAATGAGGCCCTGTACCATAATTTGTCTCGCCTGGAATGGGAGCAGGGGAAGGATTTTGCGTAGTAGTCTGAGCAAGCCATAGCAGGAGGCGGATAGCATTACTGCTTGGTGGTTGAAGTTGAGTGATTGGTCCAGCCAGATGCCCAGAATTTTTATTTTGCTTTTTGGGGAAGGGGGTGGTCCGAGACAGGCAGGCCATAGTAAGTTAGTTTCGAACGAAGAAGTGTGTCCCAGGAGCATCAGCTCAGTTTTTTCTCCGTTCACCTTTAAGCAGGAACGAGTCATCCAGTTAGCCACTTCCTCAAGACAGCAGCTCTGGTTGGATGCTGCGGTGTTTGGCTGGTTGAGAGCTATGACTAGCTGAGTGTCGTCGGCATAGATGATGATTTTTATGCCAAAGGGACAGACAATCTCAGCTAGGGGGCTCATATATGCATTGAATAGAGTGGGGCTTAGGGAGGAGCCCCGGGGAACTCCACATCTGAGCGGGAGACTGGAGGAAACAGATTCAACTTCAAAGACCTGGAAGTAGCGATCTGCTAAAAAGGACCAAAGCCAAGTGATAGTTTTTCCTGAAACACCTAAGTTGGTGAGGCGGTGAAGCAATATATCGTGGTTTACAGTGTTGAACGCTGCACTTTGATCTAAAAGAATGATAGCCACGTTACCTCCCTGGTCAAGAATTTGTTGGGCCTCCTCTGTTTCTGCGATGAGGGCAGTCTCGGTCCTCTAGTTTATTGGTGTGGGGCATTTACGGTTACATTTTATGGGGGCATGTCCGGCACCCTGGTTCTCCATGCACCCTGGTTCTCCCTGCATGATTTCTGAAGATGGGGGATTTACTTTGAGCCATGCTTTCCTTGGGCATTTGTGTTGCACCCATTGGGGCACATGTAATTTGTCCTTTACTGAAGGGGAGGGAGTGTGTGTGTGTGTGTTCGTGTGTGATTTCTCTCTGTATTCCTTCTTTTTTTACGTGTTTGTTTTTTGATGAGTGTTTCCATCTTATTTGTATTGCGTTTCTTATTGTCTCCTTAAAGGAGGAAGGTACGTGGTATCCTGCTTTTCTTGCAATGCATTTTTTCATTCATGTTTTGTGCCCTTGTGCTCAGCCCTTGTGTGAATGATGTCATGGAATGTGCATGTGCACCTGGTTGAGCGAATTTCAGTTCGACTGTGTAGGCTGAGGAGCTGATTCACCATCAACACTGCCTGCCCTCATTCTTACATTGTGACATAGAGTAATCGGCATTATCAGCAAAATGTATATGATAAAAAGCCCTATCATGGTGAATGATATATCTGCGTAAGCCTACATGCCACTACATGAGTACAGTGTTATATCATGTTGAATTCCGGGGATTAGCACTTGACCCGATGCCTGGCATTTGCAGTTAGGTGATCTGAATCTCAGGTTGTGCACGACTGGTGGGCTCGTTCCAGCACCTTTACCCTCTGCTAGAATCCGCCTCTCTGTTTTCGAAAGGGCAAGTCTTGGTTTATATGATATGAAGTGCTGTGTTGGAAAACAGCAGCTGTGCCTGTGCTGTTTCCAAATGTTAGGAAATGTTGTTGACCAATCATAGAAAAAAAGGGTACTATGTTGGTCGACCTTGTACAAAACGTTTAGACAGAATCCAAAGAAGAAGAACTGACTATAAAAAAAGCATGTGCAGCACATTTTTAAAATAATATCCTGGCACTAAATAATATGTGTTAATTGTGGCTGTGAAAGCAAAGCAGTCAACAATCTGTAGAAATAGGCTAAAATAAGGGAGAACTAAGTGGTTCTACATTCCCAAGCAACTCCCATGGTTTTTGAAGCATCTCCAGATTCACCAAACCAGGAAAACCTGGGAATGCACCAAAAAGGAATGCCCCCCTGTGAGATGCGCAACAAGGAGAAATATATTTATTTCTCCCCATTTGTACCTCTTTCTATGTGTGCTGCATTCTGCAGCACATATAGAAAGGAAGATGTTTCTCAGGATTATTTTTGCGCAGGCGGGTTCTCATTTCTGCGGGAAAACAGTCCTCCCTATATCACAGGCGCCATGGACCATGGTTCAAGGGTGCCTGTATTGGGGCTAGGCTGCCATAACGGCACCAGTGCAAGGGAGAAGGACAGGAATATGCCGTATTGGATAAATATTATGCATTCCTGCCCTTTCCCTGTGATGCAGGGCAGCACAACAAAATGACTTACTGTGTTGCCCTGCATCACAAAACTCATAAATATACACCCTAGTGTTTGAAGTGCACAATGTGAAACCAAATACTTAGACTTAATCCCAGATTCCCAGCAGTGCTTAATCTGAGCTGGTGGTTGCTGGTCATTGGCACTTATTTTTGGGGACCAGCACTTATTTCCCCACATCAGAAACTTACCATGTGCAAGAGAGGGAAAAACATACAGGCAGGGAGAAATAGACTGAAAAAACACCACAAAGATGGAAAGCACAAACATGCAAGAGCGAGAAAAAGGAGCAGGCAGTGTCTGGTAGTGTGTTAAAGGCTATCAGCCTTGGTCTTCAGCGTGCCGACATTTATTTGCACCGGCCTCTGGCCTTTGAGCAGAGCTTCGGGTCCTGGCACTCTTTCTGTCATAAATTATTACTGGATACTAGGCAACTGTTTTATTTCACTTTACCTTCATTTTCTTCATTATCACAGATTTGGACCTCGAAATACATGACTTCACGATGTGTGCTGAACACAACTTTCTGTGTTTGATTTAATAAACTATAATTTTGTTCTTGTATAATATAAACCCAGGCCACCCTAAGATCTCACATAGCAACAGACTTGCCTCTTAGTTCACTATTGGCATTGTAGTCAGGGTGAGGAAAAGAATGAATGTTTTTAAATAATTGTTTGAAAACAATAACTTAAAAAACAATACTTCTCAGTGCACTGATATAATCTGATGTGCTAAGGTGAAACGGTTCCGCATTGTAATGAAATACATTTTTGAATTTTGAACAGACTTTATCATACTTTTATCCCTTTGCTACCAGATGTCTTTAGAAAATGAAGGAGTTCCTAAAGATAAGTGGTGCAGGACTCCCTAGGTACGTCTTTTTTAAAATTTTGGTTAAACTTTAAATAAAGGCTTGCCCAGTTATTTACCAATTTTTCATGTTAGTGCTTAGTTGAGTAAAAAGCAGCCCTGTGCTGCTGGTGAATGGGGCTGCATGTAAAAGTCAGGTGTGTCACATGCGGGTCATACTTTGAGTACCCCAGCTTTAGGGCCTCTTTATCTTCAGAAAGTACCTTTAGGTGACTGCTGATCTTGACTTTCGCACCAGGGGTGTTTATTCCTCTCCAGTCTCTAGGGGAATGAGGCTTGGGCATGAAAACCGCACCTGGAGGCATACTATCTCTATCAGTGCACAAAAGCTAGGAGATGTGTTCCTTCCAATGATAGTGCATAAATCATTCTGTACAGTGTTTTTTTTATTTCCTTCCAGTGGACTAAAGAACCAAAAGATTCACTTTTATAAAGAGTGGTGAGGATTGGCATCAGGGTATTCAAAGGACACAAAACCATGTAGGAACTCTTTGCTTGAGTTTAGTAAGCAATCTGTTTTGCAAATATCTATGTTAAATAAATTACTGCATATTAATGCCTTTTTTAACGCAAGTTGATATTTACAAAGTATTTTTATAAGCAGAGGTGTTTTACTCCAAGCTTATGTAGGAAGGTGTAGTAGTATGTGGTGATGCTGGCAAGGCTTCACCATGTGATATCACAAACCCCAGAGATGTTCCTTGGATTCAAACTAATAAATCCTTAACTCACTCCTTGTAGTTTGACAAAGAGCAGTCAGGCTTTCCTAGAGGAACGTGTTAAGCCTTTCAAAGTACAAACATGGGGCCTTATTTATGAAGGCTTTGCGCCGCCGGTGCGTCACTTTTTCCCATGTTAAAAGTGACGCACCGGCGGCGCAAGGCCTTCATAAATAAGGCCCATGGATGATAAGTAATGAACACGACTTGAATGAAATCCGACACCAATGCAAAAATTGCAGGTCGAATCGCAGGGTAAAGGTGCTGCGGGTCCCTGGATCAGGCCATGACAATCAGTTCAATTAGCCAGGTGCAGAGTTGTTCCGGTTGTCCCTGGTGCTCAACAGGAGAAGCAGGAAAATTGCTTTTAGAGCTGATACGGTGCTGCGTGGGAAAAAGATGCAAAAACTCAAAAGGGACACTGCTGATGCTGGATACAAATCAGATGCAGTACCCTCTAGGTGCAGCGTCAAATGCAAGGGTTGTTTGCTGGACTGGCAACCAAAAAGCCTTGGCAGTGCTAACTGTATCAGAAAGTAACTTTGATGTCTGGTGGTCCCGGGGAACGTCGTAGCTTCCTGTAACTTCGTGGAAGGCAGGACTATAGTTCCCTCAATGCGCTAAGCCATATGGATTTGGGCAATTCCTCGGAGGGCCTGATGGGAAGGAAGTTCCTGTTTTACCTGCAGTTTGTAGATAACTAGTGCCACTAGTCCAAGAGAGTCTTAAACTGGTTTTGGCTTCCACTGGGGTCCCCCAGTCTTGGGGAACTGAGAGATAACCTAGGACGAGTCCTGACCAGGCAGTTACAGGACTATTGCCAAAGGGACAGATCATCCCTCTTTTTGCTTTGGTGTGAGTCCTGTTGTCGCAAACACGGGACCTTCTTTGTCATGTTCAAAACTGAGGTTCTGGTGTCAGATGTGTCCCTTAAATCCTAGATTGTAGGGGAGATAGGGGTGTGGGGGCAATTAGCCAATAGGCTGCTAGTCACTGCAGGTAATCTGCCCCTGAGGTGACTACATCTGGGGGTGTAGGCCACCTTTTCGACCCAGCACCCACTATTTCTACCACTTTTAAAAATAGCAGAGGTCTTCTTTAGGTGTACAGACCAGGCAGCTCACCCTAGAGGTGTGACTAGCCGAAGGAAGTTAGATAGACCTCGGGTCCTGCAACATGGTCTTTACCATCGAACTTTGTGGGTGGTCTTCTCAGCATAATCACCTTTTCCTTGACATAGTTATGCGCTCTGCTTTCTAAAGTGAAATTTGACCCACAGACGGACCCAGCTTTGCCTTTGATGTTGGAGCACAGGCTGAAGGCCATTCTACTTGCGCTATGTGAGCTGCTTAACCTGTCTTTTATTACAGGCCAGGTCCCCTCTAAATGGAAACAGCCACTGTTGTACCTCTTTTGAAAAAAAACCACACTGGATCCTGCCAAAACACAACATTTTAGGCCTATCTCCCTGCTTCTGTTTTTCTCTAAAGTAGCAGAAAAACATGTTAATGAGCAGTTGATGAGTTACATTGACTACAGAGATCTCTTGCACGAGACCCTATCAGAGTTCTGACCTCTGTACAGCACTGAATACATGCTGCTACTTACCCCATGTCTCTTAGATTCATTGCTGATGGCGGTATGATGGCTGCACTGGTAATGCTGGATCTCATTGCAGCCTTCGAAACGTATCCTATTGCCTTTTCCTTGAACGGCTCTGGTCATACATTGTTTGGACCTTGCTCTTAGATGGTGGGCATGCTTTCTTCAGAGCCACACCTTTCAGGTGACCCAACACCCATGTGCTTCTGAGGCCGTTTTGCTACAGCAGAGGGTGCCACGGGGATCAGCACTGAACCTGACATTATTTAATCTGTATGTGTGCCCCTTGCTGATGTGTTTGAGCATTATGGCAGCTAAATTGTGTCATATGCCAATGATACATGGCTAATCATCACCTTGACGCAGGATGAAGGAATTTTAGCGGCCACCTTTAGATCCTGTCTGCCTGGATTAGCAGAGTGGATGCACTACCGCTGTCTCAAGCTGAGTGATGAGAAAATCAAGGTCCTGGGCCTGGGGAAACTGCCATCCATTTGGTCTACTGCCTGGTGGCCAGATCCTCTAGGATCAATACCAATTCCTACGCAGAAAGTTAAGAACCTCTGTATCTGGTTCAACAATACTCTTTCATTTGACAACTGGATAGCCAGTCTTGCTGGTGTCTGCTTTGGCATTTTAAAAACCCTACTCAGGATCTTGGGTGTTCTTCAAGATGCCACCAGGAAGACAGTAGTCCAGGCTCTTTTAATCTCTAGATTGGATTATTGTAATGTGCTACATCTTGGGGGCAGCCAAGGCTGTTTAAGGATGCATCAAAGGGTACAGAATGCTGCAGCATGTATGCTGCTGAACATTACAGATACTCTTCAATGGGCCCTGCCCTCGTTAAACTCCATTGGCTCCCAATAAGACAAAGAGTTTCCTTCAAAGCCTTATGCTTTTCTTTTTTTCATAAAATCTTGAATCTGAAAGGCCCTCGATATCTTCATCCCTTGATCAAGCCCTATCAACCTAGCGGAAGTCTTAGATCTGCAGAAGCAGCGCTGACTGTGATTCCATGGCTGGAACGAGCGCGTATAGTAGGCCGATCGTTCAATTTTATGGCCGCCAAACAGTGAAACACCCTCCCTGTTGATCTGAGACAGGAATGCTCAGAAGTGGTTTTTCGAAAGAGGCTTAAGACATTCCACTTTGGACAACCTTAAATGAGGCCTCCTTTTCTGGGCTGTTGTGGTTCTAGAACTCCTAGTGCAGGTATAGTACAAATCTTTTTATTATTATTATTATTATTATTATTATTATTATTATTATTATTATTATTATTATTATTATTGGGGTGTACCCCTCCAGACTACCTCATTTTCCTGCCTAGCCAGGTGCAAATGTGCCTGGCTCAGGAGGAGGGCTGTTTGCTCCTCTACAGGACATTTTGGATGCATATCAGAGACGGTGCAGCTTTTGAAGCTCACTGCCTTGATCTGTCACTTCACTGGACATCCTAGGTGGGAGGAGGTGTGATCTCCTTCCGGTCTAGGCTTTTGCTCCTGACTCCTGGGAGTGATCACACTGCCTGGCAGAAGGCAGAATCCTGCTTTGGTGGCAGCAAGCTTATGCTGGCAGCCAGAGCACAAGAGAGCTGAGGCAACCAGGTGGACAACCTCTAAGGTAGCCACCTGGATGCTTGCCACTTTACTCTTGACCCAAGATTCATGTCAGGGGTGCAAAGGCACATTCTTTGATACCAAAAACGACATATTTAGGTGGTATCATAATGGAGCTGCCGACCTCAGATTTGTCCGGGTGCCAACCCATGTTATTCTATGGACCGTCTATCACTTATAGTGGAAGTTACTGGTAAAGGGCACTATAGGGTCATATAACTGCACTTAAATGTACTCAACTTAAATATACTGCACCCTGCCTTCAGAGCTGTAGGAGGCCTTTCTTAAGGTTGACTGACGTATATTAAGAGCAGTGCATTGACTCTGCCATACATGGTGAAGGCAGAGTCGAGTTCAAGCAGTTTGCACTGATCCTGCAGTCTGCAATGCAGGCCTGTTGCGAGTAGTTTCTTTGGGTCATTCAGGGCGGCCCCAACAGTGTTGCAAGCCCTTTACCATCCATGCCCTGGGTACCACTGGTGCCACATACTAAGGACTTATAGGGGGGGTTAAGTCCTTGTCAATTGGGATTGCCAATTTATACATATCAGCTTTGGAAAAGTACACCTGCACTGGGGCCTGGTTAGCAGACGCAAGTGCACTGTCAGAATCAATAACCAACATATAGTAGTCCAACTGGGAGCAAAAGTGGGGGGGAATCTGCAAAAAGGCCTATTTTCTAATAGCAAAGGTGTGACTTACTTATGAGTTTCCTGACATAAGACATGCTTAATTTCAGTTCCTGTGATTTGAGCAAATATGTCATACTCCTGGCAAAAGCCCACATACTTTGTGAATAAAGCTGGGGCATTGAACGCTTAGGAGCATCTAAGAAAGGAGTGTAGAAAAAGCTATGTAACTGTGTACACTTTTGGGCTTATTTACAAATAGGGATCCCGGGTTTATGATATTATTTTTTTTTAACATTTCCGCCTGTATTTATCCATATTTATTTTTATGTCATTTTATCTTTATATATCCACATTTATTTTAGTCACAAGCAAAAAATGATGTTGCAGCTAGTATTTTTCCATATTTATTTAAGTAGACAGTTCACACGGTTGTTATTGGTTTAGCTATATGTTTATATGCGCCAAATTAAGTAAACACAATACAGTCATCTGAAAACTTTGCCATTGTAATACAAGTCACAGTGGTGTCTCAGAGATTAGTTGCTGTAATATCAGTGAGCTGCTGCTATGTTACAATATTGAAAACACTGTCACTAGCCATGATTATTAGATGTAAACACAATTTGAATTTAGACGAGTGCCCCTGAGCACTTTCAGTGACCTGGCCAAGACGGCATGAAAGAGCTGTCTACTTTCATGATAAATTAGAGACATTGGACGCCTCCTTCTCCTTATTGTCAGTTCCATGCTCCTCCCTGCAGCATGCTCTGTGGTGCGTGTTGACGATCCACAGCTGAGAGAGCAAGCAACCTCCTCTGAAGCAGCAAGCTCTCATTTCAGAAATAAATAAAAGGCCCTTGCATTAGTCCTACTGGGAACTATTTCCTTTACATGTCTGAGGCCTAAAATATCCAACAACACCCACGTGAGCTGCCAGCTTTCAATTCACTTTTTGAAAACGCTGGGGCAGATTTATGATGCCCTTGCGCCGCAATTGCGTCACTTTATTTGACGCAACTGCGGCGCAAACAATGCACCCTATTTACAACGTGACGCATCTAGGAGATGCGTCATGCTGTAAAGCCCTGCGCCATAAGGAGGCGTTCCTGCGCAGGGGGGGCGTTCCTGCGCAGGAACGCCTCCTGAAAGTGGCTGAGTGAAATCTATGAGATTTCACTTAGTCACTTTCAGGCCAATGCTGTGTCAAAACCCTGCGCCTGCTTGAAGCAGGCGTAGGTCTTGATGCAGCATTGTGTAGATGGGGCACACCCGAGCCTTGCTGGAGCTGCGTCGCGCTTGCGACGCAACTCCAGCAATGCGCCACATTTCCTGCACAGATGCGTCACGCATCTGTGCCGTTTTTGCACCATGGTGCTAAGCTGTGGCGCACTGTGGCGCACGTTAACTGGCGCATCCCTGGGGATGCGCCAGTTAACATAAATCTGCCCCTAAGTCCTTCGCTAATGTAAAACACATTTGTAGAGTACAACAATCATAGTTTCTGATATCTCGGCCAAAGTGAAATTCTTCAGGTTACCGAGGCTGGGTGTTTCAGACCCCCTCTGAACCCTTGCTCAGTTCCAGTTGACACAATACCTTTTTCTTTTTTGTTTTAGAGTTATTGCACTTTTTTTAAGATTCTTTTTTATCATAATTTTAGTAAAGGATAATGTGAATCAAACGCCTTTTATAAATGGTTTAGTTTAAAGAATGAAGTTGAAGCTGAATGGTACAGAGATGTGTGAAAACTTGAGCTTTGTAATAGGGGAACCGCTGGTCTTTCTGACCTTTTTGGTTCACACTCATTTTCCTGCTCCTACCAAAGATTAATGGCCCAGCAGGTGTTAAAGTGGCCAGGCATACACTCCAATCAGAAAGAGGGGCTAGGCGAGGCAACCATGGGCTGGAGCACGGATTGCCAAACAATTCTCGAAATCCGAGAATACGGGGGCATATTACCAAACAATAGCGATAATTATCGCTATTGCTTGGTTAGAGACAATAATTTACCGCTGAGCTGCGGACATTTTTACCGCAAATAAACCTTGGTATTACCAAGGTTTATCGTAAATGCGAATAAAAATCGCCGCAATGCATGAATATCGCTGAAAGGTCAGCGATATTCATGCATTACCGAGCTAATGCTCTTAGCCATGTTATCCACCTCCCATTGGATAACATGGCTAAGAACTGCTCAGGGCAGGTGTTAGCTTTTGGAGATATTCGCGCTTAGCGCGTATATATCCAAAAGTTGGTAATAGGAGATAGCGATGTTAGCGACTGTTTTCAGTCGCTAATATCTTGGCACGCCCACTTTGCCTGTCATTAGTGATAAATATCACTGACATGCAAAGTGGGCCCCAAGATGGTCGCTATCTCCTACTAGCTGTCGGTAACTGGTGTTAGCGACAGCTAGGTAATAGGGAGATAATTTTATCTCCGCTTTCTTGGCTTTTAAAGCCAAAAAAGCGGAGATAGACGCCCTTGATAATAGCATGAAACTGACAATAAGCAGCGCAAGGGGCTTGTAATAAGCCACTTTGTTTATACAGTTAAGTAGCTTTTTCCTCATTAACACCATCGCTGCTAGGGAGATTTTCCTCCTGTGCTGAGTCTCATTTTTCCCATTGTTCATGACGAGCTCAGCTCGTCATGAGCATGGAAGGGGTTAAGGGGCATATTTACAAGTCCTTAACCCCACCGGAGCATCACTTTTTCTGACGCTCCGGTGGCATTGTTCTAAACCCAATATTTACAAGGTGGTGATAAGCCACTTAACATCGTTTAACGCCACCTTGTAAATAAGCCCCTTACCACAGCAGTCTGCTGAAGCAAAGGGCGGGCAATAGGCACTGCTGTGGGCGTTCCACCGCATCACCCATTGCTTTTTTACACTACTCTATAATTACAAGTTATGGGGCAGCACTAAAAATAAGACAAGGAAATACCTGGTCTTAAACAGTCGATAGGAGGAGAAATGTTTTATTTCTCCTCGTATTTTCTTCTTTCCATGTGTGCTGCATTCTTCAGCACACATATAAACTGGAAATCACCTGTAAAGATGTTTTATGTGCAGAAAGGTGTCTCTTCCTTCACATAAACAATCACCCCTCTAGCGCAGGCACCCTTGCAACATGGTGCAAGGGTGCCTGTGCTGGCGTTCAGCAGAATTGTTTTGCGCCAGCGCTAGGGTAAACGCAGGGGTACGCTGTATTTATGTAAATACAGTACATCCCTACCTTTAAAAAATGTCAGAGCGTGGTGATAGCAATTTTGAAGTAACACTGCGCTCGAACATTTTTTGTAAATATCCCCCTAAGAGTCAGCAGTCTCCGAACTCATTTGTATCACCAGAGGTCGTATGATGATGGGCTGACAACACGCAGCAATAACCTTGAACCCCAGAAGGCACAAGTGGGAACATGATCTGGGGTGGCAATTCTCGGCCAAACAGCCTGATTCATGAAAACCGGAATCTGCGATTCTCAAATAGCGATTAACTGCGAATCGCAATTAAGAAATCGCAGATCGGTATTCATGATGTTTTGCGAGAAAAAAATGCGATTCGCACGCGGCCGCAAAAACCGTTTGCGATTATTGAAAATCGCAGAAAAATCGCTATTTTCGGCAACATCCGTGTAGGATTTGCAAAATCGCAAATAGCGATATCGCTAATTGCGAGAGCGCAAAAAGCAAAATCGCAAAATCGCGAGATCGGGAAAACGGGAAGTCGCATTTCGAGCACAGTGATGACATCACAACCAGGAAGCAGCCAGTTCCCACCCCCATTCACCACAGTGAGGCAGACCTCGAGGCAGCAACAGAGTCAGCTCCCGCAAGGATACCTGCAAACTTGGACTACCACTTCCAATTCCACTGCAGCAATGGCTGAGGAGGCAGTACCTGGGCCCAGCAACACCGGGCGCAAGAGAAAACTTAAGTTCTCCGAACAGGAGTTGGAGCACCTAATCGAAGGGGTGGTGGAGAACCACTCCAAACTGTTCGGGAGAGAGTCAAGGAGGGTGCTCGAGCAGGAGAAGCGCAGGATCTGGGTCGGGATAGCGGCCACAGTGAACTCCGTGGGTGTGGCCGACAGGTCATTTGATGAACTAAAGAAAAGGTGGTACGACCTCCGAAGTCGTGCCAAGGAGAAGGTTGCCAAGAGGCTGGGAGAGTCCCTGGCCACTGGAGGGGGAGGACCTACAGTCCCTCCAAACACCCCCATGGAGGATCGCATCGAAGACACGCTGGAGGCGGAGGTGTGCATTGGAGTCACCCGATTGGACTCATCCCGCCCCACCCAAGAGAGCCAAGGTAAGTGGCATGCGACTGCGACCCTGTCCCCTATGAATGGCCATGACCCTATAGCCTCCCATTATGTTCCAAAGTCATGCCATCGGCGCACATTAGGTAATGCCCTAAAGCATTGTGGGACATGTAGTGTGGCCACAATGTACAAGTACCCCAATGCAGCCAGACAGGTTCAAAAGTACGCAATGCCATAGGCAGTCAGGGAATGTCATCCAGCATGCATGTAGCAACTGCACGTGTGACAGATACATCTGTGCCTCCACCGTCTGGCGCACCATCTACGCCTAGCTCAACTCCACTAGCAGCTGGTGCATCCACATCAGGTCCAGCGACAGCGGTGACACAGCGGCCACCCACTGTGGCCAGCCAGCAGAGCAGGCATGGCAGGGCTCGCCTGCAGACCAATGCTCCCAGCGCCAGGAGGGGGATAGAACAGCGCTTGCCGAGCATGAGTATCGAACGTAGAATGCTATGCATTCACCAGCTGCAGGCACGCGGGCAAGGGGCCATACAGTTGCAGCTGTATAACATTGGCCGCGATGTGGCAGGTGTGGGGGAGAGGATGGACCGCATGACGGCAGCCATGGCAGGTGTGGGAGAGGGGATGGCCCGCATGACGGCAGCCATGGAGGCCAACACAGCTGCTATGATATCCCAGCGCAACACGGCCCGCCGCCGCCACCGGCAGCTACTGACGCGGCTGACGGCTTACACTCGGTCGAACTACGTGATCGGGAATGCCACGTCGCAGCTATCGCGCCGGTCCCTGGCGCAGCAGCAGCAGCTCATTCAATGCTGCGAGGATGTGGCCAGGGTATTTGAGCACCTCACCACTGCCGTAATGGCACTTCATCCCGCTCTACCTGCCACTGTCGGGGGGGACAATGCCAGCGAGGGCACCTCAAGTGTGAGCAGCCACTCTGCCTCACACGTAGGGGCGTTGAGATGTAGCACCAGCCCCACTGCAAGGTCACGTGCCGTGGCTGAGGAGGAGCCGGAGAGGCGCTTGGGTGCTTCGCGCCGGAGGCGCACCTGACTTACTTGTACAGGCACAGGCTGAACATAAGCCTGCCCTGTGTATTGGACGCAGCAGTATGGGGCAATACTGTTTGCAATGGAAGGATGGCAACTTGCACTATTATTGTGATTCAAACAATAATATTTAATATAGCATCACACATTGATGTTCTGTCATTATTTCATTTTGCATGCAATTGTGATTTGTTGGGTGAGGGTGCACTAGAAACTGTTCATTGTGATGTGGTTGCGGCGTCTGTGGCCTTCAGTTGGGTTCTCCCCACGTGCATGGCGCGCATGTGCAGGTGGCCGGTCGTCCCCTTCCGATTCACTGCCAGAGATGTCGACAGGTATCCGGCGCTTGGTAGCAATGTTGTGTAGTATTGCACACACAGCCACAATGCGGCAGCACACATCAGGACTGTAGTGCATGGCCCCACCTGTCTTGTGTAGTATGCGGAATCTGCTCTTCAGTAGCCCAAAAGTTCTCTCAATGCAATTCCTTGTGCGTATGTGTGATACGTTGTAACGCCGTTGCTGTGGTGTAGCAGGGTTGAGGTATGGGGTGAGGAGGTATTCACGCAGGGCGTAGCCACTGTCACCTGAATGAGAGGAGCAGAGGGTGAGTGCCTGTGCAGCGCAGCTACTTCATCGCAGTGTGACATTGTGGGCAGAGTGTACTTACCAAGTAGTTGTCCTTCCCCAAAGTCTCCCCTGGCCAGTCGTGTGTGGAGGCCGCTGTGCCGGAATATGAATGAGTCATGTGTACTCCCCGGGTACTGTGCCACTATGTCCGTGATGTATGTCTTAGCATTGCAGACCATCTGGATGTTGAGGGAGTGGTAGGACTTGCGATTGCGGTACATGTACTCCGTTGTAGCTGGTGGGCAGATGTGTATGTGGGTACAGTCAATGCATCCTATCACGTGTGGGAAATGCGCAACATTGTAGAATTGAAGCTTGGTCTCATCCAATTCCTGTTGGCTTGTTGGAAATTTGATGTGGTCGTGTAGCTGGGTCAGCATTGCGTCAAGGAAACTCCCTAGGCAGCGGGACATGGTGGGCTGGGATATCGCCCCAGCAGCCGCAACTATCCCCTGGAAGCTCCCGGAGGCCAGGAGGTGCAGGCTACACAATACCTGGACATGTGTTGGCACGGCATTGGTCCGCCATGTTGGGTGCTGCATCAGGCGGTCAAGGTCCTGAATTAGCTTGATGATCATTGCCCATTTCAGGCGGTACTTTGCGTAAATTTGCTCTCTGGTTTGGCCCAGCAGGGTGACCCGCTGGCGGAATACCCTGGCCTGGATTCTGCGTCTCCTCCTTGCTGCTCGCTGTAGCCTTCGCCGCCTGACCACCTAAACATTCCTGGCATTGTGACGATCCTTATGCTGATGCTGCTTCTCCTTAAGTGTGTTTGGTCAGGCCAGCACCAGTTGCTGATTGGCTAACGGTTTTTAAAATTTTTTTTTACTATGGGTTCGATGGTTACCATCTGCTTTGGGTTGTCCTTAAATTGCGCCTCGCAAAATGCGATTTAGGGTTTTTTCGCTAATTGCGATTTATCATGAATCCCGATTGCGAGGAAATTGCGATTTCGCTATTATTTTCGCAGAATCCGTGATTTCTCGCTATTTCCGATTCGCAACTTGTCTACTGCCGGGAATCTGTAAATCTTTTAGCGATTTCGCAATTCTGTGTTAGCGAATTCGCAATTTTCGTGGTGAATACCGATTATGGGAATTGCGCCCACGATAGCATTTTCGCAGCTATTGTGAGCGGAATTTAGCTTCATGAATCAGGCTGAAAGATCGGGCGCAAGTGCTGGCAAGCCCAGTGCAGATCCCCAGGAATATGAGATTCGGACAAATACTGTATTACATTACACAGAGAGTGAGCTTCACGCTAGCTCAAATCAACAGATATTCCACTGTGCCGACTCTGCCTGTCCTAGATGCATCACCCTAAACGCAGACCTTGTTTACATTCTATGGAGTTGCACCAGACTCAGTACATATTGGAGGGAGGTGGCAGACGCACTCCATAACTGCAACAAGAGAGATATACCCTTTGATTGCCCAGCGTACCTGCTACACAAATTCCGTAGAACATGAAACACTAAGGTAACCTCCAGGTTCCTAGACCTGGGCATAGTGGCGGCCAAAAGGCTAATCAGGAAGAAGTGGAAGGCGCCCGACCTCCATGCATACAGGCGTGGAGACACTCCACACTTGCATGGGCCAGAGCAGACGGTATAGCGATCCGGCACAAAGAAACCATGGGCCTCAGGAAAATACGTATATCCGCAAACTGGGACGCGATCCTGACAGTGCTACAGCAGAGCCCATATCCGCCAGATCTGACCCCACAAGCGTCGGACCCAGTCGAGTGACACCCCGCACTCGACCTGGACCTCTAAGCCACCCAAAAGTGCTTAATCTGTCACCACCAGATACACACCGGCTCTCTAGTGCGCATGCTTATGGGGTGCCTATCAGCAGGGCAAGAAGCGTAGGCGCAATAGGCGATGAGCACACACACTCACAAGCAGACGTGTGGGGACACTCCAACTCAGCTCCAAGTTTTATGTCCTACCCCCCGGTCACTAAACACACTGCTCACCGCAGTCATCCTAACAGTACTGGTCTTAATATGTTACTCATCACTTGATGAATTTGAAGACAATCTAGTTGTTTTGGACATGCGCTGTGAGTCTGGACAGGTGCAATTCACGAGCACTACTAAGCAGTCTTGCCTATTGAATAAACAATTGTGATATTGTAATAGCTACTACTATATGATCTAACAAGGTTGATGCCACCGGACGTTAAAGCTTGATGTGCTACTTGTTGATGTTACCAATGGAAAAATCAATAAAAAAATGTAAAAAAATGCAATAAAAATTATGGGCGACCTGGCTCATGGCTGTGCCCATCACCTATTTCTATGCACTTGCATTGCAATAAGTACATTCGTTTATTCCGATATTTTTTTAAGTTAGAATTTCATTTTCAGACAGTACAGTATGAAAAGAATAACCAAAGTTTTGGGTCTTTCTTTTTCTGAGCTATCCTTTGAAAAATATAGCTCTGAGTGTAAGAAATCTTGACGGCGCTGCTCTTTTTAATGCGCCTTGCTTTAAGCTCTAACACGCAGTACGCCATTTTGGTCAGAAAGAAAAAGAAGAGGCATGCCACTGAGTTGCGCAGTTTGGGGTTTGACAGAAGGCGGTGATGATGTATAGCCAGCCCGGCTTGGCAATAACCCTCAGAAAAGATTTCAAACGTGAGATTAAGGAGCAGGAAATGGTTTTATGACTTGAGCTTGTATCAGCGATCCCTTCTGGGAGCAGTAGCAATCTACACTCTGCGTCCAATATCCTCGCCTGCTTGTGAGCGCTCGCGCCCTGACGTATCTGTACCATCTGAGGTGATTGCTCTGCGCTTGGACAGGGAAATAGGTGGCAGGCAGACTTCTGAACCCGGTGCTGAGGCTGCAGAAAATGAGTAGGCACCTCGTCAATGGATAGCTTACATTTGCATCGAGAAGACACAGAAAAACAATAATGAGATGTAAACCGATATTACATGCTGAAGTCTGATCTCGTACCCTTCCCGCTGAAAGAGAAATTGTGTTGCTGTGCTGACCTCTGGTCATTTATTTCGTCTTGTCCCATTGGAATTTCATCCTAGACCGAAAGCAATCAATTCCCTTACCAGTGAAATGCTGTAAAGCGTGCTGCGATACAGTAATTACCTAGGAGAATGCATGTGCACTTCAAATACAATTCAATTACTTGCTGATTTTCCTTGACTTTTCACTCTCTTATGGCTCAGTGGCCAGAAAAAAAACCTAGGGCCCGCTGTCTCGCTTAAATGTTTCCTGTGTTTTTAGTGACTATCACAGGTGCCTTGTAAATTGGTCCATTGCTCGAGAAATCATGTTCAAAGGACATGATCGGTTCCAACTAAACCGTCTAAAATATTTACAAAAAAGTGTTGGAAGCCTTTCTCGTGCATCAGAGGCAGGCTGGTCTGAATAGCGATTAGGCAGTGCTTCAAGGGGTAGTCTGACAGATCAGTGTATGGGTTGTTTTTGGCCATTTTATGGCTTTGCAGGCCCGTATGTGTTGTAGATTTTTTTTGGTTTAATCAACCAATCAGGATTTGTAGAGCACGGCTGCTTCACCAGTGAGGGTTTCGAGGCACTATCGCATGACGCTGCTACTTCTCCTATTGGTTGAACATCCAAGTTTTGAGGTCCTTCCTGAACTGTAGGAGGGATGACGAGGCTCTGAGGTGCAGGGGAAGGTCGATCCAGGTCAATCAATTGATCAATCAGTGGCCATTTATAAAGCGCACAGCTACCTCGAACAGAGGTGTCCTAGTGCTGAAGCAGACTAAGGAGACAAACCAAACAGTAGTGTTACCCTTGTTTAAATATCACAAATGTCGGAATTGGATGTTTGTGAGATGTCAAGTGCTCATACAGTTGTTACACATGTATTTTATACAGTAGGGTATTCGCCAACGGTGGGATGCATGACATTACAACGCATGATTTTACCACGCATGCCTGTACATCGCAAGTTTTACAACTCATGCTTTTACAACGCATAGTGTTGAGGGGTGCTGGATAGTGAATAGTTTAATTTACTATTCCAACTCCAGTCCCCATGGATAGTAGGGAAGGTGTTGGATAGTAAATTAAATCTATTCCCTATCCTAGAGCGCCCCCCAGCGCAATGCGTTGTAATGGCATGCGTTGTAATAGTTGCGTTGTAAAGGCTCTGCGTGGTAAAAGTTGCGTCGTAAAGGATGTTCCTCCCAACGGTGCATTCAATGGTGGAGGAGAAACACCCTAATCCCCTGGTATAATCCTAAAATTGGTGAACACATACTATTTATATGAAGTAAACGCCCTTCAAATCAATTACAATTTAGTTATATAACAGACAGAATTAGTGATGTGTTTTATTTTCTCCAGGTGATCTTCTTTCAGCCAACACGTGTTTTGTCGTTTAGTGAGAGATATCCCTACGACTTCGTTAGGGCTAAAAGTAATACAAATACCGCCATTGTTCCATGATATTTTGACACAATATAAATATAATTGATAACAGTGCATACTCACTTATCTCCAAAGAATTGGAGCACCCTTGCAATCAGTGTGCATTCTGTTTATTGTTACATTATGGAAATCCATGCCAAAAGGTATTTGGAAGTTAATGTAACTGTCATATTGTGGACCCAGTGCTGAAAAATACACAGAATCTAGTGCAGAGTGGCTACAAGTACAATGCATGGAACTCAAACACACAAACGCTAGTTCTGACACATGTATCAAGCAAGTGGCGTATGTGGATTATGCCAAGAAATTTTCCTTACATCACAGTAGTGAGTATAGAGGACAGATGGGTCTCTGTCCAATATAAACTAATTAAAACATATGTTGTGGCTTGGCCGCTAAGTATAAGATAACAAAAGTACCTGGTCTGTTCAGTGGTCAGATCTATATAATCATTAAAAAAAACATTTTTATACAAAAATTGTAACCAGAGGAGGAGAAATGTTAAGGTAAGGGGCACATTGGCAATGAATTACACATTACAGATAGGGTTGTTGTGCTCTGAGGCTTCCCTCCTGCCTTTGTTATTCAACTTAGGAGGTCAATAAATCTGGAAATCCTTGGTAGATCTGGATCCAAATTGCGTGATGTCCACAATATCCAAATGCTTGACACCACAGGTCGGTATTCCCTCTGTGTGGGTGAGATGTAAAAACATGGGCTTGAGGGAACCAAAAGTAAACTCGAAAGTTAGAGCGAAGAGCTAATATAGAGTTAGACTTGCCTATAATTGCTGCTAGTAAAGTACCTGATGTTGTATGTTTGTTGACAGGAGTATATACTGCCCGTAGTTTAGGTCTCGAATAGCGAGGTGATCCCTGTAAGGCATGGGTATTCACAAACTTTCTCTCGGGGCCAAATTTACAGTGTGGTTTGTTACAGAGGGCCGCACCGGTGGGGGCAGGATCAGTGCGGTAGGGGGGTGGGGCTAAAGCAAACAAAAATTGTGACCATGAGGTTGAACACAGGCCACTGCAGTGGACGACTTCGTCCACTGAGCTACCAGACTCGGCATGCACACATCTTTCTCTCTCTCTCTTTCTCTCTCTCTCTCTCTCTCTCTCTCTCTCTCTCTCTCTCTCTCTCCCTCCCTCTCCCCCTCTCTCTGTCTCCCTATGTCTAACTCACTCTGTCTGTCTCCCTCTCTGTCTCCCTCTCTATCTCTATCTCTCTCCCTCTGTCCCCCTCCTTCTGTCTCCCTTCCCTCTGTCTGTCTTCCTTTGTCTGTCTCCCTCTGTCTGCCTCCCTTCCTCTGTCTGTCTCCCTCCTTCTGTCTGTCTGCCTCCTTCTGTCTGTCTCCCTCCCTCTGTCTCCCTCCTTCTGTCTGTCTCCCTCCCTCTGCCTATCTCCCTCTGTCTGTCTCCCTCTGTCTGTCTCCCTCTGTCTCTCTCTGTCTCCCTCCCTCTGTCTCCCTCCGTCTATCTAACTCCCTGTCTCCCTCCCTCTGTATCCCTCCCTCTGTCTCCCTCCCTCTGTCTGCCCCCTCTGTCTGTCTCCCTCTGTCTGCCTTCCTTCCTCTCCCTCAGTTTCCCTCTCTGTCTCAGTCTCTGCCTCTATCTGTCTGTCACTGTCCCTATCTCTGCCTCTATCTGTCTGTCTGTCTGTCCCTGCCTGCCTCACTCTGTCTCCCTCTCCGTCTCTCTGTCTCTTCCTCTACCTGTCTGCCCCTGTCCCTGTCTCTGCCTCTATCTGTCTCTGTCTGTCCGTCTCTGTCTGTCTCCGTCGCTATCTCTGTCTCTGTCTCTGTCTCCCTCCCTCTATCTCTCTCTGTCTCCCTCCCTCTACCTTTGTCTTCCTCCCTCTCTCTCCATCCCTCTCTCTCCCTCTGTCTCACTTACTCTGTCTGTGTCCCTCTCACTCTGTCTCCCTCTCTCTGTCTCCCTCCCTCTCTCTCCCTCTGTCCCCCTCCCTCAGTCTCCCTCTGTCTGTCTCCATCTGTCTCCCTCCCTCTGTCTCCCTCCCTCTGTCTCCCTTTCTCTGTCGCCCTCCCTCTGTCGCCCTCCTCCCTCTGTCTGTCTCCCTCTTTCTCCCTCTGTCTGTCCCCTCCCTGTGTCTGTCTCCCTCTGTCTGTCACCCTCTGTCTCCCTCTCTCTGTTGCCCTCTGTATCACATTCTCTGTCTCCCTCTGTCTCCGTCCCTCTGTCTTCCTCACTCTCGCTCCTCTTCTGTCTCCCTCCCTCTCTGTCTCCCTCTCCCTCTCTCTCTGTCTCCCTCTCCCTCTCTCTCTGTCTCCCTCTCTCTCTTTCTCCCTCTCTCTGTCTCCCTCTGTCTCTGTCTCCCTCCCTCTGTCTCCCTCCCTCTGTATCCCTCTGTCTGTCACCCTCTGTCACCTCACTTCAGCTCCGGGCTCACACACAGCTGCACCTGAGTACTTCACAGGTGGTTAAAAGACCATTTACTTGTTAATGAGGCTTTCTTGTAAATCGCCCGGCCCCCATAGAGCAGAGTGTCTCAGAGTCGCGCTGCTGCGTCGGTGTTTGCTGACACTCTTTAACATTTTAATTCTCACTTACTCTGTCTGTCTCCCTCTTTCTATCTCTCTCTCTCAGTCTACCTCTCTCTGTCTTCCTCTCTCTCTCTCCCTCTGTCTACCTCCCTCCATACCTCCCTCAGTCTCCCTCTGTCTATCTTCGTCTGTCTCCCTTTGTCTGACTCCCTCCCTATGTCTCCCTCCCTCTGTCTCCCTCCGTCGCCCTCCTCCCTCTGTCTGTCTCCCTCTTTCTCCCTCTGTCTGTCTCCTCCCTCTGTCTGTCTCCCTCTGTCTCCTTCTGTCTCCCTCTGTCTGTCACCCTCTTTCTCCCTCTCTCTGTCGCCCTCTGTCTCCCTCTGTCCCTCTGTCTTCCTCACTCTCTCTCCCCCTCTGTCTCCCTCTATCTCTGTCTCCCTCTCCCTCTCTCTCTGTCTCCCTCTCTCTCTGTCTCCCTCTCCCTCTCTCTCTGTCTCCCTCTCTCTCTGTCTCCCTCTCTCGCTTTCTCCCTCTTTGTCTGTCTCCCTCTCTGTCTGTCTCCCCCTTCTGTCTCCCTCTGTCTCCCTCCCTCTGTCTTCCTCCCTCTACATCCCTCTGTCTGTCACCCTCTGTCACCTCACTCCAGCTCCTGGGCACACACAGAGCCGCACCTTAGTACTTCACAGGTCTTTAAAAGACCATTTACTTGTTAATGAGGCTTTCTTGTAAATCACCCGGCCCCCAAAGAGCAGAGCGTCTCGGAGTTGCGCTGCTGCGGCGGAGTTTGCTGACACTCTTTAACATAAAAAAAATCACAGGTACAATGTCTGCAGGGTCCGCGGGCCGACAAGGAAGGCTTGCCGGGCCGCTGGCGGCCAGCGGGCCATACTATGAGTACCCCTGCTGTAAGGGAAGAAATTGTGTCTACGTAAAGAGCATAAATGTACTGATCATTGTAAAAGT
This sequence comes from Lissotriton vulgaris, assembly GCF_964263255.1. Lineage (NCBI taxonomy): Eukaryota > Metazoa > Chordata > Amphibia > Caudata > Salamandridae > Lissotriton > Lissotriton vulgaris. The sequence continues at coordinate 721,156,809 of NC_141696.1, forward strand.
CAAGTAGGCTAACCCCAGTATTATTATATGGAGCGCGGGTTGTGTTACAGTTGAGACTACGGAAACCTGGTACTTAACAAATTCAATATGGTATATTATACATGTAAAGCATACTTGTGCACCTCAGAGGCCAAAAGAGTACACGGTGGTGTGCCTGGGATGGTATAACCAGAAATTGGTGTGTGACCCCACGAGTAGGCAGAGTCTACTAGCCTAAGAGAGTGCCCCAATTGTGGTAGATGTGATTTAATGTTAGAGCAAGGACAACAACCTAGTACAAGAGGAGCGGAACGTGGATGTAACCGGACAGACCATTAACCGAATATGAGGTCACAGTTCTGGTCCTCCACAGAGCTGGCCAATTATAAAAAAGTATAACATGCCTCAAAGTAGCAGGTCAATATCTAATATTGTGTGAAGGAAGGTATAGGATGCAGTAATAATTGAACTAGATTCCTGCTCTGAATCTGTGTTTAGGAAATGTCTAGCCTAGATGTCGCTTACCTGAAGCTGGGGGTATGCTGCTCCAAATGCTGCCAAAGAGCACGCCAGTGGCTAGCACAAAATTGCGGAAGTACTCAATGATGGACGACAGGAAAGATGACCGGTACGTGTATAACCGTAGCGCCATCTTAAAATGATAAAAAGCTGAGGGCGGCTGCATGGATAATCCATAATGTTGTGCGTGATGTAGGTTAGTCCTGTTGTAAATTATGTAATAGATTGGTGTTTACATGACTGGCATATTTGATTTACCGGTGAGGCCCTAGTAAAGGGCGCTGAAAGTGCCAAGGCTGGGAAATCAAATGCTACTAGTGGGCTTGCAGCACTGGTTGTGCCACCTACAGAATTAGCAGTGAAAAGGTAACTCAGACCTGCCACCATAGAGTCTGTGTGCAGTTTGTAACTGCCATGTCGACCTTGCCAGGCACCAACCATCCCGTTATATACATGTCAGTCACCCCTAAGGTAGGCCCAAGATACACCTGTGGGCAGGGTGCTATGTATGTTAAAGGTAGGACATGTACTGGTGTGTGTGACATGTCCTGGTGGTGAATTACAGTATATTTTGCTTTCCACCATTGTGAGGCTGCCTGTTGCCATAGGACAGAATGGGGAGTTTGTTTATATCATCTTACAAACATAACTACCCCTGGGAACAAGGTAGAAAAATAAAGTTTAGCATGTCTGGATTCAGAATGCTAAAATGCATCCTTTAGTAAAGGTGATTTTTACATTTTGTGTTTGAAAATACCACTTTTAGAAAGTAGGTATTTTCTTGCTTAGCCATCCTGTGTGCCTCTGCTAGGATGTGTATTGACTGTCTGGCTGTAGAGTGACAGGGGTTTGGGAGGTGCATTCTCTCAGATGGCCACTGGGGGGTTGATGTGTGTCCTGCCTTTCCTGAATGAGTCAGGGCTGTGCTGATTAGGCCTTGCTGCATTCAGAGTAGTGGGAGTAGTTTTCACTAGCACCTGAATAGACCCGGTCTGCATTTAGAGTGGTAGGAGGAGATTTCCCTTGCACCTGAATAGGCCCTGTCTGCCTTTGACAATGCTGTCTCCATCCCCTGACGGGAAGCTGGGCCAGAGAGGACAGTGCTGGTTTGGGCTAAGCACAGACACTCTCTGCCTGATAGGACAAAGGATTTTGGGGTATAAATATTGGGGCCCAGACCCTAGAACTTTATAACTTTTTTTGGACCAAGAAGACTGCCAAGAAGAAGAGCTGGAGAAGCTGTGAGGGGGAACTACCACTTTGCTGTGCGCTTTGCTGTGTTGGCCTGCAGTGGCTGCTTCTGTCTTGGGCAGTGAAAGGACTGGACTTAATCTTTCTGCAATCTCTTTTTGTGAGTTTCTCCAAGGGCTTGAGGTAGAGCTTGCCCCCTGTTCAAGAAGTCTCAGAAACAGCAAATATTTTGATTTCTTTATCCCACAGCACTGAGGACTGTGTGTTTTGCACTGCAACAGAAGAACAAGCAACCTAACGCCTTTTACGATGCTGCTGTAGACTCTGTGTCCTGAAGTCACAGCAGAGGGCACAGCCACAATGCTGCACCCCAACCCTGGTCTCACTGACGACACCTGCTGATGCTGCCACTGACCCGCTGCTTGCACTGCGACCTGTGGGTACCGCACTCCACAGCACCTCACTTCAAATGGTCGCCTTGGTATCCCTGATGACGTTGCTCCATGCCGACATCAATGCTGCGGCTTACACTGTGGTACTAGGGCACCACTCCTAAGTTACACAATGCACCGTCCTCATTCTGCACCGTAGCCTTGGTCTACCTACGTCCGTGCCATCGACACCAGTTGGTCGGCCGAGGACAGTGCTTCAGTAACGACGATGCAGCTGCTTGCAACGTGACTTGCCAGTACCGCGATAAGCACCTCATCACTTCGCTCAGCAGCCCTGGTCTCACCAACACCGCTGGACGACCATCACCATGCCGCTGCCTGCACCGTGACTTGGGGGCACCGCACTGCTGCACTTCGCACCGCAGCTCCTGACTTCAACCGTGAGGAGTTTGATATGCAAAGCATGTGACTTTAAGGGCCCGACGACTCCTGCACTAACCTCCAGAACCAACGCCTGTGGACACTGTGCTTTCGAAGCTCAATTAGAGGTCACTGACGCCCTGCACTTCTAAAGGTACTGTTTTGTGGGTCTTTCCTACACCATAGCTAGCCCGTGACGCTACAGTCAGCAAGAACTGTTTGGAATTTGTTGTTCATGCCGCCATGATAGCCCCAGGCCGAACTATTGACTTTAAGGAGCTTTATTTCAAGTTTTTTAAGGTAACTGAAGATTTCAAAGTACTGTATTGTGGATTGAAATCGTTTTGGTCTTGTCTTAAGTATATAAAAATATTGGATATTTTTCCAAACTGGTGTGGTGTTCTTTTGTAGTGCTTACACTGTGTTACTGTTTGTTATGTGCAAATGCTTTACAAACAGCCTCTAAGATAAGCCTGACTGCTCGTGCCAAGCTACCAAGGGGGTGAGCATGGTTATTTCATGAGTGTAACTCCCTTATCCTGACTAGAAGGAAGGGTCCCTACTTGGACATAGGTGCAAACCCTTGCCAACTAGAGACCCCTATTTCTAACAACTACCAATAAGGTAAACAACCTTGCCCTGCCTACAGCTAGGCACAATGTTTCAGTGAAATTCTATATAATAAATCAGTATCATGGAAAGCACTGTCAATTAGAAGAAACATAATGAAGAGGAACCAATGTAATGCTCACAAGGAACATATACGTGTAACAATACAATATAGGTCTAATGCTCATAAAGTGTAGGCCTAATATTAGGATCAATATCAAGCCCTGAAAGTGGCTAGGAACGGTAGCATGATTCGACAGACAGTGTACTAGAGGATAGTAGGCAGACATACCCAATAGTATTAATGAGTTCTGCAGAACTATAAGATGGGAAGGGACTGTAAACATTGAGGACTAACTCGGCAGGGAGTGACTCGTGAAAAATAGGGAGAAGTCAATCACCCAAAAAATACTGTATTTAATGGTCAATGTTAAGTCCTCTGCTGCTTTAAGGTGCATAATCCCCATCGCCACATGCCTCCTGAGTTTCAGTTCTCTATTTCCTCCTCGGGGTCCCTTGCGACATGTTCAATTCAATACAATTTGAAAACTTTGGTGGATCCTTGTGCGAGGCTGCTGTGTGTATGAGATGCTATCAGATATCTCTCATCGCCCTGTTTGAGTACCCTCATATGTTCACTAACTCGATCCTTGAGATGTCTAATTGTGCTACCACAACATACCTGGTAGTGCAATTGATATTAGTGTGAATAGCATGCATGTTACTGGCATCAGTATCAAATTCTTTAGTTTTATCCTGGGCCACATCCCGCAATGTCCACATTTGAAGAAACCATAGGTGTACTGAGACATCCATTTACTGTGCGGTTCACTTACTGGGTAACTAGGGCTCAGCATGGAACCTAATGTTTGGGCCCTGCGAAAAGTAATCCGCTGTCTTGTAGTGATCACTCCTTCCAGTGTTTTGTCAGCCTTTAGGATGTGCCAGGGTTTATGCAGGCTTCTACGTAACATATCTGACGTGTGTGTGTAGTTGGTGACCATTCTAACTAGTGTTGTCAAATTTTTATTCGATGGAATTAATCTCAATGTAGATGTCTGTTTTGTCTTTAGGGCTCTCTCTTTTGCCTTTCTTATGTTTGGTGCTTGGTAACCTCTCTGTGTAAATAGCCAGGTTTTTAAGGCCATCCTAAATTCATGTTCTGCTTCTACAAGGTGCAAGTGACAGGACAATACATTCCTTAGTTTGGCGGTCCATACCATGAAGGACCTGCCCTCTTGTCGAGTCTTGGCATATCGTGGGACACAGAGAAGATGCAGGTAGTTAGATATCACGGTCCGTTCATGTCGATATAGGCTAAGCCTCTGACTGAGGTAGCCAGGGCCCACGCCGCTTGAAAGGCGAAGGTCAGCACCTTAAACTCTATCCTCCTGTCCACTGGGATCCAATCTAGCTGTCTCAAGTGTGTAGAAATGTGATGACGGAAAAGGACCCAACTAATTAGCCTCGCTGTCGCATTCTGAATCATCTGTACCCTGTGGATCATATAGGCAGGCAACCCCCAAGTACAGGCTGTTGGCATAATACAGCTGAGAGGTTACTAATGCATGGACCATAATCCTATGGCTCTATTTTGGCAGAAAATGGAAACCTTTCCTGATGGTTCTCAGTTTCCCAAAACATGCTAAAGAAGTTTGCCGGACTTGCCCCGTGAAGGAGAGACCCATCTCCCACCTAATTTCAAGATTTGTGGCTGAGTCCATAGGCACAGGTGCGGGACCCAGCTCTCTTGGCCACCAGAGGCGTGAAGGAGGTGGAGATGCTTGACTAAAGAACAAGGCCTCCATCTTATCTGCATATGGTTTCAGACAATTTTTGTTCATCCAGATTGAAATGTCTTTTAAGCATTCCTTAAATTTATGGAAGGCTACTGCGGATTGATCTTTAAAACAGGACACCCGCTGAGTATCATCCGCTTAGGAGACTACCATCACCCTCCATGAGGAAATAAGGGCAGCCAAAGGCCCGTGCCATCGACACCAGTTGGTCGGCCGAGGACAGTGCTTCAGTAACGACTATGCTGCTGCTTGCAACGTGACTTGCCAGTACCGCGATAAGCACCTCATCACTTCGCTCAGCAGCCCTGGTCTCACCAACACCGCAGGACGACCATCACCAAGCCGCTGCCTGCACCGTGACTTAGGGGCACCGCACAGCTGCACTTCGCACCGCAGCTCCTGACTTCAACCGTGAGGAGTTCGATCTGCAAAGCATGTGACTTTAAGGGCCCGACGACTCCTGCACTAACCTCCAGAACCAACGCCTGTGGACACTGTGCTTTCGAAGCTCAATTAGAGGTCGCTGACGCCCTGCACTTCTAAAGGTACTGTTTTGTGGGTCTTTCCTACACCGTAGCTAGCCCGTGACGCTACAGTCAGCAAGGACTGTTTGGAATTTGTTGTTCATGCCGCCATGATAGCCCCAGGCGGAACTATTGACTTTAAGGAGCTTTATTTCAAGTTTTTTTAGGTAACTGAAGATTTCAAAGTACTGTATTGTGGATTGAAATCGTTTTGGTCTTGTCTTAAGTATATAAAAATATTGGATATTTTTCCAAACTGACCTAGTTGTCACTGAGCTAGTTTCACCAAGATTTTCATGGGTGAGGTAGCAGGGAAATCGGTCGAAAATTGCTAAGCACTTCAGGGTCATCATTAGGTTTCTTCAACAGTGGTACTAAAAACGCTTTTCCATGAGGTTGGAAAAATGCCAGTTTTAATGGAGGAGTTCCAGATTTGGTTCAATGTGGAATTTAGCCACGGGGCCAAAGCTCTAAAAAAAATTAGAGGGACAAGGGTCACCTGGGGAACCCAATTTACATTTCAGAAGTTCAGCCAATGATTCCTCAGCTGTTATTGGACAGAATTCCGAAACAGAGGTAAGGACCTTGGAGGGGGCTTGCGACTGTTTTTTGCATTGGTCCCGGTCCCTGTCACAGTCTTAAACGAGGAATACAGATTTTGTTTTTTTTATTCAAAAAAATCAGACAAGCTCATGCACAGGGTATTGAAGGGGTGCATAGTTCTATCCCACGCTGGCGGTCTAGTGAAGGATTTTATGATCTTAAAGATTTCATTCTGAACTCTCTGTGCATCTAACAAAATGTCCCTCCTCTGCACCTCACCAATTTATGGAATTTCTTCAAGGCCTCCTTATAGGCACTTTTGGGTGTGGGATTATAAGACTTTCTCCAGCAGCGCTCTAACCTCTTGTAACTGCTCTTTTCCACTCTCTATTCGGCTGAGAACCAAAGTGATGACTACAGGCCTCAGCAAGGCCTGCAAATGCAAAGGGGTTTGCCCTTCTGTGCACAGAGTCCTCAGACTACACAAAGAAATTGGCACGGAAACTGGAAATACAAAGACATAGTTTAATAAACCTTTACACGTGATACTACAGCCCACACAACACTCTACAGTATTGTACAAGGTAGCACAAAGAACTCAGACATGTGGTCCCCTTTTATACACAAAGAAGGGGTTCATAAGTAAGCGGTTACAGCTCAAAACATGATTTATGACCATATATGGACATTTCTTGAACATGATCGATACATGGGTGGAGTTAACGGTTCTTTAGACCCGCCAAAATGCACATTCCAATCTACGCTAATCAGAGACAGATGTGACTCCTACTGAGCATGCGGTAGACCCACAAGGAACTATTTATAGCCTGTTGCTGGGAAAACTCCAGGGGTGACAATCAGTGAGGTAGGACTCGCCTCGTGGCGAGCACATGGCAATGTATGGCACACAAGATGGACGTCAGAAAACCAAATGGAGTCTGGCCGTATTTAAGTATGAGCGGGAAAACTAGAACAAAGAGCATGTCTTCAGTGAACGCTTAATACTATCGCTGTTTTATTTACAACAGACGACCCTTTCAGCATTCGCTGAAGACATTCGGTTTCCTTGGATAATCTAAATACTCATCGTTTATATCGATGCTCATCATATCAGCTATCTCTCTAGTTATAGTTTTCTGATGAGTAGCCTCTGCAACAGATCGTATATTTGGCACACAAAATGAAACACATAAAGAACATATCATTGGACTACATTGAATACATACACAACACATGAATAATATGGCAACAATTATACAAAGTCCAGTGAGAACTTTCCAACCCCATGTAGAAATCAAGGTCCAGAACCACCCAGAGAAGGCCCAAGATCCATTTTCGACGTGTATATCAGCTGCAATTATATGTAATTTGTTAATGGCTTTGTACACAGAAGGAGTATGATCAGGGATACAGACGCAACACCTGCTTCCAATAATTCTACAAGCCCCGCCTCTATCCGCTAACATTACATCCAGAACCATTCGGTTCTGTAATGCAACAATCCTAGTAATTTGCAGCTCTTCAGTAATATTTCCAAGGGCTGCAGCAGTTTGATTAGTAACAGCTTCAACTACTCTCGTTAATCGTCGTATCTTTCTACTATTCAGAGCAGCTCCCACAAAGAAAAATAATCCTAAGTTAAAATCTATATACTGCTGCAGACTAGTATCTGTTTGGTCAACGTCATCTACCGGAAAAGTTCGTTTATATCTATTTACAGTCACATTGTTCAATAATTTCAAATCTTTATGATATGATGCAGGTGCCAAGGATACAGGTGGCTATAAAAATAATACATACCATACTCCGGACCATCCAGCTGGTAATCGATAATAGCCTTTGTTTCCACATACAAAATAGGTATTATGAGAGGCGACCACTAGTAGGCAATACATATACTCGAATACCAATTTGCTCACTATTGCGGATTTAATAAAGCACTCAGAGGGGATCAGTTTAGTCCAATTTTATTTGAACTATGGCATTGACACGTTCCGGGTGTCAATGCAGCTGCATAGTGCCATTTTTTAAACTTTAAATACACTTCTAATAAAACATAGACATTGACAAATGCACATCTAAGCCTCAATTCACAGTAAAACTAGGCGCCATCTTGGAGTTGGTTGTCACCATTGCATTTCAATTGATTTCTATGCAAGTCCATCAAATAAAAGCATTTTATCCAGCGTTTTACAATGTATAATTATCACTGCTCATAAAGTATCAAAAACTTAAATAAATACATTTAAAAATTATTTTTGGTTTCTAAAAATTCTTCTTAATCAACTTTTATATCCTCTCTCTATATATATACGCCAACTAAAAATGTTGGTACATTTCGTTCAAATGTGATAATGGCTTAGGTAAAGTGCCAAGTGCTACAGTACCAATCTAAAGTGAAAGTGCCTATATATATATATTAAAAATATATATATTTTTTACATACAAAACTAATCATACATCCCTGTTAAAATAAAAATGTTTTTTTCACATAATAGCAACCTTATCATTCTGTATATTTCAACTTATATACTTTCTATTTCATTTGCTTTGTTTTATAAAAACAAGCAGAAGGTAAAAAAGTAATAATACATAATAAATGTTTATAAAGTGCTAGTGCTTTCTTTTAAAGTGCTAAGTTATAAAGTGCATGTGTCCCTTGTCCTTCTCCTCCATATCTAATTAATGTAGTTTAAAAAAAAAGTTCTTGTGAGTGCGCAGCTATATTTCACAATTTCTTCAATTTTTCCTCTCTCACAGGCATGTAAATAAGTCTTCATCAATATTGAGCCCTCAACTATCATATTCAGGTTCTGAAGCTCTCTCTCTCTGTTTCCTCTCCTTCGTTTTCTAGGGATCTCTGCTAGGCAACTATATTTCATCAACTTTGGATCACTTTGGTGTACTTTTTCGAAGTGCCTGGCAACAGGGTAGCTTCTACCTCTGTTTATTATTGCTCATCTATAATTCCGGATTCTCTGATGTAATGGCAAGGTAGTTCTCCCTATATAGACCCTAGCACATGGACACTGCAATCTATACACTACAAAACTAGATTTGCAGGTCAAATGGCCTCCTACTTTTAAAGTTTTATTAAAAGTAGTTTTAAAATCAATGATGTTCTCACCATGCTGACAGGCTTTGCACTTAAAGCATGTCCTAAAACCATCCTTAACCGATAACCAAGATTCTCTTTTTCTTACCTCCCGATACTCACTATTTACTAAGTGGTCCGCAAGGGATTTTTGTTTTTCTATAGGTTATCTCTGGGGTTTTTCTACTCTCAGGGCCTAGAACTAGGTCCTCCTTAATCAAATACGAAAGTTTTCTCAAAATTGCTCTTACCTCATTATGTCTGTTGTTGTATGTTGTTATAAACCTATGGGATTTAGTATCGACTTCCTGTTTTCTTCTTTTACATGTGCCAGATGGGTCAAATAGTATCTTACCTCTATCTAGTTTTCTGGCTTTTTCAGAAGCTTTTTGTATTACTTCTTGAGGATATCCTCTTTGGAGAACGTGATCAATCATCTCTTTCTCAACTCTCCCATACTCTTGCAGGTTGCTACAGGTTCTTCTTGCCCTATAAAATTCTCAGAAGAGTATACTTTGGATCAGAGGGCCGGGGTGAGCAGTCCCTGCATGTTAAATGATGTTATCCGCAGTAGGCTTACAAAAGATAGTACTTTCTAGCATATCCCCTTTGGCGGTAACCCATACATCTAGGAAGTCAATACACACTTTACAATATTGACCTACAAATTTAAGATTCAGATCATTGATGAACATATACATATATCACCTCCATTTTAACTACCTCATTCATCTCCAGCCTTCTCCTGACTACTATTGCTCCTTCACTTCAAAATGCTTAGAGTATGGATTGTGGGCCACATCTATATCTATTGGATTAAAGATACTGCAACAAAGAGAGGAACTGACAAGGACTTGGGTTTGCCAAATATGCAAATTACTTGGTTTGGCGAGGAAGGGTTAACGTTTCATCAGTTACTGGCTTTGGTTAAATGCATTGTGGATTCCCAAGCTCCTCCCCTCATGATTGTGCCCTGTGGTGACAATGACCTAGGCACATTAACTGGGGTAGGGCTGGAAATCCTAATGAAAGAAACCTTTGCAGAACTGATAGGTAGTTTTCCTTCACACTGTCTTGGTGTACTCTAATATATGCCAAAGACAGAAATGGAAGTGGTCAAATCAATTCTGTTCACAGACTGACAAAGCCAGGAAATATATTAATAAAACTGTTTCTGCATTCCTCAGAGCCCATTGCATGGGTTATATCTATAACAACATTCTGTGTTTTGACATGCACGGAATTTATAGAAATGATGGAGTGCACTTTACAGATGAAGACAACAGGGTATTTCAAAGTAACCTGAAACTCTGCATCTGGTCTTATGTATAGCAGTCATATACACACAACCAACGCAATGGTTCTTGTCAGAACCACAGTAGTTCCCAAAATATTGTGACGTTTCTTTCAAAAGGGTTTTCTTTTCTATCGTTTTTGGGACAGTGTCGCAATCCTCGTGGACACGTTGAGCAATGGAAAACAAAAGTAGACATTCAATAACCATCAAAACATCCAAAAATAATATGTAAAATAATCCATTTTGAGGATTACCCTACACATATTACTATGTACATATGTTTAAACTCATATACTTCTATCAAGTGTCTTTCAGACCTAATTTCCGTTTTCACAATCATTCAGGATGTCGCAATGACGTTGTTAACTGCAATGATCTTGCCTTTTCCATAAAGTCTAAAACGTATATCCACTCATACTACAGTATTTTATACACTAGGAGTTTCTTACAGTATTCTCAATGAAATCTCAAATGTCATCACTGATGACATCGCTGATGATATTATACACAGACCCACTCACAGACCTACTCACACCCTTACAACCTCTCATACACATATTCACACACCCATTCAAAGACCCGTACAACTACTGACACACACATTCATCCATATAGCTTTTCACTCAACAACTCACTCACCCATACAGCCACTCACACTGCCAAAAACACTCTCGGTCTTGCTCACAGACCCATACAACCACTCATATACACTCATACACCCATTCAACCACCCGCATACCCATTCACACACTCACACAGCCACTCACACAACCACTCACTCACCCATACAGCCACTCACTCAGTCATATAGCTACAAATAGAGCTACTCACTCACAGATGCAGCCACTCACTCATCCACAAAACTATTTACATACCCATTCACACATCAATAAGTCACTCACCGCCCACTCATTCAACTATATAGCCACTCACACAAATCCTAACTAAGGAAAATAGCCACTCACAGACCCACTCACTTACTCATACACCCAGTCAACCAGCCACTCACTGACTCATAAATCCACTTATACACCCAGTCACTCCCCCATAGAGCCATTCACACAGCCACTCAGTTACTCACATAGCCACTCATACACACACTAATCCACTCTTGTAGCCAGTCTCACAGCAATCAAAGCCACTGATACGGCCACTCTCACACACATTCAACCACCCATACAGCCACTCACACAGTCATTCACTCACCCATACAGGTACTCACACACCCACTCATTCTCCCTTACAGCCACTCACACACCCACTTCCACACTGATGCAGACAGTCACAGTGCCACTCAGATGACGTATAGTAGAAACAGTATCGCTCTTTTGTGGTATAAAAAGAATAGTAATTTAACTTATGCATAAGCTTAGTATATATCTTTAACTCCCTCACTGGATGATGCCATCAGCAATATCATTTGAGATGTCATCAATGATGTTATCAGTGGTGTCACTAACCATGTCATGAGTGATGTAATATGTGAGGTCATAAGCAGTGCATTGTAGGGGTGTATAAGATAGCAAGCTCAAATAACTATAGCCGCTGAATTTCAATGGTTTTGTATGAGTGAAATCTAAGCCTAACTTTGTTTTCTTCCTATGGAACTGCATCCTTTTTTTTAATTCAAATCTTTTTTATTGAACTGCATCCTAACTATAACTACCCAGGGGTGACCGACAGAAGGTAAATATATATATATTCACTAAAAAAACAAATGTTTCAGGGACGTTATATTTAGGCTGACATTTGGCTCACACAAAACCAGAGAAATTCAGCAGACAGGCACATTTACTGAGTGGTGGAGAAAGAGGGCATGGCCTCTGACCACCACTCATCAATTTCACTGTATGGGGCATACTGGAGGTAACAGGAGGTCTTGTTGGCCGCTACGGATCCTCAGTCGCCAAGAGGACTTCATCCCCCAACCAGCAGTGCATCAGGAGGCGCATTTGCAGTGTGGTGGTGGAAAGGGCCTCTGGCGAGTTTCCAGCTTTTTTAAATGTATCTTTATCTATTTTTTAGGAAGGGGAGCCCGAGGCCCCCTTCCCTGGGCTGTTTTGGGCCCAGGGACCCTACCCCCTGTGTCCTGCCTTTTTTTCCGGCCCAAGAGACCCGATTTCCCTGGGCCCATTCTTTCCTTTTTATAAATTCTTTTTTTATTTAAAGGGAGGGGAACGGTATCAAATGTTTTGCTACTAAAACTTTGAAGGGGTAAGACACCAGTAAGAGAACTAGGCCCAAGCTTGACAAATAGCATCTCTGATGGCATGGTGCTCTTAATAAGTATAGCTCAATGGCAGGGTCATCTGCAGTTTTGATCAGACAATCCTCCAGGCCGTTGATATAAAAGCTAAAAGGAAAGGGTGCCAGTACACACCTTTGCCTGACACCCTTTCTGATCTTCATTTAAGAGGTGTATTTCCCACTTGGCCACTACCTGAACCTGCCTTTTATATCTGTATCCAACTAGGCAAGGAGGTGAACAATATTGGGATTAGTACCCTTACTTAGCAGCATGGCCCACAGCTTCCCCCTTAGGACATTATCAAATGCTGCACTTAAGTCCAAAAGTATGACAACCCTCTTTCCTGACCACATACTTGCTCATTTTTAATTGTAGGTACAGGCACTGATCTGCCGTTCCTAGTCCCTGCCGAAAACCGTATTGGGCGGGTGTGAAAAAGATTTTCTCATTGGCCCAGTTTTCTAGTTGACCGGTAAGGACTCTCCCTAATATCTTAGCTGTGCATATATTAGGGATATTTGTGTATAGCATTGTGGGTCGCTTCTATCTCCCATTTTAAAGATTGGCACAATTATTGGCCATGACCACGACTTAGGAGGTAATACATTGGTCATGCTCCTTAGCATGTTCATCGCGACTGGGGGCCAAAAGGTCAAGTTATCTTTAAAAAGATTGACAGGGACCCCATCTGGTCCAGGTGCTTTACGGCTTGGACTTCTGCTTACTACTGAGATAACATCCCCACAACCTGTGTATGCTAACCTGGATGAATCATGTACATTGCCAGGTTCAGTGACAATCTGGTCAATACAATTGTACAGCTTGGTAAAGTAGTTGACCCAGTTGTGCTCAGGTATAGTTACCTCTATGTTGGTACTAGGGCTACTGGAGAAAAATGGGGTGTTCACTATCTTCCAAAACTGTGCCCCTTCATTTTTGGCGGATGGCTAATCAATTGCTCCTCAGCCTCCCCCCTGATTTCTTCATGTCTTTGCCTAATAACTTATTTTTCTAGCCTCCTGCAATGCCTTATAACTGTTGGAACCCTTGGGGAACTTTTGAGAGATTGTTAAACAATAGAATAGGCCATCAAGCAAGTTTTATCAAACCACTTACTAGGCCTCCGGTGGTGTTGGGAAGTAGTTGAAAAAACTAAGGTGGGGGGGGGGGCACAGGGAGTTTAAAGACCATGCAGTGACAAATTCCCTGAATGAACTGTAAAACACAACCAATGTCACCGGGTCTAAACAACAAAGATGTGGTACAACTAGAGAGATGTTAGTGAATTTCCATATCAACAAATGAGGGTGGTTCCGAGTGGTGACTGATGGGTACCCTGTTAGGGATCACAAGGTGCCTACTAATTCTTTCATTTGTTGATATGGAAATTCACTAACATCTCTCTAGTTGTACCACATCTTTGTTGTTTAGACCCGGTGACATTGGTTGTGTTTTACAGTTGGGAATTAGTTGCCATTAGATGTTCCCTAGCATTCATACAGATTTCCAAAAAAACACATAGGACTGCCCTCGACTCTGGATTGTCACTAGGAGAGAGCTCAAATGGATCCCTGGGATTTGCCACATGCGGGGCTAGAAAATCCTTTGCATCAACATCTCTCCAATTCTGGTGTTTCCCCATCCCTGGTGCCTTTAATTGGGCAGTCCATCCTATTCTCAGATATAAGCAGCAGCCCCAAATTTAAACTTAAGACCAACAGATTGTGGTCACCGATAGCACAATTCAGGACCGGCAAATTTAAATCTTCTTGGACCAAGACTTGGACAGTGCAGTAAAGTCAATTGTTGAACCGGTACCTCTTCCTGTGAATGTTACTTCCTGTAGGATTTTGCTTGTGACCAAATGTACACCAAGGATAAGATATTAGCTGAGTATATTTGGCTTTTATGGACCTTTCCTCGGCCTTCGACTTGGTAAACAGGAGTAAGTTATGGACTCTGCTTCTTGAGATAGGCATAGAAGAACACCTGGTAGCTTTTATTGCTAGGCTACATCGGGACCTTAATACCAAAATAGGGGTCACTAGGGATGGTAGGTGCTCAGACATTTTTAAATCTGAGAGGGGGGTACGTCAGGGTTGTATCCTGGCCCCCCTTCTCTTTACCATTTATATAAATGGGCTGGGGAAATACCTAGAAGATGGAATGGCTGATGTACCACGTATAGGAGGAGCACAGATACCTGCCCTCCTATACGCGGACGACGCCGTCTTAATTGCATGAACCGGTATCGGTTTACAGACCCTTTTGGACCGTTTTGGCTCCTTCATGGAGAACTTAGATTTGAAAATTAATGTAACTAAGTCTCATACCATGATCATAGGACGTAAGGTAAATATGTTGCATACCAAATCCTTTACCTGCAAGGGCAAGATTCTATCCAGGGTACCAGTGTTTCCTTATCTGGGGGTCCTTTTTGACCAAAGAGGGTCCTGGGTTCCGCAGATTAAAGCAAAGAGTCTTAGCCTAGCACGTTCATCATCAGCCTTGCTGGCCTTCATAAAAAGATTAGGAGCAAAACCAATGGAGGCAGTGATCAAGATATATAACAGCAAGTGTGTCCCAATTGCCATATACGGGTCTGCTATTTGGGGATATGCAAATTCGGTAAAAATACAGAGGGTGGAGAATGGTATTATTAGGAAAATTCTATCTGTTCCAAATTCCACACCCACCTTCTCCATTCATGAAGAAATGGGCTTGCCCTATATTGCTGATAAATTAAATCTAGCCCCACTTCTTTTTTGGTCTAAAATATGGTTGAACTCTGACTTGACCTTAAACCACGCTATCTTTAAGGATGTTATCTCGAGGGATAATGCCATGAAAATACCCTGGCTGAAATATATCAGATCTACCTTTGTTATGCTGGGGAGGCCGGAGCTCTTTAGTGACCCAATTAACATCAAAAGGGAAGATATTAGATGGATCAAGAAGGCATTCCTGAGAGGGCCTGTATGACAAGAGAGGAGTTGGAACTGAAGAAACCTTCTGTTAGGGCGCACATAGTTTTAACGACCACTCCCTCTTTGGAACCGTATTTAAAAATTGTGACCAACCCACTCCATAGACTTTTACTCACAAAATTTAGGCTGAATTTAATTCATTATTCACTAGGACATTTCCCTGTGTGGTCAAAACCTGAAGATGGACCACCCTGTGATTGTGATCAATTCTCAGTTCAAGACACACTACATTTTATATTTTTCTGCGGTTTTTATACTAGGGAGAGGGTAAAATATCTACTTCCTGTTTTACGGGCAGCTGGCTTCATTCAAATAAGGCCAGCCTTAACCTTTCTCCAAATGTTACCAGATTCCTATACTATGTTTAGTGTTGCCTGTTATTTAACAGCTGCATTTAGATCAAGGAAGAGAAGATTATCTGAGAAAGCCTTATTTTAATTCAAACTTGGTTTTTAATAGAGATTCTAATCAACTGTAATAATTTTTAACTTTTATAACTTTTGGGAAAATGAAGTTAACATGTTGTAACTCAGTAACTAGATCAAATGACGTTTTTAAATTGTATTTGTATGTTGTCCTTTTATGATTTTAACAAAAATCGAATAAAGAGTATTTTGACTGGACTGATATTAGGTGATGATTAACCTATTCAGTTTGTCACCACATGGTTTGTAGGCAAAATGCAAAAGGTTCAAAATATCATTGGCCACTACACCACAGACAAGGTCTTTAGAGATTGGAAAAAAGGCTAAGATTAATATCACCATCACAAAGTATTAGATACTCCTCTTTAAAGACTTGATAGGAACACATACAAAGTACAAGCTAATGGTTCAGTTATGCTAACATTGCTACTAATAAAATGATTATGATAATAATGTATGAGAACCATTAACGGTGGCCCTGGCAATGAACAGCACATTATTTGGAAATAAGGGGAGTCCACAAAAATCTTCACCACCTTAGCTGCCAAGGTGGTACTTTTTAGAGTTAAAAAGCCACCACTATGGTGCCCACTGATAGATGGAGTTGCAAGTGTAAATACAGACTATCTGTATGGATATAAGTTTGTGACAAAGTCTCCTGTAGGCAGACAGTCTGTTGTTTTGAAATTAGGGTGGCCCAGTTCTATCAGTCAGTTTGCTACTAATGACTGCAATTTTCAAAAAGAGGGCACTAAGGTCAGGGGTTGTGGTTGCAGAACTAGTGGTATCTCACACTGTCAAGGCCCCATCAGGCAATAAACCAGTTCTATCCTTCCCTTTCATCGGTCGACCAAGGGGTGCCTGAATGATGGCACCCATATCATGATCCCTGTCTTCAAGTGTTGGAATATCTTGAAGTTGACCATTTGTTACAGTTAGTGGACTAGGTAAACAGTCTAAACAAACTGGGTCAGAAATGCTACTAACTGATTCTGTACAGCCTCCGAGTCCTGTAAGTATGGATACTATAAGCCCAGTCTCAAGCCCGGGCAGTCAGTCAACCTCTTCCAGAGCAGCAAAATGATTATGTATTGGTAAAGTAAACCTCTTGTTATGTGTAAGATTGTGCATGGGTTTTGACTTATAAAGATAACCCAGGGGGGGATAAGCTGGATTCTTTGAGGAAGATCATGCAGATTGCCAAGCCTAGCCATTAAATAGTCAAGTCAATCAAGCTTTATTTCGATATAAATATCATAAAAGCAATAAAAAATTTCAATATAAAAGTTAATTCATTAGCAAATAAATAAAAGCAGGCAACAGAATTCTATTTTGTTCGTTAAAATTTACAGCTTTTAAAATATAGTTAATCAAGTGAATAAAAGGATACAACAAAGTACTTCTTGATTCAATAAAATAATTAAAGGTTTTGACAATGTTGTAAATAAGCAATTTAGCTAAAAATCAGTTTAAAACACTGAGGCAATTGGATTTAGGGTATGAGAAATTCATTATCTAGCATTAGAAGCATCAACTTTACTGCGGTTTTGATCTTAACCACTATATCAATTATTGGTGGCCTTTAGTATAGCCCGGCGCCTGATTAGCCAGGCTCGACCCAAGTACTTGGCAACGACAAAAACATATAAAGTTCTTGGGTCAGTTCTAAGTATACGAAGGCATCTCGATGGTCAGTGGTATCTAGTTGTTTGCAGATTGGTACAAGCCAAAAGGACCTAGTGGCGACATAAGCAGGACAGACAAACATAAAGTGTGCAATGCTCTCTTTGGAATTTCCACAAGACGGATATTCTATGGTGGTCTGGTTAAGAGGACGCCGCTTCTTAGTGAAGACGGAAACTGGTATTGTGTCAAGTCTTAATTGAATATATAGGGTCCTGTCTCTTGGGATTTTAATCAGATCTAGATAGGGTTCAAAGGCTCTAGATGGTTTATGAAGAAAAATCTCCTCTGTGAGCCTTCCTAGATTTGGATTGCTGAGATCTCCGACACCTATCCAATCCCAGTAGATACGTTTCAGCTCAGCTTTTGTCAGGGGGGTTTGGGAATCCCAAGACTCTTTGAGACCCAGGGTTTACAGCAGTGCCTTAACATTTGAAATCCATTCTATGTTTTTCCCAGTGTCCAATCTCATTACCTCGGCAAAAGCTTTGGCATAGTTAAAAAGTTCTGGGGTACACCTAAGGCATGCCAAATAGAGCAGGGGGCGAAGTTTGGTCAGATCTTTGATGTGACGCCTGCCCAAGTCAAATAGTAGAGGGTTTAAAGGTGTTCCCTGTGGTAACATAAGGAGGTTCCTGAAAAATGTATATTCTGATCTGCCAAGTTCATCAAGATTATTAAAGCCCCATAGTTTGGCGCCATAAAGGGCCGAGCTTCATACACAACGAGGGCTGGAGCGATAGGTCTACTATGTGACATTTGATGTTCTTTGCTTATCACTCCAGCTGCGCGCTTGTGGTTCAGAAGCATTTTATCCAAATGAAATTTCCATTGGGCTTTATCAGAGAGGCGTATCCCAAGGTAATCAAATGTCTTAACTCTCTCAAGACAGATTCCATCTAGAGTGATGTCACTCTTAAAAGATTTATGGGGATTAGGAGTCATGAACTTAGTTTTGGAAGTATTTATGACTAGTCCCCATGTACTACAGAAGAGCTGGAACCTGTTCAGAAGCTTCTGGAGGCCTGCTGGGGTCTTCGAGATCAGTAGTGTATCGTCAGCAAACAGGAAAATTGGCACCTTATTGCCTGCCAGGGCGTCTGCTGGTGTTTCTTGAAGAAATGTAACTAGCCCGTTCACATATAATGAGAACAGGGTGGGTGCAATCACACAACCCTGGCGTACTCCCCTGATTACTGGGATTCTATCAGTAGGCTGTCCCTGGGTCCCCCACCTAATCTGCGCGTAGTTACCCTTGTGTAGGCTTATGAGAAGATCAAGGATCAAGGGAGGGATACCCATGCCTTCCAATACAAGCCATAGCTTATATCTGGGGACCAAGTCGAAGGCAGTCTCCAGATCAATGAAGGAGACATAGAGGCTGCCCCTACCAAGTGCCACCACTTTCCAAAGGATCGTAAGAAGCCTAAAGACCTGGTCCACCGTTCCTATATTAGTCCGAAAGCCCGCCTGGTATTGTGTAAGTATGGCTTCTTCCTCAGCCCACAGTTGGATCCTTTCCAATATGACCCTACCAGCCAACATCTGCATTGTGTCTATGAGGCTGATTGGTCTATAGTTGGAAGGGTCTTCTCTGGCCCCCTTTTTGTAGATTGGGACTACCTCAGCTCCCTTCCATGAGTCTGGGACTGGGCATCCTTGAGTGATGGAGTTGATAAGGAGGAGAACATAGTCAGCCCATTTGTCCCGGTCAGCAAGGAATAAGTCCCCAGGTAAACCGTCAGGTCCTGGGGCTTTTACGGGTACTATCTTACTTATGGCTGACTCTACTTCTTTTAATGTAAATAGATAACAGTCACCCTCTTCAGAAGTCCGTGTGGGTCGAACATATTGAGCTTCGAGATTTGGGCTGTTAGGCTCAGAGTATAGATTACGGAAATGGTTATACCAGGCCTGAGATGTTATGTGAGTGGGGATTTGTTCTAATTCACCCATATTTGCCTGTCTGACCAATAACCAAAAGCGATTGGTATCCCTTGCTATGCTAGCATTTTTAAAGTCATCCCATCAGCTTTCTTCCCAATCTAGCTTTGCTTGATACTGGGCCTTTCTATATTCCTGCCTTGCGACTTTGATAGCTGGGCACTTCTTGCTTCTTATCGCAATTATCAGAGCCTTTCGTTTGAGTCTGCATTCCTTTGTGAACCATTGACAGCCTTTTTCGATTTGGGCAACAGGTTTAGTAGGCCTATTCGGGGCTTGGAAGTAAATGCTAATTTGTTCAATGGTACGAGAGGGTACACTAAGAGCATGGGTTGGTTGCCCTACTACTATTCCCTCTTTTAACTCGTTTATGCTTTCGCAAAGAATTTGCTTGATGGCCTTCATTTTTGCTTCGTCCAAAGCAACCTTTTGCCATTTCAGGACACCTCTTTAGTCACAAAGTAAGTATGGTTGGATAGTGTGGGGCAAGTTGGTGTCCAAGGGGACCTCAGTGACATGCAAAGAGGATTATGATCGCTATCGGATGTGTTGCCCACCTTCATATCTAGGACAAAGCCCCATAGCCTAACATCCACTAATATATAATCAATTTGAGAGGGACTAGTAACCCTATTATATGTTATGTTATGTTATGTTATGTTATGGGAATTTGTATAGCGCGCGGCTGCCCCAGCCAAGGGGCGTCCCGGTGCTGCGAGCTGACCAGAATGCAGATTGAAGATGCACAAAGAAAACAGATTATTGGAAAAGATGGGTTTTGATGGCCTTTCTAAAGGCTAAGAGATCCTGCATCCCCCGTATGGTTACAGGCAAGCTGTTCCATAGCTTGGCAGCAAGGAAGCTGAAAGATCGGCCACCAACTCTGGCAAGTCTAGTGCGGGGAATGATCGCTAGATGTTGTCCCTCTGAGCGGAGAGATCTGCTAGGTGTATACTCAGACAAGAGGGGACTCAGCAGTGGGGGAGAGGCGGTTTTAAGGATCTTGAAGGCTAAACATAGAGCCTTAAACTGGATCCTTTTTCCCACCGGGAGCCAGTGCAGTTTTCTTAAGGTTCCTGAGACTGAAGAATGGCGAGGGAGGCCGACCAAAGCCCTGGCCGCCGCATTCTGGACTCTCTGCAGTCTGATGGTTTCGGCCAAGTTCGCTCCCAGAAGGAGAGAACTGGCATAGTCCAGTCTAGAAAGGATCGTCGCCTGGACAATGAGCTGGCGGGTGCGGCAGTCAAAAAACTTCAGGATGGGCCTGATGTGCCTTGGCTTAAACTTAAGCTTAAACTGTTTTCCAGAGTAAGAGTATACAATTGGATAGCCGCCTGGGACCATCATTTTACTGGGGGAATATACGGTACACCCCAATCGTTGTCTTCCGCCTCTATCCTGGCTATGTCCTCTACGCTAAGGGGCTCGAAGGCAGTATTAAAATCGCCAGCGACTGTATATCTGGAATGGGGCAAACAATCTAATAATCCCTGTTCAAGTATCACAAGGGCAGGTGAGGCTTTACCCCCTCTTATCCCCTTATATAAACATTAAATAAATCCAGCACAAGCCCCCCCCCTTTGTTCTTGATGGTAAGTTTCATGACATCAGGGATCAGGGTTTGGCAAATGAGCATAGTACAGTTAAGAACAATGCTAACCCATACAATCAGTCCACCCGATGGACGACCCCTCCCTTTGATGCTAGCAGGTATGCAAAAACAGCTATAACTCTATTTATGCAAAGGCGCCACACTCCAGGTTTCTTGAAAGGCGCAGATATCATAACCCCTCACCAGGTCATTCAATGGGGTAATGATAACTTGGTACTAAGGCCAGCCACGCTCCATGATATAATTTTCAGCTGGAGATTGGTCTTCATGTCATAGGTTAGGGCTGTGAAGGGTGTCTATTGTGGGTTTGGGTCGTTTGGATGAATTGAATATATAGATGTTGGGGGTGTCTGTGGTTGCTGCACCGTGCAAATCTTAATTGGTAGTCAATCATTGGCTTCCAGAGATGAGGAGCCTCTTGCCATCCCTATCTGATGTCTATCATTAATTCTTCTTGAGGGTGATGATAGTGGGGACCACCTAAGCTGTATAAGAGATTAATGGGGGGAGCAAGTGCGAAACTCAAGAGAAACGAGATTTGTGGCCAGGATGGTACTAGTTAGGGTCAGCCCAATATGATCATGTGATTGTGTACGTGCCGTGTGCCTCCTTGCCCTAACAATATCCTCCCTGATGAGTGAACGACACCCCCCCACATAACGAATCCAGTGTATTGACTTGTTTATTAGAGACTCCTCAATTTCTTGACCTACTGCAATATCTAATTTGGGAACATTCACCATATAAACTTTGTTCCCTTCTAGATGTGGAGTTAGCGGGAGGTAGCTCCCTCTCGATATATTAGAGGTCATTTTGTTTATTGATACTGATGCATTATTAAGTGCAGTGCGAGTTACAGGAGTTTGCTGTGAAACTGGATTCTGGGGACGCAAATTTAAGGGCCAGTGCTGTCTGTTATATGGGAGAGGAGGTGCTGTATTGTTCTTTGTAACCGCAAATGCGGGTGGCCATCACCCTGTTTGGGTACTTTGATCCTGTACGGTGGGTAGAGGTCGCTGTGCGTGAATGCATTTTTCTCTCATAGAGCATGGGACTTGATTATTGGCAATTTGGCAGGATGTCAAGCTGTTTATCGGGTCAACTAATTTGTTAATCTTTGCTCTCAAACCCCCTATGTCTTGTCTAAGTAAGACAACAAGCTGGTATCAATCCTGTCCATTACACAATTATTGTTGGCTCTCTTCCCAGACCCTACCCCCACCCCCACCTGCGAGCCACTGCTTGCAGGCGACCCCTCCATTGCCTTCCTTTTGCCCATACTTCAACCAAGATGAAGTGATTACAGGTCGCAAAACAGAGTTCTGCAGCTCTTCTAAACTACTCAGACCGCCATGAGGGAAGTTGAATGGCTATCCGAATCAAGTGTCCCGTGTGGAGATGGAGCGCAATGGCCACAGAAGTGAGATTTAGTAGTGGGGCACAGTACCTTATGATCTTCTGGCAGGCACAAAATGGTCCTCTGGTGGATGAAAGGGTGGTGGCCCAGCCCAGCCTTCTCCGGGCTGTGACGGGCAAGGACAGGCCTGCCCTTGGCCCTGGCTTTGCCTGGGCGCTGCCCACGTGCATCCCGAGCTGGGGGAGCCCGCTCAAGCTTTTCTAGTTGGCACCTCCTGGCGTGGCTGCTGACGTGGGGCACTCTGGGGCACTGAGTCCTGGCCTCCCCTCTCAACCCGGCTGCTGCTGCAGAAGAATGATGGGCATCCCGCGCTGTGGGAGCCCGCTCGAGCTTTTCTAGTTGCCGCCTCCTGGCGCGGCTGCTGACGCATTGTGGGGCACTCTGGGGCACTGAGTCCTGGACTCCCCTCTCAACCCGGCAGCTGCTGCAAAAGAATGACTGGCGTCCCGTGCTACGGGAGGCCGCTCGAGCTTTTCTAGTTGGTGCCTCCTGGCACGGCTGCTGACGTGGTGTGGGCACTCTGTGGCACTGAGTCCTGGCCTCCCCTCTCAACCCGGCTGCTGCTGCAGAAGAATGACGGGCGTCCCACTAGGATTGTATCAAAACAATTGATTACAACGAAATCTCCCAGATCCACCTTGTGGGTGTAGCCCAACCATTGCCCCCTCCAAACCCCTAATATTCCATTTGAGAGGACATTCCGTGTAATGCATCCAAGTGTGGTGACTAGCCAACAGATCGCCCTGTTCTTCCACTGTTGATCTGATTCCTCTTGAGTTTTATCCAGGGGTGGAGCATTGTTTAAAACAACTACTTATGGTGTGTACTCTGGGGGGTGTTGTAGTGTTTGTAATTTTCTATTCAGACCCTTTCTGATAAAACTGAATTTGGAAGCGCTGTGGTGACGTACTTTCCTCTATATCACTGTTTGGCCCAACATTTGGGAACTGAGTTGGAGTGGCCGATTCTGCCATGCTGGCATGGAGATTATCACTCATTTTATCATCTTATCAGCTTCTATAGTAGCGGGTCCAGCCAGCGGTGTGCACTTGGCTGGTTAGGGGTCATGCCTAGTGCTCATAGGTGGATCAGGTGGTTTAGACTGCACATTTGAAAGGAGCTCTGTCAATGTCCTATCAATACTTTGCAGTGCCACAGTCAGGGGAGACAAAAGCATGACAAGTAATCCTTCCAAGCAGAAAGTCTCCCCCCTCCACTTATTGTATTTGACTCCTCTTTCTGAGTTGCCAAATGCCCCTTTGGCCCCTTCTGTTCTTTTGGCTCCAGTACCCTTCCCAAGCTAATTGATTGAACTACTTTCATGTGGTTCTTCCCATTGCTCTTCGCCTCTTCGTATGTGAAACAACAACTTTTTTCCTTTCGTTGGGCGTGGAGGCGGCAATGTTTCGAGTTGGAGCGTTGCCAGTAGGGTACTGATACCCCAACGGTTCAATGGTGATATCCACCCCACCCCCAACAAACACGAACACACAACAGTTCAGTGGGTCAACTGTAGTTTCCCTGTGCTCAGGGATGGCTCTAGGCTCATGGTGGCCCTGGGCAGGAAGCGTAGGTAGGGGGCCCCGGAAGAGGGGGCCTGGGCGGGGCCGATCGAGGAGGCCAGTGAAGAGGGGGGGGTCAGGGTATTTGAAAGTGGAACAGAGCCGGAGGCTGCCAAATCCCTGCCAGGGGCCGCCACGCAAATATGTATCCATCCTCAGAGGATTCTTTTATAAAGGATATATATTGGCGTGGTGGCCCCTGGGGTTTGGTGGCCCTGTGCAGGTGCACAGCTTGCACATGCCTAAGGACGCCCCTGCTGTGCTGGTTGGTTTCTCCCCCACTTCAGGGTGAATGGTTCCACCCAACTCGTTTGTTGGCGGGTTAACGCGCTTGAAGTCACATGGGTTAAGTGTCAAGGTTTTCCTACCAGCCCCCAACCACTCTTCCATGGACTCTATCTCAGAGTTGCTAACCGACATAGCAGTGCTCAAGTACTCAGTTATTGAATCAGCCCCGCGTGTGTCCTTGGTGCGCAGAGCAATAGCACTAGCTTTGCTCTTACCTATAGATCTTTCCTGTCAGGACCCAGCAAGAAATGGCAGTCAGGAGGTAAGTTCTTCGAGCCAAGAAGGGTGGCCCACCCCAGCCTCCTTCAGTCGCTCATGGGCAAAGACGGGCTGGCCCTTGGCGCACGCACCAGTGTCCCGCACTGCGGAGTAGGAGGCAGCGCAATGAGAACAGTCACAGCGCCTCCCTCTCCACACAGCTGGGGATAAACGGCAGGTGAACAGGATGCTGGAACGGTGAGTCCCACCAGGGTAAGTAAAGAGACTGCAGGTCTAATCGGCCCCAAAACAGCAACTAATATTGGGCCTGTTGGGAGAGAAAGGGGTATCAAGGTTGTATATCATTCATTTCGATATCTTTCTTTTTTAACATACATAACATGTGGTAGTAGAAAAAGCTTTATTCAATGTTAGCAGAATTTTAAAATCATAAAAGCAACATCACCAAAAAATCAAGTACACATAAATGACATTACATTTAGAAATTAGCTGTAGGTACAGTGGTTTTAAGAACACATTACATTTTTCCTTTTTCTGAAAACACTCTTTAAAAAACCAACCATAGTGGCCACACACAGTTCATCATGTAACAACTGGAGATACAGTAAAGCAGGGCGGCACTGGTGCCATGTTCCATTGTTTTTCAGAAGTGGTTTAATCCATTGGGCTCTCTCTTTACGATAAAATCCACAAAAGCAAATCACATGGAGGGTTGATTGTTCAGCCCTCCCATCACATGGGCACTTAATAAGCATTTTGGACCAATCGTTGATTTTTGGAAATGAAACTAGGCGAAAGAAAATGTCGAATCTAAACCTAGTGAGTAAAAACCTATCAAATCCTTTAGTGCACCACTTCAGATAGGGTTGCATGTTGCCCGATACAAGCGAAATTTGGTGCCGCACCACCGATCCCTTGTTAAGCTCTACCCCTAGCCGCAGGGATTCCTGATGGTACCAACAGTTATTCTTTAGGTCTTTCCTCGAGATCTTACATAACCCCTCTGGTGCAGTAAAAAACTCGGGTTTCCCCATGTCTTGACAAAACTTTTGAATATAAGTTAGCCATGCTATTTTGTTTGATTTGTCCAGAGCCATAACATCGCGGATAATCTCTCTGTTAAGCTCCAGGTCGACTGCGGTCCAAACCCTGTGCCAGAGTAACAGTGGTTGCATCGCAATCAGATCGCTAATATGACGAACCCCCAACTCGGCATGACAGTTATACACAGATAAACTAAAGGGTACAGCTAAAATAAACCTTAAAAAAGCATTTTCTACTGTTTGTATATCCCTGGTGTCTTGGATGCTCCAAACACCAGCCCCATAAATGGCGGTGCTAACACATTTGGCCGTATAAATTTTAAGTAAAATATCAGGGGGTCTTTTACCCATCTTTTGTGAGAAAGCCATAAGTGCTGCAGTCGCTTTTTTAAAGGACAGGGTCCTACTCCTGATGGCTGGACCCCAATGCCCCCACCCTCAAGGACTACTCCTAAGTATGAAAAAGATTTAGTGGCCTGCACTTTCTCCCTGCGTGCAAACAACTTGCAGGTTTCGGATTTGCCCCTAGCGCACGTCATCACAAAGGTTTTTTTCACATTCAGACCCCTAGAGTCCATGAAATTAATATAGGCGTCTAGGGCTGTCTGCTGGCCTCTCTCTGTCCTGGCCATAATGACGGCGTCATCCGCATATAATAGGGACACCACTTGTTTAGAATTAATTCTGGGTGAGTCAATAACTTTGGACACCAGAACATCCTCTAGGTCATTAGTATAGAAATTAAAAAGAAGAGGCACGAGGACGCACCCTTGCCTCACTCCACGCTTCACGTGGAAAGGCTTGGTGCATTCTCCTCCGGTTCCGAATCTCACCCTTGCCCTTGCCCCAGCATAAAGTTGCCTTAAAAAAGAAATAATGGCCTCTTCCAGTTTAAGATCTTCCAGCACCTTCCACAGACGATCATGCTTAACGCAGTCGAATGCTGACCAGAGGACTATATTACCCTGTTTCCACTCTTGTTTTGCCAAAACGGATTGACAGCTGCATAGCATGTGAAATCCTGATTTTATGATTAACATGGATGGGTAAAAATATGATGAGTGTTCCCCTTACCCTTTAATAGGACTGTGCAGTTAGTTTTCATGGTGCTGCTCATTTCATCCAGCAGGGGCACCACCTACCTGCTGAGGTACCTGCCATGTCCTATAAGGAGAACTATAGCCACTGTCAATTCATAGAGATACCTTGCTTGTATCTACTACCAAAGATATATAAGGATGCCATATCAGGAGACTGCTGCGAATTTCTCAGTCAATCAGAAGCCAGATAATGAGTTTAGCAACTAGCTGCCAAGCCTTTTTCAAAGTGCATCTGGATGCCGTGGCAGAAGTGGGGAATATCACATGAGGCGCGGAGACTCACATGGTCACAGGCATCTTGGCTATACTCAACCAGAAGTTCACATGTGCCTTTTTTCATCCTAAATATGCGCTAAATTTAATACATTCTTACACTTGATATTGAGTCAGAAATACGTTTTTCAGCCTTTTATTCACCTCACAGCTCTCAGCTCCATTATTTTACCCTCATATTCTAAGGGGAAAAAACTTAAACTGGTAACTTGAAAGCATCATTTGCAGTTATTATATCGAACCCCAGAAACGGAAGTGAAATATACAGATCATTCACAAAATAAAAATAACCATTTGTTAGGATTCCTGAAATCTGCCTTGTTAACATTAATGATTTTGTTAGCAAATCTTATCAAGTGGAGTGCAAAATCACATGCTTTGTGACTAAATAAAATCCTTTTACTAAAGACCCTAAATTCGGGGTTATGGTGAAGAAGGTATGGTGTGCTGGAACCATTTCAGAGTGGGGGTGCTGACATCAATGTTAAATCACTGACGTCACAGAATTATGAAAATTCTAAGCAATACACAAAGAACAAGTGTTTCAAATGAGGGATACCTATTCAGCAAGAGAATTGTAAGGGCGTAGTATGCATCCTGTGGTGCATTTCAAAGCACACAGACTCAAATATATTGAGTCGCCCCTGCTATTCTTGAGCTAGTTAATAGCTCTTTTTCCTCTGGGATTGTTCCTTCCCTCTGGAAACGGGCTAGGGTTAGAGCCCACTTGAAGAAACCTGCCCTGGATCCCGAAGTTCTTGCCAATTATCGACCGATTTCATCACTTCCTGGGATTGCCAAAATTTGCGAAAAGCACGTTAATTCGGTTCTTTCTGCTTTTTTGGAAGAAAATCACTGCCTTCATCCCTCTCAAGGCCACAGCAGGGCACGGAAACTGCCTTGCTGGAAGTTACAGAGGAGGCCAGGAAAATTCTTGATGTCAGAGGCTCCGCTGCTATTATTTTGCTTGACCTTAGCGCGGCCTTCGACACGGTTAACCATCAACTTCTGCTAGCTAGACTCAGAGACAGTGGGGTAGCTGGTATGCTACTCAACTGGCTTGAGTCCTTTCTCTCAGATCGCTTTTTTTCGGTGTTTGAGAACACGGCCCTCTCTAATTGGATGCCATTGCAGTGTGGGGTGCCTCAGGACTCCTCTCTCAGCCCCACACTTTTTTAATGTTTACATGTGTCCGTTGGCAAAGATTGTTGAGATGTACAATGTCAAGATTGTTTTGTACGCTGACGACGCTCAGCTTATCGTGTCTCTCAACGTGTTATACAATAATAAGTCCATTGTGGTGAATTGTTTGGAAACTCTTCCTTCCTAAAGCTGAACGCTGCTAAAACAGAATTGATGTTTTGGGGAAAGACTACCAATCCTGAGGTCAGCACTATCTGGCCCAAATGCATGGGAGACATGCCTGCCCCTAAAGACCAAGTTAAAAGGCTTGGTGTATGGTGGACCATAATCTGAATTTTAAGACGCAGGCCTCCAGGGTAGCAGGTACCTGCTACGGCATTCTTAAAATGATCAGGAGGATTCTGCCTCTGTTACCTTTTAATGCTAGGAAGCTACTGGTACAGGCACTGATCTTATCTAGGCTCGATTATGCCAATGTGCTCTATTTGGGCTCCCCTTGTTCTACGACAAAAAAATTTCAAACGGTTCGAAATTGTGCGGCGCAACTTCTCATGCAGTCGCCCAACAGGGAATCCGCTAAACCGCACATTAAGGCACTTCACTGGATGCCAGTTGATAAAAGAATTCAATTCAAGGCCTTGTGTATTGCCCACAAATCACTGGCAGCTTGTGCTCCTCCGATTCTTCAATCAATCATCTCTCGGTATGTCCCTAGAAGACCCCTCCGCTCTGAGGTGAAACACCTTGCCATTGTCCCCAAATTCAATCGAGCCCGGAGCGGGGGCCGTCTTTTTTCGGTCATTACGGCAAAAAGCTGGAATCAGCTCCCTGATGTTATCCGTCTTGAAGCTAATTATCTTCTCTTTCGCAAGCATCTTAAAACCCTCCTGTTTTCCTGAGCCCCTCTAGTCATGCAGTTCTGGGCATTGTCTTTGGCGCTGGGAGGCCTTTGGTAGCCATGTGCTTTATAAATGCGTTATTCTATTCTATTCTATTCTATATTACTAAAGCATGGTGTGGTAGTGCAACTGTATATTATAAGCAACACATTTTCCATTGACATAGCCGCTATATTTGCATGAACATACAGAATTTCTGATAAAGCTATGTAGGGTGCAAACTATAGATCATATGTGATGTTTCATCGAGTATTTATCACTTGCATAACACCTAGTAAAATGTCTTGTTTTGCCTCGATCGTATTAAAACCTGTTTCCATTACACTTCAGAATTTTTAAAAAACGTGACATTTGTTCTTCCTCAACTTGTGATGCATTTTGAAATGGTTGTACAGTTCATTTACAGATATTTAATTGGCGTGGTGTGTTTGGCTCTACCCAGGAGTGTAATGCAGATCAGTCATCTTCATGGTAAGTATGTGCAAATAGGGAAGCTAATGTAACCTCAGTGCCAGGATACCCATGGTTTTAAAGTGCACTTTATAAGACAATATTACATTCCATTACATCCTACAGCCTTTCCTTTCATATATGCATGGGAAAGTTGTTACATGGTCCATAGTTTCAGTATACAAAATCCTATAAAATTAAAGCCAAAGAAAGAAAAGTAAACAGCAATCTCTATGCTGAAGGAATAAACAGAAATTTGTCAGAAGATATAGCCTGACATTTGACCTCTGTCTTTGAACGCACAGCAAGAGTGACATGAAAAAAACAAGCATTTGCAATGCAATCGGTCTCTCCTTTAGGACCTTATATGTATTTAGCTATGCAGTACATTAGCATGGGTGCTGAAACATCTACTGTTCTTTAACATAGAGGGAAAGTAAGCACCAAACTGTGTGACACGCCAGGTATGGGAACACATGGAGAGAAGTATTGCCTTTTATCTGGAAATGCTATAGTCCAAAGCTCTGTTTTTAATATAAAATCGTGGCCTTCGGTGGTAATATCACTGAAAATACAAGATTTAAAAAATATATTATTGTCTACATTTGCTCGTGGAAGACAATTTCTAAGGACCGGGATCTAGACAATGCTAAAGTGATTCTGGTATTTTACTGACCTCTGCTAGTTGTTTTCTATCAAGAAAGTTAAATAGAGGCAGTTGCCAGAAATGGTAAAAAAAAAGAAAGGCCCTAAGCAGAAAACAATTCTGGCATTTTACTGACCTCTACTGGTCGTTTTCTATCAAGACAGTTAAATAGAGGCAGTTGAAAAAGCAGAAAGCAATTCTGATATTTTACTGACCTCTACTGGTCATTTTCTTTCAAGACAGTCAAATAGAGGCAGTTGAAAAGAATAATAAGTCCCTAAGCGGAAGCAGACAAGTCTTAGGGCTGATCTCCAGAGCTCACAAAGTACATACACATATAAGTATATACTAAAGTATATACAAGAGGTCTCAAATGCTCGACCTAAAAAATGTAAAAGCTTCTTCATTGCTCATTCACCTTCTGGACAACAGCATGATTATTCTAGAAGTGCTGGTACCCACCCCCCTACTTCCAGCTCCTATGTTAAAGGATACCTAGGGACCGAAATCCTCATTATTTCCAAGTGTTCGACCAGGTTTAGTATGAGGTCTGTTGCACTATTATGTAGCAAAGGAAACCTGTATATATGTAAGTATGCATGTATGTATGCGTTGTATGGAGTGAAAACCTAGCAGCAATGCCATGGAGCGCTGTACTAAATGGAGGTTTTCTAGTAGGTAGTGTAGAAGAAGGGGGAAATAGAGATGGTGTGCCAGAATAACGCAACAAGGGCATGGTATGAATGGCAGTTGTTTATTCCCTTCGCATTAGTAATATCACAGAGTTCAAATCCAAGATCAATTGTGTTCACATATTAAGTAAAGATGAACAAAATTACATTTTATTTGTGTATTTAAATATACCTCAAAGTCTATGTTAGGCCATAGAAATACAGGATTCAGTTGCAGCTCCACGATTAAGCCTTATGAATACTTCCTGTCAGGCATGCTATCTCACTGACTTTAAAACAACAATATATATTAGCTTTTAATATTCCACACCTTCAACGCCATTTGCTCCCTTATAATAATATCTTGCAAATGTTTTATCATCTAGTAAGTCCTTTGTGCAGAAACTATCATATGGCTTCACACAGATTGTGAAGTGGGCATACATCTCAACGTTTTGAATTTTTAAGGAGGATGAAGTCAAGAGTTTTTGGATAGAGATCTCATTCACCTAAAAAAAGACAAATTATAGCTTGGTAGATGAAAGGGTTCACAGGATGGGTGGTCCTGTTGAAGTTTATGGACACATTTTGGCATGCGGGGAACATGTTTCTAAGGTTGGTGCAACATTACAGATGAATTAAAAGGCACAAACGTGGACTTACTATATATGTACAATCCTCCTGTTACTGATGAAGTGTTTTGTTAGCATTGCTATTATGCCTGATCTTTTGGCCTTATGTTGAATCTAAAAGGAATGGGCTTCATTTGACTAGGGATACATGTGACAAGGGCTTCACATGAGTTAAGCTCCACTTGACCACGGTTTCACATGACAAGGGCTTGTGAACTACTGAAACCCCACCGTCCTTGGTGTCTCCCCTGTGTGTTGATGTAAAGGGAGGACAGGACAAAAGTACCTTCACTGTATGACCTGCTATGATCTGTTTGTGTCTGGAATGACACATGGCCAGAAATCTCTGCCCATACACACTTACGTAAATAGGTGAAGACCCCACTTCTCACATTCCAGGGTAAACTGTCTACTACACCATAAGATAGGGAAACAGCGTTTACATTGCATGCGCTACAACACATGTGATTACAACTCGGTTGTTACAAAGACCTCATTGTTTCAACGCAAGCCATTACATTACAAGTCGTTTCTATGACTTACTGTAGGGGGCACGCTAAACTAAGGAATAGTATAGTTTGCTATACCAACACCTTCCCTACTGTTGCAAACGCTGGAGTTGAAATAGTAAATTATACTATTCCTAAGTCCGGTGTGCCCCCTACAGCAAGTCGTAGAAACGACTTGAGATGTAATGGTTTGCGTTGTAACAATGCGGTCACTGTAACAACCACGTTGTAATCGCATGCGTTGTAGCACATGCAATGTAACATCATATATTCATAAGATAGGATATTGATCACAGCTCGACATACCTCTCTGGATATTGGCTGTATATGGTTAGTCATTCCTTTTCAGAAACCTAATTTCGACAAAGTGATAGGGAGAGTCTCTCCTGGATGTAGCCCACAGCCCCTCTGCTGCACAGGGTGTAATTATTCCTGGACTATAACCCATCCACTTCAGAAATAGGAGTTAGTTTCTCTCAATTACATGTGTTAACATTCTACTAAGCAATTATAGCTGCTCTTGTTTGCAGCCGAACTATTCTGTAGAGCAGGGATAACCTCCCTTAGGGATCCCTCCGCAGCAATTCTGCAACTTTGTGGCTAATTGCTCTCAGGTAAAGCCCACAATCAATGTTTCAATGGTTGTGAATAACCACTTCATAACACAGATCATAGACTCCACATAAAAATAGCTAATCCTGCAAATAAACTATAGGCATGTTATAAGATAGGAACATTCTCCTCCCCCCCACCCCCAGTATACATCACATCCTCCTCCACAGGGCTGCATGGGTACTCATACACCCCAAACTAGCCCATGCAGACACATAAGGGCTGGTTAAGTGCTCCTGGAAATAGCCAGGCAGCACCTTAGTAGATGAGGATAGTCAAACTTTTATATCTAGTTCCACTACCTAACTGGAAAAAAACGGGCTAAATTCTGCCTGATTCAACCAGTTTATAACCACTGGAAAAACGTCCACACCCCACAACACAACATCACCCCACAGGCATTAGGTACACAACTCTGCAACTTCGATAAAACGGATAAACCCCCATCACCATACCAATAACACGGATTGGAAACATCCACTTCAAGGTTTAAATGGCCTCAACTCAATTACCCTTATATCAACTCACAACTACAACTAGTCTTTCAACTAACAACCTTGCATAGCTCACACAAGGAAAAATCATCATAAGGAAATCCAACTCCTGTAGCAGACTCATAGTATGCCACACCCCAGAAAGAAGCTGAAGACCAGAGTCAGGAGGGCATGCATAGCAATCAGGTTCCAAGTCTCCAAGACTGCAACTTTTCCCTGGTCTCCTCCCACTTCCCACCTCTTTTAAGCCTCCAACCACAGAGCATGAAAATGCACCCCCAAAAAACCTTCTCATTGAATCACTAGGAGCCACTTCTCTTCATCCCAAAGTTAGGGCCTCAATCTCTACCTTAGCAAAAGCCCTCACCTTTATTTCCCTCTTTCTGCTACCTTCCAACCACCCATGACAGCCCCCTCCCACTGAAACTCCACCATGATAGAAAGACTGAAGCTAAGCAATTAAACTGTCTGCTCTTCAATAGAAGGTACATAAATTAGAGCAGGTCCAACTTGATCTACTCTCAGATACAACATCAGCCCTCATATTCATCACAGATGAGTGGCTCGGGAACTACTCTGCACTCACATGACATAAAGACATCCTACCTGAGTACACCATCACCAATCCAACACACAAAGGTAAATCAGGAGGAGCTCTAGCAATGATTCATTAAAAGACACATAAAATATCCAAAACTGGAGACTTCAACATGACTGATTGTGAAACTTTACAGGTCAGATGTCACTCCACCCTAAAATACAAGTGTGCCTTCCTTTTGAGCTACAGATCACCTCTGACCAATGGATCATTCAAAGAAGCCTTACTTATCAATGTCACCAACACCATACAAAAATATCCCAACACATATCTCTTTCCAAATCCAAACATAGGGTTCAGCAAAAGGAGTTAGCAATGACCAAACCAAGTACAGCCACCACTGAAGTTCTCAACCTCCAATAAATAATATTTGACTCAACCCACAATTCTGATCATACACAGGACATACTTACTGCCCCAGAAGGGCATGCCTCATTGTCTGACAACTAACTGATCATCTGGAATGACCTCCACTTCATCTGTATGCATATATGGGTGTGCGTATTTATATTTGGAATTTCTATAATGCAGACCTAGCCAAAAAGCAGCAGAAAACTGTAGATGGTCAAATATAAACATAAAGTCAATGAGCGATAGAAGAGGTAGCTGATTGTGAGCTGTTAATGCATTGTGGTGTAAGGTTCTTTAAAGAGATGTGTCTTCAACTCTTTTCCAAATAGGAGCAGCATTGGGGTAGTCCTGATGGACATGGGGATGCTGTCCCAGATCCCGGGCACATTGATGGAAAAAGACTGCTGCCATGTTTTTTTCTTTTTACACTTCTTAGTCTGCAGGCTGACGTTTTCCTACTTCAGGTTTGCTGAGAACCGCCAGAGATGGTGAGCTTATCTGCAAGATGAGTGGGGGTGCTAGTAGTGATGGCTTTGCAAATGGTGTAGTTCGGTTTGAAGATGGTACAGGCCTGCAAGGAGAGCTAAAGAAGTTCCATCAGGATGGGGGCGATGTGATCATACTTTTTCAAGCCCTGGATGAGGTGTGCTGTGCTTTGTAGGATGCCATTAAGGGATACCAGTGTGAAGTCTGGAAGGTAATAGAGCTGGGCATTATCTCAGTCTAGATGTGAGAATAAGAGGGTTTGAACAGCAGTTCTGGAGTCGCTTCATGGAAAGAATGCTTTAACTTTATTTAGAAGAAAGCGCTGGCACCAGGCCATCTTTGTTTTGTATGCAGTGCTTTTCTTGTTGGTGAGATTGGTGTTCAGAGTGAATCAAAGTGATTTGGCAAATAACAGAAATTCTGTCTTAGTTGGGTTGAGCTTCAGGCAGGTAATTGATATCCCGGTCTGGATAATGTGTATCTAGCATTTGAGGAGCTAGATGTCCACAGCAAAGGATGCTTTCATGTAGAGTTGTGTCTCTTTGCCATAGTAGGGAGTGTTGATGTTGTTATCTGTGAGAAGAGCACCAAGCAGCTTCACGTTGAGGCTGAAGATGACAGAGAACATTATGTAACCCTAGGGCACAGCTTTCCAATCTTTTCATGTTGGTGACACACCTTTTTGTCAATATTTTTTTAAGGACACGGTAACGCGAGTGAGCTCAGCGAGCGAGCCCGAACCACCTTCGGGGGGTATCGGGGTGAAAAAGTAGTGGGCAAATGGCGCATTTCCAAGCAAATTTGAGAAAGCAGAAAGGTTAATGAAGCAATTGTGAATCTGTTCTAACAAAGACAGTGACTGGCAAAACTGAGTGTAAGCAAGTTTAGGTTTGTGCATGTAGCCAGCGGCAATCAAGGGAATGTGCAAGGCACTTAGCTGATTATAATTATACACGTATTCCATACCGTTTTATCTATTTGCTGCAATTTTGGCTAGTCAGATAAATGAAAGCTGTATAACAATTATTCTTAAGCTTCGTAGCAGTTCTTAGAGTTTGTCCTTGCTCAAAGGGGTGTAATTTCTTACATTTGTTTTACCCTCATCTTCGTTGCTTGATTTTTGCTCACTAGAAAGTGTCACGCATAGTCTTTGAAATGGCACTCAAATTTACACTGAAATTATGAGCAACAGTCCAGCTATTCGGCCCTCTTAGGGGCCATTTCAGTTTTAAAGTGGGACACAGTGGTGGTGACATGTGTACTTTCTGGCTATGTTAGCTCCCCTTCCAGGGCAGCCATCCTACTACTGCCCATCTCTCCTGTAATAGTCACTCCCTGGATTGTAGCTTTATAAGCTGCTCACAGAGTGATCAGACTCTGCACTGTCCCCCTGTTTTCCTTGAGTTACAGCTTGCTGGCCTTGTCTAGTCGCTTGACCTCCTGCCCGTTAAAGAGACGCCAGGTCATAGTTACACGCAGAGGCGAGTGATTACTAATTCCCCAGGCCAAGTACTCCACCTCTACGATCCTAGTTAAAGAGCAACCGGGGGAAAAAAAATCAAGTCTCAAGTGCATAGCATGTGCACTCCAGTAGTAGGAATAATCTCTCTCGCTCCTGTGAAGAGCTCTGCAAATATCAGAAACCTCCATTGCCTGTATAAAACCCTCCAATTTCCCTCAGGTTGTCGCTCCCTTCGTTCCGCTGCTCATTCTATTGGTGTATCCAGTGCAAGGTTGCCTATAATAATTAATTACAAGAGTAGCAGGTGATGTGTGCATGTAGGTGTGTCTTCAGAGCAAATCACAGTGCTCGTGTACATGTCTGCCTTCTTCCACAGGACAGACTCACAATGGAGAGGTAGGAGCACGCTCATCCATTCTTTTATGGGAGCTGACAACAGCTCTTATCTCTGCACAGCTCATCCAGAATTGCCCTTGCACCAGTGGTCCAAAGGGGGGAGGGCGGGGGCGAGGGAGTAGGTGGGGGCAAATGAGTCAAAGACATATGAACAGGAAAGTGAAAAGAGATGGGTTAGAAATAAAAAAAATAGGGTCTGAACAAGAAAAGAAAGACAGGTTTAGT
Organism: Lissotriton vulgaris; assembly: GCF_964263255.1. Classification (NCBI taxonomy): domain Eukaryota; kingdom Metazoa; phylum Chordata; class Amphibia; order Caudata; family Salamandridae; genus Lissotriton; species Lissotriton vulgaris. The sequence continues at coordinate 721,193,551 of NC_141696.1, forward strand.
GGAAAGGTGGCGAAAACAAAAAACACACCAACATGCAGAAAATACAAAACAGGAGAATAAACGGTGGGAAAAAAATTTGGAAATAAGCACATTTACAATATCCTCGCAATCTACAGTTGGGGACACCCTATCTAATATTTTGTGCATGTAGATAGCATCTCTTGTTACATTGGTATACTAAACATGAAAAAGTAAGAAATATGGTATAAATAATGTAAATAGTATAGCACATGTTCATTAATATATCACAGTGTCGTGACAGAACACTGCTCCGGAGATTGGTTTTCACCACCAAGAAAGCATCAATTTTTGTGATCTATGACTGAGCGTTGATAAAGCCACATTAACTCCAGAGAATACCGAGGTCACTGTGTCACTGAGAAGAGGGAGGTGACAATACATCATCCAGTAATTGGCGGATGTCCTGTCAGTGTCTCAGTTTCTCCATCTTTCTTTTAGTGAGAATGTGAATGTTGTTTTCTTGGCAGTAGAGTTGCTTCTGGGTCTGCGGTCACGAAACACATTGCTGAAGACAGGAATAGTGTAATAGGTGCTACCCTACATATAGTGGTTCCCCCTTGCACTATTAAATGCCGCCAGCTAATCTGAACCTAGTATTGCCACACCTGATGATTTCAGGTCCTCTGTATTGGCCAGAGCGCTACCCCCAAGAGATACTGCTGTGGCCAACTGGCACAAGGGGGCCTATGCGGAGACTGTCGTTGCTTTGCATTTGCAAGGCATAAAAGCAGTGCCGCCCCTCCGATTGTGAGTGCCAAGGAAGCCTCCATCAAGAAGGCCCCCATCCGAAGGAGTATTTCAGACTACAGGCCCGGTGGAGCATATACATAAATCAACAGTAGAAATACTGTTGATTTATGTATATGCTCGACCGGGTCTGTAGTCTGCAATACTCCGTTGGATGGGGCCTTCTTGATGCTTCCATCAAGAAGGCCCCCATCCGACGGAGTATTTCAGACTACAGACCGGGTGGAGCATATACATAAATCAACAGTATTTCCTCACCCTCATTTCCCCCTGCTAGCGGCACTTATCATCCGATTTGTCGCGCAAACCGCCGGGCAGAAAACAACAAACTGTGGCAATTACAATGCGCCCAACGGAAAAAAAAAAGTTACAGGACAACCTTACCGAGTGCCTGGGATGGGGCTCTGTGTGGTCACTGCTTCTGAAAGAGAACACGGGTGCGTTTTCTCGCTCGCAGCTCGTCTAATGCTGCTCCTTCCACCGTGTACTGAACGTAAAGACAACGTCCAAGAGAGCATTTTCCTAATTGGCCACGCAGGCTGAATCATCGCGCGACACACCCACACATGGGACGCGACACAGTACTGTGTCGTGACACCCAGTTTGGAATGCTGTGCCCTAGGGTAACTGCAAAGGTGCTAGGGATCATTTGGGGCCTGAAGGCACCCATGTCACAAACTGTGTAGTTTGGAAAGGTAAGAGGAGAACCAGTGAAGGACATTGATAGTAAATCATTTTCAAGACTCCAGGTTTGCATATGAGGTTGTGATGGTGTACAGTCCTAAATACAACTGAAAGGTCCAGTAATATCCGGAGGCAGGAGTCATCTTTAGCTGTTGTTAGTAGGGCATGATCTACAATGTGTAAGGTAACAATGTCTCTGCCTCAAAGTGATCTGAAGCCTGACTAGTAATTGTCAAGGAGATTGTTGATATTACTGTGATCTTGGAGTTAAGCATAGACTGTTTATTCAATGATCTTCTTGATGAATGGTATATGAGCGAAGGTGCTGGTAGTTTAGTGAGGTCATCAAGGTCTAGTACAGGTTTCTTTAGGGGTGGGAAGATCTGGCCTGTCTTGAGAACTTCTTTGTAGATGTATTGTGTAAGGGGTGCCTTGACAATGGTGAGTAGGGGTGAGAGAATGATCCCTAGAGGGAGCTTCGATGAAGGATGAGGGATAGTCATCCTCTTCATAAGACGTGCCTCCTTCTTCTTCAAAACCTTTATTCCATCACATTGGAACAGCCTAAAGCCAACAATAAACCCTATTATTAACTCTACATTCAGATAATGTAACAAATTGGACAAACTTACACTTAACATTCACCTCAAAAACACATTCAACAAGCAAACGATATGTACCAATGATCTACAATTGGATTTCTTCTAGGATGGACAACCAAATTCTATTTAAGACATGTTTGGACAACATATCAAGTCAAAAATATTGTGTAAACCAAATATTGTGTCAAGAATATCTAAAACATAAATATTGTGAAGGTAGTTTCTATGGGTGAGTAAAGTTTTACTATACTAAACTCCACATATATGTACCTTGATGCATACATTTCTTCATGGTACATAGATGTGGAGTTAAAAAACTGAAATCTATACTTACCAAATTACACTTACCTTCTTGATATTTTGGTCCTCAATATTTTTGACACGATATTCTGTCCACACAATATTTTTAGAATCAATATTTTATCAGACAACTATAAAGACCTCAAACTGAACCAACCCGAGGAAGAAAAACACTTGTTCCAATGATATGATCAACAAAATTAAAACAGTACTCAACGTACTGCAATGTTAGTGGAGAAAATCAAGGGATACAAACCAAAAAATGTGACTGCTTCAAAACAACAGAACTTACAAAAGACCATCAGAAGAACAAAATGGCATCTCCACTCCTCACGCATAATGGATTCAGCTCACCCAGCTAAAGACTCCACAAGATTTTGACAGAATTCTATAACCCCTGTAGGAGCTGGGTTCGCCAGGTCCCCGGGGGGTAGCTTGGACCGAGCCGGCAGGCACCCGAAGCTTAGGTGTAAAGTGACTACACAGCACACTCGTCCACTGAGACAATAAGTGCACGCAAGGACTGAGTCCACACCTGAATGCTTGATTCAAATAAATAAGTTTTATCTTGAATTATCTTGAATTAGAATCAGAGCAGTCAAAAATCACAGCAGTATTAACTCATTGGCGTTCCTTTAAAACACAGGTTTTGCATTTCTCAGCAATAAATATGTAAATAAATAAATATTAAATATTAAATAACAGTAGGCCTGGTAACAGGCTTACTCCTAGTCAGCACCTGCAAAGAATTTCCTTCTCAGACTTTTAAATAACATCTCATTGCTCAGCAGCAGTCACTAATGGAGGGTAAACATTTCCTAGCTGCAAAAATAAGCCATTTATCAGCAAATACAGTGCATTTCATCAGGCTTGAATAAAGCAATTCAACACTTAGATATGAGCATTTCTTTTGTCATAATAGGCAGGACATGACTCTCAGGAGCTAAGTATGACAATTCCCTTAACGATCAGGCCACCACAGTAGAACAACCTTTCCCCGGCTAAGGGGTTAACTTTTCTTAGGGCTCCTACCAAGTCCTCAGTATCTCTTGGGGCCAACGGGGCCCAACTATAGTCTCCCGTGGGGAGGGCAGACTTGGAGCATCCCCGGCGGTTTACCTCACTTCTTCGGCCCCTGTTTGGGCCCTTGCGAATGGTCAGCACAAGGTAAGATGACTCCCGGAGGCGCGCTCTTCCTACCGCGCCCTTCGGTGGTGTTGTAGGCTCCCGGGCTCCTTTTAAGCCCTCTGGTGAAGTCGGGGTGCGCAGGGGCTCCGGTAGTCTCTGCGAGCCCCCCGCGCAGGTGTCAGCTCCGGTCCCGGTCCTCCCTCAGAGCCTGCAGGGACCGGGGACCAACAGGAGGCCAGGGTGCGCAGCGACCGCCAATTGCAGAGCGGCTCGCGCAGCACAATTTCAGGGACCCAATCAGGGCACGGCGGGGGTGGAATTACACCAGCGCCCCTGTCACGTGACGCTAGATCCTGTCAACAGGCCTAACGAGGCCTACTGCAGCCTGACCAGATTTTACAGCAGACTTCTCTTGGCTCTGGGGGCCACCGTGGGGGTGCAGAAGGCAGCACCGGCATCGTGGAGAAGGCGCCAGGCTGCAACAATGACAGTAAGGCTCAAAGGCTAAAGCAGAAGTGCAAGAGCGCTCGACAGAAGTGCGACCGGGGGAGGGGGGCCCAGCTGAGAAGCATTAAGTGGTCAAAGCGCTCGGTCCTCATGGTGCTTTAGGGCAATTTACCATCACGCCTCAGGCAGCACCCTCAGGGCCCACACAGGGTCTCCACGCAGTAGCGCTTCTCAAAAGGGGCACAGAGCTTGCCAGTCAGCAGTTCACAGCGCCTCTCAAGGGGAATGCAGCGCTTGCCAGTCAGCAGTTCACAGCGCTTCTCAAGGGGAATACAGCGCTTGTCAGTTAGCAGTTCACAGCGCTTCTCAAGGGGAATACAGAGCTTGGCAGTTAGCAGTTCACAGCGCTTCTCAAGGGGAATACAGCGCTTGGCAGTTAGCAGTTCCCAGCGCTTCTCAAGGGAACGCAGCGCTAATACCTGGTTGATTCCCTACCAGTCCTGTGGGCAGTAAGAAGGTCTTCTTGGCGCTAGCTGGATCCTGCGCCCTTGGTAGAAGTTACTTGAAGAGAGGGGGGGTGGTGAGTTGAAGGCTTGTCCAGTTTCCTCGGTAAATCACTTCAGGTGGTCCCTGGGTTCCCCTCCCGCTGGGCCAGTGGGCCAGTGGGCTAGTTCAGTGTTCCTCACACAGCTTGTTGGGCAGCGCCTAAACCCTGTCATCCCCATCATCATCTTCCACTTACTATCTTAAAACGAATTCTCCATCAGCAGTGCTAGCAGACCATCAGGATTGCCAGCAAACCCAGCATCCCTAAAATCTTCAGGGAAATACTTAGGACAGTATGTGCAGGGGAGGCAGTAAGAAACCTAATCAACAAGTGTCTGCTGGAAGCAGGATCCTTTCCTCCAGTATTAAAAAATCATACATCACATCATTGCTCAAGAAAAAGGAATTTTAAACATAAAACCTAGCAAACCACAGTCCTACCTTTATAGGGCCTTTCCCCAAAAACATATTCAAAGAGCAGATTTCACTGAGCTTTCAAACTCCATCAAGGACAACAAATATATTGCCAGAGCTTCAACCTTGATTCAGACCAAGAAGAGGCACTGAATCAAGTATAATATCCATTTGGTATGACTTTACACTTACAGTGGAGAGTAACAGAGGAGCTGCCTTATTACTTCGAGGCCTATCTGCAGTTTTTGACACAATCTAATACCAGACACTACTTAAAAGGCTCTTCCACTTCGACATACAGGAAAATGGATTATCTCCTATCCCAAAGACAGGAAAGGAAATGTCTTCCTATCACCCTTCACAACCACACCTCATACTCTACATTGTGGCACTCTCCAAGGATCCATAATCTCTCTTCTCCATTTGAACTTCTAGCTGACATTGTTGCAGGATGTAATCAGATGATGTGTGTTTAAGTTTATGTGTTACAGCTATGCAGGGGACACACAGCTATCCTCAAGCTGGATGGACCACAAGACGTCTACAATTATAAAATGGATGACTTGCTCAGAGCCATGAAAATGTGAATGATGAGCAATTACTTAAAGCTGAACACAGCTTAAACATAGATCATAAAATGGGGACAGTGGCACAAATACCAACTTTTGGCCATGTGCCGTGGGGAACTTGATGCTCCATCAGATATGGCAAGAGAGGTGAGGAACCTAGGGGTGCTCAATGATGCAGCTCTATCCCGAGTACCAAACAGCATTCAAGCCACAAGAAAAAATTTCTATGTAATATAACTGTTGAATCTTCCCATTTTTGGATACTTACACAAACTGCAAAACTCACTCAAATTGGTGATCTCCAAAATAAATAATGCCAAGAGCATATATCTTGGAGCACCCTACTCCATCATACTCCATCAGGAACTGTTACATTTGGGGGTCTCTAGTTGGCACAGGTAGGTACTTGATACAAATAGGGACCCTTGCCTCTAGTCAGGGTAAGGGAGTACACTCCTAAAATAACCCCTGCTCACCCCCTTGGTAGCTTGGCACGAGCAGACAGCTTATCTAAGAGGCAGTGTGTAAAGCATTTGTGAACACATACAGTAATCAAATTGCAACACTACAGATGAACGCCACACAGGTTTTATATAAAAAAATAAGTATTCTTTATATAGACTTATCACAAGACCACAAACGACAAAAATACACACTACTGTACTTAAAATGGTAGTTTTAGCTTAGTTCTCTTTAGTTCTTAAAATGCAACACTTTAAGCCAATGTACCTTAAGATGCGACACACCGGGCAATGAAAGTGTTGCAACTATGGAAATGCAGCAAAGATCTGGTGCAAAGAAATAAAGACATCAAGTTCTTCCTGATGCAGCACGCTTCTCCAATGTTGCAAGAAGTCTTGGCTCAATGCGTCAGCTACAAAGGCGACACCCTTGTTTTGTGATGCAACAACAGCATCTTTGGCGGTGACACACTTCTCTGACGATGCGAGACGCTTCCGCTCGATGTGACAATTGCAGCTGCGACACCCTTGTTCAGTGATGCAACGACAACAGCTCCGACGGCGGCATGCTTCTCCGTGGATGCGAGACGCTTTTTTGATGCGGTGCAATGTGACAGCTACAGCTGCGACATCCTTACTCAGAGATGCAACAGCAGCGGCTGAGAGGGCGACACGCTTCTTCCTCGGTGCGAGACACTTCTCTTGATGCTGTGCAATGCGACAGCTACAGCGGCGACATAATAATAATTATATTTGTAAAGCGCCTGGTTACACTGACCCAGTGTGTCCCCGACATGAGGTAGCAGCTAAGAAAGAGAGCAGCAACTAGAATAGCCTGGTAGCAGAGCAGATTAGACCACAGGAAACAAATGGGTCTTCAGACCTTTCTGGAAAATGGATTCAGATTCCTCCAGTCGGAGACTCTGAGGGAGAGTGTTCCACAACTGGGCCGCCAAATACCGAAAGGAGCGGCCGTCTATCCTTGATCTCATAATCCTAGGGCTATGCACCATTCCTCTCCCACTTGATCTAAGCAGTATGGTAGGTACATAGAGAGTGAGAAGGTTGTGCAAATACACAAGTCCATTCTTCTGTAAAATCCGGTGGCTCGTACACATGGCCTTAAACTTCACTCTTTCCCTGATGGGAAGCCAGTGCAGGGAGGCCAGAGCTTTTTTAGCAGAAGCTCTCCTTGGTAGCATAAGAACTAATCTCGCAGCTGCATTCTGGATACACTGCAATCTCCGTATGCACTTATCGGTTGCACCCAAATACAGGAGATTGCAGTAATCCAAGCAAGAAGTCACCAAGGCATGCACCATGGTCTTCCTAGATGCCATGGGAAGGGTATCCAGGGTCTTCCATAGACCTCATAGGATACCGAAACAAGTGCCTGCCACCCACTTAGTGTGGTAATCAAAAGACAGCTTATTGTCCACCCATACCCCAAGATTCTTCGCTTGTTCGCATGGTGTAGGGCCCAGTGTCTAAGGCCACCAGGCCGATGACCAAACTGACAGAGCCTTCCCTATCACCAGTACTTCAGTCTTGGTACCGTTCAGCTTCAGACAATTATTTGCCATCCACTAAGCCTGTTCTTGCAGGCAGGACATAAAGTTGGAGGCAGCGTCAGACTGAGCTTGAGTCAAAGAGACCACAAGCTGGGTATCGTCATCATATGACAGGTCATTAATCCCAAACTTATCCAAGATTTTTGCCAGGGGGTGACATAAAGATAGAACAAGGTCGGGCTCAGGGTAGAACCCTGAGGCACCCCCCGCGTCAACTTGATGTTCCTAGAATAGTGAGCCCCTTGCATAACTTGAAAGCTATGCTCGGACAGAAAAGATTCCATCCTCTTCAAGGCCTCAAAAGCGGCACTAACATCTAACAAAATTAGGGCCGCTGTTTGTCCGTTGTCCACATGCTTTCGAATGGTCTCGGTGGAGTACAATAGTGCCGACTCGGTGGAGTGAAGGGCACGAAAGCCAGACTGAGAGGGGTGGAGAAGGTTGTTCTTACAAATGTGCGCTGTAAGCTGTATATTCACAATCTTCTCTGCTACCTTAGCAAAATAGGGGAGCAGGGAGATGGGTCGCAAGTTGTCCAGTTGCTCAGTGCTAATATGGGGCTTCTTTTGTAAAGGAAGCACCACTGCCTCCTTCCATCTGTTAGGGACCACTCCTGAGCTAAAAGTCATCTCAATGAGATACCTGATAAAAGGCTCTAGTGTGTCCAAGCTCTCTCTAAGCACCCTGGGGGTAGCTGAATCCCTAGGTGACCCTGATTTAATGCTAGTAGCAATCTGTTTAATAGTGTCCCAGACGGGTACAACAAATTCATGGAGACATTGTAGTGTTGGAGCATCCACATGTTCCTCCTCCACTCCCCCGCTTCCATGAGCAGAGTCAGGGAAAGAGGAATAAATCTTTTCTACCTTTGCCGCAAAATACTCAGCAACCTGATTGCAGGATTTCTTAGATCCAACAGCGGGTGGAGCAACAGATGTCAGGGAGGAAATTTCTTTAAAAACCTCTCCTTGAAATAGGCTGTCTTCGCCTTTCTAATGAGCGAATGGTATGACTTAATACAAATGTTATATTCCTCTTCCACGAGGATGGAGAAATCTTTCCTCCATCGTCTCTCAAGACGCTTGCACCCTGATTTGGCAATCCTAAATTCTTCCCCAAACCAAGGAGCTGGATTAGTCTTTTTGTGGACACCTTATTTGACTAGGGTGCCGTGCAGTCAAGGCTGTCAGTAATACGCCTCTCTAGTGCTTCTCAAGCCAGGTTTGCGTCTAGACCAGAGGGTGGTCCATCTCTTAGAAGGGCCTGATTAAAAGCCCCCTGAGAGAAAAAAACCCACTTCCTGTTTTTAAAACCAATTTTAACTTTCTCCTGTGCTTTGGGAGCCAGAAGCTGTATGGTTAACGGTATCGAAAGCTGATCCCACCACAGCACCGGAAGCGGAGGCTCCGCAACCAAGGCATCCCAATTGGCAAAGATGGGATCAAGTAAGTGTCCCAACTTATGTGTAGGGCATTCCGACTTTAACAATAGTTGAAGTGTTGCTAATTCCTGGTGCAACTCTTGTGCCCCCGAATTGAGTGCATCATCGAAGTGCAGATTCATGTCACCCAGCACCATTAATTTGTCATAACTTTACTCAGAGATGCAACGGCAGCCGTTGCGACGGCGACACACTTCTTCGGGGTTGTGGGACGTTTCCTGAGATGCGGTGCAATGCGTCAACTACAGCGGCGACATCCACAATTCGATGGCAGCAGCTGCGATGGCAACACGCTTCTCCCTCTTGAGTCCCGCTTCCAGCTCCTTGCGATACGCAGTCCCTCAGAGGGCCCAAAACAGAAGCAGGCACTTCCAAAGAACTCTTGGGAGCTGGGGGTTGAAGTCTGTTGTCCCTGAGACTTCAGCAGATGGCAAGCTCTTTTCTCAAGCCCTTGGAGATCCTTCACAAGTTGAGTAAAGTGCACACAAAGTCCTTTCTCCTTTCTTTGGCAGTCCGACAACCACTGCAGGCCAATCCTCCAAGTAGCACTTCAGCTTAGGGATAGTCTCTCCTCAGTTTCTTCAGGTTCCTCTCCTCAGCAAAGGTTTCCTCTTGTAGTCCAAAAGTGATCTGACTTCTCAGGATCAGGGTCCCAATATTTCCAAAATCCTTTGTCCTCTGAGGGCAGAGGGGCTTTTGCTAGTCCAAACTAGTTCTGGAGCACTCTGTGTACATGACTCCTTCTTTCCTTTCACAGTGTAGGGCAGAAACATCAGACACCCCACAGGAGGTGGAGCCAGCTTTGTGGAGGAAAGGCACAGCCCTATTCAGGTCCTAGGTGCAACTCCTCCCTCCCATCTAGATGCAGATCTCTTTGTTTACCACTGAGCTGACTCGCCCTGTCTCCTGGAATCCCCCAGCCCTTTCACTCAAACTCCAGACAAGGAATACACAACCTAGCAGAGACAGGCTTGGATAGTTAGACAAGAAAATACCTACTTTCTAAAAGTAGTATTTTCAAACACAGAATGTTAAAACGAACTTCACTAAAAGATCTATTTTATCATTCTGAGTTCAGGCATACTAAACTTGAATTACTACCATGTTCCCTGAGTCAGTTAGGATTATAAGATGTAATACCCTAACTGCCCATTTTGGCCTATGGAGAACAGGTAGCCTTGCAATAGTGAAACACGGCTGTAATTCACTATTAGGACATGCCACACACACCAGGGCATGTCCTACCTTATACTTTCAATGCACTCTGCCCTTGGGCCTACCATAGGGGTTTCTGATATGAGGAAAAGGGAAGGTTTAGGGACTGGTAAGTGGGTTCACTTGCCCAGTCAGCATGGCAGTACCAGACTGCACACAGGCTCTGCAATGGCAGGCCTTAGACACACTTTTATGGGCTGCTTTTGTGGGTGGCACAATCAGTGCTGCAAGCCCACTAGCAGCATTTGGTTTACAAGCCCTGGGCACACTCAGTGCACTGTACTAGGGTCTGACCAGTAAACCAAATCAGCCAATCATGGAATCACTAATTCATGCATACATTTACAACAGGGAACACTTGTACTGGGCACTGGACAGCAGTGGCACAGTGCCCAAAGCATCTAACACCAGCAAAAACACATGAGGCAACAGCAAAAATGGAAGGGAGACCCACGCCAAGGTGCCAGGTCTAACAGAAACAAATCCACAAAGCTGTAGTAAAGCTCCTACTCTGCCTCCATCCCACGGAACAGAGATGACCAATCTTCCAAGAAATTAATTGGCTACCAGTAAACAGAATATTGATATTCAAAGTATTCTGCAACATCCAAAGAGCATCCTAAGGAAATGGACTACTGTGTCTACAAGATTCAAACAACGTGGACAACGTGGCACTTCGAATCATTATACCACATTAAAAACAAAAACAAAAAAGTAATAGGTGGATCTGCTTCTCTGTTCAAGCAACCAAGCTTTGGAATTCCAAAAATATGATGCATTCAAGAATACCAAATGTGCAAAAGAGAAGCAAAGTCATGGCTATTCTCAAGAAAACCTCTGCAAACTCTAAATCTCGGTCTAACATACCAACTTTTGCAAAGAAGTATTCCTAAGAAGACTCATCTTTTCATATGAATTGGCTACATTTGTTGAATATTGCTAGGTAAACCAAAAATGTGTTAGAAGTGCTAGCCAACCATCATGGGATCTATCTATGTCAACTCTAATCCTGAAGAATACAGGTAATGAGAGCCCCCTGGGTCATGGCATGTTCTTCCCCCAACTAATACTCTAACACTCTGTGATGCAGCAACCGATAGCAATCCAATACAGACTGCTTGCTAATACATCTATACCAATGAGTATCACATACATTTGATTGCAGATCCATTAGAATCTATTGGTAAAAAATTCACTGCACCCTTTATTTGGACATGTGTGAAAGGACTGAAGAGATAGGTACTCACTGTAGGCCATAAAAGGACTCCAATGTAGTCCTCCCTTCAATTTATCAACCACAGCTCTCTGAACTCCCATAACTCTCAAATATGCTTGTTTATCTCCAGAAGAACCAGAATGAACAAACATTACCTATGATCTTTCAACTGGCCTGTACATACAGAAAAGATACAAGAGATCTGAAGAGATGACTAGCACTGCCAGCATAGTGCAGGCTGTAACTGCTCTACTTTGTCTCACACCTCTCATCAATCTCACTGCTAGGTGCTGAGCCCCATGATAATTGAAGCCTGATAGTCATGCTGCACGAAATCAAATACCTAACCACACAGGATCGAAACAAACAACAACATTGCAACCAAACACCGTACACAGTATAACACGCAATCCATTTACCCATGCGAGCAAATGCTTTAGCACCCCACAAAGGGGTAGTAATGCTATACAAATGCTACAACACAATACAATACAACGTTGATCAATTGACTCCCACCTACTCCACTAATAGATGAACCCCTGCATCATTGATATTGCTCTGGAAGTTAATACACAGTGGTTAATGAGCATATTGAACAAGCAACATAACTGAGACTCTGCTCTTTGTCTTGGAGATCATGACACATCTGGTAATTGACAAGCACAGACTTTTGGACGCTCTGTCGAGAGATCAGATCAACACATGATAAAGGCATTTTGTGTGCCACATTGTCTGCTGGGATATGTGGTTTTTGAAGGAATCTTAGTCAGCCGATATTGCAGGATGTGAAATCCAACCTGGATTTTGCTTGTTTTAATAGATAATGCAATATGTCCTTAGACCCCAGTCTCCAAACCACATTCACATATGGTCACAGTTAGAAAGTGTTGGCCAGTGCTCAGAAGAAAGTTGATAATAGAGTAAGAGAGACTCTCGGGGGAGATATAATGATCCATCTGGCACAGAAGAGGGAAATGTACATTCCATGAATAAAAATGTGCAGCATGTTATATAACGGGACATTAGATAGACAAAGAGAGGCCTTCTAAATTGGCCTCTCTCTGTCAGCGGCCTCTAGCGAGCTACTCAGAACAGGTTTGAGGTGAAATGTACTTGGTCAGGAAACAAATAGACACTTGTTGATGCCAACCGTCTAGTGTTTGATAGCAGATGTTGAACGATAAGGAATTTTGACCTCACGAGAATCCCTTCCGGGCTCAAGTTTATTTTTATGTTTTTATTATTTTAATTGTAATAATGTAAAACAGTTTTTATAGCAACAGTCATGAGTAAAGTATGCAATAAAACACAACGCCCGTGTTTAGCAAATATCAGACTAGTTCAATATTTAATGTAGGTAAATTGTCTCCATGTTTAGTCTCTTTGGGACATATACAGGTGCCCCCGAGGAGCGTGGGGTCACCCGAGAGTTCCAGTGGAGTAACAAAGGCCCCTGCAGCCCCTGCAGTGCGAGGAGGGGCCGAGGTCCAGGGAGTCCCGTCAGTACAGTACCCTGGCCTGAGAGGTCCTCGGTAAGTCCGAAAGGGGGCCACTTCATGTACTTTGCAGGGGAGGCGGGGGGCCTACATGTTTTGTTACGCCACTGGAGAGTTCAGAATGTATCTGGTTTGATTAATAGTATCTATTACAATCATTACCATCAAAATGCTGCATAGCATGTAGACTTGGGCGGTTTCTTCCACACCAGAACTTGGTAATTCACAAGGTTTTTTCCCCTAGTAAATTTCGACAGGATAGGCCTGGAAATCACATAGGGAAAATTGCAGAGATGCAGCGTTTGTCATTAAACCTGTAATTCCTTTATGAGTGGTAACACAGATTTAATGGGGGCACTGCTGATCGGGGCCTAAGTGTTGCTATCCCCCGCCCACTTAAAATATTTATTATAACACAGCTGGAGCTAAAAAGCTAAAAGCAAAAGCGCCTTGTATTAAAAACTAAAAAGCGTAATATGCTTCTGAAATAGCGGCGTACTTTAAGCTTCACGAACAAACCCATTTGTCTACTGAAAGACAAGATAATGAAAAATAACGATTCTTGCTGAAAGCAGATACAGATTTCCAAAGTGCACAGCAGTAAAAAAAAAGCGCGTCGCAGAATGCAGAAACACACACTATCCGTTCTGTGCAAGGAAGGGTCCTGACAGTGCCTCACTGCTGAATCAAAAGCAGCCCTGGCAAAAATGCTTAAACCGGCCCAACTCCATTTTTCTCCTCGCACATTTTCCACCCATGGTCTCTTCCTCATCTTTCCTCTCTCTCTCTCTCTCTCTCTGATCTCTTTCCCTCTACCTTCGTCACCCAGTCTCCCCCCCCCCCCCGTCTCTTTCTCTCTCTCTTTCTTAAAATCTCTCTCTCCCTGCTGCAATTAACCTTAGGGAGCGCCAATAAGCGGCAGAGGCATCGGGCGCCCCCTGGGCTTTCATAACAGGCCTTAGATGGCTCCAGTCCATTGCGGAAGTGCCCGGTGGAATAAAAGGCCTGTCCGACCATGGTTCCTGTTACACACAGCGGTCTCTTTGCAGCAACATAAATATATTTTTTGTAAGGAATCCAGTATTATGTGTATTTAGCTCATACACTGTCTAGGTTTATATGTGCTCTTACATCAACAAAAGATTTGCATCCTATTTTTCAACCTTCCTGGGATTAAATAGCACTAACATATATACTAATGATGAGAAAGAAGGACTGCACTTTGAAAGTGTATTAATATCCATCCGTTTCAATCGGCAATTAAGCTGCATTGCTGCTCTTTGCGTTTTTACGGGTGTGCTACTGCATCATTATATATTGATTTAATCAGTCTGCAGCATTTTTTAGCATTACATCACTGTAGGTCCTGGAGACTGGAAAATTCAGAACATTATGGACAGTGTTCTAAAGTTATATATGCATTTGCCCAAACGTCTAGCTCCAAAAATAGAACTAACTGATAAACAACAAGGTACAAAGGTCACAAGTAAAAACTGGGGATTTGCATGGTTAATAAAGTGGCAAGTCAACTAAAACAACATGTTTCTTCTTGATGCACTAAGGGGCCTAAAATGTAAAAAGATTTTGATATAACTTTGAAACTGGCCTCTAAAAACTTAAAACTGCACATAATTTGCAGATTTGCAAGAAAGTGGCGAAGCGTGTAGTTAAGCCAAGAAGGATAATGACACGCTTTGTCACTTTAAAAACGCAGGGCTGTACAATATTTACTAGAATTTAGTGCAGCCCTGCGTTTTCCCCCTGCGCTGGTGCTAAATTAAAATGCCTAGAACCAATGCAGGCACCCTTGCACCATAGTGCAAGTGTGCCTGTGCTGAGGGGAAGATTGTTTATGTCCAGGAAGGTCCCCCTTCCTACACATAAACAATCTTTGAATGCCGTTCGGTAACTTCTATGCATGCTGCTTAATGCAGTGCACATAGAAGTTGCAAAACAACATTTTTTTTAAATGATTGTTTATGTGCAGGAAGGGTCACCATCCTGCACTTAACCCCTTCACTGCGGCGGCTATTCCGCCGCAGTGCTAAGGGGGTGGGGGGGGCCGCGCGGCGGTCCCGTGCTCGTGACGGAACCGCTCCGTCACGGCACGCAGGTGAGCTGTGCTTGTGACGGAACGGTTCCGTCACGGCCCCGCCCGCGCTAGAGAACGTTAGCGCAGGCGTGGAATTTGCGCCACGCAGGCGCGGCAAGAGGGCCGTGACGGAACCGTTCCGTCACCAGCACAGCCCAACCGAGGCTCGTGACGGAACGGTTCCATCACGAGCATGGGAGGGGTTAAACAATCATTGGCATTTTGCTGTTTGCATGGAAACAGCAAAACCAAGGAGAAATAAAGCATGTCTTGTTGTTTCGCCCGTTTGACCCCTTGAGTGCTCATGACGGAGTGGTTCCGTCTTGAGCCACGGTGGGCGTGTGCTCATGACAAAACTGCTCTGTCATGGCACCCACCCATGGGGGAAGCGCTGGCGCTCCCCTCATGGGCAGCCCATGTAGCCCTCAAAAAGGGGATGGCAGCAGAAGAGTTTCTGCTGCCAACCCTGATCCCCCCACAGGCAATCCCATGACGTCAGCGCGCACAGCATGCGCCAACGTCATCATGAAGCCCCTGGACGCGCTGGAAGCCATTTGCTTACAGGCGTCCAGGAGGAGCAAGGTAAGTTTTCTTGCTCCAGTGGGGCGGGGGCGGGAATTTGGGATGTATTAAGGAATCGGGGGAGAGGAAAGAGTTTTTCCTCTCCCCTGATGTCTCAATGCAGGTCATTCCTGCTGCACAATCGCGCACATCATCAAGATCATGCAGCAGGAATGCTCCCCACTAGGCACCAGGGATGACTTTTGTTTGTAAAGGAAGCGGACCCTTGGGTATGGGTCGCTCCCTCAAGTGGCCAAATAATTTTAAGACTTTTTTGCCCCCCTGGGGACAGATCACTTGGGTATTTTGGCATTTCGGCCCCATAGGGGGGGGGGGGTAGAAAAGCCCACTAGAGCCAGGGATATTTAAAAAAATAAAATGGAAGTGACCCTTTGGTTAAGGGTCGCTTCCAGGGGGCATATTTATTTTTAATGTGTATTCTACCCCCGGGGGTAGATCGGCCCAAAACCCACTACATACCAAGGAGTTCTTTAAAATTAAAATGGAAGTGACCCCTGGGGCTAGGATCACTTCCTGGCGGCAGATTTGTTTTGTGTGTGTATTTTGCTCCCCCGGGGGCAGATCAGCCCTTTTTTTTGGCCTTTCTGCCCTGGGGGGGGGGGGGGGCAGAAAACCCCACTAGACACCAGGGACTTCTTTAAAATTAAAATGGAAGCAACTACTTGGGCAAGGGTGCGGACCCCTTGGGGAGAGGATGTGGTCCATTGGCTAGACTGGCGACTTTGGTGCTGGAAACCAGGGTTCGAGCCTCGGGGTTGCCTCCACATCCTGTGATTCTTGGCAAATCACTTAATCTCCCATGCCTGAATGTGTATTGTAAATACGGTGCTCATGTAAAGCACTCCAATACCTTCGGGTCGAGTTCACGCTATATAAATATGCAACAAAAAAAGGGTGGCTTCCAGGGGGCAGACTTTTTTAATATGTGTATTCTGACTACCCCGGGCACAGATCGGCCTGGTTTTTTGGCCTTTCTGCCCCCGGGGGGGGGGGGGGGCAGAAAATCCACTAGGCACAGGGATTTTGTTTTGTGTGTAATGGAAGCAACATGGTTGCTTCCAAGGGGGTAACATTTGGTTCATGTGTTTTTCTGCACCTCCTGGGGATAGATCAGCCCCTATTTTTGCCTTTCTGCCCTAGGCTGGAGGGGTGAGGCAGAAAACCCAACTAGGCACCAATAGTTTATTTATTTTGCAAGGTGGGCACATTTCTGTCTGCTGCTTTCTGCCCCACTTGGGAGACAGATCGGCCTGGCAGACAACCTCACCCGATCCCTTGGGAAAGATCATCGCCCATTCTTCTCTGCCCTATTTGAAGGTCCATCTGGCAGATTGACCATTTGGGTAGTGACATAGCATGTTATAATGTTAATTGTTTTATTTCTTGTGAATTGCCATTGTAATGTTTTATTTCTCCTTTTTTGTTCTAGTTCAAGGCTTTTGCTCTTTAGACTGTTCCAGGTTGTGGTTTCGTTACTGGTGGTTCTACTGATTGTGTAGTTGCATGTGTTTGGTAAGTGACTTTTTTTGTACAATGTAAATGAGTTTCATTTCTCTGCATGAATGTGTTTTTTGCAAATGGTGTAATAATAGAAGTATGTTTGGCTTCTGTTTTTTGAATGTCAAAAACGTTTTGCATTTGTGCTTGATGTGTATTTTGTTGTCTTGTGAGTAATTGGTGTTGTTTTTTCTTTCTATTGGGATATCATTGGTTTTTGCTGTGTCTCTGCAGAGTGGGTGCTGATGAGTGTAGCTGTCTCTTGCAAGTGAATCCCATAGTTTTTGAGTCTACGGATCTTAGTGATAATGGCACACATTTGTTTTACTTACTTATTTTGCACAGTGTTGGTTGTTGTTGACTTGTTTGTGCAGTCTCCTTTCTTAGTAAGGATAATGGCTATCCAGAGGAGTACTGCTCAGCAGGTTGTTGGTATGCTTTTGAGTCTTTCTCTGACCATGGTTCAGAGACTGACTCTGCATCTGAGGCAGCGGAGGGAGTGGAAGATTCAGGCAGTGAGTTTTCTCTCCACATGGAATCATCAGATGATGAAGCTACTCTCAGTACGGATGGAGCTACTCTTAGTGTGGATGAAGTGCCTGTTTTAGAGGAGGACATTGATGTGCCGATAGTGCAGCAAGAGGCATCTGAGCTGCAGCCTGGGGCTGCAAGGCTTCCCATTGGAAGTGATGACCTCTGAGTTGCCCCAGCCATGGTGCAGCCGGCATTGCCAGACTTTACTGGTGTTCCATGGTGTAGTGAATACTGAAAACTGTTTGCAGATACGTTTTTTTCAGCTGTTTATGGACGATCTATTTTTGGCAGAGATTGTTGAGCAGACTAATTTGTATGCCAAACAGTTTTTGAGGGACAACAGTGCCAGCCTTAGACCCTACTTTTGAGCTACCCGGAGAAGAGATGAAAAAGTTCTTGGGTTTAACTTTTTTGATGGGCTTCCTAAGGAAGCCATCAATGTCTTCATATTGGTCTACTAGTCCCTTGATGACAACGTCTATATTTCCGGAAGTCATGAGTCGTGATAGGTATTTGCTTATGCTTCGGATTCTGCATTTTGTCGATAATGGTTTAGCGTTGCCACGAGATCACCCCGATTGTGATTGTCTTTTAATATTCGGCCTGTCATTGATCACTTTGTAGATCGATTTTCTGAGATTTATGTTCAAGGGAAAAAAATTGCAGAGGATGAGTCTTTGGTCTTGTTCAAGGGCCGCTTGGTTTTTAGGCAATACATTCCTAGTAAGAGGGCACGCTATGGAATTGAGGGGTATTTGCTGAGTGACAGTGGGATTGGATATGTCTCTAATTTCAGGGTGTACACCGGTAAAGAATCCAGGATTAACCCCCCTGGTTGTCCGTCCACTTTTGGAGTGACTGAGAAAATAGTGTGAGAACTTGGTAGCCATTAATATGTAAATAACTTCTACATTGGTGTGCGGTTGTTCAGGGAATTGGCCAAAGTGGACATTGTTGCTTGTGGCACAATCCGATCTAACTGTAAAGGTTTCCCCAAAAAAACTTGTTTGTCAGAAGCTTGTGCTGGGACAGTGAAGTGCGTTGTGTTGCAAGGAACTTATAGCGGTGAAGTATTCAGACAGGAGAGATGTCTACATGCTGACTACCATCCATGATGAAAGCACTTCACCTGTTACTGTTTGGGGTCAGGTTGCTGAAGCGCACAAACCTGTGTGTATTTTAGACTATAATAGGCACATGGGTGGTGTTGATAGAGTAGATCAGAGGTTGGCCCCTAAACTGCTCTTCATAAGGCTTACATTTGGTATAAGAAGTTGGATATCCATCCTCTTCACTTGGCAACCTTTAATGCTTTTGTTGTATTCAAAGATTGCTGTCCTGAGTCAAAGATGACTTTTGCTAAGTTTCAGGAGTCTGTAATAGGCAGCCTTGTTGTAGTGAAACAGGCAAGTATTCCTAGAGTTGGAGTGGTGGAGGATGTGGCAAGATTGAAAGATCGCCATTTTCCTAATCACATTCCTCCCACAGCCTCCAAGGGCTTTCCCAGTAGGAGATTGTTAGACCTATCAGCCCTAGGGTGGTCCTCCCCTAAGGTTTTTGCCCTCTTTGCCTCCTACTGGGCCCCATATTTTTGTTGGACTTAGGACTCTGGGCCCCTTACCACTGCTAAATAGTGCTGAGGTGCAGGTGCTCTCCTTTAAAAGCATAGTGACACTAGTGTATCAACCATAGGCCCTGCTACTGCAGTGAGGCCTACCCTTCATTTGCATGCTGGTAGTCTGCACTGTCTGGGACATTTTGTAACTGTAGCCTTTTGTCCCTGTTGACAGACAGGTAGGAAACAGAACGCCATCAAAACACCAAAACCTGGTTTCTAAGGCGCCTCTTTTTAGGTTCAATGCTTTACAAACGTATGCGAAGTACTATAATTTTCTAAATTTTATACACTTCTCTTCTTTCTTTTTTATAAGGTAGTCGCAAAACATTTTCCGCCTTTCATTAAAAAACAATTTTTTACAACTGACAGTCTCCTGAATGTTAAATGCTAGAGTCCTTTTAGCTTAACTCCGTATGCATTCACAACCAGAGTGATTTCCTGAGTCAGCAGGAAAATGTGGTAGACAAAAAAATGTGAAAGACAAAATGATCCCTCACGTGCGCACCTCCAACTGGGTCACTGGTTGGTACTCACCAGTTGTGCCCACTTTTATCATCATCGGTAGTCATTTTGTCCAAAAGAAAATGAAAAAAGGTGTCCAAAAGAAAAGACAGACTGTGGGTGCAGTGACATGAACAGGTCACATCACACAATATGACCAACTGTGAATAAAATGGACAAATAACACTCTTATAGCAATCACTTTATTATTTACTGAGTGTATTTTATCAAATTAAAATGGACAGGTTGCTATTCATGCATACCATTACCAGCGCCAACATGTTTCTTTACCACAGTAATTTTTGGCAAATTCTTCAGGGCCAATCACTTCGCCAAAGCACCAGTATTGGACACACCGTTATGGAGGACCTCAAATAGCCACTGTCTCGTGTACCAGCTTTACTGTTGAGGTCTACTAGAAAATTCCTTCTATGAGTCCTCCTTATGGTTTGACCATTCATTTGTAATGTCAATCACCTTGGCCGTCATGGAGCGCGTGGTCTCCTCCCCAGGTCTCCCAATAAAAATGGTACCTCACTCGGGTGGGTCAAGGACCTGCGACTGGCAAGGGCTCAAAACCTATTGAGGCAACCAATTACCTTTTACAAACCAACTTGGTTTTGCAAGGGGGGGTCCCATGCGTTTTTGGCTCCAGGCTCGGCGGCCATCTAGGGAAACCTACCAAACCCACACATTTCTGAAAACTAGACACCTGTGGGAGTCCAGCGAGGTATGGATTGCATGGGTCCCCTAACATTCTCCTACCCGGAATCCCCTGCAAACCTCAAATTTAGCTGAAAAAAATCACTATTTTTCTCAAATTACTTTGTGGGAAAGTTCTGGAATCATCGTGGATCCACACATATCCTCCCACCCAGTGTTCCCCCAGGTCTCCCAATAAAAATGGTACCTCACTTGTGTGGATGGGTCAAGGTTTTGGGCCATTCCCTGCCGCAGGCACTTGGCCCACCCACACAAGTGAGGTACCATTTCTAGTGGGATACTTGGAGAAATGCTGGGGGGAAATTTGTTGTTTCTTTCTGCAGCGTGAACATTTTGGAACAATAATGCAAGGAAAATGTGACAGTCACATTTTGAGGTTTGCAGGACATTGTGGGTAAGATAACTTGTTGGGATCCGCAAGAGAGACATCACCATGTACTCTCATGGATGTTTAGTTTATAACAATACCTACAGTTGGTAGGTTTTTCTTAGATGAAATGTACACCTTGGCAGAGAGACAAAACAGACAAAGATTACTGCACAGCTATCTATTCCTCAAGCACACACACACTGGTTGGATTTGGCACGAGGGCAAGTGATGGTTCGGTATATAAAATTTTATTAACAAGAGATTTCACAAAACCACTTTAAAGACTATTCACAGACCTTTCATACGTGATACACACAAGACCATTCACACCACCAGGCACTAAACCAACACATTACAACATTCACAAAAAAGGACAAGGTACACCCTGCTTGAGAAAGACAGAAAAGACAAATATATCTGCACAACCACCTATTCCTCAAGCACACATACATACTGGTTGGATTTGGCATGAGGGTGAGTGATGGTTCAGTATATACAGTTGTATTAACTAGAGATTTCACAAAAATGAAATGCACCGTTAATAATTGAAAGAAAGAGGAACTGAACCATTGACTCACAGCTCGTGCGCTGTAAAGCCACAACAAGGCACCAACCTCTTTATAGGCCATTCATGCACATTTCATACATGTGACACATACAAAACCATTCACACCTCCAGCCGCTGGTGCAGCATATTACAATGCTCACACCAGCAGACAGCGCCATTCAAGGGCCCTTTACTTTCATGCACCAGCATTCCTAAAACAGCAACCACACCAGCTCACAGATTGCATGGAATGGTGTTTGGCTAGCAGTGTGTGTAGATACCAGCAGCAAGTCACTACTCACACACCGCCAGCCAAGCGCCAATCTAAGCACACCTCCAGCCGAGCAACAGCCCACACACAGCGCCAGCCAAGCGCCAGTCCACACACACTGCCAGCCAAGTGCCAGTCCACACACACCGCCAGCCAAGCGCAAGTCCATGCACACCACCAGCCAAGCGCCAGTCCACGCACACCACCAGCCAAGCATCAGCCTACAGACACCGCTATCATATTTAGAATTTTTTTATACAAAACGGAAAACACAAACAAATTGCAAATAGATACACATCTACTAACACAAAATCTGAAACTAAATACATTGCACAAATACCAACCTTGAAACTGAACAAAAAATATACAACAATAGAGACCAGGCAGCTCACTTTACCACTCATGGTTGCTCCCAAGAATTATTTTGTGTGTGGTACATTTTAAAATAAGCAGGCACACACAATGCAGGGTTAGAAGGACACTCAGGGTAGTACATACGAGTCTCCTTTCGCTTAACTCTTCGCCAACAGACTCTACATCTCTGTTAGAACCGGGGTCTCTAGTTGGCAGAGGTATGCACCCTAGTCCAAGTAGATCCATCGCTTCTGACAGGGTAGCTTGGCACAAAGCAGGTATGCTAAACTCAGGAGGCAATGTGTAAAGTACTTGTACAACATAAACTGACAGTGGCACAGTAAAAGCACACACAAAAAGATACCCAACCGGTTTTTATATAGAAATAAAAGAATTGTTATCTCAAAATAATGCAAGATCCAAAAGAAAATAGTAAGACTCCACATATAGGTAAGCAAAGGTTTCAGTCAAGTGTTCACTGAATTGGCTGTTACAGATATTCCAGCAGGGGCTGTCCGTTAGCTGGAAGACATTAGGGCAAGAACAATTCCCCAGTCACTTTTAGAAGATCAAGCCAGTCTGTGATCCTTTAAGGAAAACAGATCCCCAAGGGGCAAACAGTTCCACCGTAATGTAGGTGCGAAGGCTTAATAATGCGTGTCACTTGCGCTCTGATCGTATTGCTGATGATACGCTTTTAATCTACTTGGGGCCAAGACTGTCAGAATTAGCAGGACCCGGCACTGCACCTCTCTCCCATGCGGATGCGGGCCGGGACAATCACCATGGAAAGGAGGAGGGGGCCCGAACTCAAGAGGAATGCCCGAGCAGGCCCCAACAATCTTGCTATTGGCCACGCTACCGAGCTCCAGACTACCGCCACACAGCGCCCGTATCCCGCCAAGCCGGTAACAGGCGCGGGAGGCTCTGCGCACACACGGGGCATTACCTGGGAGACGGACGGGGCTGGTAGCAATTCAAGTCTCCTACAGTCTTCAGGGGTGCCTGCCTCACAACGACAATGCCGGGGGGAAAGCGGCCAGCCGTCACAGCTCCTCTCCACAGTTCACTGGCGCTGCACGGTTGCAAGCGGGGCAGCCCTTCCGCACTCCCAATGCGGCCTCACTTCGGGACGAGTCTCATGTTGCGGGGCAACCCCCGCTGAAGCACCAATCCCAGCGCGGCCCCCTTCTCCACGGCAGCAGTGATGCTGACAGAGTTCTCGAGGCTCGCAGTGGTGTTTCCTGGGCAGTGGCGTAGCTAGGGGGGTGCTGTGGGGGCGGACCGCCCCAGGCGGCAAAATTTTTGAGGCGGCCACGGCGGCCTTTATAATTTATTTGGGATTCGAACACAGTGTGTCCCAAATAAATTATTAAGGCGGCCGCGGCAGCTACCCGGACAGTAAAAGCGTGCAATGCAAAGCCGCGCTCAAGCCTGCACTCCTTATGACGTGACCTGCTTTGGTGGGTAACTGCAGACTGCATGCACAGTGCACACAAACGCGGGACTTACTTTTGGCAATTTAATTGAAAGTCCCGCGTTTGCACTGTACCTGCCTGCTGCAGTTAAAACTTAACAGCAGGTCAGGAGTGTGTGCAGGCTGCAGCGTGGCCTAAGTGGTCCCGCCGCCGCGTTAGTGACGTCCTCGCCGTCCGGGAAGTGAGGTCGGGGATTATTCCGGAAGCAGGGACTGGAGGAGTGCTGGGGTGCACAGGAGTCTGCCTAAAGCTGTGCCACTTTCTGCAGTGCTCATCTCGCTATATAGTATGCATTATGATTTGCACTGAAGGAGACAGAATACTGCATTAAGTAGTGGATTTCAGTCTGGTGCAGAGGGGGACGTCACTAACTCACATCGGGTGGCCGGAAAGCTTAGCTTGAAGTTTTGAGGAAGGACCGGCGCAGCTCCGTGCTCGCTGGTATGTCTTCTGCGTGATATAATAAAAAAACTGTTTGCAAGAGTTTCCCTCGGCTCGGCTCACATGGAGGGAAACGCCATAACTCTTCTATCTGGAAAAGTTGATATCTGGTAAGAGAGAGCACTTATGGAGGTGGAGTCCCGACAGCGTGGGTGGGAAGATGTACTCATCAGCAGGAAGAGAGGCTCCGCTGAAGGGTGAACTGACAGTAAGTGTATGTTTTTAAAAGTGCATAAATGCTTTCTGTTTGCTACAGAGTATTCGCTGTTCTTTTAGTTTATTAACTGTCTGCAAGTAATTGTTAACTGAACTCGCAGTAGCAGGCGGCGCTCCGGACACCTGGCTGCTCAATAATTATACTGGTGTGACATTTATGAAAAAATTTGTGACCGTCACTCGAGTCAGACCACTTTTGCACTTAGCTGAATGTGTCTGGATCTGAAGGGGGGAGGTGGGGTGACATCATTTTTAACAAACTAGGGCGACATATGAAAATGGACAAACACAAAACAGAGAAATACTAACATCTAGACTGGTCCTAGATTGAACTCGGGATGAATACATCCATAAAAAAATGCTTTAGGCTCATGCTCAATTGCATTGGCGAATATATACATATTAGACGTACTCATCTTTTCCTTTTTAAGCAGGAGTTCTGTTTTGAAATGTTTGAATTTGCTCACGTCCCAGACCTCGTTCACACTGAACAGAGGCCCCCAATTTGATAAAAGTACCCATTCGCTTTTCCAGGGCGGTTAAATAATTAGCAGCCTGATGGCATTTATTATATTAAAACATATTCCAACCTTTAAGATAATGGTTTTTGTAACTCAGGAAACGTTTAAAACGTATAGGAAAACATACATCACATCGACAGATCAGCAGCCGGGAATTTGCAAAGTCTGGGAGCATCAACATCAAAGAAACCTGGTAGTAAGACAGACTCATTTCCCCAAGAATTTTACCCACACAGCAAAGGGCTATAGATTCCAGGCGTCCGTGTTTTTTTTAATTGAAACACTGCTGTTGAGTATCATGTATATTTGGTTACTCTCATCTGCGGCCGCGGCCTGCAGGGTCCCACTGTCTCCTCTTCCTTAGAACCGGCCAGGTCCCTGAGCAGCGCCCAGCTGCCTTCCCATTGGTCGCCTTTGATGTGCCTGCCTAGTGCTGTCGAGGCGCTGCTGGCGTGGGGGTGTCGGGGCCCTGCCACTGAACCCCACACACACGGAAGGACTTACCCAGTCTCATTCTCCTCTGTGTGTGGCCTCTTATGTTCCCTTCTCTGCAGTCCCTCACTTCTGTCTTTACACCGAGTGCAGAACTGATGTCTCCTCTCTCTTCTGTTTTGCCACCTTTGGCTTTACTACTGTCGTCGCTGTCTTTGCACCCTGGTGTAACTGAGCTGTACCCCTTTCCACTGCAGGGACACCCCTCTCTTCTTCACCCTGCTCTTCCAGCCTCCTTGTTCTCTGATGTTTCAGTTCTCCGCTTTTACTTTGAAATCTGTTTATGCCCAGGCCCTTGTGATGGAGAGTTCATCTGTGTTTCCTCTGCACCTTGATATGACAGATCTCCCTCCACTCCTTTCTTGGCACCTGTCCCTGCTCTTCACCTTTATTGCAATCTCCCTCCACTCCTTTCTTGGCACCTGTCCCTGCTCTGCACCCTGATATCACCGCACAGCTCCTCTCTTGCCTTACGTACCTCACCCCTTTAAATACCATTCTGCTTCTCTGACACCCACAGACGTGTGAAGAAAGAGTTCACCTGCAACAAGGAACTAACCACCCAGGCACTGCCCCTGCAGTGCATTCTGTCAGCGCCGGAAACACCAAGAAATACACATAGACTTATAGCTCTCTTATGGATGTCACATGTGGTTTTTCTGAGTCCCCAGATAGATCATGCAGTCTGTGTGTTCTCTTTTGTACTGCCAGTCACCGGTGTAATCAACTGTGTAGCCTTTGACCGTGTCATGTATGTACATGTAACTTGCATGATCGAGGTAACTATTAGCAGCAATACTACGTGTCTCTCTGACATCTTTCAAGTGCTCCCTGCCCCCTCCCCAAGGGGCGGCAATCTAAGGGATAGCCCGGGCGCCACAAGTTCTAGCTACGCCCCTGTTCCTGGAGATTTTTAAAAGAGTGTCTGATGCGCTTTCACTCGGGAACAATTCCTCATAGTGGCAGTTTCTTGTTAAGTCCAACCTCGATGGAGTGCAGACACCCGCTCTCAGCACCCCAGGGGTAATTTAACTAATGCACTCAGTCCGGGTCGGTGACTTCGGGGGTAATTTCAGCAGCGTCTTGACTCTGGCCTGCGGCGGTGATTCCAGAGCAGTTTTTAAAGCACTTTTTCCCAAGGGCCAGCGGCGGTGATTTCAGGGGGTAGGTTGGATGATAAATCACCCGCGCCAGAGGTGGTGATGATCCTGAAGCCCCTGGGACGGTCGCAGTTCTCGGGGCTTCATTGTAGAGGCAGTCTTGAGGACCGTTGGTGTCCCAAAAGTACTGCAAGGGCTGGTATGGAAGTGTTGCAGTCCAACCTAAAAAGAAAAAATGTTCTCATGAATGCTGTGGATACACTCTGGAGGGTGTTATTTTCAGTCCTTTCTAGCAGGGCAGGATCAGCAGGCAGTAGGGCAGCTCAGCAAGTAGGTGCAGCAGATCCTGGGAGCAGTCAGCCTCCTTACAAGTGGCAATTCTCCTGGCAGCAGCAGTCCTTACTCCAGCAGAGATTATTTCTGGCACAGTAGTGTAACAGTGATGTGTGGCCAGAACCCTCCCTAATATACCCTAATGTCACGTGACCGGGAGGGGTGACACCTTCTGGAAGAATCTAGGGGGTTGGAAATCTCTATAAAATTTCAGGAGGCTATGGAGTGGTCTTATTTACAAGCCCCTTGCACCTCTGGTGTGCACTGTTAATATGGTACAAAGTGTCACAGAAAAATGACTTTTTTGCAAGAGAGCCTTTGGTGACATCAACAGCATTCCTTTGTAAATACAATGCTGCAGAAATGTTTTCCTTACTTATTTAACAATTGTGCAGATTTTCTAGCAGTGCTGAGCAAAATTTAGTAAATTAGTGTAATTGCTTCTTATTCATAAACAGTAGCCCATGAAGGTAAATGATCACTACATACTGAGGGCTGGGCAGGAGATATAATACAAGTAGCACTCTGGGTTTTAGCTATTTATTTATCAACATTTATGCCTGTATTCATTCATATTTGTTAGAAATTGGGTTCTCTAGTTGGCAGTCACTTGCCCTCTGTCCAAGTAGGGATGTTTATTTAGTCAGGGTAAGGTGATTACACAGCTAAGATAACCCCCTGCACCCCCTTGAAAGCTTGGCACAAGCAGTTAGGCTTATCTCAGAGGCAATGTGTAAAGCATTTGCACAAAACACACAGAGTAACACAGTGAAAACTCTTCAAATGGACACCACACCCGTTTAGAAAAAACCCCACTGTTTATCTGATTACAGCAAGACCAAATAGAAAAAAGACTAAAATACACAAGCAAAGATAACATTTTTAAAAGGTCAAAAATAGTTCAGTCCTTAGAAAACGAAAGCAGCACACAGTCAGAAGGAAAAAAGACAGGAGAAAACCATGCCAAAGATGCCAGGTCTAACAATATTTATCACAATTAAGCTCAATGTCTAGTATAGTTACACCTTTTTTAAATGATAAGTGTGCCATAAGTGTTGGCTCGTACCTTGATGTCTGTCCAGTACTCTAAGCCCGGAGGTAAACATTGCTTTCAGTCTCTATTTATCAGTGAAAATCAGTAAAAACTGAAATCATGGTGACTTAAATACAAGCAACATGATAAAGAAGATTAGGATGGTGTGCGGCCTGTGTTTCCCAGTGGGGGGAGTTAAACCACTAGCATCCTTTGCTGCTGGGAGTGCTGTGCTCTCACGTGAGCCCTCACACTTAAACATGCACCTGGACCGGTGCTGCAAGGGACTCATGATGTATGTGAAGGTGGGGGGAATTCGAATCCTAGGATCCTTTGCTGCTGGGAGGGCCTTGCTGACATCTGAGCCCTTGCGCTCAAAGGCATGTCTGGACCCGTGGTGCACAGGATGCCTGCTGTGTTTGCCAGTGGGGGTACTTCAACCCTCAGGATCCTTTGCTGCTGGGAGGGACTTACTGACATCTGAACCCTCAAGCTTAAAAGTCCACATGGACCCACGGTGTCGGTGCCAAGACTGGGTCAAGAGCGTGTCTTCGCACATCATCGCCTGGAAGAGGCTGGGCTGGGCAACCCCACTTACACCTTGTCTATTTGAGGTACTATGAACATAACTTTTTACTGTCATACATTTGCCTACTACTATAATGTACCCATTATAGGGAAATGGAAAGTACTAGAGAGTTGTCCTAATGCCCCACTTGGCTCGACCCTTCATGCTTTTTTACAGAGAACAGTGGGAGTAATCAGTAAGGAAATTGAACATGCTGAATTCCACTTGGCACCTTAATCCCTACACCCCATTCTTCACCGCTGCACACTTGTGTCTCCCTTGAAAAACATTTCAACTAGCACCTATCGCCTCCAGCCCGAGCCCAGGGGGATGGACAACAAACTTAGCAGATGTTGTCCTGATGATGAAGCTATAAGTGGTCTGATTGCAGCCATAATAACATCTATGCAGTGGGGTAGTGAAAAGTGCAGCAGGTAAAAGAAAAACACCAGATTTAGGCACCAAGTCCATGTGACTGTGTGTCATAGTTCCTTTGGCGGGTGGGGCTCCAGACGTAGTGGAAAAGGACAAGCTACAAAAGGCAGTAAAGGACCTGTGCTACAATTTCATCATTGCTGTGATGGGCAAATTAGAGCCCATTTATAAACTTCTGGTTGCCATAGAAGCAGAGCTATGGAAAATAAATGCCCTACCGACCACAAAGCACCAGGTAACCTAAGCTTGCACCATGTCCTCAGACCACAAGGACAATAGTCCCTGAGTAGAGACTATCTTGGTGAGCCGGAAGGTACCCAGACTGTGGCTATCACATCAATTACTCAACCCAAAATGTCTATGTGTGCACAATAGAGAGTGGAAACCATACCATCTGAATTGGCCGGAGGCGCAAGGGGGGGGTCAGTGGTGGTATTGGTGTGGCACAGGTTTTTGGAGTTGTGGGCCAGGCACCTGGTCTTAAACCAACATCCCTGAACCTGCCACCTGATACGTGGCCATATTGTCAAATGTCCCTTAACTACTAAATGCTGGAGAGGAGTCATTTACCCAATTGAAAAATAAGGTTGTACATTGGGTTTGTACTTATGCTGGTTTGTCATATTTAGATGCCATTCTCATTTTGAATGTCAGGAGGGTGGGTTTCAGTTGGACCCCTGACTAAGTCTTTGGCAAGCAACTGTATTGTTGTCAATTTTAGGTACCCCCAACATCGTTCACAGCTTATTAAACAATTGTATGTAACTGGAATTGTCAGCTTCTAGTATCTCTCTTCTTCCGCTGGGTTTTTTATACTGCTACTTGAGGGACTGATGCAGATTTGCACCACAATCCTTTATAGCGTGCCAGCACGGTTGTAATGTGGAAGGGAATGTCAGCTGCCAAAACCCCCTTGCTCCAGTAAAAATGTCCTCTCCCCTTACCCAGGTTGATTGACTGCTCACTAAAACAAATCTTGCTGCTTATAGAGAGAATGGGCTACCAGTATTAGATGGCGCCATGCTAAGGGGCACATTCTCAAAAAAGTGTGACAACCGTCACAAAAGTTACTTAACGCAACTTCCAACATCGCAGATTATTGCAGGAAAATTACGCCATGTTAACCAAGAATTCTCAACACGGTGGTACCATGCGATAGGCTACAGGTAAAGTGTCAACTGACCATATTAAAATCAACACCACACCGCAAAAAATGCATAATGCAAATGCAAAAAAAGCCACAATGAGGTCAATCGCGATATAAAATCAGCGAGCACCAGCAACAGGCCTGCAATCCACACGCGTCAGGTGGGAAATATTACCATAAAAGTAAAACAAAAACTGACAAACAAACGTCAAACAACAGCGAAGCACAATGGATGTTACCGGAGCAAGTACAGCAGAGAACTAGAACCCCACAAGCCACCCGGAGGACCTGCCTAGGACCTTGGGGTCAGGGAAGGCCAAGAAGAAGAAGAGTAGGAAGAAATGCTTCAGTCCGCAGGAAAACAGGATCCTGATAATGGAGGTGGTTGAACACCATCAACAACTGTTTGTCACCTCCACTGTGTCACTGATAACCAAAAATGGACTATGGCAGTCCATCGTGGACACGGTGAATGCAGTGGGAGTGCTGAAGAGGACAATGGATGAGGTCAAGAGGCGCTGGAATGACGTCAAGCGCAAAACCAAGCTGAAACTCACCAACAACCGGAAGGGAGCAATGCAGACTGGAGGTGGAAATCCTGAGCCACAGGAGGAACTGGACGACATGGTGGAAATGGTGTCCACAGTCATCAGTGGTGAGACAGTGACTGGAGTCGGGGGACTAGACACTTCTCAACATGACAGGACACAACAGCAAAAGGGTGAGTAACGACCAGGGACTGGGAACACCATGGAGATGGGCACAATGGCACACATGCACAATTGAGCTGAGCACATCTGCGGACAAACCATGCCCCAGACCCCAACTCCCATCAAGAGACTAATGTACCCCAAGTATGCCACATCTCAGCACTGTATAAGCACAAAAGGCAAAGGCACATCGCAGAAAAGGGATAAGGGGCAACAACAGCTGCGGCCCGTGGAGGGAGTTCGGTAGGGCCTGGAGGAGGTACGGGGGAGGGGCAGGGTGGGGGGTGGTAAACAACGGAATATGGATAATTGCAGGCAAGTAAACAATTTAATTAATAAAACGAATTTCACAGCGCGCGCTGCATCACATTTTGCGATACAGGGTGCGCTACGAAATTCGTTTTATTTATTAAATTGTTTACTTACCTGCAATCATACATATTCCGTTGTTTACCACCCCCCACACTGCCTCCCTGCCCCACCGAACACCCTCCACGGACCGCGGCTGGGCAGCAAAACAGAGCAGCAGGGGCCTCACTCCTGAAATGCAGCACACACACATAACATGCAGAGCACAGCAACACTGACAACAATGTGGCACAAACCGCAACACATCCACAACAGAACACAGGACACAACCGGACCTCTTCCTCCGGTAGGGCCTGGTGGAGGTACGGGGGAGGGGCAGGGTGGGGGTGGTAAACAACGGAATATGGATAATTGCAGGCAAGTAAACAATTTAATTAATAAAACGAATTTCACAGCGCGCGCTGCATCACATTTTGCGATACAGGGTGCGCTACGAAATTCGTTTTATTTATTAAATTGTTTACTTACCTGCAATCATACATATTCCGTTGTTTACCACCCCTCACACTGCCTCCCTGCCCCACCGAACACCCTCCACGGACCGCGGCTGGGCAGCAAAACAGAGCAGCAGGGGCCTCACTCCTGAAATGCAGCACACACACATAACATGCAGAGCACAGCAACACTGACAACAATGTGGCACAAACCGCAACACATCCACAACAGAACACAGGACACAACTGGTGCCGACTGGGTGTAGACACTGGCCAATCACAAGTGGCATTGCAGGGAAATGTGAGATGACTATGTACAAGTACAAACACACACACGTCCGTTGTCGAAATGTCCACTGTCTCCCATCAAATAGGCAGCTCCTCACAAACAGCCATAATGTACACAGTCATGCAGTCTGTATGTAAACATGTACAATGCGACAACACACATGTGAACACATTGTTAAACTGCATCTCCCCTTCACATTTCAGGGGGACAATCAACAACTCCTGCAGAGCCGCCTGAACCTCTCTTTTTTGATGATGAAGAGGATTCGATGACGATTCTGACGCCATTCAAGAGTTCATTGACAGCCTCAGCAGCCTACCTCCAGGAGCAGGGAAGGCCAGCTGCAATAAGGACATACCTCCCCCTGCACAGACCACACAGCAGGCAGCACCCACCACCACAGCTGCCTCCCAGGACCCTCACGAAGAACACATGGCCTTCCAACGCCGTGTGTTGGGATGCCAGGAGCAGCTGGCTGAACAGGTGCAGGTGGGCTTCGACCGCATGGCAGACAAACTAGATGCCATAAGTGGGTGTCTAAATCCCATCAGGGACCAGATAGTCCCTGATGGACACCCACAGCCCGCTCCATGCTCTCCAACGAACAATGGCTGACATCGCCAGAGTCCTGACTCAGAGACAAGAACGACTGACCAGTCAGAGTGGCACTATTGAGGCACTATCGGGAGGTGGAAAACATGCAGAGGCTCATGGAGCCCATGGAGCGGGCCAATGCGGAAAGAGCAGCTGCCACGGCTGCACACCAACGAGTGGTAGCTGGGTTCCTCAATGACCTCAGGACCATCCTCATGGCTGCCACACAGTGCTGGAGAAAGGTCAGCATGACCCACATGTGATGGGTGAGCAGTCAAAATCAAATGTAAAATATCGACCTACAATAATATCGAGGGGAAAATATCAAAGGGACAGAATATCGAGGTTAAGAATATCGTTGTTAAGAATATCGACCCTAAGGTAAGTAATATTCATTTTTTTTTAACATCGATGTAAGTAATATCGAAGTTAGTAATATTGATATCAAATATATCGGTTACTAATATCGATATCAAATATATCAATTTTACTAATATTGATGTTACTTATATCGATATTTATATGATAGTTATGTATTTTATTATGTATTTAATATGTATGTGCTATATATTTTTTGTAAAGTGGTCTACTGGTTTTAAAATAGATGTATACAATTTTATATGTTATTAATGTTATTTTAAGTTAATTTTGTATTTTAGTACCGTAGCGGGTTGTGGGTTTATAGGGGAATAGGGTGGGAAGAAATTGAATTATACTAAATTAATTATTATTTTTTAGGAATTATAAATTTATTTGAATTAATTTTTGCGTGTAAGTTCTGTAGCGGGTTGTG
This sequence comes from Lissotriton vulgaris, assembly GCF_964263255.1. Taxonomy (NCBI): domain Eukaryota; kingdom Metazoa; phylum Chordata; class Amphibia; order Caudata; family Salamandridae; genus Lissotriton; species Lissotriton vulgaris. Next base: position 721,226,451 of record NC_141696.1, read on the forward strand.
GGTTTATAGGGGAATAGGGTGGCAAGTATTTTAAATGTAATCAATTAATAATTTATTTTCATTAATTGGTATTGATGATTATATTATTGTTAATTATTGATAATGAATTTTTATGAATTGGCAATTTTTAATTATTGATTGATTGATAATTATGATAAGTGTATTATTTCATTATTGGAGTGTGTTGTACATTTATAGGGGAATTGTGTGTAAAGTAATTGATATCTAATTAAGTAATTATTACATTTATTGTTGGGTATTGATAATTAATTTATTGGACATTAATTATTAATTGTTAATTATTAAAATGTATAGTTTCTTGGTTATGAGAATTAATTTATTGTTGTTCAATCATAAATTGGTAATTAAAAATTACTAAATACTAAATATAATTTTAAGTAATGTATTAATAAGTAATTCCTAATTGGTAATCAATGTTTAATAAATAATATTTTCTGGTATAACACATTATTTTATCGTTCAATATGTCATTATTGGTAATTAATATTTATTCATTAATAAAAAATGTATTATTGATTTATTGTTAATTAAGTATTCATTGGTAATTATATTTTTAATAATTATTTATTGGTATTTGTAAATAGTTTACATTTATTTAATAATTAATTCATTGATTATTTTAAAACATTTTATTTATAAGTATGTTATTTTTAACTTCTATGCTATCCAACACTTTCCCTACTTTTGCACTCTCTGGAGTGGGAATCGTAATTTGTACCCCTACGTTATCTAACACTTTCCCTACTGTTGCACTCTCTGGAGTGGGAATAGTAATTTTTACCCATACGCTATCCAACACTTTCTCTACTGTTGCACTCTCTGGAGTTGGAATAGTAATTTTTACGCCTACTCTATCTAATATTTTCCTTACAGTTGTTTATTTTGGAGTTGTAATAGTAGTTTTATTCCCTCTGCTATTTCATATTTTTTGTATTATCTTAGCTAATGTAGTATATAATACATTTTAAAAATATTAAAAGTAAATGTACTTTGTTTTAAATAATTATTTATTTTTTATTTATATTATAGATATATTTGTAATTTATATTATTTTTTAATGATTTATAAGTTAATAAAACAATTATTAAATCTAATTAAAAAAAGATATTTTTTATAACGATATTTTTGACATCAATACTTTTGTACTTACCATGTTGTAGATAGGATGTTGATATTCTTGACATCGATATTATTGTGCCGATATTTTTGTAGGTCGATTTTTTTACCTTCGATATTTTGTCAGTGATCCCATGTGATGCACATGGAACAGCAGAGGATGAAGATGTGGATGAAACTGCCATTGTGGTAAGAAAGACACAGTTGCATTCATCTCCGTCATATGGCCGGTTTCAGATTGGTTCTGCCCTCTGCATCATCACCTTCCACTGTCTCCTGATACACTCTACGACACTCATCTTGGGCCTCACAATGGACAGCCATATTCTGTTTGATCGCCAATGACACAGCAAACAGACTACGGACTGAACTCTTCCTCTTCCTTTCAAATTGTCATTCCCTGAAGGACTCTGGCTGGCCCTCCACGGGCCAACATTGTAAAGTGGGGTTTGCATGGCCCTGTAATGCTCCAGATGCAACACTCCACTGAATGTGCATTTAAACATTCTGAATCACACAGATGTGTTGTGTCAATGGTCTTTTACGTGTGGTAGTATTGCTGAATGTGGGGTCAGTGAATTCCCCCTACGTCATTGTGGCTCATGTCGTTGGACTTGGGTCACAGGTGACACATTGCTGAATGTTGTCCGGGTGGTGCCGACGCAACAACAGCAACACACGCAATAGTAATTTCCTTGTACAGCCCTGTACGGAACAACGCCCAGAGCCCCGGGGTCATTGTTCAAACCCTCACGCTGGACTGGCATACTCCAGGTCAGTCCACTACGCTTACGCTCCTGGGGGGGACAACAACGTTACATGTGCCAGGACTTCCCTGTGGTGATCTGCTGCTCACAGGTCTAGTTGTCAGCATGCCACGGCCACTCCCTCATGGCTGGTATACACCCACACCACACCCATCCAGCACATGCATCACAGAACATGCAACCCTGCCAATAAAAAGGGCGGGGCACATGTGCACTACACCATTTCCAACCTCTCTCAGGGTGTATCCATGTGGTGTGCATGTAGGCATGGGGGCCCAGGGGCCTGCAACATCACATTCCGCAGGCCCGGAGGTGACATGATGGCGTCCTCACCATGATACCCAATCATAGAGGGTCCATGACTTGTGGGGCACAGTTTTGGTGGCGCTGAATGCACTGCGGTCGGCACAGGCACACCGCCACAGGACCGTGACTTTCGGTACACTGAGGTAGGGGCACCTTAAATGCTGAGCGGGTGTGCAGCCTGCAATGATGCCTCGTCCTGGCGGTCTGGACGGCTCAGGTTTTGTGTGCCCTGCTGGACTGCAGTGTAGGCCTGAGTCAGCGGGCAGCGCGGGCCTACCGCTACATGGCGTCGCCTCCTGGATGACAGAGTTAGTGGCACCTATAAGGCTGAATGGGTGTGCAGCCTGCAATGATGCCAAGTGCACAGGTATGTCCTCTTCCATAGAGAAATTAAGACCCAGCACCAAATGTGAGAACTGGGGGCCTGCGGAGCGGAGCTGCATGGTGTGGAGGGTGCCATGTCTGAGGGCCCCGGGCTTGGGGCTTGCACCGGCACGTGGTGGGCCCTCCTTTCCAAACCCCATTGGCGGAAGGTGAGCAGTGAGGCCTGAGTATGCAGGGGCAGGCATGCACCGCTGGGTGGAGGGAGGGGTTGGGGTGCAGCTGCCTGGGTGCGCAGGGGTGGACAGGTGATGATGATGCCTGCAATTGTATGTACTGTGCCATTTATGTATCTGGACTCTGTTTCAGATGATGGATCTGTTTCAGATGTGGGACCAGGTGAACTGCACTACATACCGGCATGTGGTGTGAGACACACCGGTGGCAGCAGGTGAGCAGTGTGGCCTGGGTGTACAGTGCCAACACTCTCTCCCTGTCCACCTCTTCTGTAATCTCTGTCTCTCTCCCCCTCTCTGTCCGTCTTTCTCTCGCTCCCCCTCTTTGTCAGTCTATCTCATGCTTCCCCCCTTCCCTCTATCTCTCTCTCCCCTCTCTGTCCATCTGTTTGTCTTTCCCCCTCTCTGTCCATCTGTCTTTCTCTCCCCCCTCTCTGTCTGTCTTCCTCTCACTCTCCTCCTCTCTGTCTGTCTATCTTTCTCTCCCCCTCTCCCCCTCTCTCTCCATCTGTCTCTCTCTCTCCCCATATCTGTCTGTCTGTCTCTCTCTCCCCCTCACTGTCCGCCTGTCTCTCTCTCTCTCCCCTTCTGTCTGTCTGTCACTCTCTCGTCCACTCTCTCTCCGTCTATCTCTCTCTCCCCCTCTCTGTCCGTCTATCTCTCTCTCCCTGTCTATGTCCGTCTATCTCTCTCTCTCCTTCACTCTCTCTATGTCTCTTGAAGTGTGCAGGACACATCTTCTCATCATGATTTTTGTCTTGCAGGCTGTGACCTACGGAATGTCCCAAGGGATGCCACCATGTGTCTTCATTTCTGTTCTGTGTTTTTAAATATATTTTCATTTGTTGCTTTGAAGGTGAATGTGTGATGCTCATTTTTGTGTCGACACAGGCATGTAACCAGATGTGATTGTGTGACATCAGGCGGATTATTTGGTACATGATTCCATGTAGTTGATGTGGCATGTCTTCGTCCGTGGGTGGGAGGACCGGGGAGGGAAGTCACGAGGGGGGTAGCGGTGGATGTTGTGGCCCTCGTGGTTGTCCGGGCTGCATAATCAGTGACTCCATGGCATCTCTTGTTCTTCATGTTTGGCTCTGGCCTTGGCTCCTGTTTGTGGTGCAGGCTGTGGGCCGACTTTACACCAGGTGAGAACAGGTGTTAGTTTCCTGTTGCTAACGCTCCTTATCGCATGTTTTATGATCTTATCACCAATCTGGCTGGTCGTTGAGAATGTTGGGAAGTGGCTTTTTGCTCGGGAGCGCCTAATCAGCATCTCATTAGAAATAGTTGCGGCGCTCATCTGGGGCAATGTTTTTTACAGCTGCTCTCGCAGGTACACTGGTGCTATGTGCTGTTAGCACCAGCTTGTGAATGGGGCGATACATTTATTGCGACTTTGGCTGTGCTAAAGTGCCATTAACTCAGCGATATCTCCTTGAGAATATGCCTCTAAGTGTATTCTCAAGCTCAGAAGATTCAATAGCAGTAGTTTGTGAGATTAGACCCCCTACTGATGACACTGGCACATCGGATGACCACTGTGTGAGCAGAGACACAATGGCAACCAAAAAAACAGAGCACCCCCAAATAGACGATACAGATATCAGGACCTTGCTACCCATCTCCACAGACAACTTTCCTGTGTTGGAATATCAGAGGTATCAAGGCAAACTAGGTGATCCTGATTGGGCTAAATTTATCGATGGTCATGATATCTATTTATTCCAAGTGTATTGGGCGGTTGATCAAGTGCATAGGGGTGGGTTTAAGAGCTATAGTTTGCCGGCTATTAAAACTGCTGCTGGGCACCCTTCAGGTGGGCTGCTGTGGCCATGTTGAATGACTCCACAAATGTGAAGATGTACACTTTGTGAATCTTGAACATTCAGGTTTTACAACAATCACGCAGACATGGCAGGGCGTATATGATAACACCTGAACAGTACAACTTGAGCATAATAGTATCTGGGGAGCATCTTGGCTTGTTCACTCTTATAATGAGAAAAGCTGGCATGACTTGTGCTGAGGGAGAACAAATGAAAATAGATTCTAGAGTACACACATCTACTTCTTTGGTATTACATTAAAACTTGTAACTAAAGGCAGCACCAAGCTTTATAGTCTACTTTGTGATGATGCTTTAATACACTTATTACGTGGCCTTTTTGTCAATAAAATTGTTAATATGAAATTTCTTCTAGAACAAGGTAACCTTTGCTTAAGTGAAACCACATGGTGGACTAGTATCAATAAAAACGATTAATACAAAATAGAGGTTCATTCTCAAATCATCAGGTAGAACATCAGGCTCCTCCCACCGCAGGTGACAGGTGTCCGCTGGGGGACGGAGTCCCACCCCAGGGATATTTAACCCCACCACGGCACCTCTATAAACTTACCCGTTGCAGTAAGAAGTTCTGTTACCCCAATAACCGGACTGTTTCACTTTCGACCATCTGCATTGTAATGCGGTGGTCGGAAATGAAACTGACGATGTAACTCAGAAAGCCTCTGACCGGCGGTCGGAGGCTTTCTGAGTCACATCATAATGAGGCCCATAGTGTTTTACTGATAAAACTAAATAGCATACAAACGATCACATGTTGATTTGAGTTTCAGCAAAATGTTATAATTTGCATAGCAAGTTACGTGTCTTGATGTGTTTAGATCCTATTAAAATATTTGTTTTCTTCACGCTCTAGAATTTTATAAAATTTGCTTCAGTTTTGCTTTTTAAACTGCTGGTCTATTTTGAAACAGTTGTATAGTTTATTAACTGAGATTTAACATAAAGTTGTGTGTTGGAAAAAACTAACATCATACAGCCTTTCCTTTCACTCACAGCATCCCAGCCGGATTTTCAGATAGTTAGCTTTACAAGATCCTTTCAAAACGCAGTCAGAGAAAGAAAAGTACACAACAATCCTCATGTTAAAGGAATATGGTAAGCAGCAGTTTGTCAGAAGACAGAGACTGACATTTGGCCTCTGTCTTTGAATGCATAGCAAATGCAGCCAGATAATAAACAAGCATTTACAATGCAATGGTCTCGGCATTATTAAAGGTAGAGCTATTGGCATTGCTCATGACTATTTTTTTTTTAAATCATAAGTAAATGGCATTGTCATTTACATTGCCAATAGCTTAATCATTTAATAAATGGCATTGTCATTGACAATGCCAATAGCTTAATCGCTCGCAAATGCATGACCTATTGCATTTACACCCACACAGAGCCACACACACAAAGCCACCCACACACACACATACAGAGCCACCCACACAGAGCCACCCACACAGAGCCACTCACATAGAGCTACCAACACATACAGAGCCACCTACACAGACAAAGCCACCCACACATAGAGCCACCTACAAAAAAAGCATTTACAATGCAATGGTCTCTGCATTCTTAAAGTTAGAGCTATTGGCATTGCTCATGACATTATTTTTATTTATGTTTTCGTTTTTAAAACATAAATAAATGGCATTGTCATTTACAATGCCAATAGCAGGGCAAGAGAGCAAGCACAACCAACGAGGGGGTAGGAGAGCAAGCACAAACAACGAGGGGGCAGGAGAGCAAGCACAAGAATGAGGGGGCAGGAGAGCAAGCACAACCAACAAGGGGGTAGGGGCAGCAGATCAAGCACAACCAACAAGGGGGGACCATTCAACAAATATGGGTTAGAGTCTTTTACAAGGGCAATGAAAAAAAATAACAGGAGAAAACCAGGCAGAAAGTGCCACAAAAACATTGTTAAGTCCAACATGAATCATAGATCTAGGTAAAAAGCTACCTTTCATAAGGCCTGTTTTATGCAGAATGGCTCGGCTTCAAAGGCGCAGTGATCGCGCCATGTGTTCAACAAGGATAACGGAATTTATATTTATTTGTTTTGTAATGTACCAACCCAGTTGCTTTGAGATAACTAAGCAGAGCTGTGGGTACCTAGAAAGAGTTCAAGTGAAAAGAATAAATATTTCCAAGTGGGAGGGACATCTGATCGTATAAGGAAGTCTTGATGTTAGTTCTCAACCAGGAAGGTGGAGCCTGGCCTTCAAACCACCAACAAATGTAGAATCTCAGTTTCCCCATTTCATTCAATTATGGTATCCTGGGTATATTACTTATCCCTCTATCTCAAAACCATGATCGTCCGCAAAAGGAGGCACTGACAGTTTATTATCAGGATGCGCCCAGAGTAAGTGAAATCAGGCTTGTGGGCAGCCCACGAAAGAGAAAATTATCCTTATTGAAATACTTTACATAGATTAGGAAAGAATGAGTTCTGGCTAAATAAAGTGTCTTTGTTTTACACCAAAGTTGACTACAAAAATGTATGTTTCAGTTTTAAATTGTCAAATAGATCAACGAAGCATGTTTAACTTTAAACAAGATCCCTTAATTTTAGATGTAATAAACCTCCGAAGAAGGAGATGCTGAGATATGCCTGAGGGCGGCATGGTTCCCTGCCCTTTGAAGTAGGTCCTCCCAGTTACTGGGTGTGTGGCACTAACACCCACCCAATAGCCTCCAGCTCACTAATGGCCAATGATTAGCTTCTAATGGCCATATATATCTTTTACATGCTGGCTCCCACCAACGTCAGAGCACACGTGAGCAAACAGGAATATCCACCTTCCAACCTTTAAGAGGCACAATGTTTCGGCAAATGCGCATAAGTGCAATCTCTTTGCCAAAATATGTTCCTGAAACACAATGCCTATCGCACACCTTCATAGGTGTGTCATTTCATGCAATAAATGCATCGAGCTAGAGAGAATGTTAAACGCATTCTTCTAAACCCACTGAAGATTAATGGATGATGACGCCACAGATTTACAGGCATGGACGGCCAACACACGATTAACTGTTCACTCATTGAAGATGGACATAACGAGGCCTTCCATGGTGGATATTCAAGATTTTCATTTACCAAAGGATTCTGCTGGTTAAGGAGCTGGCATATGGTCTAGACACTGGACTACATATGCCCAGCAAAAAAAAAAACACACGAACCTCAACAGGATAAACACGATGTGAAACCCTCACACCATTGGTCACAAACGACCAGTTCCAGGACACTACTGGGATTAATATGACTGCTCTACAAGGCAGTTCAAAAGATTAAAATAATAAAAGCATCTGGATCCAGTAGAAAACATCTAGAAATGGTGAAGTATGCAGTTAGATCAGAACTCGAATGCTTTATCAAATCAGCCACAAAGATGTCGCCACATGTAGTGCTGCATTCATAATGGACATTTTTAAACTGCAAGTACCAGAATGCACCGGGCTAAAAATAGATTAATTTATTTGAATGTGGACATTAAACACCAGGGGCCTCATTTTTGAAAAGTGACGCATCGCTGCGTGAAAACAGCGATGCGTCACTTTTCACTGCGCACTCCTTGCGACACCAATGATGCGTCATATTTAATGTAAGACGCATCATGTCGCAAGGAGTTACAGATACGTCAGTATTTCTGACGCATCTGTAAGCGCAAAAGTGACGCATTGCTGGAGTGTGTCACAAAAGTGACGCAACTCCAGCAATGCATCCTTTCACATGGGGAAAGCCCCATGTGAAAGGGCTTGCGTCAGTCTTACGCCTGCTGTGAGGCAGGCGCAAGATTTTGACGCAACCGCATCCTAAAAGTGACGCAGTGAAATCTCATAGATTTCACTGCATCACTATTACGAGGCTTTTTGCGGGGGAACGCCCCCTCTGCATACATTATACCTGACGCAGGTATAATGTGGCGCAGGGGTTTAAAAAGTGACGCATCTACCTAGATGCGTCACTTTTTAAATATGGCGCAACAAGGCGCATGTTTTACGCTGCCGATGCGTCACAAAAAGTGACGCATCCGCAGCGCAAAACTGACGCAAGTCCTCATAAATGAGGCCCCAGGGATTACAGCGGAGGCTCTTGCGTTTCAAGCTAATATTAACATAACAAAAACAATGCAATGGAAACAGCGCAGGCCATACATAGATGCCGAAAATAAGTGTGAAACACGCATAAGTCAGAGCTATCAAGTGGACTCGTCCTGGGTCTGTAACCAGCAACATGGTGCGTGCAGGGAATTTTAAGTCACCACTTCCAAAGATAAACAAAACTATAAATTTCATAGTTAACTAATAAGATTACTGGCCCATTTGACAGCTTTGAGTTAACACGTTCCAACTCCTATTTTATAGAGAACAGTGTAAACAGAAAGTGATCTTTATTCGAAATGGACTTTAAAAAAACATCACCAAAGGCTTCATGTTTTGAGTTTGTGGCCTTATTGTACCCCTCAATTTACAAATCAGTGGAATTTGGGGCCAAACTCTGCGTCGTTTACGTTGTCTAAGCTGCATGCACATTTCTCAAACTTTCCAGGTATTAAGAAGGTCGTTCACACGTGTACTTTTCTTGTAATTTATTTCCAAACCGGCAATATTTTGCCCTACACCTAAACACCGCCAGGTTTGTGAGCCAACCTAGCTGTCCGCGCTGGAGTGCAGCGGGTTTCACCTCATCCCAGTGTTCCATCTAACCCTCGCCTCTCCCCAAAGCAATAAAAGTTCACGTCCGTCAACTCACGCACCACAGCCACGGTTAATGTTTAGCTGCAGACAAGCCAGGGGAACAGCCAGAAACGAGGGTTCTCACCTCCAGCCACCTCTGCGCCTCGGTGAAAGCCGGCTCGCAGTTTTCCGTGGGGCTGTCTCTCTACTCCATGGCCGGCTGCGGTGGTGGAGGAGCGGACAGTGGTGGTCAGCGGGCGCGCCGAGACTTTATGCTGATGCGGAGCCGAGCTGGAGTTCCCTCTGCCTGACCAGTCAGTCCTGCAGCTTCAATGAATTGAACGAGGAAGCAGCGGGTCACATGCCCCTTCCCCGCTGCTACCACCGCAGTCTGGGGCACTAATGTAATAAATAAAACCTGCGCACTCCCGCCACGGAGGAGGTTTGAAGAAAACTTTCTGGCGGACACTCCTCCGCACAGCGGTGGAGTTGTTTCACAAACTGAGTCACCCGTTCGAAGAAAGTGGCAGCTTCTTTCACTGCGGCTGACTGGGCTAAAAATCAAACTGACTGCATTCAATAGAACAGGGGTCTCCAACCTTGTCTGCAGTGAGAGCTATTTCTGAAATGGTTGTGAGCTACTAAAGGCCACGCTATGCGCACATTTTTCCAAGCGAGAGTGCCTCACACCCAGCTTCAGTTATTTTAAGCTGAATTTCTTTGGAGCCCATTCTGTTGTTAGATAGTAAGCAGAGGCACCTCTCTGTGCAGCCTAGCCCCCAATACTTGTATTGTTTCATTGTACCAGTTTTGCCTGTAAGTCTGGATCTTCCATTACTTCTTAAATATTATTATAAAACCACATTTAAACACTGGGCGCTCTAAAGCATTACTTTTAAATGTTGACAGTATCAGTGGTTTGTGTAGTTTTCTACAGTATGACTATAAAACGTATTGACTCTTAGGACTTGTTAGCAGATGCCAATGCTGTTACTTTTTTTAAGTAATTGGCCAGGTGTTTCCCTCGGGTCCTCGAGTATTCTGGATAAAGCATCCACATAGGAATCATTTTCTTTCATGGTAAATATCTCCTTTGCATTAGGAGTAATGTAGCTCCTACCCAGCCTTCAAAGCTCTGAGAAAGGCCATGCACTCTCTGCACATGCCTACCCTGTTGTGTTTTTTTGCAAACCTTTATTAAAAAACTGTCCCTTTTCCACCATGCCAATGCTCAACTCTCTCTGAAAAAGCACTTCACTAAGTGCTAGAACACATGGCTCGACTTGGTAAAGGCCATTCTCAGAAAATACACCGTTATTGTCTGATCACCAACATCGTGCTTTATATCTGCCTTCGTTTGGCAATCAGTGTATTCAAGACCCTTTGATTTTAACCTTGGGTGCCACCACTATTTGCTATGGGAGGCAGAAGTAAAGCACGGTGGCAGCCGACATTAAAATCAAACAGTCAGAACCACTGGTGAAGACTAAGTACCAGCAGAACTCCCTGCAGACCGGAGGTTCATCCTGACCACACAGAGGGAGACAGACACCAACACAGCGACAGAGAAGGACTACAAAGCTGTTCTGGGTGCCTGCCATGCTGGAGTGGGTAAACTTGCAGCTCAGGATGATGAGTGATGTGAGTAGGCAGAAAGGAGATGCAACATTATATAATTAATGCTGACCTCACAAGCAGAGTCCTCTGCGCAGAGTACAGTCCTGTGGAAAGGGAAGAATTGGGACCCATGGTTATAATGATGCATTCTTTTGGGTTATTCTTGCAGCGCTGCTCAACAGAGACCAGAGGTTATTTAAACTGCGAGATAAGGGTATTTCTGATAGTCTGATTAGTTGATCGTCCTACCCCGAGCCTCCATTAGGGTCATGTCCTCCTCTGGATCGGTTTCACCATGTGGGTTTTGGCAAGCAGGGAGACAAATTCTAAACCGAAATGGCCACTATGAAAACAACGGCGCAAAATAACAAATTACATAAAGGAATCTCACTGAAAGGGAGAGACTCCTTTGCCTCCCTAGGCTCGGTCAAAATGAAACAAGAGAGTGCGTCGCCCATGAGGAAAGTTGAAGCGCGACAAATGAAGTGGCAAGGACCTTTGATTTTAATATTGGCTGCTGCCTCGGTCTACTACTGAAGGTAGATGAAAAGCGCAGTGCAGCCGATGTTAAAATAAAAAGGCCTTGTATGGACTGAGCCGCTTTTAGTGACTATTATGCAAATGGAAATAAAAAGCATGGTGTAGTGGTTAGTAAAAGAGGCCCCGTGCATGCAAGGACCTGGCTTGGATTTTAACATTGTTGCCCTCCTGCTTTATTATTGAAGGCGTTGTACAGCACAGTAGAAGTTCAGAGCATGTAAGGCCCTTTGATTTTGACCTTCGCTACCACCGCGATTTACTTTTGAACACAGATGTAAAGCACGGTGGCAGCCGACGTTGAAAACAAAAGGCCTTGCATGCACTGGGCCATTTTTTACTGACTACTACACGCATGCAAATCGAAAGCGCGGTGTAGTCATTGAAAGCGGCTCAGCGCAGGCAAGGACCTTGAATTTTAACGTGGTCTGCCACCACACTTAACTGTGGAAGGCAATGTAAAAGGCGGTAGTGGCCCAGTGAAGGAATGGACCTTGGATTTTAAACTTTGACTGCCACCACGTTTTATTATTGGAGGTAGATTTAAAGCGCGTGGCAGCCGACGCTATAATTAAAGGGCTTTGCCTGCACTGAGCCTCTTATACTAAATATGCGGGTACTAGAACAATGGCTTGCCTACCTCTGCAGCTACTCGGTGAGGATCAGCGGCAAATATCAAGCCCTGTGCCGGCATGGAAAAGGCGCCTGATGTGCAGAGTGCAGGAAGAACGTCACGTTCTTCGGCTCAGCCCGCCACGCCCCATCTAAGCTCAGTTCAGCCATTCTGAGCAGCCGGTTTGGGTGAGGGCGGGCAAAACACACCAACGTGATAATAAAGTAATGCTCAGAATGAAGCCTTATTAGATACTGGTGCGAGCTACTCCCAGGGGGTCGGCGAGCTACCGGTAGCTCGTGATCGACCTTGGAGACTCCTGCAATAGAACAAGCCGTGAGCGTGCACGCTCCCGAACTTCCGGTTTCGGGATGTGCACGCTCAGGGCTGTCGTGGGGCGGGACTTCTGTCTTTGCGAGAAGCCCCCGCCCACGCCACGGAGTGGATGGCCCAGAGGAGCGGTGCAGCAGAAGTCAGGAGTGGCGGCTGATGCGGTAAGTGGGGCTTGGGGGGCTTGGCACGTGTGTGTGTGTGTCTGCGCGTGTGTGTGCGCACGTGTGTGTGTCTGTCTGCGCGTGTGTGAGTGTGTGTGTGTCTGCGCGTGTGTGTGTGTGTTCCTGTGTGTGTGCGCGTCCACAGACCCTGGTCGGCTCGTGCACCTCTCTATCTCCCTTGAGAGCGAACTCGGCAGCAATAGGTCTCGATGCCGAGACCTAAAAATGAAAGGCATCTTCATTACCCATACACCTTATGAACTCCATCATGGTTATCTTGGTGGTGCTACAGCATCCCTACTTCCAGCACCTATGGCAACAGGGTTGGACTGGTAATGATGTCTTATAGCCGTAATATGTTCCAAAACCAATTGTTTATGGAAAAAATGGCACTCCCACATAATAAAGATCACATGGGCATTCAAAGATATAGACACACTAGTCTTATTGGCAAGTAAGGGCTTGATTTTGACCTTGGAGGACCGGTTACTCTGTCACAATGGTGATGATGTCCTGCCCGCCGAAACATGAATTCCATTATGGTCTAAGTGATTTATATTTTGGCGGACAATATGTCCGCCACCGTTGTGATGGAGCAATCTATCCACCAAAATCAGAATCAGGCCCTAAGTCTCTTTTTTATGCGTGCACTGCCTCCAGTTGGCAATTTGTACCTGTCACGATTATGGCTGTGCTTCCATGCTTTACACTTAAAGAAACATTTGTGTTCCTCCAGCCAGTGTATCTTCGTTTCTTTGCTGAAAATGCTATGTACTAGCATATCCTGTATATACTTTCGTTTTCGATAGGTTATCTAGGGCTTGGAGGTAACAATTCCCATATTATATGATCTGCTCGTACAATATGACAATGTTTAGCTATTATTTATCGCACAAGCTGTGCCTCTTCATTACATGTTGTTAATAGTCTAACGTGAGTAAAATTGGAGTACACCTTTTTATTGTTCACATGTTATTTTACCCTTACCTGACCGGATATCTTTCTTTGGGCTTGTTTCAGTACTTTGGCTGGATAAGCCCTAGCCTTAAAACATGTCGAAATCTCGTTTTCTTCTTTATTATAGGCAGTGAGCGTACTACAATTCATTATTGCAAGGAGGAGTTCCCCATGGGAAATACTCCCCTTTAATTTTGGCGGGGCGGCTACGGTCTTATAGTAGGCTATTACCTGCATTAGACTTGTGATGTATTCTGGTTCGAATTTGCCCTTCCTCGATTCTGACTGGGATATCTAGAAGTTCTATTTCCGTTTGATGCAATTAGTGATTGAGTTTCAAGGTCAAATCATTATTTTTCAACACTGTAGAAAATTTTGGGCATCACGCATGGTCTCACCTCAGATGACAAACAAGTCCTCTGTATATCTAGTCCACATGACTGTGTGTTGCCTCCTGTGTTCATTTTCGCTTCTTCTCACAACTTGTTCCTACCACCATCCCATGGAAATACAGGTGTAGCTGGGTGCAAAACAACTTCCCATTTCTGTATCAACAAGCTGTCTATAACATTCATCAATGAATACAAAAAGTTGAATACATTGTCAGTAGCGTTGGATTGGTAACGAGGGCACTCGGGTAATGCCCGAGGGGCCGGTGTCCAGTTCCTGCAGTGGGCTGCTTTTTTGAGGAGCCTGGGGGGGGGGGGGGGATTTGGGCGGTTTTTGCATTGTTCAATACCTCCCGCGGCCCAGTGGGTGCCTGAGTGTCCTCTCTGGAGGTAAATGGATGTCCATTACCTCCTTCTTATCAACAGAAGAGGTGTCACTCCCTTTCTCCCGCTGGGCCGCCAATTAATATATGTATATTGAGCGGTGCAGGGGGCCTGAGCAAAAGTGACCTCACTTGTTTTCAGGTGTTTTACCGTGCATTTTTTTTTAAACCCCCCCCGACCCATTTTTTTAATAAAATTGCAGTGAAGCAGTGTTTTGCAAGGCAATATGCAAATGTGGGCCGCTTTTTGTAGCCTGCCGGTTTTAAATCCAAATCCAACCATGATTGTCAGGCATTTGAGCCAAGTTTTTAAGCACTGGATTTGCACACTGTCGTGCACGTCGAGCTGTAAAATGGTAAAGGTGTATGTCATTTTGGAGCATGTATCGTTGAACTCCTGTATCACTCTTTTGCATACTCTTAAACGCCTTTGTGAATTGTCCAAAACATCTTAAATGGGAATATAGGGGGAATATTCACTTATGATTAGTACAAATAGAAAAGAATGTGCCCTTTTGCACTTTTACTTACAGGGAGCGGCTTGGTTTGGGACAGAGTCAGAAAGGCATGTAAGACTGCCCAAAAAAACTACCCTTGCAGTAATATTTCCCATGCTCATGAATAATTTTGTGAATAATCCATTCTTTCTGACCAGGACTTGGACCTTCTCCACCCCTGAATAGAAGAATGCACAAGGGGATTGCCTTTAGGTAAAGAAACCAACTGGTTGAAAATAATCTAATTTTATTTATTTTGACTAGTTATGCACATGCTCTTCTAAAATGCTGCTGCTAGATGCACACACTATTTCATTTTAAATTGGTGACAACTTGAAAATGTTAGGAAGTCCTAGAAGGGTTACATTACTGCACAGTCTGAAGTCTCCAAGCCTTTGAATAGGGATAGGCTGTCCTGATGTCAGCACTCTGAGCAGACGCATT
Source organism: Lissotriton vulgaris (assembly GCF_964263255.1). NCBI lineage: Eukaryota > Metazoa > Chordata > Amphibia > Caudata > Salamandridae > Lissotriton > Lissotriton vulgaris. Next base: position 721,241,672 of record NC_141696.1, read on the forward strand.
ATCTTAAAACCGTAATAATGGGGACAGCCAGCAATGCACTAATGATAACCACAGGTGATTATCGGAATAATACTTAAAAAATGTTAGCTTAATAGATTGTGAACAATTATGGGACGGCGCTGCAAGATGGATTTCAATTATGGTAAAATAATAACCCTTGGAAGCAAGTCCGCTTTTCTTTCTTCCATCCAAAGACACTTACATCTTGCTGTTCAAAGGGTGCACGCTGAAAAGCTACCTTCAAAACACTGTAAGATAATTGTGTGCCAAGATCCTTTTTTCGTATAATTGGAGAAAAGTCCTGCAAGGTAATGCATTTGCATAAAAAATAATGTGGTACTCCCTGCCCTTCACAGAAGGCCAATGGCATTCATTACTGTGTAGCCAGATTGATAATGTCATGCTTTTATTTGTCTGAGGGGCTGCAGTTTTAATTTCTGAGCAGGATGTGTCTTCCCTTATTTGGGTAGTAGCTTGCACCAAGCAAAGTGCAGTTTTTATTTCGGTTGAGCTTTCAAGTTTTGCACTTTCGCAGCCTGGAAAAGTTCCCTAAAGACCAATCCACAAAAAGTTCACAAATGCTTTGGCATGTGACCATGATTTACAGAAATGTCCTCTTTTTTAATGATTTACATCCAATCCTGGCACCCAGGGGAACCTGTGGTTTTCCAATTTTACCTAGAGTACATCTGTTCACCTTAACCATAAGCATTCAGAATGTTCACGGATCAGAGAACCTGCAGGTGTATGACTGTAGTTAAGATGCAATTGCATATTTTCCCTTATTTTCGGTGCATTGGATTTTTCAGTTGAAGAAGTCCTTTCCTCTTGGGACCCTCGAAAAAATGCTTTTGTTTGGGCTTGTTCCTACATATATTGGACCTCTGGAATCTACATGAAGTGGTTGAAAGTTTATAGGAGTAAGAATGTGGGAAATCAAATGTTTGTGAATACCAAAAGAGTTCTGACACCGAATGCTCATGACATTGAAAGTGTCAATGCCAGCCATTCCCTCATGGGTGTCATCCATTTGCTTGGTTCTTCCTGGTACCTTGAAAAATCTGTTTACCTTGCCAATATTCCACAACACGTGTCACTACTAACTGGAATTCCCACATATCTTGATACAGTCAATCAGGATCGGTAATGTCCTGTTGCAGAAGCCAAGGATTTTTTAACACATACGTTTGTCACATCATTCCATTTTTCTTTAAGGTGGCATGGTCCCCTTGTACTAAACACAAACAGGAGCATGTAGAAGGATGCATCATTTTTCATGGTCCTCATTGGCTCAAAAAAACCGAAACATAAACAGCCCTAACTCAGTCAGTCAGTCAGTCAGTCAGTCAGTCAAATATCTTTATTCGGTTTATGTGCAAACCATAAAAGCATTCTAAAAAACAAGTTTTGTCAGCAAATGTAAAACCATGATGTATAAAATACAGTTAACGCTCATAAATACATATAGAATCAATAAATAAAAAATAGTACAGACTAATTAAATTTTAGCACAATAATTAAGATATACATAGTTGTAAAATATTAGGTTATTCTCCTCAAGGTTCTTACAACTCCAGATAAAAAATTAGCAATGTTAAAAGTTTCCTATTCATTTGTCAGCATTTGCAGATAGAGAAGGGCTGGCCTCACTTGCATAAAACCTTTGTTAATTAGAATTGGAAAAATGAAACGCTTCCTAATGACAGTAAGGTGCTCACAGAAAAATATAAAGTGTATGATATCCTGCCAGAAAAATTGTCACAGGTATAGGCCCAAGGTCATCTACCTTCTTCCAGCCTTTCTGTTCACCGAGAAGAAAATGAAATTGACTAAATCTAAATCTGATCAATAAAAATCGGTGATTGGCATTTGTGACAAAGCCTAAGTATGGTTCCATGGATAATGTTGTTTTACATAACTGGTGGACCCTGACTGTCGTCTTTTCCAGCTCTCTCTCTTCTCTGTCCATAGTGGCTATGCGCAGGTATGTTTCCTTGGACCATTTTATATCTCCCTTCTCTAATGTTTCAGGGGAGTTATATAATTCTGGTCTACCCAGCTTGACTGACAACTTCTGGACATATTTGAGCCAGGGTATACACAGCCCACGATCAAGTGACATGCAATCTTTCAATATATCATGGTTTATCACTAAATCAGGGTTTAGCCAAGTGGCTATCCATTTCTGTAGAGGTGCCATGGCAATTGCATCTTCAACATAGCTAATTCCACATTCCTGATGGACGATGTAATTGGCTGTTGATTTTGGGACGGTTAAAAGATTTTTTAAGAACCTGTCTTCGACAGTCTGGATGGCCTTCGTATTTTTAATGCCCCACAAATCGGCCTCATACATTGCTAGTGATATACACTTTGCTCTATATATTTGGAGTAGGACCTTCATTGGCCTAGCTCCTAATTTCCTGGCAAAACCCAAAACAGCTGATGTGGTTTTGATCAAAACAGTTTTTTTCGCTGCAATTTGGGTTCCCCAGGACCCTTGGTTGTCGAATAATAATCCTAAATATGGGAACGATGACACCCTGGTTAGTATATGCCCCTCACAGTAAAGGGTTTTAACTAAGCATGGGCGAATTTTGCGGATCTCGCGTTCGCGAATTTTGCGGATTTGCGAACTCGCAATCCGCAAAATCCGCGAATTCCCGCGAATTTGCGGATTTTTTTTTTTTGTGTTCGCCCGTGTTTCTGCCAGTTCGCGAGGGTTTTTACAATTTCGCAATTTGCGAACTTACCTGTCGGGTCGCAAGTTTTGCGAACTTGTTGTTTCTACTTTTATTCTCTCATCAGTGCCATGAATTTGGTGAGGAATCCTTATTTGGGTTGTTTTGGTTGGACTACTTCCGTTTATTTTGTCGGGGTTACAATTGCTTGGCGCTCTTTCTTCATCTTTTCGCTTTTTATCCAGTTTGGTTATCTGTTGCGAGTTATCTCGGGACCCATTACCCATTTGCCCTTCCAGTACTCCATTGTCATTTCTCAAAGGAATTTGTGTTTCATTTACTAGGTGGCACATTGTTTGTATTGGATCAATTGTTAGTTTTTTCTCAAAGATTGGAAAGTAGATGTTTCTACCTTTCTCTGTATCATCAGTAGTTGCTGATATCGGATCGTTGTCTATCTTTATAGTGGCAGTTAATTTCAGTTTATCTTTTTTTCTTGCTTTGCAAAGTTTTTTTCTTTGTCATTTTGTCATTGTAGAGAATCCATCTGATTCAGTATGATTATCGTTTTGATCCTCTTGGTTAACTATACACATAGTTTCGTTCCCCGGTAATTCCGTGATCTGATGGACTGGTAGACTAACTGTTTCATCATTAAGTTTTGTTGACTGTTTTGATTCTGTGCCTTTAGAGGTATCAAAGCCGTTCCCAGTTTTGTTTTTTTCCCTTTCCTTAGTAGCAGTATTATCCATCATAACTTTTTCCTGACTGACTTTGATGTTTCTTTTGGTATCTTCTATTATACTAGTTAAAACTGCCGGTAGTACTGCTAGTTTATCCATAATAGGTACATAGATACAATCAGAAGTTGTTTTTTCATTTTCTGTTTGAGCTCTGATTATCAGATCATTTAGTTGGGCAAGTTTGTTGTTGATTCCCGCCACATTATTTGCCGTCATTTTTAGGAGGTCGATTTGTATGTCCATTTTATTTGATTGGTACTGGAGCGCTTCTAGCGTGAGGGTCGATGTTTGGTAAAAGATATCCCAGGGTATTGCTGCTTCTTGATGTTTTTTTCCAGTTTCTGGGTTATGAACCATTTCAGACTTAGTTTGTTAACTACCTCGGGAATTTTTTTGTTCCGCCATATTGTTATCAGTAAGAATTGAAGTAGCAAGTGAAGCTAAGTCATTATTTTCCTGAGGTGCTTCAGAATATTCGCCCAACATTTTGGTTTCTTTTAATGTTCTTTCAAAGGGCATATCAGTCCTGTTAACACACTCGTGTTCTACCCCATGTTGAATTAGGTGTGTTTCCACTTGCTCAGGGGGCGCACACATCCGTTTGTTGATTTCAACAATAACTTCAATCGGGCAACTTGGGGCCGCCTGCTCCGTCCTATCTCCATAATGATGTTGGTTAGTTTCCAGCACTTGTGAGTGCGGTTTGTTTATAGTAGAGTCATCATCGTTTACCTTTGTATTTCCCATTCCATCAGTCTACGTCTTTATATTGCAATATTGTAACTCTATTGAGGGTTCTTGCTGAGTTATCCATTGCAATTGGTCTCTGATCAGTATATCTAAGTTTACAAGTTGGTTTTTATCAAGATTTTGCTCTGTTTGCTCCAATTGGTTACTGTTTTGTGGCATGTTATGTATTTCGCTACTCATAGGTTTCATGGGGGTCTGTAGGTTGTCCTTAATTGCTTCCAATTTCATTGACATAAGGGCTCCTGTTGGGTCCTTCGTAAATTGGAATTTATCTGGTATTTTACTTGCCTTCTCAAACATCCGTGCAATCGGGGATATAAGAGACTGGGTCAGTCCCGGTGCGTTGGTTTTTACCTTTTTTGATACCGTAGATCAGTGCAGTGGTTCCCAAACTGTGCGCCGCGGCGCCCTGGTGCGCCGTAATGAGGTGCCAGGGGCGCCGCGAGCACGATGTAGGAAATTGCAGCTACAGGCTGATGGACCTATGTGCAGAGGCGCAGCTGGGGGAGGGGGGTTCGGTCCGCCGCAGGCTGCACTATTTTGGGGCCAGCATTCAGTGAACAAGCACACAGAGTCTGATTAAAAAGGCCATAGGTTTTGAAAAAAATCTAATACTCATATCACCGAGCTTTCACGTGTGGGTGCGCGCCTGCACCAATGGGAGCGCGAGAAAGTGAGCTGGCTCGCAGAAGAGACTTCAGTGCATCCTAACTTTCCCAAAACAGCCTTTACTAGGCAGTCACTGTAACAAATGAGGTTAGCGAACTTGTAGGAGAAACAAGGCTTCGCACGAGGCGTCTATCCAATCATTTAATTGCTGTGGTTAAAATGTTTGCCTTTGTGTGCTTGTGCGGGGGAGCAGTGCTTTATTTTAGTGATACTTTGAGGTCCTAGAATGCAGCTTAATGAGTGGTGTGGAGATGGGTTAGAATACCTTTATAGCAGACACGAAATAAACCAGGGCTGTCACCAGGACTTTAGGTGGGGGTGGGCCTTGCTAAGTCTCAAACCCAGTAGCAATTGAAATCTGTCTTTAAAACTGGCCGCTATCTGGCTCTATATTCATGTCCGTAATTTTACTAGCAAAAACCCTAATTGTTTTCTCAACAATGACTGTAAAAAGCATTTCGATATTCCGTATTAGCGATGCAATCTCTGTTTACGTGTCACATGTTTTACTTTATCTTGCATTCCCTGGGAGTATTTGCTTTTTCAAGGTGTTGTGTTTCTGTAGTGTTTTGATACACCAAATTACTCTTTTATAATGGTGCATATTTTAAACTGAGACGCCTCCAGATGTCTGAGTGAGCTCGGGCTTTGTGTGTGGGCGGTTCAAGGTGCACCATTGAGAGCTCTCAAGCTGAGACAGAAGGCAGTGCGACTTTCTCACAGTGTCTGCCGTTTGGTTCTAAATGTGTACAGACTGTGTGCACCTCCAGTCCTTGGCCTCTCTTCAGAGCGATGGCTACATATGTTCAGTTGTAATTGTGGGAAAGTGCGAGATATGCAGATGGACGATTGCAGAAAGATGTGAGGAGGAAATGGGCATAATTGGGTTACAGAGTGGGAGACTTCATAAGAAAGTGGTGTGAAGGGGTGAACTGGGTTGTCTGAAGCACTCGAAAGGGCACTGCCCTTTCCATAGACCTTACTATGTTAATTCGCAGGCTCATATTTTCAGAATTGAAAGATTTTAGATTCTAATTATTCCCAATAATAATATTGTTGTTACTCATTTATCTGCTACTGCTAACAAGCACTGGCAAAGCTAATAGGTCTGCCTTGATTTGGGTGTGTGCATTGGTTGTGCTGTTACATGTCAGGATGCAATAATAGAAATCTCATAGAGAGGCATACAATTACTGGTCAGGTGGCACACTCTGTGAAACATGGAGTTCTAGTTTACCTGTTTTAAGCCACACCATTAACCAAGTAGGCCATGCCTCTTAGAAAAGGAAGTCTGGTTATGCTTATTTGGCCCTGCTCCATTTTGAGAGCTTCCTACACTTTTGATCAAACTTATTACATATAACAGAAAAGTGGGGACGCGGCATAGAAAGGGAAATATGTCTGAGAGCAAGGGGGGTACAGTAGAGTGAAGGGCACAAGGGACTGTGGAGAGAATATAGGGGCAGTGAACACAAAGCCAATAGTGTCAATGCATAATTAGAGATGGTGGTTGCAAGTCAGGCCCACTGGCAATCATTTTGGGGACTGGCAATTACTTTTCCTCACCGGGCTTTGACCCGAAGCAAGAAAGTGAAAAATCACAAAAGCCAGAAAAAGAGAAAGTGAACAATGGAGAAAAAACGTGAAGAGGGAGAATGTAGTAACCCTGCAAGAGAGAATAGGTTTGGGACCAGGCACTCTGTTGGGGGAAAAAACGATGTATTGGGATGCAGCCAAAGTGATTGCCAGTGGATGAGATCAATAATTCAAGCATTCCAACCCTTGCAATACCTTCATTGAGTCCCAATTACTTTAGGGAAGGCAACTGGAAGTACTCCCGAAGTCGGGCTTATATCCCCCCCACCCGCCCACCGGTAAAAAAATGATGGGGAGCCACAGCCAACTGTCGGGTAGGTCAAGGGAGCCACACGTCAAAAAAGTTTGGGAACCACTGCCGTAGATTGCTGCATCCTTTTTACGCGTTTTGTTGTTGTACCTGCAGTCCTTTCCCTTCCTGATCTCATATTATTGACTGTAATATCAACTGTGTTATATATTTCTAATTTCCTTGTATCAGTCAATGACACTCTGAGACAGTCCTAGTTTCCCCCTCCTCAGCCTGATGGCACAAGTCCTCACGATCCACACGCCCCCCCAAGCCTATCTGCTCCCTCCTTTCTCTGCCGTGTAAAACCACTTCCTACATGAGCACAACACACATAGAGTCTGGAGCAGCTGCCGTCAGGAAAGAAACGTTGCGATGATTGCGGGATTGCAGTACAGGCAGAGGCAGTGATATAGGCAATTTGTCTCACTCAAGGCTAGCTTTTTTGCGCGTGTTAACTACAGTTTCAGTGCAGCTTACTATAGGCGACTTTCAAGAAAGTTCCAAAACATGCGGCTTACAGTTTTGGTATTGGCTATAATAACAACATTACATTTAGTTGGGCTTACCGTTCCAATTCAGTGCCCGGTTGTTCAGTACCCGGTAGTTAAACTCCTTGTGCCTGTGCCTGTACTCGTGCAGGAGATGGAGCAGTGGCAGTGGTGCAATGGCAACACACAGGAGGTAGGTGGATGTAGACTCTGGGCCACAGGAACTCAGCGGGCGCTCAGCGTGGATAATCCGGAGCCTCTACTCGGGCTCAGTAGCGCTGTTAATACCGCACCCACAACCTTGAACCCGTAATCTCTCACGGTCTCGAGTGACTTTCAGGAGTGGCTGGACACAGGAAGGTGGAGGTAAGTAGCCACACGAGGGGTCAGGGTGCCACAAGGTACGCCTTTCAGGTTTTTCTGGATTTACAGCCGCTAACGCTCAGTCCAGGCAAACCGGCAAACCTCACCTCCCGTCCATCCGTGCTCCCGGTGCTCCCTGTGCTCCCTGTGCTCGTCCTAGTCCGCTGCTTGGGTTAACTTTTGCTTCCGCTGCTTGGCTTTAGCAAGGACCCACCGGACTCAGTAGCCTCCTGGTCCGCGCAGATGGTGTATGAAGATGGCGGACCTCCGAGCCTGAGCCTCACAGCCTCAATGCGGTCAATGTAGCCTCAGCTACTGCGGCGGCGGAGTTGTCATCGCCGCGCTGAAGGTTTACTGCAAACTGCAAATTGAAAGTAATTTTTCTGGCCACCACAGATAGCCCGCTATCCGCCCGTATTATTAAGGCGTATCACAGCGTACCACAGCAGCTCACTGCAGCCGCAGCAGCAGCCGCAGAGTCGATCTGGCGTCCGGGCAGAATGGCGTTCTGGCGTTCTCTGTGGCATCTCTCACCACAGAGAAGTAGTCTAAGTTGTTAATATATAATGTAAAAAGCAGGGGCTCCAGAATGCACCCCTGCCTAACTCCATTTGAAATGGGTATACCATCCGTACAATTACCCTGCTGGTCATACCTCACCGTTGCAGATAAATCCCTGTGCAGGTCCGCTAAAAAATAGACAATGTTTTTGTCTACGCCTAAGGTTAGAAGATTGGACCATAGCTTTGACCTGTTTACTCAGTCAAAGGCCGAGGACAGGTCCATGAAGGCCAAAAATAGTGCTCCCTTCCTCGCCACAGTATATTTGCCTATCAATAGTTGCAGATTTAGGCATTGATCTATTATGCCCATTCCTTTTCTGAAGCCATACTGGACATCAGAAAGTGTTCCTGTCTCCTCTTGCCATCCAGTTAGTTGGCTTAACACCACCCTGCCCAGTACTTTTACAGAGGAATCAATTAATGTTATTGGATGATAGCAACTCGGATCCCCTCTGTTCCCTTTCTTATAGATTAGAATGATGACAGATCTTGCCCATGTGGATGGCAGGCCCAATTGACAAGCATTGACAAAGACATTATACAATATCTTTGCCCAGATCTTAACATTTGCTTTAAAAAGGTCTGCCGGCACACCATCTGGTCCCGGGGCCTTGTTGCTCATCATTTGCATTATTGCTTCTGTTACCTCTAGCTCTGTAAATGACAATCAGTACTTCTCCATATTTAGGTCTGGACCTACGAGAATCCCTTCCCCATCATAAACCTGTTTAAAATGACTGTGCCAGCCATGTTCCTGTATATCACAGTCAAGCTCACTATTGCTGTTGTCCTGGAAAAATGGCTTATTAACCACAGCCCAAAATCTGGCGCTATATTTGATCACATCGATAGATAAAAGGTCATTCCAAGCCTCCTCCCTGATTTCTGTTTTCCGCTTTTTTTGTGCTATTTTGCATGAGTTCCTAAGGGTAGCTACTTCTGCTTTGTCGGGAGGGTTGGATTTCAATGCTGCCAACAAATTCCGATGGGCTGTTGAACAGTTGTGATCAAACCATTTCTCCCCATTCCTTGGTTGACCCTTAGCTACTTTTTTAAGATCGCTATCAATCTGGGTACAAATTCTATTGTAGGCCGTTAGGACTTCCTCACCGACTATGCCGTCTGTCAAGCAGATAGACATTTCGTGGCCAACTTTTACGGGCAAGTTGTCCTTGAACTCCTTAGGCACCACCCGGCACCATTTTATTCGTCGTGCTTGGTCGGTGGGTCTTAAATCTAACATACCCGCAGTCAAGTTAAATGTATCTTTTTTCTTTAGGTCATCTACCAGGGTCAGCATTACCGGGTTATGGTCACTATAAGTGGACCAAGAAACATTGTACTGGCGTACCCTGTTTGCCACATTTGAGCTGACAAAGATATAGTCAATAGTTGATCCAGATCCTTTGCCTCTAAAAGTAGGGACGTCCCCTTTAGCTTGATTTGGGTAGATCAGATCATTTCCAGCCACCACTTCTTCTAAATATGATCCCTGCGGGGAGTGCTCAAAATGAATATTATCTTGATTTGCTTGTCCTAAAGTGTCCCAGACATAAAAATTTCCATTACAACAATGGACATTAAAATCTCCAAGCACTATAACCGAATAACAATTTGTATTATTAACATTATACAATTAAAAAAATTCATATAGACTGACTAAATGTTCATTAAAAAAGGCCTTGTCAAAAGAGTTATAAAAATTAACAATGAGCCAAATACCAGTGGTTTTGGTTGAAATTTCCACGACCAAGCATTAAGGCGTACCAGTCTCCACATTAGTGTAAGTGTCCTCAGTTTTTAGTGAGATAAGGGTTAAAAGTCCACCCTTCGCCCTCCCCATAGGGGAGGCAACTGCTGGAGACCAAAATGCTGCATACCCATCTAAAAGGAAATTATTTTTAGTGTCCCAGGTTTCCTGAAGTCCAATGATGTCACAATCAGTTAGACAGTCCTTCCACTTAGGATCATTTGCCTTATTATTTAGCCCGGCAATATTCCAGCTAAGGATCCTAGGGGCATATTACCAAGCATAAGCGATAATTATCGCTATGCTTGGTTATCAGCAATAATTTTAGCGCCATGCTTCGCCTATTTTTATCGCTTAGGAGCCTTGCTATTATCAAGGTTTATCTCCTAAGCGATAAAAATCGGCAGAAATGCATGAATATCGCTGAAAAGTCAGCGATATTCATGCATTACCGAGCTAATGCTCTTAGCCATGTTATCCACCTACCATTGGATACCATGGCTAAGAACTGCTCAGGGCAGGCGTTAGCTTTTGGAGATATTCGCGCTTAGCGCGAATATTTCCAAAAGTTGGTAATCGGAGATAGCGATGTTAGCGACTGTTGTCAGTCGCTAACATCTTGGCATGCCCACTTTGCATGTCATTAGCGATATTTATCGCTGACATGCAAAGTGGGCCCCTAAATGACCGCTATCACCTACAAGCTGTTGCTAACTGGTGTTAGCGACAGCTTGGTAATAGGGCGATGAAATTATCGCCGCATTAGCGGGAAAAAGTCCCGCTAATGCGGCGATAATGGCCCTTGGTAATATGCCCCCTAGTTCCTGGTCGAGGAGCCCTCGCTGGAGGGATTGTACCAGAGGTCTCTATGTTGACTACAGGCCCGCTGGACATTTTAGAGCCTTCTGATGACATGTAATCCAGTCAGCCATTCTCCTCAAGGTTAGAGAGGGACTCATATCTATTTTGTGTTTGAATGCAAAACACATTGGGAACCTGTGTATTAACCTCTAACCCCTGAAGCAATTTTGGGTGGATAAAAAAAGCATAGTGGGGGAACGGTAATGGAATCGTTATGTAACCTAAAAGAGCCTGCCTGTCTAAGGATATGTTCCACCAGAGCAGGAGATGAAAAGTTTATCACAATGCAATCCCCAGACAAGTTTTTCCTTGTTTTCCCCACCCAGGCCACTCTTCTCACCATCTAAAATTTTTGTGAAGGTTTTGTCCCAGAACTGTTTTGGTGTTCAGATAATGAAGGGCTTTATTTTTAAGAGACACCCAATTCTCAGGCCTGCCATTTAAAACTTTTTGTACATTAGCCAGAATAATGGTGCATGGGCATGCCTCAGGAGGGAGATGGAGAGGTGGTTCATCTGTGTGAACGTTAATCAGATTTCCCTGGCTCACAACTGGGTCTCTGGCCCTGGGCTTAACACCGGTTTTATTTAATATACCCAAGGCCACAGTATTAGTAAATGACCCTACTAGGACCGTTGGAGCTTTGCTTAGACTGGAGCTTTGTGATATTGCTACATGATTTGGGGTATCATCAGGAGTTGATCTGTTGGTCTGAGGTGGTCGTTCTTTAAGAAAGAGCTCCTGAAGGGCCCCCAGTCTCTGTTCAATCAAGACCAGCTTGTCCATAACAGGAGAGAGTAAAGCTCTCAACCCGTCCTCCAATTGGGTCAGAAGTGCTGCATTAAAGGCACCCCTGTTCTCGTCTAGATTGAAAAAGGCAGGATTATTCCCACCAACAACAACAGGACGGGCAGTTAACCCTCTTCTTGGTTGTGTTCTACTCCCAACCCAGGTGTGGAGTTCCCTTTTTTAGCATGCTTAGCACTATGTCTGGAGCCTTTAGGGGCACTAATTGCCTTCCTTTTCCCGGGGGGTCCCGACCCTTGGAACCTAGTGCAACCCTTAGCTGTCTGGAACGGGTGATGGGAAGAGAAGCTGTGGGGCTCACTATAGGCGGACAAGCTAAGTTAGTTAAGTTAGTAGTCAAAGCAGCATCATTTTTTAGGGGGGGTAAATAGACCTGCCTTGGGCTCTGTGGAGTATTACTACTCCTGGTGACAGGATCAGGGTCCATAATTAAAGGTGAGCAAAGCGGGTCGATTGAGAGCCTTCTTTCTACAAGTTCGATCTCCTTGTCCACAGCTATCTCTGCTCGTTGAAGATAGGCATCAAGTGTCCCAATATCCCCTTTAGGACTGATTTTACTCATAGCTAACCTTCACTATGTGAAATTCAAAAAGAATCCCCAATCTTCCCAAGACAAAAGCTCAGCCCAAAGATTAAAGTACAAAGACAATGCAAACACAGGTCACTTATCTTGACTATAGTCCCAGTCTCTAGCACGAGGTCTTAAGGGGCTAGCCCAGCCCGGCCTCGTCCGACCCCGGACGGCCACAGACGGCCCACCTTTTGCCCGGGCTTAGCCTGGTGTAGTCCCGCGCGCGGTCCCACGACGCGGGGGCTGACTTCCTTTTAATGCGCCTCCTGGCGCGTCAAATAGCGGTGGGTGCGGCTTCCGCTGCGGGCATCTGGAATGTGTAGTCCCTGGACCCTGGTGCCCTCTGAGCCCCCTCCTCTCTGCAGCCGCTGGCGGGGAGAAGCGGCGGCGGGAGGGAGGCAGAAAGCTGCTTGCAGAGTGGAAAAGTGGCAGCAGGTATGGCTCGAAGCAGACAAGGGTCCCTAACTCACAGCGGGCCATTCCATACTTTCTCTGTCTATGTTCACCAGGCACTGTATGGCAGACTGTAATGTGATGCTCAGCCTGGTTACGTGTGTGTTGGAACGTTTGGAATTGGAATGTGAGTAAGCTTTGAGTCAGTTGGGTTAAGGGCTGAGCGACATTCAGACTGCTCCTGGTGGGGTTCCTTATTTATGTACTTTATTTCCTGTAACTTCTAACTTCAATAAATATTCATGAAGTTACCAACAACGAATGGACCATTATTCATAATTTTACATCTGGCGACGTTTTTAAACGGACCTCCGTGTCAATTACAAGGGACTTTAAAAAAAAAACGAAACGGAATGGACAGAAGCTATGATTAAAAAAATAAAAGATAAGGAATTAAATGAAAAAGAAAACCTTCTACAAACCAGCTCAAGCGTACTGGCACACAGAACGCCACTAGTGACCTCCCACCGGTCGCCCTAGAAGTAAGTGCCAGTTATTTACATAGCACAGTATAAGTGAACTTTAAAGATGTAATAGTTTGAAGCAGCACTCTCATTACTGAAAAAAGAGTTTATTGAGGGCAGTGAGGTGTATTTTTGAAAGCAGAAAAATTAAACTTTAAGGAGCGCAAGAGTGATTTTATCGTGTCCTAACTGCATGCCAATTCCTGCGAGCCTTGTGAGTGCCCTGCTGAAGGAGGTCTTTTCTTAAATACCCGGTACGAGGACGAGTTCCGGTTGCGGTGTAGTTTACAATAAACCCAGTTTGGAGAAGGAAAGGCTAAACCAAGTAAGGGGAAGGAAAGGTGAACGAGTGACTCTCAACTTTGAACTGCTCTGCTTTGTGTAAAAGAGAGTCTAACTCATAATTGCAGCAGCGTATCAGGTGTAAGAGAGCTTTACATTTTCTACAGCAACAGTCTTGAAAAGCGTTACCCGTGAGCATTTCATTATTTATGCTTTATTGATATTTCAAAAGCTGATACCACATAGTGCTTGCTTGCGCTCTCACCGTTATTAAACGCATCTTTCAAAGTCAGAGCGAGCCATCACATGGATCAAATCTTCCTTACTTGGATTACCACTGTGACGAGTTGTCAACGTCACTACAGCTTTCCAGCAAATTTTGGAGCATTCTTCAGCCATGAGCCACTCGGCTCAACGTAAAAAACGTGCCGCCATTTTCAATATGTACAATTTCTTCACGTCAGTAGTTGTTCCCTGCAAATCTTTTTGTATTTCGTTTTTAGAACGTTTGGTGGAGTCATATCAAGATGCCTTTCACTCGGTTTCCGTTGTGTTTTTCATTCACATGCAGATGACTCTTTACACGGATTTCCTGTTAGGCTGTTTGCAGTTGGAGCTTTCATCATTACTCTGACACCGTTTCTCCAGACTTGCATTCCACGGATTCCCGGCATGCTTTCTATCCATTGTTTTTCCACAAGTACTGATGTCCTTTTCTCTGGAAACTCATCACCTTGATCTGCTGTTTATCAAAGTACAATACTTTTATTTGTCACAATACTGTCACCTAATTTTTCCAAAGAAATTGTAGGTAAGGTTGATGTATTTCCGCCATCGGGATAGTGAAGTAGGCGTCCTTCAAATCTAGTTTGACTAACCAGTCTTCTCTTTGAAGAAGGTCTCTTAGAATATGTATTCCTTCCATTTTGAAATGCCTGTAAACAAGAAATTTGTTCAGGCCCTTCAAATTTATAACCAGTCTCCAAACTTTTCCTTTTTTCTCGACAAGAAACAAAGAACTTACAACGGTTTGGGAGTCCATGGGAACTTCTAATATCGCTCCTTTTTGGAGCATAGAGGATATCTCTTCCTCTACTATTTTCTCCTTTTCCACTGAGATGGGAATATCCCTCGGGAATGAGGTTTGAAACTGAGTTTGAACAAAAACTATCATAAAGCCTATTACTGTGGACAGTACCCACGGATCTTGAGTTATTTCCTCCCATTTTTTTGAAAAAAAAATTCAGTCTGCCTCCCACTTTTGGAGGGGTAGAAGGAGAAAGTAAATGAAGGGAACTTACTTGGAGGGTTTGATGAGAAAGATGATCGAGATCTTCCACCTCTTGCTCGATTTCTTCTTCCACGGTTGGAGGTGTTGAAGTAATTATTTTCGCGTATGAGCCTCTTCCAAAGGGGCGTGATCTCTGGTAGGGCCTTTGGTTATATCGGCCGGAAGGAAGGCCCCTTCTTCCGGCCCTTCCAAAAACATTATTGCTGAATACTCTCTTCATATTCTTTTGGGCCGTATCAAGAGCAGTAAAAAAATATGAGCTACTTATCTGCTTGTAGCCGCATTTAAAAGAGGCTGATGGTTGCTATTATTCATAATTTTACACAGACATAGGCAGCCAAATCAGTGATTGTTACCTCCCACTCAATGGGGTAGGATAACAGTCTCTATGACCTGAAAGCCAATCAGTGGACAGCCACCAAGTCAGAGATTTCCAATTGTGGAGACTGCCAAAGGTCAAATTTATGTAGAGAGGGAACTATTAATTTAGTGAGGTGGTCCTCCCAGTCTAAATCACCCCACAACATTTTTTAAAAGTTCAGCAATAAAAATTATCCTAATTCGATCAGTGTATTTTTTTTAACTGGGGAAGTGAAAAGGCGGTAAAACACAACAAACAGAGAGATCCTGAATTACTGTGAAGCCGATGTATGGATCTATAGTTGTTTCCAACGACCTGTGCTTGATCCAGTTGAAGATTGATCATATCCCAGGATGTAAAACAATCAAAAGATGTTTTCAAGGTTCTGCAAATCTTCAGGTCAGTTTCCAAAGTCTCAGACCACTGGTAGCAGTATTTGAGATGCATACTGATAATATTCCATCTCCTCTGCTCTTACAAACACTTGCAGGTTAGCAGGAAAGGAGTCACACAGGACAGGCAAGACCTCATAATTGCACTGCAGCCTCCCCCAGGCTGCTTGCTGGCAGTAGGCTTCTCACAAAGGTGATGTCACATCTAGCAATCAGCAGACTCCTCTGTACATAGGAGTCTGTCAGGAACTGTCTGAGAAAATCCTGGGAGCCACATCATTTGAGGGGCACTTTTACCTTCCTCCTTTGAACCTCAAACATGGTTCTGATGAGTAGAGGAACTTTCAGCAGTCTCTGAAGTCTGTAATCCTGTTCCATCCAAAACCCCTAAAATTATCACCCCAGAACACATCCTCATTTACTAATAAGTGCTGTATTTCCATCTGTAGGAGAGAGCTGTGTGACAAAGGGGCACATGCATCAAGCTAGGCAATTGCGATTCCTTAATAGCAATTATTAAGGAATCGCTATTAAGGAATCGCAATTGCCTATGCATGTTGGTTTTGCAAACATGTTTGCGATTCCTAAACATTCCTTAATTCTGAATCGCAAATTGCAATTCACAATTAAGGAATGCCTTCCCATTCATTCCTATAGGCCTAGAGGCCCATAGGAATGAATTGGAAGCCATTCGCAATGTGTGAGTACCAAATAGGAACCTGCAAATTGCAAATGCAATTTGAAGGGTGCCAGGGGGTCTTTAAGGCCACCCTGATGCACCCCTAAATTGGTCATGTATGCTCATGTGGCGCACACATATGCCCTAAGGGCATATGTGTGTGCCACATGGCACTTTGAAAAATGGTCTTTTGTGCATTTTTCAGAGTTTTTGCAAATTACCATCAACTTACAGTTGATGGTAATTAGCATTTCCCAAATGCAAAGTTGCATTTAGGAAAGGCTTTGAAGCATCCCAAATAGGGAATCATAATTTTCGATTCCCTAAAAGCATTAGCACGTTAGGTAATCAAAAATTAGCGATTACCTATATTGCGAACTGGTTTTGGGTTTATGCATCCCATTTGCCTAAATACAGGTCACAAAGGGGCCAATTCTGCGAATCGGCCCGTTTGCGACCAGTATTTAGGTTGATGCATGTGCCCCTAAGAAACTGCCTGGGGCATATGAACAAAGATAATCCAACAGACAAAAGCTCCCTAGATCAGTTCACTTTCTAGAGCTCACATCCTACATGTATTTACATACTTTAGAAAAAGTTGAATCGTGGCACTTATTTGCCTACAACTACCTGAACCCATGCTGTGGAGGTGGAAACATAGTGTCAGAGGTCGGCCTTCAGTAAGAATTTAACAGGCAGCACCTAGAATAAACAAGAAACTTGGGGGTCTATTATAATGGCAGGCGGGTTGCCACCGCCCATATGGCGTGGCGATCCGCCCGGCATTATTCACAGTCCACCTCCCATTTCCCCCGCCATATTAGGATGGCGGGGGGGATCCCGTCGGACGGAAAGACCGTCCACTGGTTTTCCGCCGGTCAAACAGGTGACTGGGCGGAAAAAGAGCTTGATGTGGTGGAGAAAGGAATATGGCGACCTCTATCCTAATGTTGCGCCTAGCAACAAACATACAGAGGGCTCAAAAGATACACTAACGGCGACCACCGGCATAGAGACATGGCGTTCTCTCAGCCTAGGTTCATACTTCACCCCAAGGGACCAAGACGACCATGGTGTTGATTTGCGCTTCGCTCTGAGAAAGGTCAATAAGGGTCCATCAGACACACTGGACATCTCTGATATCGCCACTAAGGACCAGCCCCCTCCTGACATCATGAATCATGACGATCAAACACTGCCAAAAGATGGTTCGCCAGACACCCCGACAAGGTCATTATCGATACCGTCATCAGGTCCAACCCTCATATGACAGGACGACCT
The DNA here is from genome assembly GCF_964263255.1 of Lissotriton vulgaris. NCBI lineage: Eukaryota > Metazoa > Chordata > Amphibia > Caudata > Salamandridae > Lissotriton > Lissotriton vulgaris. The sequence continues at coordinate 721,259,009 of NC_141696.1, forward strand.
TAAACGATCGAACACAGCCTAAAGACGGTTCGCCTGGCATCGAGGCTCAAGCAAACCAAAACAACACAACTACCCCTGGCGTTTGGGTAGAATCGCAGGAGACACACAACTCGACCTACGCTCGTTCCGCAAACGCCGGTCAGACGACCAGTAGGACAACAACAAACCGCCTGTCAGGGCTATTCCCGCTCCACTATAACCTTTCTACAACAAGTACCATAACTCCCCTTAAGGGCTCTGAGTTAAGGATCAAAATGGCAAAACAAACACCAACCCCGGACACGGGGATGGGCGAAGACCAACGAGACCGACCAGACTTTCGTGAAGTCCGAACCTTGGGTGCAGCAAGGCATAAATTAAGGGATAAATCCCGGAGTAGCTCCAAAGATCATAATCATTTAGTAGAGAATAGCCTACCAGCATATGCACCATTGTGGCCGTCGTTCATCAACATGATGGAAACCATCTGAACAGCCCTACTACAACACTCTGAAAAGTTGGATGTGCAGATAGACATCTTGCAAATTCTATCCAACCACGTTGCGGGCATAGACAAAAAGATCCTTGAGCTAAACTCCCTCATTGAACGGGTACAGAAAGACCCGCACACAATGTACCATGAATGTCAGTGCTACGAAACAATGAACCATCTCAAAGCCTTACCAGCAATTCTAACTGACATTCTGGAAGAGGTTCAAAATAAACCAAATAACACCCATTATTCCTCTGAATCTTTTGGGACCGGAGCCTCCCCAGAAAGCACGCTAATCTCAACCTTCAGCGCTCCATCAGATAATGAGGATATAAGGGTGGACAAAACAGAAGGCTGCCCATCACCTCGCCCCAAGGCCATTGAGGAATTAACCACCGAAGCATCAAGTGAGCATCAAAAAGGTACTACGAACAAGCTTCCGGGTCACCCCTAAAAAAAGGCATCCATCCCCACAGAAGTACGGCAGAGTCTGAGAATCTGAGGAGAGAAGAACCGGAAACAACATATAACAGGGAAACAAACCAATTCAATACATTGACAAAGAGCGAGCGTAAAAGATTGAGGAAATCAAGACAAAATAAGCATCAAGGAAAAAAAGATGCTAGAAGGTTCCCAATACCCAGTACTACCACATGCAAGACATTGCAAAGTCCACACCTTATAGACTGGGCGGACCAGGAAGAGCAAGTAGACCGGAGTTCGAGACGTTCGCAAGCGACTCAGCCCCCAGAAGCTTCGTCAACAGTCGCTGAGAACCAAAGCACCCAATCCGCTAACCATGAAGAGTCACCCAAGGCGGACCAGGAAGAACAAATGGACCGTGGGCTTTCACGCATTTTAGTGACCCAGCCCCCGGACGTAACAACAATAGTCGGCATCGAGAATCTAAGCATTCCAACTGCAAAACAACCTCAACCTTCAACACAATCGGCGGTTGGCTCTACCGCGCCAAAACATCACACAGAACAGAAAACTATCTCACACTATTTCTCGAAAACTGTGTCGGGTCTCAAAGAGAATCAATTTGCAACAGAGCATAACTAACTAAGACCCCATACTCTAGTCCCAACGGACCCAATAGAACAGCAGGCGGTCCATGATATCGAGAGGGTAAATCATCCGTTTGGCTTAAATCAGAGCAGCCCATCAAACTACCCACACGAAACACCCAATTCCTCTCCTCAAATCGGAATGGGAGGTCAGAAACTACCTATTCGGTGGGCCTAACAAAACACGAACTTATACCGCATTATAGTTCAAGGGGGAACCAAGACATCTTAACCTCATGCGCGCTAGCTGAATTCCGCTCCTGCGCTGAGATTTTTAAAAACGCACTTTACGTGACGAGCTGGGCTCGTCATCAGCGTGCGAGGAGGCTACGCCATGACGAGCCCAGCTCGTCATCAGCGTGGAAGGGGTTAAATCGGAGTGCAATCCTAAAACTCACCACCTCCGTCAAGACGCTAAAACATGTGGATACAACTCACATACACAGCATCGAATTCAAAGCACTCCCCAACACAAACGGGAAAGAAATGACAGTGGTAACATGGCAGGACCCCAAAATTGCCAATGAAGTGTGGCGATACAGAGAAGAGTTCACCAACTGGGGAATTGAATTAAAATCAGTGCCGCCGGAAAGATACCCTGGCCCACTAGCCGCCCTTTATGAAAAAAGATCTAAACCAGAAGGCGGAATTCTCCGGGGGGCCGTTGGCGGTATGGCCACCAAAAAGGAGGAATGGGCCAACCTACGAATCATCCACTATGGACAGACAGGGGGACCTAATGAATGTCGGAAAATTCTACCCCCAACACAAAATTCACCGGTGGCAGGGAGGAAAGAGACATGAAAACCGACATTAAAAGACTGCTCTTGGAACGTTAATGGCCTGGGGGGCAAAACAAACGAAGCTGAACTAATGTCATTTGTAAAAACTTTCGACATCCTATTATTACAAGAAACTTGGCTAATGGCTTCGCAGCAAATAGACGGCTTCAATGAAACCCAACTATTAGCAACCAAAACTGGCCGATCGGGTAGGGCCGCCAGAGGTCTATCAATCTACCTGTCTACCAGCATCGCCTGGTCATTTGTTAATATCGACACAGGCCAACAATGGATACAGTGCATCAAAATCGATCTGACGCAAGACCCCGACAAAGGCATACAGAGGGCTCAAGACCTCTCGCCAATGATAATTTTCAATATCTATATACATCCAGACTCCAAGAACATAGTGGAGAAAATCCTGACCTTAAAAGCCCTCATCAAATCCATGCAATCCATCTTCCCGCAGGCCGGGATAGTTGTGTCAGGTGACTTGAATATGTTCTTGCTTCAAAAAGACAATATTCTAACCAGGTCTCAAAATAAATGCGGATCAATTCCAAGTTTTGTTACTAATCATCGAAATAAGGACAAAATCGGCCAACAGTGCACCTTGATGTTCGCAGAGGTGGGAATGATCGCTTTGAACGGCCGCTTCCCACAAGACCAACCAGCAGCCTCAACCAGAATTGCAAAACAAGCTCACTCAGTCCTGGACTATACCATTGTGGAATTATCGGTCTTGCAATCCATCGTAAATTACAAAATCATCCACAGAACGGAGAGCGACTATAGTGTACAAGCATTTGAATTCAGCCTCCAACATAAGAGGGCCGCAGCATACGAAGTCTTGACCGAACCCCCATGCCTTTACAATCTCAAGAGACTTGTGTGGAATGGCAATAACATCAAAGAGATAATGATGCACATTTATAACGCCCAAACCGATGCGACCGGAGATGACCCACCATCACCCGTGGACAACTGGGAAAGCCTGATTACAACATTAATAGATAGATTTGGCAACAAACCTCGCAGTCATCAATCGATCTCGGGCAAAGCCCCTCAAGTGTCCCTGGGACGTATAGCATACAACAAAAGGACTCTAAACCAAGAAATTAGAAAAATACAAGCAACAGCTAAGATAACGGGTGAAGACATAACCAATCAAATATACAAACTAAGGCAAAATTGCAAAAAAAGAAGTATGGCTAGAAAAATCTAAACACCAAACTGACATCTGGCAATCACTATTAGCACACAGCAAATCCAACAATAATGCTACATTTTGGGCAGAAATAAACAAAATCGCTAATGGAGCTGCTAAGGACTCCAATGCCAAAATACTTGAGGATGATTGGATACAGTATCTAGAACACACACAATGCAATAACACGCTCGCATGGAGCCCAACCCCCCACACCCAAAAAACAACCAAGATGTGGACTCACAGTTCGATGCAAACTGGATAACGCCGTCACAGGTAGAAATAGTACTAAAAAACTTAAGATCAAAAGGCGCACCAGGACCGAACGGCTTACCGAACGCCTTGTTCAAACAAGATCGTCAGTTCTGGGCAGAACATCTCACTCCTCTATATAACATTGCTTTTCAGTCAGAATGCATTCCTCAATCATGGAGAGGCAGTATCCTCCATCCAATCTTTAAGGCAGGCTCAAGATCTGATCCAGCTAATTATCGCCTCATAGCGCTCATAGATGTTGAGGCCAAAATCTATGCATCGAATCTGTTGACGGCCTTAGAAGACTGGGTAGGTACGAAAAAAATCCTCCCGATCACGCAGACATGTTTTAGGCCTGGAACCAACACCCTATGTAACCTGCTGGCGTTAAACCTCTTGGTCGACAAAGCAAGGGAGAAAACTACCAAGCTGTACACTGTTTTGTCGACTTAAAAGCAGCGTTCGACACAGTCCCGAGGGAGGCCTTATGGCAAAAAATGGCCACCTGGGAAATACCACCAAAGCTGTTGCAGGCAATTATCAACCTATACTCATCCACCTGGGTAAGAATAAAACTAGGGAACAGAAAAAGAATGACTAGAAAAATACCCACCCATGTTGGCCTCAAGCAGGGTTGCGTATTGGCACCAACGCTGTTTAACATCTTCACAGCGGACCTGGATAAGAGCATCGCGGAGACAGAAAGCGACCCACCAAAGCTAGCCCAGCATAAAATTAGGAGCATACAGTACGCAGATGACATCGTACTGTGCAGCCAGACCCCGATGGGCCTCCAGCACTCCATCACTAAGCTCCACGATTACATCAGCGCACAGGGCCTGCAAATGAATTTCAAGAAAACAAAGATCGTCTGCTTTGCCTCGCGATTAGGGAAAAAACCCTTCAAATGGCACATTGCAGGCAACACCATTGAGCAGAATGCCTCGTACAAATACCTGGGCATAGTGGTCGACTCCAGATGGACTCTGAATGACCACCAATTGTACAGAAAGGCTCAGGCAAACAAATTATGTTTTGCACTAAACCTACTGAAAACAAAATTGAATTGCCCCTCCAACTCGCACCTGTTGAAGGTAATAGCTGCCAAGTTTCTACCAGGTGTAAGGACGCAAACTTCTTGAACACGCAACAATCAGAGCTGTTCAAACATATTTTCCACATCCTGAGGTTCGTATCCCAATCGCAGATCCGCCTGGAATTCGGCCTAACAAATGAGCACCAAGTCAGACAAGCGGCTATTTTAAAAACATGTTGGAAACTAAGAGCAGCTCAAGAAGACACGCTCATGGGTCTGTGTTGGATGGAGAGGAAACACCAGAGAAAATCAAAAAATGACTGGAACACAGTTTGTGTGAATGCCCTATCAGAACTCAATCTGGGAAAGGCATGGAATTCAAACCAAACCTTCGCGGCTTTTAAAAAAGTGACCAACGGAGCCGCAAAGCAAAGATCATGGCTATTAGATAAAGCAGCAACAGCGAACAAAAAACACGGGTGGACGGTGTTGGCCACGTATGGGAAAATGGAGCCTCAACCTTACTTAGTCAACCATATATCCACGGCCGCCGAAAAGACTCTTCTAAATCTAAGGCTGGGCACCTCCACCTTAAAAGAACATACACCAGCATGGAAGCAAACATGGTCGACCACTGACTGCAGACTATGTGGGCAAAAGGAAGAATCATTGTTGCACATATTATGCATCTGCCCCTCTCTGAAAAATCTGAGACGCTACTTTCTCCTTCACGCATTCCGTTTTTTAAAAATTAGATCATGCCGCTCGGCTGTCATGCTAGCACTGAACAGCCAACAATTGCAGACAGCTTGTAGAGCCACAAAATTCTGTCAAAAGTCACTGCAGCTAATACAAATTACTGAGAAACACGATACTATAGTGCTGAAGCCGGATGCGTGAAGTATATTGAACTGATCCATAGAACCCCCTCTCCCCTCTCACAAACACTTCAATTACATGAATTCTTAGAAAGTTTTCCTTTTAACCATTTGAGACTTTGTACTCTTTTTTAATCATGTGTTTTATGTTACAATATTGTAAAGGTTTTAATTAACTAAATACAATAAAATTTTCACCTTGTGGTGGCGGTGTCTGCAAGACACCGCTATCCATATCAAGACGCAGGCAGTGATGTGCATTTCCATGGCGGCATTTCCGCCATGGAAAGGCATGCAGAGCCTGCCTGCGGGGACCCGTTGCAGGCCCCTAGGGTGTTGGGGGGTGAGGGGTGCACATGGGGGGTACCTATGGTACCCCCTGCATTTGCATGCACAACATGGCAGGCACTGCCATATTGTGCATGCATATGCACAACATGCATTTTTCACATGGCGGCGGGTGCTGCATACAGCACCACCTGCCGCAATGCGAAAAATGCGGGAGGCACCCACCAGTGTGGCGGGCGCTTCCTAAATGGATTTGCAGTACAGCCGCACATAAAGCGGGTGGTCTCATTTGCCGTTACGATCGCCCACCATTGTAATAGACCCCTAAGCATCTAGGGCGAGATATAAAAATATACTGGCCAAAAAATGTTGCAACCAGTATCTAATTTGGCGAACTGACCGATGTACTAACAGGTTGATTCTCAATATACTGAACTGGAGGGGGTCACAGAATAACCTACCATTTAGTTGTTTACATTTTTACTTGGGGTGTCTGTGTGAATGCTGTGGTTCCTTTCACTCAGGGGAGCCTGTATGGTCAGCCGGAAGCAGTTCTCTGTACGTGATGTCATCACGAAATGTCGACGTTTCCACTGAGTAAAAGCTGTATTTTTTTAAGCAATAATTGAGCTGGTTAAAAGATCTCATGAGAAACCTTTATGTAAGTTGGTCCGAGAGTAGGGTATTCTTGTTAGAAGCCTGCTTCATCCTTAAACAACGTAGAAAGAAAAGAAAAACCTGGCTGCATATGTGACAAAGGAATATTTCCCTCTTTTTAATACCTGCCTCACGTAGCTATTGTTGTTTTACTTAAAGCTTGGTCTGGCTACCTTGGTAAATTGGAATTTGCATCACACCCTATAGGGGATATTCACAAGGAAGTGGCGGAGAGAGGCTCTAGCCTTCTTGGCTTAACGCCTTTCTCCACCACTTCGGAAAAGCAAGGCTGCATCATATTCACAAGGACATGGTGCAGCCTTACTTTTCCCCGCGATGGCGCTAAGTTGTGCAGGCACCCTTGCACCAGAGTGCAAGGGTGTCTGCAGGCAGGGAGGTTTGTTTATGTACAGGAAGGTGTCCCTTCCTGCACATAAACAAACCTAAAATGCCAGTTTGTAACTTACATATGTGCTGCTTCATGCAGCACACATGTAAGTTACAAAACAGTATTAAAAAAAGGTTTGTTTATGTACAGAAAGGGACACCTTCCTGTGCATAAACAAACCATGGCATTTTGCATTTTCCATGTGTGCTGTACAAGGTGGCACACATGGAAAATTCAAAAACAAGGAGAAACAAAGCATTTCTCCTTGTATCGCCAACTTAAGACCAGGGTTTTCCTGGCCTTAAGTTTGGTGTTAGCTCCTATTTACACTGCCCTTGTGAATAGGGGACAGGGTAAACATCAATGGATGTTGCGGTGGAACGGTCACTGCATGCTCCTTTCACGCTAAACACAGCGTGAAAGGGGGCATAATCACAAGGCAGAGTTAAGCCGCGTTTGACAGACAATTCAAGACACCCAACAAAATTAAAACAATAGGCAATAAAATCAGGAGTACTGCAAAAAAAAGAGGTTGGAGTAACAAACCTCAAAGTGGCTCCAATAGGCTGATCTATTTTTTTGAGAATGCTCAATGTAGAATAATTTGAGGAGCATCCTGATTGATGAAAAGGGTGAAGAGAGCGAGAAGAAAACATATACATTGTGTTCTGTATGTATAAATGTAAATATGTGTATACATGTCTACGTGATGTATCTGTTTATGTATACCTAAAAAAGATAAAAGATGATTTTCTTCACGGAATGTATGGAATAAATACAGCAAAATATGCTTTAATAAGGAACACTTGTGTACATATTGATTTGCCTTTGACTATGGATGGTTGAAATATATAGAAGTTTCTAGGGATTTATGTCCGTAGGAAGAGATAATTTAGGTATCGCTTCTTCTTACTGTTTTAGCGTGATTATCTATCCCGAGGCATTATTATTTTGTTTATTGTGAATAAGGCGAGGCCCCCATCGCCACCACAACATCACTGAAAGTGACGTTGTGGTGGCGAAAGGGGCTTGTGAATATGCCCCTAAGTTTGTTTGCGCTGAGCAGTCTCAGTAAAGCCCTCTTAACACAAAGCATTTTTTGTGCTTTGAAAAATTCATTTTTCCAGTGTAAAATACTATTGGTGCTATATAATATTTAGAAAGCGAAAATGTGCATAGGTTTGGAATGCAATAGCGCGTGGGCAATGCCTTGGTAAATGTGTGTCTCATCTCCGGGTGACTGTGTAGCCTCGGGTGGGTGTTCTTCGTGTCCTGGCAACAAAAACCCCTATGGTAAGTAAATAATGTGAAGGTAAAGGAATAAAGTAAAGAGCCATCCAAATCAGTGGTAAAAGTTAACTGAAATCCCCCTTTTACCAGAGGGAGAGTGATTGCAGCAGCTCTTCATATAGGGTTTCAGGCGCACGTTTGTGTGAAAGGGAGCAAGACCACTGACTCATTGTCAGTGAAATTGCTCTCCCACCCTCGCAGCTCCACCATTAAGTGAGGTGCCCCTGCCCCTGCACTCTTCAGTGTTGGTGATCGAGGCCCTCCTCCACCTGCAGGTTTCCCTGTGCCTCATCCCTGGTGGTTCAGTGGACCTCTGTCTCCTTTCTTTCTTTCTGCTCCTTCACTCGTTTTTCTCCCCTTTCTATCTTTCACCTTTCTGCACCTCTGCTCTTTTGCGTCTTATTTCTGCCCATTCTCCCTTTCTCTCCCTCTGCTCCTTCACTTGTTTTCACTCGTTTTTTTCCCCTTTCTATCTTTCACCTTTCTGCACCTCTGCTCTTTTGTGCCTTATTTCTGCCCATTTTCCCTTTCTCTCCCTCTGCTCCTTCACTCGTTTTTTTACCCTTTCTATCTTTCACCTTTCTGCTCTTTTCTGCATCTCTGCTCTTTTGTGCCTTATTTCTGCTTATTTTCCCTTTTTTCTTTATCCCTTCTTTTCCTCCCTTTACCTTTCCCCGCCGCTGCTGCCCCCGTGGCCCCTCCCCCCCCAGCACGACCGGCCCAATCCAGCTCCCCTCCCCGCCTCCCCGCTGTCCAGCCCTCCCCGACCCCTACTTAATGGCGGCCACTGCGGGGACAGGCGAGCAAGACCACTGACTCATTGTCAGTGAAATTACTCTCCCAGCTCCACCATTAAGTGAGGTGCCCCTGCACTCTTCAGTGTTGGTGATTGAGGCCCTCCTCTACCCGCAGGTTTCCCTGTGCCTCATCCCTGGTGGTCCAGTGGACCTCTGTCTCCTTTCTTTCTTTCTGCTCCTTCACTCGTTTTTCTCCCCTTTCTATCTTTCACCTTTCTGCACCTCTGCTCTTTTGTGCCTTAATTCTGCCCATTTTCCCTTTCTCTCCCTCTGCTCCTTCACTCGTTTTCACTCGTTTTTTTTACCCTTTCTATCTTTCACCTTTCTGCTCTTTTCTGCATCTCTGCTCTTTTGTGCCTTATTTCTGCTTATTTTCTCTTTTTTCTTTATCCCTTCTTTCCTCCCTTTACCTTTCCCCGCCGCTGCTGCCCCTGCGGCCCCTCCCCCCCCCAGCACGACCGGCCCAATCCAGCTCCCCTCCCCGCCTCCGAGCTGTCCAGCCCTCCCCAACCCCTACTTAATGGCGGCCACTGCTGCGGGCGCGCCGTTGGCGCACCGAAGGCGCGTCAAAGGCAAGCACGTCTGCGACCCGTCCGCAACCAGCACCAGGAACCCTGGACCTCCGCCCGCCAACGCTACGACCCAGCAGCACTCCACGCACTCAACCCAGGCTGCAACAACAACTGCAAGCTAGCATCACCAGCCGACACCCATGGACCCTTCAGCTGTCACCGCTGCCGGCACACCTGCAGCACCGCCAAGAACACGGATCCAGCACAACCCGCCAACAAGAACACAACCGAACCGAAGACCCTGCAATGCATCCTCCTCAACGTCCGAACCCTCCACAAACACGCAACAGAAATCTGGGACCTCCTCGACAGCACCATCCCAGACGTAGCATTCTTCACCGAAACCTGGACCAACACCACCTCGGGACCGGACATCGCCATCGCCATCCCCCAAGGATACAAGATCTCCAGGAAGGACCGCCCCATCCACCCAGGAGGAGGAATCGCCATCGTCCACAAATCCAGCCTCCGCCTGAGCACACTCCCTGACGAGTCCACAGAACTGATGGAACACCTTCACTTCAAGATACTGGCCAGCCCCACCGCCACCCTCCGAGGAACCCTCATCTACCGACCCCCTGGACCCCGCGGACCCTTCGCCAACTCCATCACGGACATTATCTCCCTGCAGGCCATCGCATCCACCAACTACACCCTGCTGGGAGACCTCAACTTCCACCTCGACAATCAACTGGACCCCAGCACCACATCCCTCCTGGACAACCTCCACAACATTGGACTCCGCCAGATCGTGACCGACCCCACGCACTCAGCAGGACACACCCTCGACCCCCTCTTCACTACAGGAAACTCCATCACCTTCAGCCACACCACCAAACTCCCATGGACCGACCATCGTTGCGTCCACTTCACCTTCAGAACACCCACCATCCCCAGACACCAGCACCTGCTTCCACAAAGAAACTGGACCAAAATCACCGATGACCAGCTCACCTCCTCACTCAACAACTCCACCCCAACCATCGCGGAAAACGACAACCCCAACACCGCAGCCCGAACCCTGCATAGATGGATCTCGGACAGCACCAACACCATAGCCCCCCTCAAGAAAAACAATACCCGTGCCAAGAAAGCCAGATGGTTTACCACCGAACTTCGAGAGTCCAGGCGCACATGCCGCCGCCTTGAAAAGGCCTGGAGAAACACCAAATCCACAGAAGCCCACAACAACTTCAGAGCCGCCGGCAACGCCCACCATCAACTCATCAGAGAAACAAGGAAAAAAGGGATTGAAGACAGAATCTCCACCCACGCACACAACAGCAAGGAACTCTTCAGCATCATCAAGGAGTTCGCCCAACCCACCAGCGAGTCTACCGACATCCCTCCCTCACAAGACCTCTGCGACAAATTCAGCATCTTTTTCCACCACAAAATCAAGAGCATCTACGACAACTTCGACGAAGACAACCAACACACTGAACCCTCACGAACCACCCCCGACACCCGGAAACCAGCGATTGATGACTGGACAGCCCTCACCACCAAAGACACACTGAAGACAATGAAGTCAATTCACTCAGGGGCCCCCACGGACCCCTGCCCCACCACATCTTCAACAGAGCCGCCAACACCATCGCACCCATGCTCCGCCAAACCATCAATCGCTCCCTGGTGACCGCCTCGTTCCCCGATGACTGGAAACACGCCGAGGTCAACCCCCTCCTAAAGAAACCCTCAGCGGACCCCACCGACCTCAAAAACTACAGACCCATCTCCCTGCTCCCGTTCCCAGCGAAAGTCATCGAGAAAGCCATCAACAGCCAACTCGCCACATTCATTGAAGAACACAACATCCTCGACTCCTCCCAATCCGGCTTCAGAAAAAACCACAGTACGGAAACCGCCCTCCTCGCCGCAACAGACGACATCCGCACCTTACTGGACAAAGGAGAAACAGTAGCCCTCATCCTCCTCGACCTATCAGCGGCGTTAGACACAGTCTCCCACCGCACCCTAATACGCAGACTCTACGATGCAGGAATCCAGGACAAGGCCCTCGACTGGATCTGCTCCTTCCTCTCCGGCAGGACGCAGCGGGTCAGACTCCTCCCTTTCCTCTCGGACCCCACACCGATCACCTGTGGAGTCCCCCAGGGCTCCTACCTCAGCCCGACGCTCTTCAACGTCTACATGGCTCCACTTGCACCCATCGTCAGAACCTACGGACTCAACATCGTGTCATATGCAGACGACACCCAGCTCATCCTCTCCCTATCCAACGAGCCCAACACCGCCAGACGCAACTTTCGAGAAGGCATGGAAGCCGTCGCCAAATGGATGAAAAACAGCTGCCTTCAACTAAACACCAACAAAACAGAAGTACTCATCATGGGCCCAAACCCCGACGCCTGGAGCGACACCTGGTGGCCCACCGCCCTCGGAAACCCGCCAACCCCCACAGACCACGCACGCAACCTGGGAATCATCCTGGACTCCGAGCTCAAAATGGACCGCCAGATCAACTCTGTCTCATCTTCCTGCTTCCACACCCTCCGCCTCCTTCGTAAGACCTTCAAATGGATCCCCCTCGAACACCGAAAGACAGTCAATCACGCCCTGGTCACCAGCAGACTCGACTACGGCAACGCACTCTACGCCGGAATAAACAAAAACCTCATCCGCAAGCTACAGAACATCCAGAACGCCGCCGCAAGACTGGTCCTCAACCTGCCAAAACACTGCCACATCTCCCAGCATCTGCGCACACTCCACTGGCTCCCTGTCGAGGCGAGAATCACCTTTAAGATGCTCATCCACGCACACAAGGCCCTCCACGGCACCGGACCAGCATACCTGAACAGCCGACTCAAATTCCACGCACCCCAAAGGACCCTACGATCAGCCCAGCTTTCCTACGCCGTGGTCCCCCGCACCAGAAAGACCAGATCGGGAGGCCGCTCCTTCTCCTTCCTCGCGGCCAAAGCATGGAACGCCCTTCCGCTCCACCTCAGACAGACAACATCGCTCCCCATCTTCGCAAGAAACCTCAAAACCTGGCTCTTCAACAGACCCCCTCCTTGATGGAATGAAACCTGCACCCCGTCACCCCCCCACCCCTAGCGCCTTGAGACCCTTACAGGTGAGTAGTCGCGCTTTAACAAACTCCTGATTGATTGATTGATTGAAAGGGAATGAGGGGAGGGCGAAATGCAGATAACATTCAAAATCGGCCTGCGATGGAGTGTTTTCTTTGAGTCGTTTGATTTTAATTGCATCCGAAGATCTGGCAGCACCGAGGGGCTGGTGCTTTAGCATACACCTGTAAACTCCCATCTGCGACACTGTGGGGGCAGGTGTGAAGGATCGGAAGATGAAACCACTACCTGGATGGACTCCAGGTAGTGGTTTCATCTTCGTTTGGCAGGCATTGAGGGAAAAGTGTTCATTTTGACTCTGTGAGTTCACAGCTGCTTATGAAATAGTTGTTCTCATTATGCACATTTTTACATTTTCAAATTTGAGTCAGTCAGGCCAGAAGGGGGAATGACGACTTGCATGATACAACTTGTAACTCGTATATTATCCCAATGAACTATTTCACCACTTTAATTTTGCTTCACATTTTTTTTCTAAATTTTATTAGGATTTATATTTTGATAGATCTCGTTAGGGAAGCTAATTCTAAAAAACAGGTGTGATGTAGCTTCCTGTCTCCATAGGTTTTGCAGGAGATATATCTGACAGGAAAAAATAGGAGATGATTAAGGATCCGGGTGTTTATGCATATAAATCCCTCCACAAAACCCCATTAATTCCAGGCACAGTGCAAATGAGCTTCACATAGCTGCTTATCATGTCCTTTCATAACAGAGGTGAGAATATGATCTTTTATGATCATTCTTTGGTTCCTGCACGTCTCACTTTGGATGGATACCTCCAGAGTACTTTACTAGCGAGCAGAATGCATGCATATATAGCGGTCAATGCACCATTGGGAGTGCCAGAGCCCTAAGCTGAATATCCAAATTTTCCCTGTAATGGACCTTTTTAGATGCCTGAGAAAGAAAGAGGAGGTAACATCATCCAAGAGTTCATTGTACTGTGTAGCCCATTTGCCACACAGTGACAACCCAAAAACGATAAATGGGATTAATTATATGTTATTACAAATTCAAAGCCAAAGTGATGTATACAAGTCTCAAGAATATGTTATACAAATGTAGAATTCCTACTGGCAGACCAAATCAACTGGTAAAGGTTAGTCTCTACAGCATAAAGCATTTCAGTAATAGCAATGCAGAAAAGATGGAACAATGGGGCATATTAGCAAGAAACTCGTTAAAATTATAGCCGTTTTAGCGGCAGGAAACATCCGCTAAAACAGCGATAATGGGCTTGCTAATATGCGTTATAGAATTCTAATAGAACCCCGGGTTAGATGTTCTGCACATCTAATCTGGGCTTCTATTGGAATTCTATAACCCATATTAGCAAGCCCATTATTGCCGTTTTAGCGGCAGTTTCCTGCCGTTAAAACGGCGATAATTTTAACGAGGTTCTTCCTAATATGCTCCAAAATCCGATGATCTGCACATGATTTCCGGTCCTCTTGCCTATACAAGAGTAAATCTAAATTACCTAAACTAAGCCTGAAATAAGTAGCATTCATTTGGGAACCCTGAAAAAGATCCAATAAAGCAGGAAGGTATCAGCATTGTAGAGACTTCTGTAGAAGTTCTCCTAAATCAAGAGTATTGCATAGCATAAAGACACACAACAGAATATAGCAAAGATGTATGTGGCCCTTTGAGTCTAAAAAGAATCTGCATAAAGCTGAAGTGTGACCACCAAATAAAACCCCACAGGAAATTTGAGAATACTACATCATATGTCCCAGTCCTTTTCCACCTTCTCACAGTAGAACTTGGCAACCTTATTTGATGCTCCCATCTCATGGTCCAAACAGGACGCCCTTGGATTCTTCCCATTTCTAGATATGACTTGAACAGCTGTTCTCCCTTCAGCAGGGATTTTCGGCCTTACCAGTAGTTCTTCTCCCGAGCCTCACTATCTCTCATACCCAATGTGCCTTTCACTGACTATGAGATCATATGAATGCACCTGCAAAGAAGAAGAAGAAAACATTGCAACGAAACAAACTTTCATGTTGAAGGTTAAACATTAGAGTCCAAATGCTTAAGGCCTTTGGTCAAGATAAAGTAGCAAATGTATGGTGGTGGATATATATACAATTATAGAATGAATGCAGGATACTATTCAAATGAATTCATGAGTATATATAGAATTAACAAATTTACCCAAACTACACAAATGCATATATATATCAAAACTGCAATTTGGTATCACTATAAAGAAAACATTAGTATGCACACTCATACAAATGTCTGTATTACTCAGCAAATGCAGCTTCATTATTCCGGTCAAGTGCACCACCTTACATTAATGATATTAAAGCACACAAATATATGGAACTACATGCACGTGTATGTGGCATAATCAAGACGTGAAAGGGTGGAGCCACACTTACACTGCTGCAGGAGTCTGGGCTCTCCTAACTGCTAATGTTCTGGCTGGCACTCTAGAATGAGTTCAGACTGTCTAAGTGAGACAGCTTTACTATAGAACATAGTGGCTCGTACTGTGCTGGACCTGGAATATCACCGCTATTCACACCTGCTGTGCCGTGCTGGCTACTGATTTTCCTGCAAACCTGTCAATGTAGGTCAACCGCAGTAAGACAGAGAAGATGGACTACCGCAGCAATCATGAGCAAGATCTATGGCACGTTGACAATCTCTAAACAAGGAGTACAATGGGGGCAACAACTTGGAATAGTAGCAACCAGTGTTCATCGTGTTCTTCTAAGCAAAGAAAAAATATAAAACACTACTTTGCATCAATATGAATACTTTACAATTCAGCAGCAACAGACCAGTTATTTTAAAATGTAATAATATTTGTTTAATTGATTAGAAATAGTAATGGCAAGGTGTAGTTGATTTCCTAATATTATTAAATAACACGATTTTAATGACACATGTGCTACTTCAGAAACCACTACATAGTCTATTCCAAGTAAGCAACTCCTTTACTTTTCAATACGGAAAGACTTGTTTCATAAAGCACATTCTTTCCCACTCCACTGCTCCACTGAAGTGTGTTTTAATTTTACAACGCTATTCTAGAAACATGTTCGACATAAACAAAATATCCCGGAGAAAATGATTGCATGTGTTACTTGCATATTAAGTCCCCCCACCACATTCACCAGCCTCACAGCTCTGTAAAGGGTATTGGGTGTGGTAACTAGATTTGGACTCAGCGCCCGCAAAGATTGTTTTTCTTTTAATGGTGACACTGCAGGGGAACATTGTTTCATAATGCTTCCCACACTCCCACCAAAGTGTTTATTTTCTCCTTGAGCTGGACTTCTCCGTTGTCACTGCTTCCTTTCACTAACAAAGAAGACTGATTGAAAGATCACGACAAGCAGTAGGCATAAACAAGCACTAATAAACCGAACTGATTGCAGCTCTAAAAAGCATGCCTTTTATAACTACCTGCATGCATTATAATTTGACACCTGAGACCCCATTCCTAGTTCGCCTAGCAACCACAGACATCTCCAGCCTCAAATTGTTCGTGCAAAACCTAATAAACTGGATCAGCACTTTCTCCCTTAAACGTAAGCACTCTAAAACTGAATTTGTCCTGCTACACTTACAGAATACGCTTCCTCCAGTTCATATCTGGCTTCAGGGTTCATTACTGGGCTTCATATCAACACTAGCACCCTTTGCTGATCCTTTAAAATCCATCCTCGACCATTACATTTCCATGGCACAACATGCCTCCAATCTCACCAAAACTGCATCTTTCCAACTTAACTGCTTTAGGAAAATCAAGTCCTACACCCACTCAAGGAACTCAGGACTGTGGTTCAAGCACTAGTACTATCTCACCTCAATGGCGGCAATGCTCTACTTGAAGATCTGTACAATGACAGTTTTTCCCCTCACTAGGCCATCCTGCATATGGCTGCTTGCCTCAAGGAACTAACATAACATGTGAAAACCTCACCCCAATCCCGTAAGACCTCCATTGGTTGCCCATAGATGATAGAATCCATTTTAAAATTGCTTGCAACATCCATAATGTTATACAACTAGGTCTGGTTAGCTACCTGAATGGCACAAGCCCTCCAGAGGGAGGAGAAGTACCAAGCTCCAATGATTCTGGAAATTCCTAAACAAAAACAAAATCTAGGGCCCAGAATGAAGATGTCTTATGCTTCACCCCTGGACTCTGGAACAACTGCCTGAAGACTTGAGGAACATCAATAATCTTCTCCACTTCAGAAGATACCTGAAAACTCACCTATTCAGAACTTATTATAAATACTTTGTCCTGGGCAGTCTCTATTCCTCCTCAATCCCTTTCTGGCCATGTTGTTTCCCAGTAAACCTACCTCGTTTGTTCAGTGCATTGGTCTCTGGTTTTCTCTGAAATACTCCACTTCCCTTATTTCTACATCTGTGCCATATAAATACTATATAGAAGAACATGAAAGATAGATAGATAGATAGATAGATAGATAGATAGATAGATAGATAGATAGATAGATAGATAGATAGATAGATAGATAGATAGATAGATAGATAGATAGACAGACAGTAATGTGAGTGGTTGTATGAATGAGTAAGTGTGTTTGTGAGTGGCTCTATGGATGAGTGAGTGGTTGTATGAGTGCTTGTATGGATGATATAAGGGTCATTTAAGAGGTTATGTGAGTGTGTGAGATTGCGCTTCGATAGACCAACAATGCATTCACCTTCACCAAGGATTGCAGATCCTTTTTCAATGTGGATCTGCAGAAAAACTAACTTTTTTGCCTTCACAAAGTCCTGAAAGTTAGTATCAATTGTACTTTACAGAAGTGAAACTTCAACTGGAGCTCCTGCCATGTTTTTGTTTGTAAGTGCTTCCCATTAAGGTTTAATTTCTGTGAAATGAGCATCAGGGCCAGAATGGAACCTCACCTGCACATTTATCAAACCAGAGTGCACAGTTCTGCACAAAATCACTACCCAACAGGAGCGGGGCCATTTGTTAAGCTGTCCATCATCCTGGCTAAAGGGGGGTAGAAAGTTGCATACCACTAAGGTGGGTGGGGTGGGGCCACATGGGCAGAGCTTTCTGGTGATTAGCACATTTGCATACTCATAGTAATTTAAAGGGAGAACTAGGGACTCTGTTCTCACCAGGAAATGTCAAGAAAGAACGCGGTGCTGTGCAACCCCCCTAGCTGGGCCTACTTTGTCACCTGAGACCCCATTCCCCAGGGCGCAGCCAATTATTGGAAGGGGTGGGGGGCACGAGTCCCAACTTCCCAGTCCGATTGTCGCACCAGGGACCCCATCACCCCG
Source organism: Lissotriton vulgaris (assembly GCF_964263255.1). Classification (NCBI taxonomy): domain Eukaryota; kingdom Metazoa; phylum Chordata; class Amphibia; order Caudata; family Salamandridae; genus Lissotriton; species Lissotriton vulgaris. The sequence goes on from NC_141696.1 coordinate 721,277,112, forward strand.
GGGCCCAGCAAACTAAGTCTGGGTGCCCTGGTGCCTACCCAGGCCACTCAGTGAGCACTGTTGGGGACTGCGGTGACAGCCCCAATGCCCCCATGGACACTGCCAGCTTTACACCTCCTGCAGGAGCCGGCATTGCTCCCACATGCAGGGAGAATCTGCTTTCCTGCCCACTTGACAGCGGGCAGGGAAACATGAAAATTCCACTCCCAGTGAGCGGGAGAAAGTTAGTGTTTGCTTTTACTTGGCGACAGCTGTCACAGCTGTCACACCCTTGTTTTATTGAGTGAATTTCTGTTTAAAAAAAATGTCAAGTAAGATATTATTACACATCCTACTCAAGTTAATCTTTATTTTTATCTGATTATATACACACACATTATATATATATATATATATATATATATATATATATATATATATATATATATATATATATATTCACTGAAAAAAACATAGGTTTCACACCAGTTATAGTTAGCTGGAAATTTTACTGACATAAAACCATTGAAATTCCCACGTTATAGTTAGTTGGACTCACTATAACATACGCGCCTGCAATGCACTGCTGATGACGTCACATATTACATCACTCATGACATGGTCAGTGACATCACTCATGACATCACTGATGACACCATCCAGTGAATGTGTGTCTTTCTGAAAAATAAATATGTTTTATATATGTATTTGTAAAGGTCGATGGAAGAATAAATGGTTAAATAAGTGTGTAAATGGATGGTATTTAAAAAAAAATTGATTGGTTAACTGGCTTATTAAGTGTATCTTAGTGAATACATATATTAGCGAGTAATTTTTTAATATTTAAATATATGTATCAGTGTTTCACTTTGTGTATAAGTGGCTGCATGGGTTGGTGAGTAGCTACATGTGTGTGTATATGGGTTATTAGATGTTTTTTTTTAGTATCAGTATGAGTGTCTGTATGGTTTGGTGGGGGTATTACTTAGCACATAGATCCATCAATGACTGACTCACTGTTTGTATGTGTTTTGAAGACAGCATATGTGCAGGACTGTATGGGTGGATGAGTGTGTATATGTGTGTGTTAGTGAGTGAATGACTGTCTCACCAGTGTCTTTATCAGTAACGACATATGTTTTCATCTAGTATATGTGAGTATTGATGTATATAAGTGAGTATATGTGAGAGAGAGAGAGATTGTAAGAGTTCCTGTTTAAATAAGTATGTGTTTCTATAAGTGATTGTTTAAGAGAGTAAGTATGTGTAAGTTTCCTTAGAAGTAAGGTGGTAGTGTGTGTATAGTTGTATATGCAAATAAATGGATGTTCAATCGTTTATTTGCATGTGTGAGTATGTGTGTGAGTAAGTTTTGGATGACTGTCGGTGTGTAACAGGATGTGTAGGTGTATCACTACATATGATGAGTGAGTATATGTATGAGTGACTATATAGAACTGCTGGTGAATGAGTAAATATGTATATAGATGGTGGAATTACTGAATTGGTTGTTGTAACTGGTATGGGTATCTCAATTTTTTTGAAAATCTTAATTTCTATTTTTGAATATGTGTTTCAAGGGTTACATTACACTGAAAGGAGGTCTGTCACTCTGTCAAGGATGGAGTCATCAGTGATGTCATGAGTGATGTCACTGACAATGTCATGAGTGATGTAATATGTGACGTCATCAGCAGTGCATTGCAGGCGCGCAAGTTATAGTGAGTCCAACTAACTATAACGTGGGAATTTCAATGGTTTATGTCAGTAAAATTTCCAGCTAACTATAACTGTTGTGAAACCCATGGTTTTTTCAGTGAATTTAATAGGTTTTTTAAATGCTAATTCCTAACTATAACTGGTGTGAAACCTATGGTTTTTTCAGTGAATTTCATAGGTTTTTTAAATGCTAATTCCTAACTAAATATAGGGCCTCAAACCTATGTTTTTTTCAGTAAATTTCAAAGGTTTTTTAATAGCAAATTTCTATAGCTATGAAATATAATATTTTTTATAATTAATCCTGTATTGTATATATTGTGTATTTATGTAATACTATTTTGTTGATGTTTTTTTTTTTTGCCCTGGAGCGCTCCCGGTGCGCGTACCGGTGAGCGCACAGGTAAGCGCAGTCTTCTGGCGCGCCCCGTGTGCGTACCGGTGAGCGTTCCGTTTGCGCTATTTCCGCAAACAAAAACATCATCGTGACGTATCGCGTAGCTGCGTCCGCGTGATACGCATGGCATAAGCGCACCCGGAAGCACTCGAGCGCATACGATTGCGCTACGTAAGCGCCCCGGGGCACGTAGCGTAAGCGCGTCGGGTCATGTGACCTGAAAATAACACTTTTCATTGGTTCAAGACAGTTTTAGTTTCCAAATGATGAAAGCCCGGGTCATGTGACCTGAAAATAACACTTTTCATTGGTTCAGGACAGTTTTGTTTTTCCAAATAATGAAAGCCCCCACCTTTTTTCCTCATTCTCACTTTGTACTTTGGTGAGGAAGACCTGTTTGCAGACCTATTTGTACTGGGAAATCGCTACAGTAGCAGCAGCAGCAGGAGCATCACAACCACCACCACAAGGACCACCAGAACACCACAGTGGTGGAGAAGAAGAAGAGGGGGAGGAGGAGGAGGAGGAGGAGAGGTGGGACCTGCCTGAAGATACTCCCACCTATAAGCCAAAGGAGCACATAGTCTGGGAGTTTTTTAAAATCCCAAGGGGACAAAAAAAAGTTAATGCGCCAAAGATTACTTGTATGATCTGTGGCATTGTACTTTCCAGAGGGAACCCTGCCAAAAAGTACTCTTTTGGCAACAACACCATGATTCGCCACATGCAACGCCGGCACCCAAACAACTATGCTGCGGCAGAGGTCAGAGAACTGACCAGAAACCCTCCCCAATCTATTCCCAGCACCTCCCAAAGTAAGCAACTCACTCCATCGGGTCCAGAGACAAGGGAGATGGTCCCAAACATCCAAACCCAGTTTGGGGTTTTCAAAATAGTTTGCATATTTTGTGGAAGGACAATTTGCTATGGTGAGCAAAGCATTAAACTCATCAACTGTGCTGGTGAGAACCACAAGTGCCCCAAAAAAAACTTAATTTTTTCCTGATTTTTTTTTGCTCCAGTTGAGCCGTTTAGAATTCCCTGTTTTTTGTTTGCCCCCATAAAAATAACAAAAAAATATAAAATTGTTCATAAAGGCCAAAAAAGTAAAAAATGTTCAAAAAAACAATAAAAAATATAAAACAACAAAAAAAATAAAAAAAAAACAGTTCTTTTTAGAACTACCTCCAATTTATAAAAAATGCTAAATTTTTTTAAAAATCTCTCATTCTTTTTTCCCCAAGGTACGCTCCCCGGTGCACGTACCGGGCGCTCCCCCCACGCAAATCAAAAAAAAAAAAATTTTTTTGCCCCGCAGGGCAAAACCTAGGGGGTCAGGGGGGTCTACCCTGCCCCCTTTTAGTCATTTCCCCCTTTATTTTTGCCACCTCTTGTGTCTCGATCCTACTGAGACACAAGATGGCGGCCGCTCTGGACTGTTTGGAATGTTGACAGACACCCGAGAGCCAATCAGCTTTCCGCTCGCGAACTCGCGTAGCGCGCTGGTACGCGCCCTGGTGCGCGTACCGGGGCGCGCTTATAGATATATATATTTTTTTGAACCTAAATTACTCAAAATCCCCTGGAGCACAATTCTTGAGACATAGCAAAGGCACATCGGGCTACCAGTCCCTACAATTTTGTCCAGTTCGGTTGAAATTCATTCAGCCGTTCGGGCTAAAAGTGAGTCCAACTGCCCTATGGAAATGAACATGGGGAAAACATGTTTTGGGACCCCCCTTTTATCTCTGCCCCCGCTTGACGAATCCCCCCAAAACTTTCAGGAAAAGAGCGGAGTGCAGCGTGGCAAATTTCAGGAAAATTACAGGCAGATTCCTTAATCGACGCCAAAGGTATTCCCAATAGAATGTTGCGAATTCCCTATGGAAAACAATCCTAACTATAACTGCCTACTGGCGACCGCCAGTAGGTAATATATATATATATATATATATATATATATATATATATATATATATATGCTCCAAAATGCTGCTCGAGCGATCCTCAGCCAGTCAACACTGATGTCGTCGGTAGTAGCAGCCGCTACACTTGATTATTCACAACTTCCAAGTCCCTCTAGTTTAGAAGGACACAGAGACGACACACTAGGAGACCATTGCACCGACCCTTTATTGTGCACTCGTAGAACAAGGACGACGCGCTTCAGCGTTAGCCTTTTTCAAGTAACCACCATTTTGAATTTTACACATATATAAGTCCATCTTTCATGTCCAAATTCATAAACATGAAGGAAATACTTTCATTTCAAGTCAACACATATTATTGCACAACCAATCTGTATATATACATATATCAACAATATAATTGCTTGTTATTAGTGCACAAATAAATAAACATGGGTGTCTGACTGTGTGTGGGACATGGAGGGTGATATTATTGTTGTAAACTCGCAATATTCACAAATTCGCGATCGTGAACTACACAATCGCTGTGACTGTCGGGAAATGGAGTGTTAACTCCGCAGCCTAGGACTACCAATTAGATTTTAGCCTGCCGGGAAGTGAAGTTTCTTAGCTCATATGCACTGTGGTGCTTTCAATTATCTTTGTTACCCACCTCGATCACCACCCCCTTTTTCTGAATCATTTTGTCCACCATAAGTGTGGAAGGGTATACTCAGATGTGAGTCCCTTGCTCATTGCACCATCTGGATTCAAGCAAGCCGGGCCGACGACGGCTGAAATGCCAGAAACCGGTCCCCGGAAGCTTGTTTCCTTCCCAGTATAAGAATTGGCTTGGTAGTTTGGTTTGCCCTGTTCCCATCATGCACTGGGACAGGAACAGACTAATTTGCATGTAGCCAGGTTCTGAGCTGGGTTGGTGCAGTGAGCTAAAAAACGGTGATGGATCAAGCCCTGATCTTTGGACTGGGTAAGAGTGGTCTGCTTAATTCAGACACTCTGTTCATCACCACCACCCTTTTCTGAATCATTTTGTCCACCATAAGCGTGGAAGGGTATACTCAGATGTGAGTCCCTTGCTCATTGCACCATCAGGATTCAAGCAAGCCGGGCCGACGACGACTGAAATGCCAGAAACCGGTCCCCGGAAGCTTGTTTCCTTCCCAGTATAAGAATTGGCTTGGTAGTTTGGTTTGCCCTGTTCCCATCATGCACTGGGACAGGAACAGACTAATTTGCATGTAGCCAGGTTCTGAGCTGGGATGGTGCAGTGAGGTAAAAAACGGTGATGGATCAAGCCCTGATCTTTGGACTGGGTAAGGGTGGTCTGCTTAATTCAGACACTCTGTTCATCACCACCCCCCTTTTCTGAATCATTTTGTCCACCATAAGCGTGGAAGGGTATACTCAGATGTGAGTCCCTTGCTCATTGCACCATCAGGATTCAAGCAAGCCGGGCCGACGACGGCTGAAATGCCAGAAACCGGTCCCCGGAAGCTTGTTTCCTTCCCAGTATAAGAATTGGCTTGGTAGTTTGGTTTGCCCTGTTCCCATCATGCACTGGGACAGGAACAGACTAATTTGCATGTAGCCAGGTTCTGAGCTGGGATGGTGCAGTGAGGTAAAAAACGGTGATGGATCAAGCCCTGATCTTTGGACTGGGTAAGGGTGGTCTGCTTAATTCAGACACTCTGTTCATCACCACCCCCCTTTTCTGAATCATTTTGTCCACTATAAGCGTGGAAGGGTATACTCAGATGTGAGTCCCTTGCTCATTGCACCATCAGGATTCAAGCAAGCCGGGCCGACGACGGCTGAAATGCCAGAAACCGGTCCCCGGAAGCTTGTTTCCTTCCCAGTATAAGAATTGGCTTGGTAGTTTGGTTTGCCCTGTTCCCATCATGCACTGGGACAGGAACAGACTAATTTGCATGTAGCCAGGTTCTGAGCTGGGATGGTGCAGTGAGGTAAAAAACGGTGATGGATCAAGCCCTGATCTTTGGACTGGGTAAGGGTGGTCTGCTTAATTCAGACACTCTGTTCATCACCACCCCCCTTTTCTGAATCATTTTGTCCACCATAAGCGTGGAAGGGTATACTCAGATGTGAGTCCCTTGCTCATTGCACCATCAGGATTCAAGCAAGCCGGGCCGACGACGGCTGAAATGCCAGAAACCGGTCCCCGGAAGCTTGTTTCCTTCCCAGTATAAGAATTGGCTTGGTAGTTTGGTTTGCCCTGTTCCCATCATGCACTGGGACAGGAACAGACTAATTTGCATGTAGCCAGGTTCTGAGCTGGGATGGTGCAGTAAGCTAAAAAACGGTGATGGATCAAGCCCTGATCTTTGGACTGGGTAAGAGTGGTCTGCTTAATTCAGACACTCTGTTCATCACCACCCGCCTTTTCTAAATCATTTTGTCCACCATAAGCGTGGAAGGGTATACTCAGATGTGAGTCTCTTGCTCCTTGCACCATCAGGATTCAAGCAAGCCGGGCCGACGACGACTGAAATGCCAGAAACCGGTCCCCGGAAGCTTGTTTCCTTCCCAGTATAAGAATTGGCTTGGTAGTTTGGTTTTCCCTGTTCCCATCATGCACTGGGACAGGAACAGACTAATTTGTATGTAGCCAGGTTCTGAGCTGGGATGGTGCAGTGAGCTAAAAAACGGTGATGGATCAAGCCCTGATCTTTGGACTGGGTAAGAGTGGTCTGCTTATTTCAGACACTCTGTTCATCATTTTCTCAAGGCCGGGTCACCCCCTTGCTCCCCACGCCTGCTGATCGCCAGCCTCCTTGCCTCCCTGCCAGCCTCCTTGCCGCCGACGCTGACACCGTCGCCCCCCCAGACCCCCGAGCGGCCCAGCCACTGCTGAGCCGGCCGCTCGCCACTTTTCCCGCCGCTGGCCCCCTGCGACCCCGCCCACCACTGGCCCATTGGCCCAGACGCTAGCCCAGCCCAGCTGACCCGCCCTCCCGTCCCCCTCTTATGTCGCCCCCTCAGCGACCGCGCAGCGGACGTGCGCAGCGGGAGCACCGATTGAGCGCCGAAGGTGCGCCAAGGGTAAGCCCGTCTGCGCCCGTCCGCGCCTGGACCACGCCCAGTGCCAGGACCCCTAGCCCCCGCAGAAACCAGCCCACCCGCCGGACCTACAACGCCACCGAACTCCATGCACTCAACGCCGGAAGAATCCCGGGGTGCTACTGAGCCACCCGAGACGCACCCACGGACCCTTCTGCTGCAACTCCTGCAAGTTCACCTGCATCCAGACCTCCACTACACCAGAACCGGCCAAGACCAAGACGAGCAACAGCCACAGCCACCTGAAATGCATCCTGATCAACACCCGCTCCGTCCACAGACACGCCGTCGAGCTCTGGAACCTGCTCGACACCACTTCACCGGACGTCACCTTCCTCAAGGAAACCTGGATGAACGCCTCTTCAGCACCCGACATCGCCATCACCATCCCAGACGGCTACAAGATCATCCGAAGGGACCGCATCAACACCACAGGAGGAGGCATCGCCATCATCCACAGGAACACCATCCGCATCTCGACCAACACCGACGACACCCTCGCACCCGCCGAGCACCTTCACTTCCAGGTCCACATCAATCCCAAGACCACCCTCAGAGGCACCCTCATCTACAGACCCCCGGGACCATGCACACAATTCAGCGAAGACATCGCCGACTTCATCAGCCCGCACGCCCTCTGCTCTGCTGACTACATCCTCCTCGGGGACCTCAACTTCCACCTGGAGAACAACAACGACTGCAACACCACCACCCTGCTGGACAACCTCGCAAACCTGGGACTCAAGCAGCTGGTGACCACCCCCGCCCACTACGCCGGACACACACTTGACCCCGTCTTCTCATCCAGCAAGGACATCGCCTTCAGCCACGCCACCGGACTCCACTGGACGGATCACAGCTGCGTCCACTTCAGCTTCAGAAGGACCACGATCCACCACCACCAGCAACAGGTTGCACGCAGAAGCTGGAACAAGATCACAGCCGACCAACTCACGACCTCCCTGAGCATGAACCCTCCCACCAGCACACCGAACCCAAGCCAGGTGGCCACCAACCTCACCAAGTGGATCAGCGACTGCGCTGACGACCTCTCCCCCCTGAGGACCCCGCCTAGCAGACCCAGCAGCAAGAAAGCCCCATGGTTCACCGACAAACTCAAGAACTCCAAGAAGAACTGCCGAGCCCTCGAGAGAACCTGGCGCAGAGACCCAACTCCGGACAACATGGCTGCCCTCAAGCTCGCCACCCGAAAGCACCACTAACTCATCCGCGCCACCAAGAAAACCGCATTCAAGGAACGACTGGACAACAACGCACACAACAGCAAGGAACTCTTCAACATCGTCAAAGAGCTCTCCAACCCCAACGCTGGAAACAATGACATCACCCCTTCGCAAGACCTCTGCAACTCCCTCGCCTCCTACTTCCACAACAAGATCGCGGACATACACAACAGCTTCAGCACTCAACCGACGCACGCCACGACCGAACCCCCGCCCCCCACCACCACCCTCCGCGCCTGGACTCCGATCAACACCGAAGACACCATCCGCACGATGAACTCCATCCACTCCGGATCTCCGACCGACCCCTGCCCTCACCACGTCTTCAACAAGGCTGACGCTGTCATCGCACCCCACCTGCGGGACATCATCAACACCTCCTTCGACACCGCTATCTTCCCGGAGAGCTGGAAGCACGCCGAACTCAGCGCCCTACTCAAGAACCCATCAGCCGACCCCACCGACCTCAAGAACTACCGCCCCATCTCGCTGCTCCCGTTTCCTGCAAAAGTCATTGAGAAGACCGTCAACAAGCAGCTGGCCGCCTTCCTCGAGACGAACGGATCCCTCGACCCCTCGCAGTCTGGCTTCCGGGCAAACCACAGCACAGAGACCGCCCTGATCGCAGCCACCGATGACATCCGTGCCCTGCTCGACAACGGAGAAACAGCGGCCCTCATCCTCCTAGACCTCTCCGCGGCCTTCGACACTGTCTGCCACCGTACCCTAGGACAGCGCCTCAGCAACGTCGGAGTCCAGGAGAAGGCACTGGAGTGGATCATCTCCTTCCTCTCCGGGAGAACACAGAGAGTCCGCCTCCCTCCGTTCATATCGGAAGCCACCGAAGTCATCTGCGGCGTCCCTCAAGGCTCCTCGCTCAGTCCAACCCTCTTCAACATCTACATGGGCCCCCTCGCAGACATCGCACGCCAGCACAACCTCAACATCATCTTCTACGCCGACGACACCCAGCTGATCTTCTCCCTCACCAACGACCCCGCCACCGCCAGAGGCAACCTACACGAATGGATGAAAGAGGTAGCCGAATGGATAAAGAACAGCCGCCTGAAACTGAACTCGGACAAGACAGAAGTCCTCATCCTGGGATCCACACCTCCACCTGGGACAACTCCTGGTGGCCCCCCGCACTGGGCAGCGCACCCCAACCTACAGACCACGCACGCAACCTGGGCTTCATCCTGGACTCCTCCCTCTCCATGACCAGACAAGTCAACGCCGTCTCCTCGTCGTGCTTCAACATCCTGCGCATGCTACGTAAGATCTTCCGGTGGATCCCCACCGAGACCAGAAAGACGGTCACCCAGGCCCTCGTCACCAGCCATCTGGACTACGACAACTCCCTCTACGCCGGAACCACCGCCAAGCTCCAGAAGAGACTTCAGCGGATCCAGAACGCCTCAGCACGTCTCATCCTGGACATCCCCCGGAGCAGCCACATCTCCGGACACCTGAGAGACCTGCACTGGCTCCTGGTCAACAAGAGAATCACCTTCCGACTCCTCACCCACGCACACAAAGCCCTACACAACCAAGGCCCGGGATACCCCAACAGCCGCCTCAACTTCTACGCTCCCAAACGCCAGCTTCCATCGACCGGCCACGCCCTCGCCGCCGTCCTCCGCATCCGAAGAGCCACCACAGGAGGACGGTCCTTCTCCTACCTCGCCGCAAAGACATGGAACTCCCTCCCGACCCACCTCCGCCGGACCCAGGACCACCTCGCCTTCAGGAAGCAACTCAAGACCTGGCTGTTCGAGCAGTAGCGGACCCCACTCCCTAGCGCCTTGAGACCCTTTGGGTGTGTAGTGCGCTATATAAATGCTGTGATTGATTGATTGATTGATCACCACCCCCCTTTTCTGAATCATTTTGTCCACCATAAGCGTGGAAGGGTATACTCAGATGTGAGTCCCTTGCTCATTGCACCATCAGGATTCAAGCAAGCCGGGCCGACGACGGCTGAAATGCCAGAAACCGGTCCCCGGAAGCTTGTTTCCTTCCCAGTATAAGAATTGGCTTGGTAGTTTGGTTTGCCCTGTTCCCATCATGCACTGGGACAGGAACAGACTAATTTGCATGTAACCAAGTTCTGAACTGGGATGGTGCAGTGAGCTAAAAAACGGTGATGGATCAAGCCCTGATCTTTGGACTGGGTAAGAGTGGTCTGCTTAATTCAGACACTCTGTTCATCACCACCCCCCTTTTCTGAATCATTTTGTCCACCATAAGCGTGGAAGAGTATACTCAGATGTGAGTCCCTTGCTCATTGCACCATCAGGATTCAAGCAAGCCGGGCCGACGACGGCTGAAATGCCAGAAACCGGTCCCCGGAAGCTTGTTTCCTTCCCAGTATGAGAATTGGCTTGGTAGTTTGGTTTGCCCTGTTTCCATCATGCACTGGGACAGGAACAGACTAATTTGCATGTAGTCAGGTTCTGAGCTGGGATGGTGCAGTGAGCTAAAAAACGGTGATGGATCAAGCCCTGATCTTTGGACTGGGTAAGAGTGGTCTGCTTAATTCAGACACTCTGTTCATCACCACCCCCCTTTTCTGAATCATTAAACAAATTGAGGCAGAAATTGAAAAGCAGACTGACACAGCCGAAATTAAAAAACTGACTGAGCAGATGAATGATCGGCTATTTAAACATGAAGAAAAAATTAAACAGCGCAAGGCCCATAAGTTCACTCGCGTCGATTATAACAATGGTCAAATTTTCACATTTTCCAGAAAATAAAATGGTGCTCAAAGGCAAGCTTATAGCAATAAGACAAATACTAATGCTCCATCTACATCTAATCACGCTAGCCATGTTAACACCACCGAGCAAATCAATCCAAATGAAAATGAAGATGATGATGATGTGATGACTTCAGATTCTGTCTCCATTGCGAGTGGGTCCAGCTCAGATGCCTCAACGCTCAATGTCCAAAAACCTGTTTTTTTAAACTTAGAACAGGTGATAGATTTTATCGTGGGCCAGCGTTTACAGACCCTGCGACCGAGACAGCAAGGGCAATCAAAAAACAGAAACGCAATAAACGCAGGAGAGAAAGAAGGCGTAAACACAAACAAAAAACAAGAAACAAAGAAGAAAACTTGGAGGGGCAGGCGGCAATAGGTAACTCCATAATCAACCTTTCAACAATCACACTCAGTAAGGCTGAAGAACAGCTGTTGTCCTTGGGACTTCATTTCTGTCCTGTTCAAAGTTTCAACTACAGCACAACAAGGTTTGATATCTATTGCTTCATTCGCAAATTAAAAAAACAATGTTGATTTACCGCTTTGCCTCTTACTAAGGATTTGGCTGAACTACCTACAGACTATGTCAATGCCTTACATGCTTCCGATGTTCATGTTTTTCTACACGCCCAAGACCTTTCCAAAACCCAAACAGACACTATAGAAATAGACCCTGACCAAGCTGCCCAGATGAGATTGGAAAACATTGGTGTCACACAAAAGGGTGCAGGACTCAGTCCATTCAAGAGCAAATCTACGTATATACCACTGATGCCAAAAGACAGCATCGATGTATTTCATGACTGTGTAACTACAGACTTGAAAGAACTATATCTTAAAACAAGGAACAAAAAAAGTAAGACATTTTCTAATATTAAACGACAATATGTTAACTTAATGAAAAAGTTATGCGACAATCATGAAATTGTGATTAAGAACTCAGATAAAGGTGGGAACCTAGTAATTTGGCCTAAGAATGAATACATAACAGAAGCTAATAGGCAGTTAAATGACCAAGATTGTTATACGAAGTCCAACAACAGGGAATATACAAATGCTAAAACAACTTTGTAGTATCCTGCATATTAAACTGTAAGGTGTTTTACCAGCCCTGCTCTGCCAGTGCCTGTGCTCTGACTCATTAGAATGTTGGAGTCTGATGATGCCTCAGAATGTTGGGACTGAGTGAGGCAGTGACAGTTGGTCATGGGCTGAGCAGCTGACAGGCAGCTCCTGGTGGGGCTCTAATCTACCACTTATCTACATGATGTCCTGTACCTTACAACCTGTTGTCTTAATGGATAAATCATCTTGAAATACTACCTATCTGAGTGGACCTCCTTCACTACATATTTTGGCGACGAGGTGACGAAGAACCTACAGCTACAGCTACAAGCAAATCTCAGGTACCTGATTTAAAAGTGGACCTGGAGATGGCGCAAAAAAAAAATGAAACTACAGTGGCAACTACCACAATTTACAGAAGAAGAGGTAACCACAAGAAAGAATCAACCAGGAAGAAGAAAAAAGCGTTTTATAAACAGTACAATGAAGACATCTGTAAGGAAGCAACAAGAACTTCAAAGAAAAGAAAAAGAAGACAAGAAACAAGTAAGCACAAAACACTACGCCTGTTTGCCCCACCAGTGGCCTCACCACCGGCCAGCCCTAGCCCAGGCATGTAGGGCGGATCAACATTACTTACTTTGGACTTTCTCTCTACAACCTATGATTCCTGACATCAAGCCTTCAACCTACAGCTTGAAATTTATTTTGTCTCAGAAGGAAACCATAAACATGGAACCTGGCATTACTATCCATTCAAATGACACAGCGCTGATGCAAGCTGTTCGTACAATATTTTAGAAATGACTGTAGGATCAGGCTGAAACCTACCTTCCTCAAGAGATTGTATTTTCTTTACAAGTGTGCGCATTGAAAATTCTTTGAAACTACATTTGGATTACATTTAAATCTGTCCATTTGGTGCCCAGTGGAGCGAGTAAGCTGTTTCTGTACTGTACAAACCCTTTTTAATATGCGGGCATCCGAAAACATTAAGCACCATGGTAATTCTATCCTGTTTACAAAAACGGGAAGATTGACTTTTCCTCACAACCTTTCACCCCAGTATCAGAGCGGTGACGAATCCAGCCTACATGAGTGTGTTTGGCGCTGGCTTTATTCCTGTCATTTCAGTGCCTCGGAGTCTGGAGAAGAGCAAGTGCACTTAGCCAAATTGTGTTCTGCGGTCTTCCTGCTGCCTACAAATCTGCTGTATACTAAGTGAGAGAAAACGTTTAAGGTAATTTACACTTTTGACTCTGTTCATGTCGTTCTCAAGAAAGGATTGCCTACAACTGTCTGAGTTGTAGTTCACCATTGGTGGTTCATGAGGGGTTAATATTCGCCGTCCTCTCATTCAAGAAAATGCTTTGTGTGACTTTTATTCCTCATCACTTGAAAGTTGTAGTGTTTAGCGCTTAAAGTTTTGGATTCTCTGGCAGTTAAACCGCTGCTTTACGGTTTGGAATTCTAACGATTTAACTGTGGCACCTTGCGCAAGATTACCTGAATTCCTTGTCGCGTGGAGCCTCTGAGTCATCGTCATTGTTGGTAGGCAGTTTTTCCCAAACCATGGCTTAATTGCAAACTGCTAGAGCCCCATGTAAATGACAGCACGTCCAGGGCGCACCGCCGGAAGGCTCACGGCGCGTTGCTGCAGGCAGACGTAATGCAGCATCAAAGGCAGAATCCATAGCCATACGTCATAGAGTGAACTCCTCATCGATGAAGTCCGTGCGGCAAAAAAGATGAGGAGAACAGCGCGCGCAGGAGCCCAACTGAAATAACTGTCATAACTGCTACAATACTAGTAAGGCAAATACATTATGTGGAGAATGGCAGGGCTGTTATGTAAAAGTACAATGGAGACCTGAATGTACACGAAAATAGAATTACTAGAGTCGCCAGCCAGAACTTGTTCAGCGTGATGAAATGGAAAATGTTCATTACGAGGCATAGCTGTGAGAGAAAATGATGAAAGAGCGCAATTTTCCAAAGACGCTGACAGGAATAGTAGACTCAGGGTCATGAAGTGTCTCTAGCAGGGGATGCACTTACAATACCCAAATTAATGTAAAGGCAGTAAATAGATGGGTTTGATAGCATAAGCAGTACTCATTATTCCAAAGTCCAAAAATAAGTAAAGTGGATGTGCCCAGGATCACACAGCTCTATGTAGACAAAAGCATACTGTAATGCAACATCTTCCTACCGCTAGTTTTGAAATCATGGTGAAATGTGGGGGGCGGTGGCCCGAAATGCATTGGAGCGGACCCCACACCCCGCACCTGTGAACAAGGCACTTTATTAGGACGCTCAATGACACGGTACCCAAGTAGCCTTTTTATTTCCTTTGTGGGTGCCACCAACACTGTTGACTACCACCTCATTTTGACTGTACTTAATGAAGTTTTCAGTAAGTGTCACAGGACGATGGTGACAAACACTCCTATTTTCTAAAATGTTTAAAATTGGTTAGTGAAAAACGTTGGCACATTATCTTATATTGAAAGATTAAAGCTATGGGTTATAGCCCCATTAGTATCCTAAAAAAAAAAGAAAAATAAGAGGAAAAAAATATATGCATTATTTGCATCTTTATTTATGTCAAGATATTTCTTTATACAGGAGTGGGAATGGGTGGTTCCCCTTTTTTGCCAAAACACATATGTGCCTGTTCACATTATTTTTACCCTATAAAGGGATGGGAATGGGTTATAGCCCCATTTGCCCATATACATTTGCCTACATAGGTTACAATTTTTACCCTACAAAGGGATGGGAATGGGTTATAGCCCCATTTGCCCATATACATTTGCCTACATAGGTTACAATTTTACCCTATAAAGGGATGGGAATGGGTTATAGCCCCATTTGCCCATATACATTTGCCTACATAGGTAACATACACATTTTAGCCTTACAAGGGCACTGTAGCTAGGGTCACAGCCCTTTCTACTTTTACACGAATATCCTCACACAGGGAACAGTGTTATGGGTTACAGTCCCATGTATATTTACATTTTACCCTCACATAGGGCTTATTATGGGTCACAGTCCCATTTACATTTTACCCTCACACAGGGCTTATTATGGGTCACAGTCCCATTTACATCTTACCCACACACAGGGCTTATTATGGGTAACAGTTCCATTTACATTTTCACCCTCACACAGGGCTTATTATGGGTTACAGTCCCATTTACATTTAAATTTTTACCCTTACACAGGGCGTATGATGGGTCATAGTCCCATTTGAATTTTCACCCTCACACAGGGTGTGGTATGGGTTACATTCCCATTTACATTTACATGGTCACCCTACATAGGGCTTCACATGGGTTTCAGTCCCATTTACAATGCTCCTCACATTCTTGCAGAGGAGTAGAGGACAGTCATGGTTGTAGTACCTCTGACTGTTATTGTCTATTTACATTTTGTAATTTTGCTGTTTTAAATAACGTAATACTACATTTACGTCGTATTTATTATGTTTATTGGAAACAGAGGGAAGTTGTAGTCATACTGTATGTATCTACTTTGCCTTTTCTCTGTTTTTCTATTCGTCCAGCTTTCCTCGTGGTGTCATTCTCTTTGTCATCCCTGGTTTCTGGATCTACACTTCTTGTTGTCGTCTTTTATCTCCAGCCTTCTTTTGTTCCTCTTTTGATTCTTTTCTTTCCTGTTCTGGAGGAAACCTGTTACCCTACTTTCCTGTGTCTGTGTGTAGGCTGGTGTTCATTCTCCGTTGTGCCTTGTACTTTCTTCCCTTCCTGCCTGCCTGGCCAGTTGGTGCGTTTGGGGATTGGTCCTTGGTGCGTGTGAGTTCTTCTGCCCCATGTTGTTTCCTTTTTCTGATTACTCGTTTTTCCCTCATCTTTTCTATCTCTGTGAGTCCGTTTTATCTCTATCGGTTTCCGCTTTACTCTTCTCTTCCTCCTCCTCATTTTCTTCCACCCGTCTCTTCACGCTGCTTTGCTTACACCTTTCTTTGTCGTTGTTTTTGTTTCCTCTGCTATTCTTCCCTTGTTATATCCTCCTTGGTTCTCTCTCGCCAGTTGTTATTCACGTAGTGGTTTAATGCTTCTGTTTGAACGAAAGGGGATATGTAGTATCCTGCATATTATACTGTAAGGTGTTTTACCAGCCCTGCTCTGCCAGTGCCTGTGCTCTGACTCATTAGAATGTTGGAGTCTGATGATGCCTCAGAATGTTGGGACTGAGTGAGGCAGTGACAGTTGGTCATGGGCTGAGCAGCTGACAGGCAGCTCCTGGTGGGGCTCTAATCTACCACTTATCTACATGATGTCCTGTACCTTACAACCTGTTGTCTTTATGAATAAATCATCTTGAAATACTACCTTCCTGAATGGACCTCCTTCACTACAAACTTTTAACAAATTGCTTGGGCAGTGGAGAAGAGAGGGTTTAATTTCTTTTGAGGAGTTCAAATTTATGAATGTCGAGTTTCCTGTCCTCCCCTCCCTATACCTCATTCCCAAAATCCACAAAGGTGTTAGCCCTGTTCCTGGTAGGCCAATAATTTCTGCCATTAAAAGCATGGGTGAAAAGGTGGGAGAATATGTTGATTTCTTCCTGCAGGATTTTGTTAAACAACTGTCTAGCTTTGTTAGAGATACTAGCGATTTTCTATTTAAAATAAAGAATATGCAATGTACTCCCAACATGCTGCTAATCACTCTTGACGTAGAATCGCTCTACACGAGTATTGACCACATTCAAGGATTAGCAGCAGTTGAATACTTTTTGGCCAAAAGTCCCATCATGTACTATGAACATAAAAAATTTATTGTGCAGTTGATTGAATGGTGCCTGCACAATAACTTTTTTCTCTTTGGCAAAGAGATATTCAGACAATTGAGGGGTGTGGCTATGGGGGCCTGTTTCTCCCCCAGCTACGCGTGTCTCCACGTTGGCTGGTGGGAGGAACAGGTCCTCGCCAAAAGTCACATGAAATATATGCAGGAACATGTGAAATGTTATCTCAGATATATTGACGACATTTTCATCCTTTGGGATGGTAGTGCTAAATTAGCAACTGATTTCGTCAGTGAGTTAAACAACAACTCTCTCAATTTGAAGTTTACTGCCCATATCCATGCCACATGTATGCAGTTTCTAGACGTAGAAATGTATGTTGCCAATTCTGTGATTCACACCACTTTACACAGAAAACCCACTGCGGGTAACACGATTTTGCATGCTAGCAGCATGCATCCTAGACATACTATCTCTAGTATCCCTTACGGTGAGGTTTTAAGGCTGACGAGAATATGCAGTACCACTTCTGATTTTGAATCCTGTTTAAAGGACATGATTGTTCGCTTAAAAGCTCATGGATACACTGACACCATGTTCAAATCTGCCATTGATAAATCCAAGATAAGAACTAGGGACAGCCTCTTTAAAGGTACTACGCCTAGGGTTGAGGTTCAAACTGTCCCTTATTCTGATTGTCCCCATTTGATAACTGCCTTTAGCTGTCAAGATAGGCAGTTAAAAGCCATCTTGAATAACAATGGGCCCATAGTACTAAGTGACATCATTTTGGGACCTAAGCTTCCGCCCTCACCAGTTGTTACCTTCAGAAGGGCTAACAATATGGGATCAGCCTTGGACAAGGCTGCCCCGGAACTTAAACAAAAACCTTCATGGTTCCCATCTGCTAGAGGCTTTCGTAAATGCTCCACTTGCCTAGCCTGCAAGTTTGGGATAAACATGACTCATTATTCTACCCCATTCTGTCAGGATGGAAAGCATACCTATCAACGGCAATTACAACTGTAAAAACGATCACGCTGTATATGTCCTGACATGCACCTGTGGCCTGAATTACATTGGCAGTACCAGGTTGCAGGTGCATGTCAGGATATTGCAGCATCTAAGAGCTATTGTACACAGTGATCCAGCTTACCCCGTTGCCCGACATTTCAAGTCTGTGCACAACAAAGGCTTGTCTTGCCTCAAAAATTATGTAGTTGGAGCTATTCCAAAGCTTAGAAGAGGGGGAGATCGTGATCTCAAATTAGGGCAGTTGGAAACGAAAATGATATTGGAATTTGACAGTCGTTGGCCTAACGGGTTAAACAATACGGAAGAAATGCATCACTTTCTGTAATATATTTAATGAATCAACCAAGTGATTGACACCCTGTATGTTTACCCACATTTTACCAAAATCTACACTTTGCACTCAATAGTTAGGTTTCCTATTATTGAGTGCACTTTAATGTAAAACCTATACTGTCTAAATTGTCAACATTGTTTTATCCACTTGTATATAACACGATTTCTTATCATTCTGTACATAGTGCTGAAATACTAAAAACTTTTTGTAAATATTTATTGTACATATAGATGTTTTTCTATTCTATCTTAACTGGATTTCACTATTTATCATTTTTTTTCTTCTCTTCTAGGCTATGGGGTATTATTATTCCTTTTCGAATTAGTATGATCTATACTATTTTGATCTTTCGATTATATATAAATATGATGATCTGTCACACATGTTTTATATATGGTTTGTGATACATTTATTATATAACCAATTGATGAATTGTTTTTACATACCCTTGGTTTTATCACTTTTTTTACTTCTTTTAAGGTTATTATGATGGATATTTAATGTAAGGATTTCAGGGACCTGAGTATCCTATATTATTTAATCAACTCATTTTTAACCTTTTGCAGTATGCTCATTTTCCTTGTTTCCTCTTTGCACTATCTTTGCACAGTCACTCATTCACTTTTCCTATTTACTGCTTTTGCATGGCGTTTGCAGTAATCATACCATGAAAGAATAGGCTTGTTCTATTGGGAAACCATGGACAATGTACCAAATCTGTATTTATACAGTTATTTTTCTTGCATTCCATATGTAATCCCAAAACTTATGTTAATAGAACATCGGGATTTATCCCGTTATTTTGCACTATCTGATGTCAATCATATATGTAATGCTGTTTTTGAATAATAACAAGACAACATCTAAATATGCCTAAGATATTTCTTCCATGTCTATGAACATGTGATTGCTGATGTCACCACTTAGGGTGTTTCACTTTAAAAAGCATATGTATAAAAGCAGTATGTGTTCATATAAACTCCAGCTTGACAAAGAGCGAGTAAGCCCGAAACGCGTTGCTGATTTAGTGAATAAATCTACATCTCTGCTGTACCTGGCTGGTCCATCTCCTTCCTTTTGGCGTCACGCCGCGCTGTGCTGTGCCAAGCTGTGTGGAGCTGATTCTGCACACACACACACATATATATATATATATATATATATATATATATATATATATATATATATATATATATATATATATATATATATATATATATATATATATATATATATATATATATATATATATATATATATATATCCCATAAACTTCCAAGTTAGACGCGCACTCAGAGGTAAAGTGGTACACAGTGTCGCTTTATTTGCTGTTACGCGTTTCGGAAGCCAAAACTCCCTTGCTCACACAGCAAGCCATTTGCTTTCCACCAGTTACATACACACAGCGTTATAGCCATAGAAACAGGACTGTACACATTTCATTTTGGCTGACATCTTTGAGTGTACTTTCTGTAAAATTCTTATACACACAGTGTCTCTTATTTACACAACCACTTATTTATGAAAGTGATTAAGTACATTTCATCATTACTTTTTATCTCACATTTCATTCGCCACAGTGGCTAATTGTGCAGTGACTGTTTCTAAACCCCTCTTCTTTCGCCTAGTGGCTTAATAAGGGTTCAATGTCTCTGGTTAAAGCTTTATCTTTAAAAACAAAGAAAGAAGTGCAAAAAACGTGAACTATAGGTGAAGAAATTTCTACTTAGTGAAGAAGTCTTCTACTCTATTTTCGTGAATCTTCTGGGTGACAGGCTCATTTCTCGTGAAGTGCACGTGATCCCTAATATCTCATCTTGATTCCGCCTGTTAGAGTAAAACAAAAATTAAAATTACAATCTTATTCTCATTAAAACATATTTCCAGCTTAGATATTTAAACCAACATTCCTTCATTGTGACAACTTTATATACATTTCATAGGTACAGGATTCTTATTTGATTTCTTTATGAGTCATATAGATGAACTACCAATTCCTCATGGTCATTGTGCCCATTCGGTTGTCTTGTCTCTAGTTCTAAAATCCATTTAGACTCTTTTTTCCTCAACTGCATCTCTCTGTTACCCCCTCTGTGATTATGTCTCACCTGTTCGATTGCAAAGTATGTTAGCAGATTGCAATTCGATCTATGATATTGCGCAAAGTGTCTCGCGACTGGGTATTGAGGGTCCTTATTTGTGATTGCCCTAAGGTGTTGCATCACCCTATTCTTAGCCATTACTGTTGTGCTGCCCACATATCTTTTTTTACACGGACATTCGAGCACGTATACCACATGTGTAGTGCTGCACGTGAGGAATTGAGTTATCTTTCTTTTAGTCTTTCTTTTTAGTCAGTTCACCATTAAACATAAATACATTATTTTCCAAACATATTCTTATCATTTCCTTTAGCATCCTTGTGTGCTCTAGGTACATTATGTTCCGTTTTTTCAGATAATGAATAAAGAGTAAATAATGGGCAAATGGGAAGAGGAGATAAAAAATGACCCCCAGTACAGACAGGCATTCGAAAGAGTCATAGTATGGCTTAGGTACATAGATGACCTCTTTGTAGTGTGGAGTGGAAATGATGCAGAGGCTGATGAATTTGTGAAACTTTTGAATACCAATGAGTACAACATAAAACTTACTCATCAAAAGAATAAGCATAAGGTTGAATACTTAGATGTAGAAGTAAGAGCAGAAGGTGACCGGTTAAGAACAAAGTTGTTCAGGAAAGAGACTGCAGGCAATAGTGTCCTCCATGCTCTGAGCAGCCACCCTGATACCTTAAAATGGAGCATTCCCTATGGGGAACTGCTGAGAGCAAGGAGAAATTGTTCTAGCACAGAGGAGTACAAACAAGAAAGCGGAATAATGATTCAGAGATTCAAAGAGAGGGGTTACCCCAAATGGGTTCTAGATAGAGCCCTGACAAAGATGGAAAATGTGACAAGGGAAAGCACCTTAATAACCAAAGAGAAGGAAGCACAGGAAAACGACACCACCAGGGTAATCCTAACATTCAATAGAGGGTCTCACAAAGTAAGAAAAATAATTGCAAAAAATTGGAACATCCTTAAAAGCGACCCTATCATTGGCCCTGATTTAAGCGTTAGACCAGCCATTACCTACAGAAAAAGTCATAGCCTGAGGGACATACTCACGAAGGGAGACATCACAGACTACAGGGATAGGAACCAACACAATCTGGCAGGTTTCTTTCCGTGTGGGCACTGTAAAGCCTGTAAGCATAGCCCTATGAGAAAAGACATCGATCTCCCTCATGGCAAGACTAAAAGAAAGATAACTCAATTCCTCACGTGCAGCACTACACATGTGGTATACGTGCTCGAATGTCCGAGTAAAAAAAGATATGTGGGCAGCACAACAGTAATGGCTAAGAATAGGGTGATGCAACACCTTAGGGCAATCACAAATAAGGACCCTCAATACCCAGTCGCGAGACACTTTGCGCAATATCATAGATCGAATTGCAATCTGCTAACATACTTTGCAATCGAACAGGTGAGACATAATCACAGAGGGGGTAACAGAGAGATGCAGTTGAGGAAAAAAGAGTCTAAATGGATTTTAGAACTAGAGACAAGACAACCGAATGGGCACAATGACCATGAGGAATTGGTAGTTCATCTATATGACTCATAAAGAAATCAAATAAGAATCCTGTACCTATGAAATGTATATAAAGTTGTCACAATGAAGGAATGTTGGTTTAAATATCTAAGCTGGAAATATGTTTTAATGAGAATAAGATTGTAATTTTAATTTTTGTTTTACTCTAACAGGCGGAATCAAGATGAGATATTAGGGATCACGTGCACTTCACGAGAAATGAGCCTGTCACCCAGAAGATTCACGAAAATAGAGTAGAAGACTTCTTCACTAAGTAGAAATTTCTTCACCTATAGTTCACGTTTTTTGCACTTCTTTCTTTGTTTTTAAAGATAAAGCTTTAACCAGAGACATTGAACCCTTATTAAGCCACTAGGCGAAAGAAGAGGGGTTTAGAAACAGTCACTGCACAATTAGCCACTGTGGCGAATGAAATGTGAGATAAAAAGTAATGATGAAATGTACTTAATCACTTTCATAAATAAGTCGTTGTGTAAATAAGAGACACTGTGTGTATAAGAATTTTACAGAAAGTACACTCAAAGATGTCAGCCAAAATGAAATGTGTACAGTCCTGTTTCTATGGCTATAACGCTGTGTGTATGTAACTGGTGGAAAGCAAATGGCTTGCTGTGTGAGCAAGGGAGTTTTGGCTTCCGAAACGCGTAACAGCAAATAAAGCGACACTGTGTACCACTTTACCTCTGAGTGCGCGTCTAACTTGGAAGTTTATGGGAAATAATTGACTGGCGGGGCTCTGCCAGCCGTGTACGCGCCACCGGACTGTGGGAGGTTCCACCGCAAAAGAGCCGTGAGAAGGAAGCATATATATATATATATATATATATATATATATATATATATATTTATATTTATATATATACATATATATATATATATTTATATATATTCACTGAAAAAACCATAGGTTATAGACCATATATAGTTAGGAATTCGCATTTACAAAACCTTATTTTACTCACACAAAACCATTGAAATTCCATATATAGTTAGTTGCACTAACTATATATCGCGCACCCGCAATCCACTGCTGATGATGTCACATATTACATCATTCATGACATGGTCAGTGACATCACTGATGACATCACTGATGACATCTCAAATGACATCACTGATGACATCCCTGATGACAACATCCAGTGACTGTATGTTTCTGTAAAGTTAATATATGTCTTACATATTGAAGAATGAGTGGATGTATAAGTGTCTGGATGAAGGATTTAGTAGGTGCATGACTGACTGTATGAGTGAGTGATTAAATGTGTCTCACTGAGTGCATGGGTTAGTGACTAAACTGTCTTAATTTGTGCATCATTATGTCTGTTGTTCTGTAAACTGTTGCATGTGTTGATAAGTAGCTATATGAGTAACTATATGGGTTATTGATTGGTTGCCCAAGTATTTGTATGGGAGACTGAGTGTGTGTGTGGGTGGCTGGGAGGTGTATGACTCTGTGCATAGATGTGTGAGCAGTTGATTCACTAGATGTATGGTTTCAAAAGTGCATGTGGAAACAGCTGTATGGGCGGTTGACTGTGTGTATGAGTGTATTGGTGAGTGAATGGATATCTCAGTGCTACATGTCAAAGTAAGTACATATGTAAAACACAGTACATGTGAGAGTTGACATATATAAATAACTGTGCATAAGAGCCAGTGAATGTGTGAGTGGCTGTATGGATCATTGTGAACTTGTATCAGGGATTGTATAAGAGAGTAAATATGTGTTAGTATATGTTTGAATAAGTAAAGTTTGTATAACTGTATAGTTGAGGAAATGGAGGTGTGATTGATTCTTTGCATGACTGACTAGGTGTGTGAGTAACTCCATGGATGAGTGACAGTCTGTGAGTGTCTGTTTACACTGATTGTATCTAAGGTTATATTAGAGTCTGAAGAGGTTCATCGTATTATCACATGAATGATATCATCAGTGATGTGATCAGTAATGTCAAATGAGATGTCATCAGTGATGTCATCAGTGATGTCATTTGAGATGTCATCAGGATGTCATCAGTGATGTCACTGACCATGTCATGAATGATGTAATATGTGACATCATCAGCAGTGGATTGCGGGTGCGCGATATATAGTTAGTGCAACTAACTATATATGGAATTTCAATGGTTTTGTGTGAGTAAAATAAGGTTTTGTAAATGCGAATTCCTAACTATATATGGTCTATAACCTATGGTTTTTTCAGTGAATTTTCAAGGTTTTGTAAATACTAATTCCTAACTATATATGGTCTATAACCTATGGTTTTTTCATTGAATTTCAATGGTTTTTTAAAAGCTAATATCTGTAGCTGTAAAGTGTATTCTTCTTTAAATCTTAAAATATATTTTACATGTTTTTTAGACAATTTAAAAAAAAAAAAAAATTATGTTTCGCTCCCAGTCCGCGAACCGGTCAGCTTCCCGTTAGCTGAATTTAAAGCCGCGGCTCGGTCCGCGAACCGGTAAACGTTCCTTTAGCGTAACTGTTACGTTAGCATGACGTTTTGCGTTGTCGCGTAATACGTCATTGGACGCGCCAAGTTAGCGGACCCGGAAGCGGACCAGAAAGCGGAGGAAAGCGCGAAACGTAAACACAGCAGGTCATGTGACTCGGTAATAACACTTTTCATTGGTTCATTTCACTTTTGGTTTCCTAATGATGTAATACTAGGTCATGTGATCTAAAATTAACACTTTTCATTGGTTTAGAACTTTTGCTTTTCCCAAATGATGAAAACCCCTCCTTCTTTCCTCACTCTGACTTTCATCTTGGTGAGAGAAAGACCCTTTTTCATTGTTGAGCAATGGCTTCAGTAGTTGCTTCAGCTAGTGTACCCCCACCACCACCTCCACCTCCTCATGGGAAGAGAGGACCACCTGCTCAAGCAATCATAGAAGAAGAGGAAGATCAAGAAGAGGAGGAAGAACAGGAAGAGCCTGAGTTTTTGCCAGAGGAGCCCAGGAGGTACAATAGAAAAGAAAACTACATCTGGCAATTTTTTAAATTTCCAGAAGGACAAAAAAAAGTCAATGCCAGATATGTGTTTTGCCGTATTTGCGACGATCGACTTTCAAGGGGGACTGACAAGAATATATGAGTAGGTGGCACCCAAACAATTATAGTGCTGCCCAGCTTCGTGATGAACAGCAAAATCCCCCGGCGATGGCGAGAAGATCTGTCGTCCAAGAAGTATCGGGACCAGAGGCGAGGGAGGTGGTCCCGAACATTCAAATGGACTTGGGGGAAGTAAAGCAAGTGTGCGTGCGGTGCAACCAATTAATATGCTACCGAGAAAGTAGCATTACTCTTATATTGAAAGCTATCAATAATCATGTTTGCCCGAAACGCCCCAAAAAATAAATTCTTCTTTTTTTCGTTGCTCCTGTTGAGCCCTTTTCAATGAATCATTTTTGTTTCCCCCCTCCCCCCCAAAAAACAAAAAAATTACAAAATGTTCAGAAAAAACAAAAAAAATATAAAAAATGTTCAGAAAAATAATAAAAAAAATTTAAAACAACAAAAACCAAAAAAAAGTTCTTTTCAGAACTACCTCCCCATTATAAAAAAAATTGGTAGAATTTTTGAAACTCTGCCAACCTCTATTTCTTTTAGTTCGCTCCCAGTTCGCACTCCGGTACGCGAACCAGGAGCGAACCCAAAAATTCTTTTTTTAAAAAGAACAGTAAGTATAAGGGAAGGAAACAGACAGTTATGTTACAAGAAAGACAGCTATAGGGAGTAAAGAAAAGATACAGTTACCCGCAATCCACTTCTGATCATGTCACATATTACATCATTCTTGACATGGTCAGTGACATCATCAGCAGTGGATTGCGAGTAACAGTATCTTTTGTTTACTTCCTATAGCTGTCTTTCTTGTAACATAACTGTCTGTTTCCTACCCTTTTACTTACTGTTCTTGTTTTAAAAATTTTTTGGAGATCATTCAGAAACAGTAACATTAATAGAGACAGAATGAGTGAATAAGAATGAAGAAGTATGAGAAGAGAGGGACTGAGAAAAATACTGGAAGGAGTAGAATAATTAAGTAATAGAGAAAGGAATGAGGGAAGTAGCAAACTCAGGAAAGTAAGGATTAAAGAAATGAAGCAGTAGAACTAATAGATGTTAAATGTGATAGATTAAATGATTGATTCAGGATGACGATAAGGTGTGTCCTCTCCAAAAGTTTGTTTAAGGTGAGGCCTACTCAGGGTTGCATATCAAATTTATGCTTGTTGAAGAATACAGAGGAGATAATACATGTGAAGGCCTACCATTGAAGTAAAACATGTCCACTTCACTCTTGAACAACGGCCAGACCTCTTCTGTGTCCATAGACAGACCTAAACTTCATCTGCACAATCTCATTCGTAAACTTAGAAAACACAAGTAATGTAATTGAAAAACGTGGAGTTTCTTTTGCTCATTTCACAATCACATCACCTGTGTTGCCTTTGCTTAGGTATCTCATAGTGCAGATGTAGTCCAGCATATGAAACAGTACGCAGAAGGGCAGCAGTGTATGCATTAATACATGTGAAGGCCTGCCAATGAAGTAAGTCATGTCCACTTATTACATCATTCATGACATAGTCAGTGACATCATCAGCAGTGGATTGCGGGTAAAAAGAGTAGAAAACATTTACCTTATAATTCTTGTTAACTTTTTCAAATATTTGTTCATACTTTCAATCTGTAAAAGAGAGAACAAACATTTCAAAAATATTAAAACATGTATTTAAAAATTAGAAAAAACAAGGGAAAAGGTTCAAGAACAAACAGTTTTTCAACAACTTTGACATTTACAGAAGCCTCTGCTGCTCTACGTCCCCTACACAATCCTAAAGATATATATTTTAAACAAACAGTATATTGATGCTGATGAAGTGAGGCCTATTTTGGAACATGGTGCATCTTTTGCACTGCTGATGTCTCACAATAGTGATGCAATAGCAGCGCAAAAAAGATGTAAAGCCATCATAAAATTGTGTCTAACATTTTAAATGATTGTTTCAGGATGCAAATAAGATGTGTCCTTTCAAGAGGTTTCTTTAAGGTGAGGCCTATTCAGTTTTTAAAAAAAAACAGTACCCAGAAGTGCAGCACTGTAAGCATTAACTTTGACACTTACAGAAGCCTCAGTTTCTCCATATCTACCTCACATTTCTAAATGTATATCATAAGTACAAAAGGTAGAACATTAATTATACATGTTAAATGGTTTATTTTTGCTGTTCTCAGAATGTATCAAATTTCACTTAAATCAGTGACTTGAAGGTATTCATCATGTAACAGCGGGGAAAAAAAACACAATCAAAATGATTGTGTTTAAAAAACCCATACAACCTAAGAAATCTGAATTCAAAACTCCTTAAAATTAACTTACTTTCCATAACGTCGAAGGATGTCCTATGAACAGCGTACACTCTGTTGTGCTATAAATATTTTCAGCCCGCCACTTTCTTAAAGAAAACCTCCATCGTTTTGAAAAATATGTTACATACAATAAAAGACTTCTCACATTCTACCACATGTTTCCACTTGGCCAAATCATGTTGCAGCGTTTTTCAACTCTTGTAATTCTTATAATGAAATCCCGTCATTTTCTATTTTCGCAACTTTCAAAAAGAAAACATTTAAGATTACTTTCACAATCCTGGACTACTAATATCTTACCCTTCTTTCTCACTCATGTTCTCCTTTTCCTATGACACTGATACTGCTTACTATGAAGCAGACTTACTTGCATCAGGTTTATATAGTTGGATTTTTAAATTGACATTATAATTAAAAGTTTTGGACCAATAATCTAGACAGCATTGCAGACTTACATTCCCTCTACTTCATGAACCTTTTGCAATTCCTCAGAGGAAATCCCGAGATTCTTTCCTTAAAATTTTGGTTTTAAAAACACCAGGTAAGAATTTTTAAGGTCAAACGGCAATTTTTTTTTGAAAGTTACAACAGAATCGTTGCAGAATGACCAGCCGTTTCGAGACTGTAAATAAGCTGTGTAATGTCCTGATGTTGTTGAAGGACCACCGTGATAGATAATTGCTACAGTTACAAAAGTCCTTCCTGATATTGACAGCTGAGAAGCAACAATTTTTTTTTATTAAAGTTGACAATTTTGATCCATCAGGCCTACATCGTTGGATCATTAAAATGACATACTGGCCATATCTTCGTATAAATATTGTTGACATCATTTCAGATTTACATTGGCTACACTCCATGTTGTGATCAGCTGCATTTACTAGCTTATTAAAGGAGACTGATTTACTGTCCGGCAAAGTTAAATTTATAAATCTTTCTGAGTCTACACTAGTAGTACTTGATACCATACAGTTCTCGCAGTCATGCTGCCATTGATAAGAAAGCCCAAACAGGTGATCTACATCTACACCCTCATCTTGCAATACATCAAGCATATACATTAAAAACTCCTGACAATCCTGCTGATTATTTTCAGAGAAGTCTGTTTGACCTGAACATTCATCTAACAGATAACGAACTTCAGACACACTTTCTACTTTTGTCCGATCAGTGCTACATTTCTCTAACACAGAATTCAACAAACAGCATAAACTTTGTTCTGAATTGAACACAATCTGTTCTTTTAAAGTCTCTAGTGAAAAGAGAACATTAACTACTACATTTGCATAGCAGTTGACACCAGAACTGTTTTCAAATTGAAAACCGACAACATCTTCAACAGAATCCACTTTCTTTCTGCTTACAATTTTCGGTTCATCGACTTTTGTGCTTTTTGCTACAACCTCCCTACTATTACTGATATTTCTTCGTTTCCGGCCTACCACACGTTTCTCAAACAAAGGATATTGAGGCAAATGTGGCGCATACTCTTTTCTTAACCTATTGTATTCCTTAACACAATCTAGATCCGCACAAATGTTTGTGACATCACAGTCAATCAAGTACAATCCCGATAAAGTTCTAACTCGTGACAATGACACATATGCCATACCCTCCTTGAACACAGAACTGCCAATATTCACCAATGCACTATCTATACTTAAACCTTGCGATTTATGGATTGTCACCGCATATGCCAAGCAAACAGGAAACTGTTTACGGCGAACATATAAGTCTTTAACAAGCAAAAACCTAGCAGAACAACGACCAATTAGCTGTACTTCCTCAATGCCATCAAATTTAATTTTTTAAAATTCAATTCCATCTCTATTTCTGTATTTCTCAAAATCAACAACATTACCCATTGATCCATTTACCAGACCTCTTTCAACATGTAAATTCCTTCTCAAAATGATTTGGCAATTTAAACACACATTCAAAGTCTTTTCAAAACCCGCTGTTTTAGATATAGTCTTCTCTAATGAATCCAATTTTGATTTCAAATTCTCAGACAAAATAATTGTTGATCCCATATGCTCTATTCTGTCAATAGCTTCAAGTTTCACAATCTCTTGCTTTTCTAAATTCAACATTTTGTTGTTGAAGATGGCACATTCTGCAAGAGTTGGCATCAAACATATTCCGGATTTCTTCTCAGTAATTTTCTGAAAAATATTCTCAGGCACAATGTCTTGTTCGGGATATAAATTTGACAGTAATCGTGCATTTAAAGCTTCTTTCCCATGCTCGGTCACTTTTCCAATTCTAATATCTTGTAGAATATTCTTGTAATCTTCATCCTTCGCCTGACGCATATTTTCATGCAGTTCAGCATAATTGAAATTTAACCATATATTGACGTTGCCAATGCTCCCTAGGCACTTCCTGGTATCTTCATGCGTGAGTATTTTGAACACAGGTTGTCCTTTTACTGGTGTCAGCTGCAGAAGATCTCCAAAAACAATAATGTGTTTGCCACCAAATAACACATCATACTCAGTTTTAAGAACTTCTTGCATTCTCAAATGCACAAAGGCAAGCATGACATTGGAAACCATGCTTACTTCGTCAATGATAAGAAGTTTCATTTTCCTCAAGACTCTTGAAACTTCACAACAAGCATCCCCAGATAACTTGTGGTATTGTAATTTGTTGTCATGCTCCACTGGCAGCATCAGTAGACGATGCAAAGTAATACCTTTAATGTTATGTGCTGCCAGTCCAGTAGGAGCGGTAACAAGTACAACACAAGACAACAATGTCTCAGTCCTTTCCTGCAAATAACATGAAATTGCTTTAATGAGGAAACTTTTTCCAGTTCCCGCTTCTCCACTCACGTACAGTCGGACAGGCTTCAACGATGTACATGAGCACTCTTTCTTCTCATGACTTAATCCATGCTCAATTTGCTTGGTAACTTCATCATATATTTTCCTCTGCTCAACGTTGAGTTGTTTTTCCAAGTCTTCTAAGTTAACTGCATCCTCCTGAGCATGTGCCATGGCTCTTTCCACTTCATTCATAGCAGTGGCAGCTTCATTTTCGATAATAGGTCCTCCTACTGGATCCTGACTCAATGAAACAGAACTCTGACTGTCCTGAGAACTGTCTCTGGCAATCTCGGCTGCAATCGTTGCTTCCTGCTCAATTTCCAAAGTCAACATTTCTTGATATTTGGGAAAAGCAGGACATTCTATGGTCTCCTTAGCAGCAGTGAAAGAGTCTTCGTAACAGAGGAAATCTCCAAGCAGTTCCTCTTCTGCACGCCAAGGCTTGAAAAGTTGCAAAAGTGCTAAATAGAAAAACTCCTTTTTTTCGGGAGATTCGCCACTCAATTTTCGATGGTTTACTAATTGGCATTTTCTTTGCTTGACCAGACATCCCTCACTTCCAATTACAGCATACACTCCTTTCTCAATATCTTCTTTGATGTTCCTCTTGAATATATAATTTTGTAGAACCTCATATAGACAAACATTCTCAAGGTGACTGCTTCGATTTGGATAATATGTATCCAACATGTTGGTCTTCAAAATGTCGGTACTGTTTAGTTCCTTTTCTGCCAAATACTCAATTTCCCGGACAGGTTTTAGAACTCGATTTCGCGTTGCAGCAAGACCAAGACTCGCCCAAACGATACTCCTGGATTTGGCATAGAGACTTGCTGAAGACAACCGGTCAGAACATTCGTAAGCTCTGATTTCTCGATGCGACAACATCTTCAGACTGAAACTGTACAACTTCTTGCTGAGGCTCTTTTCATGGGAAATGTCCTCCCACATATCCTTCAATTCTGTCTTTTCTTTTTTGGTGATGTAAGATGTCACATACCGAGCCACAGCCATACAGTTGTCAGCCACAAACTGTATATCCATGTTAGCATTCCACATGGACAAAATCACTGGGTTGTAGTCGTTGATGTACTTGGACTCTTCGTTCCTTTTCAAATTGTATGTATTTTTGGGTGATTTCCTCGTCACATTATGTCTCAGCGAAGACATCAAACTGTTCACTCTTCCTTTAGAAATCACCGGTCGTGGAAAGTTGAAACGACATTTGGTGTAGAACTTGTCCTTGTTTCTGAATTTACGACGACAGTACTTTCCACAACGATGGCTTTGGAAACGTAGAACTTGTTCTCTTAGGCTTTTCTTCTCCGTTGCGTTTGGAACAGCACACGTAGAATACTGTTCTATGAAATTCATCACTAAGTCATCCGGATCTGTTCTAAATTTAGGTGCATCCTTGATCCACAACAACATATGTATATGAGGAGCACCTCTTGCTTGGTACTCCTTTCTCCAGAAGAAATCCAACACCTCTCCAAGAGGTGGATTCT
The DNA here is from genome assembly GCF_964263255.1 of Lissotriton vulgaris. NCBI lineage: Eukaryota > Metazoa > Chordata > Amphibia > Caudata > Salamandridae > Lissotriton > Lissotriton vulgaris. The sequence continues at coordinate 721,308,818 of NC_141696.1, forward strand.
TCTTATTTGTGATGAAAGACATCATAGCTTCAAATCTATGATTGAAGTACCTGCATACATTCACTGGATCCAAAGAACACAGTTCTCCAGGTGTCTTGAATTCAATGTTTTCAATATTTCCATTTGCCTCTCGTAGAAATTCAAGTAAGTCTTCCCAGCCATACTCGGCACAGCTCAGAGTAAGGAACCATGTTGGAGTTCCTAAGTTCCTCAGCATACATTTTAAATCACCATGACGACGGTACCAGTACTCATTAGTACCACGCTGACACGCCATGAGATTAATTAGGTGAGAATCCAAAATACTGTCTTGGACATTGACTTTATGCATAAAGTCACTTGCCGAGATGTTTCGCATCTGTATACCACTTTTTAAGATGTGGTTCACTGCATATGACAGTCCAGACAGATCGCTTTCAAACAGGAGATGAAACAAATAGGGAATGCATTGACGAAACCTAGGATCTTCTGCATACAATCGTAAAGTCCGGTATTCAGACGCAGGAATTTGATGAGGTCGCTCATCATATCTTCCTCCTTGACCTGTTGGAAATAGCTGTGGGAAACACCGAGCTTCCAAACTTTCCTCCCAAACACTAATGGAACTCCCTTTGGCTTGTTTCATTTGAAACAACTCAATTGCATTCCCCATGACTTCCTTGGAATGCAAAGCATGAACAATATAATGTTCATATATTTCGTCACTTTTAGAGGCCTCTACTTTCTCAATTTGGCCAGCACACAAATCGCTATCCTCTTCATCACTTACTTCCTCTTCTGCAACATATACATTTATATAGTACTTATTATTTTTCTTCAAATACAATGTTGCCTTTTTGACTTTCCTAACATCCACTAAATCTTGCCATATTTTCTTATTCTTTGTCGGAACCCCATTAACCAAGATAACCAGAGGTTCCTCTTCCACTTTTTCTACTCCAATTGTGTTAATGTTTTTGTTCAAATCTAGAGGCAAATAAACAACTCTTCCCTTTAATCCTCTCTGTAAATCTGATGGAGGCAACTTCCCTGTCTTTGGCTCCATTCTTACAATAGCCTGAAAGGGATGGATACTTTGAATCAAAATAGATTCATAAGTATTTAAATCCTTCAAATCAGAAGGAACCTCAACCAATTCCAGATTATTATGAACCGCCCTAGCAGGCATCTGGTTTTGGTTTAATTTGTTACAACAATAAGTACATACACGTTGATCCGATTCCAAATCAAAATAATTTTCTACCATCAAGTATGTGGCAAAATCCTTCCGTTCACTATTATTTTCCCTTTCACTTTTTGCATATAAATCCACTAACTTAGTCTGATTCTTATAATAAGTGCGTCGACAACACACGCAAGTGAAATTAGGCCTCTCACTTGATTTCATCTGAAACATGGCAATTTCCTTCTGAAATTTATCTGTACTAGAAACCTGTACATTATCTTCAACATTACCCTCTACTTCTGGGTCAATTTGAACATTCTCATCTTTACTACCAAAGTAACAAAACTCAATTTCTTCACAAATATTCTTGACATCTATTTCAGAACCATGCAAAAGAGCAGCACATAATTGTTTAAGCATAATTGCTGGACTCTTAGCATAATACAACATTCTCACTAATTTTCTCACTTTATTATGATGCACTGCTAGCATCCTGAAATGATGAAAAACACTCTGGCATACTCTCCTGGAAAGACAAGCCAGTGAATGACCACGCAAACCTGTCATTTGTCTCACTCTGCAAGGATCTAAATCTTGCAACAACTTCATTTTCTGCTTCAAACTTTTCTTATTAAATGTCCGTATAAAATCACAAAGCAAATTGATGGAAACCTGTTGCACACTGCAAATAGAACTACACTTCCAAATGTACACAGGACCCTTAGGACATCTTCCTAAAACCTCATTACCTAACACCTTGTCTGTCTCTGTTGTCACAAGTTTTTCTTTTTCAACTGGACAACCATCCTTCACTTCATAAGCTCGACCACTGGTGTCAACTGCAAACACCAAATCATTATCCTGAAAATAACTCTCCTCATTAAAAAATGCCTCACAACTTGAACTATGCATCCATTCTCCGGAAAAAACTTCACAAAAGTTACTACGATTTACTACTCTCTTCCATCTACTATTTGATTTGAAATCAGAAATTACCTTGCTTAGTTTCCTAATTCTATTGATTACCAAAATAAACAACTTTCGCTTAATTTCAAAAGCATGATCAATAATTTTCTCTACATTTTTCTTCTTCCTATAAAATGCCACTTTCTGTTGGCCTTTCTTAATATTTTTTAATAAATTAACTATTATCCTGTTGCGGAACATTCGTTTTCGAATGTCCCTAAACTGTTGTTTCCTTCTACTATCATGCACAGAGTTATCTCTTGCTCTACCAGTAACATTTTTGATTGGTCTTTCCTTTCCATTTAAATTGCTTTTCTTTTTCTGGACTGAAACATTTTTTGGAGAAATACTTTTTTTACTACAAATATTTCTTAAGAATGATTTTGTGCTCTTACCCGGAGCTTTCTTGGTGATTTCACAAGTATTTTGGGGAGAGGACTGCTGCAATAATAGATGATCTTGCTGTCTTTGACGTTTTCTAGCCTTTCTAATTCGATTCTTAGTTGGCATTTTTCAAATTTTGTAATGATCTGCAGTTGAATCTGTGGAAAAATATAATAAAAAATGTTATTAACCACTATTACCAAACAGTAAATGAATAACAGTCATCAAAAATAAGCATGGGCGAATTTTGCGAATCTCGCGTTCGCGAATTTTGCGGATTTGCGAACTCGCAATCCGCAAAATCCGCGAATTCTCGCAAATTTGCGGATTTTTTTTTTTTTGTGTTTGCGCGGGTTTCTGCCAGTTCGCGAGGGTTTTGTACACTTTCGCAAATTGCGAACTTACCTGTCGGGTCGCAAGTTTCGCGAACTTGTTGTTTCTACGTGTCCAGCCTGTTTGGGACACTCTTCTTCATCACTGCCACTCTCTGTCACCACTGCCACTCTCTGACTACTCATGCCACCTCTGGCATGAGTAGTCACCCTCTGGCCCACCCATGCCACCCTCTGTTTCATCACAGCACCCTCTGGTTGTCCAGTCAGTGTACATTATTGTGGCAACGCAAGCACACCTTCCCTGCCTCAAGTGACCTGAATTAATTTGGGGCTGATTAATGTGTCACAGAATATTTTTTTAGCTGGCACCTGCTTCCTTAGTGCTTCCTGATTAGTGATCTTTCGCACTTGCTAAGTGCTTTCATTGTTGCAAAATTAGTTACAACACCTGCCCTGCCCCAACTGACAATAATGAATTAGGGGCTGATTAATGGATTTGAACTTCCAGCCTGGCTCCTGCTTGTCTCCCTTAGCTGTAATTCAGGACCTTTGTGGCATATGTGTAACTATTCTGAGGTTCAGAGCAGGGTCACATAATAGTTGCAACTGGCAACTGAACTCTGGAGGGGCCCCTCAGGAAGCACTACAGGAAATGGCTACTAATGATGAGCCTGGACTTTTGAACCTGGTAAGTAGTTTCAGTTTTGCTAAGATCGTATTTCTGCAATTTTGCACTTATTCGCGGGGCGCGAAGTTGTACTGGGAAGCTGCGAACTCACGCGAACAGTGCGAGCAGTGCGAGCAAAATCCGCTGCTCGCGGATTTGCGGATTTTGCGGGAGATTCGCGAATCTCGCGGATTGCGAATTTACCGAAAATCCGCAAAATCCGCGAGCGAAACGGATTTTCCGCCCATGCTTAATCAAAAACTTAACACCCTACTTATTATTTAACATAGCAAATCTTTTGCACCAGCACTGCGTCACAAAAATGACACACAGTGGTACAAAACATGCAGACAACAATCATAAATCTCTCCCTAACATTTTAAATGATTGATTCAGGTTGACGATAAGGTGTGGCCTATCTAAAGGTTTGTTTGGGCCCAGATCTTTGGACTGGGGTGAATGTGTGTCATTGATCCACATTCGGTCCATCACCTGTTTTGTTTGTTTGAGGTGAGGCCAACACATGGTTGCAGATGAGATTTTCACTTGTTGAAGAAAACAAAGGAGATAATACATGTGAAGGCCTAGCAATGAAGTAAGTAATGTCCACTTCACTCTTGAACAAAGGGCAGACCTCTTTTGAATCTGTGGTCACACCTAAACTTCATCTGCACAATGTCATTCATAAACTTAGGAAACACTAGTGATGTAATTGAAAAATGTGAAGTTTCTTTTCCTCATTTCAGAATTACATCACCTGTGTTTCCTCATTGACTTAAAATGTCCTTAATGCACATAAAAGCGTTTTTTTAGATTGCCCTTGCACCATTTTTGGGTCATTTTGAACATGGCTATGTTACTCCCATAATCAAAATCTAAATTTGCCAAGCACAGGTGGGAGCGTATTTACAAGAAACTTGCCCCATGAAGAACGCTTTCCATTTAAAAAGGGAAAAATAACATCATAGACACTCAAATGCCTTATAAATATGGCCCAAACAACCTATGAAGCTCTAGCAGTACATATCCAGAAATGTAATTGATTTCAAAAATCGTTTTTAAACACAACATATAAATCAATTGTATACCTACATTCAGTTGGAAATGACTGTAAATGTCCTTGAGACACATGAAAGCGTTTTTTTGAATGCCCTGGCACCATTTTTGGGACATTTTTAACATGACTATGTAACTCCCATAATCAAAATCTAAATTTGCCAAGCACAGGTGGGAGCGTATTTACAAGAAACTTGCCCCATGAAGAACGCTTTCCATTTAAAAAGGGAAAAATAACATCATAGACACTCAAATGCTTTATAAATATGACCCAAACAACCTATGAAGCTCCAGCAGTACATATCCAGAAATGTAATTGATTTCAAAAAATCGTTTTTAAACACAGCAAATAAATCAATTGTATACCTACATTCAAGAGAAAATGACTAAAAATGTCCTTGAAACACATGAAAGCGTTTTTTTGAATGCCCTTGCACCATTTTTGGGACATTATTAACATGGCTATTTAACTCCCATAATCAAAATCTAAATTTGCCAACCACAGGTGGGAGCGTATTTACAAGAAACTTGCCCCATGAGGAACACTTTCCATTTAAAAAGGGAAAAATAACATCATAGACACTCAAATGCCTTATAAATATGACCCAAAACAACCTATGAAGCTCTAGCAGTACATATCCAGAAATGTAATTGATTTGAAAAAATCGTTTTTAAACACAGCATATAAATCAATTGTATACCTACATTCAAGAGGAAATGACTGAAAATGTCCTTGAGACACATGAAAGCGTTTTTTTGAATGCCCTTGCACCATTTTTGGGACATTATTAACATGGCTATGTAACTCCCATAATCAAAATCTAAATTTGCCAAGCACAGGTGGGAGCGTATTTACAAGAAACTTGCCCCATGAAGAACGCTTTCCATTTAAAAAGGGAAAAATAACATCATAGACACTCAAATGCTTTATAAATATGACTCAAACAACCTATGAAGCTCTAGCAGTACATATCCAGAAATGTAATTGATTTCAAAAAATCGTTTTTAAACACAGCAAATAAATCAATTGTATACCTACATTCAAGAGAAAATGACTACAAATGTCCTTGAAACACATGAAAGCGTTTTTTTGAATGCCCTTGCACCATTTTTGGGACATTATTAACATGGCTATTTAACTCCCATAATCAAAATCTAAATTTGCCAACCACAGGTGGGAGCGTATTTACAAGAAACTTGCCCCATGAGGAACACTTTCCATTTAAAAAGGGAAAAATAACATCATAGACACTCAAATGCCTTATAAATATGACCCAAAACAACCTATGAAGCTCTAGCAGTACATATCCAGAAATGTAATTGATTTGAAAAAATCGTTTTTAAACACAGCATATAAATCAATTGTATACCTACATTCAAGAGGAAATGACTGAAAATGTCCTTGAGACACATGAAAGCGTTTTTTTGAATGCCCTTGCACCATTTTTGGGACATTATTAACATGGCTATGTAACTCCCATAATCAAAATCTAAATTTGCCAAGCACAGGTGGGAGCGTATTTACAAGAAACTTGCCCCATGAAGAACGCTTTCCATTTAAAAAGGGAAAAATAACATCATAGACACTCAAATGCCTTATAAATATGACCCAAACAACCTATGAAGCTCTAGCAGTACATATCCAGAAATGTAATTGTTTTCAAAAATCGTTTTTAAAAACAACATATCTGTTTCAGCTTACATGAGAGACCATGGAATGGGCTCCATGTACAACAATAACTTGTGTTACTGCATGCCAGAATGCTACACCGAATATGCAATTACAATTTCTCCAAAAAAACAAAATCTATTTGTATATCACTTGAGACAAAGCCACATTTTAAAAACACAGCTTTCTTCATCATTTTCTCCTCAAATCATACTATTCTCTATCTAAATTAAATAAATCTTTTCTCACCTTAGCAAATACTTTTTGAGTTTCAAAACAGTCTCAGAAATACTCCAAATTGTCTTCAGCAGAACAAAGAGGATGCACTCCAGAGGCAGCAGCTATTGAAAGCACAGAAATACAGATATTCATTACACATATCTCTCATATTAGCCAATCATAACTCTTCCCTCACTTTTTTCAAATCAAAACCCTTCCCCCCTCTGCCCTCTCTGCCTTTTTTGCTTAGCAACCACCTCCTGAAAGACCTCTCATGTTTGCAAATTCACACAACAATGTTTCAATTGAACTCTGAACTCTCAGTGCACCTGCGTATCCAGTGCAATCTTTCATTAAATGTTTCTTCCTTGACCATTCAAATTACATCTTTCAAAGAACACAACCATGCACCCTAACTTTCTGTTTTCAGAAATGAAAATACACCAATCACTGCTAATGAATCATTAGGACTGGAAATCCACAGTTTTTTTTCTTTACAAACTCCTACTGTTTCAACTGCCCTTTCATTACCACACTTCATCTGACTGCAGCCCAACCTTCTCTCACCATGTTTAATGTCTGGATTGTTGGACATAGTTACATCTACTGGGATCAAAGGTATGCTGAGAACAGACATTTACCTAACCTCAATTTACAAGATGTGGAAATTAAGTGGTTGGGCCAAAGAGGATTAAAATGTCACCAATTGATACCATTGGTGAAAACCTTTATGCATTTGCCAAAACCTGACCTGTTAATAGTGCACTGTGGAGGTAATGATTTGGGCACTTTGACTGGGGTAGGTCTGGAAATGCTTTTAAAGGACACCTTTGAGCAATTAATGGCACTTTTTCCTCAAACTGCCTTGGTATATTCCAATATATGCCAAAGACAGAAATGGAGGTGGTCCAACCAATTTTGTCCACAAATTGAGAAAGCGAGGAAGCATGTAAACAAATCTGTTTCAGCTTACATGAGAGACCATGGAATGGGCTCCTTGTACAACAATAACTTGCGTTACTACATGCAAGATATCTACAGAGGAGATGGAGTTCACTTCTCAGATGAGGGGAACAGAATTTTCATTTTGAATTTAAGACTGTGCATTGGTACCTACTTATAAGTACCAAAATGTACCATAAACCCAAAAGCTCTTCTCAGAGCTACCCTACATCTGATCACTCACAATTATTATTTTTCTCTAACTTTTTTCTGTAATTTTCAACAAACTACGCTCAAAGAGCGCTAACCGGTACGCGAACTGGAAGCTAACCGCGCAAAATTAAAAAAAAAATGTTTTTTCCCCGCACATATGGTCCTCCTCAGCCACCCTCAGAAAACCTAGGGGGTCAAAATACGTGTACCGTGCCCCCTTCTACCCATTCTGAACATTATTTGCCCTCCATTTTATATCTTAATTCGACCGAAACACAAAATGGTGGACTCCCGTTACGCTCCTAGTTCGCGGACCGGACTGCTTCCCGGGAAGCGGTCCAAAAAAAAAGGTGGGAAAGTAATTCACAGAAAAACGACTGGAGACACTCTCACCAAATATAGATTAGCTCATACTATATAACAATCCCTTTCATTTTCACAAATTTGATTGAAATTCCATTTAGCCATTAAGCCTGTAGACCTCTCTAAATACCGTGAGGTAAATTACTTGACAAAACACATCTGAAGTGTTGGAATTGACAACCAATGAAAATGTTACTTTCATTTTCTACTTATATTACCTGACATTTGATTGGTTACATACCTGAATATATATAAAGGAAGAGAAGAAAACACAGCCATTTTGACTGCTACTTCTTGTTGTACATTACATTTGAATAGCTACTAAACACTTCAACTTGTTTGTGAAGGTAAGTTGTTATTTTTAAAACTGAAGTATATTGTGCACTATAACTTAATATGGTAGACTTTTTCTGATAGATATATACTATCCCTCTGTAGTAGTTATGGATTTAGATAGACTTCTCTGTTATAGTTATGAATGGAGTTAGACTTGTCTTGGTTAAATCACATACACTTTTTTATAGTCCTATTTCCACTCTGATACTATACACTGCCAAAAGATAAATTCACTGATAAAAACAGCCTATCTAAAATTAATCCCAACAGTGCCCTATCTCTACTAATATATATTTTTTTAATCAAAATTTCAGGCAAAATAGAAGGCGAGCAGCAAGTTCAATTTAAAATTGTACTGGAAGAGACCAGCCAAGGAAACATTGATGAATTTATGGATCAAAGTAGAGACCAGGAACTACTACAATGTGTTGAAGCAGTGGATAACCTGCTTAAAAATGAGGACATGTTACACCCTCATAGAATACAAACTATATTCAATTTTGAAATTTCTGACAATGAAATGTTAGAAAGTTTAATGAATTATGAAACACAATCAAAATAAAAAAAATACTTTAAAAATAAAGAAAACAAAAAAAAATCAACAAAAACAACAAACAATTAACATACAGTATTAGAAAACTCTATCATTCTTTTATCCTTATAGTACGCTGCCCAGAACGCTTTCCGGTTCGCGTACTAGGCGCTCACCACGCAAAAAAAAAAAAATGTTTTTTTTTTGCCCTGCTGGGACCTTTTAAAACCTCCACATAAAACCTAGGGGGTCAACGAGGATCTACTATGCCCCCTTATGGTAATTTCCCCCTTTGTTTTGGCCTCCTCTTGTCTCTCGATCCTACCGAGAGACAAGATGGCGGCCGCTCCGGACTGTTTAGAATGTTGACAGACACCGAAAAGCCAATCAGCTTCGCATCGCAAAGTTCCGTTACGCGAAAAGTACGCGAACCGGATCGCTACCCGGAGCGCTGTTACAGATATATATCTTACTTTGAACGTTAATTTCTCAAAATCCACTGGAGCACATATATTGAGACCTAGCAAAGGCACATCGGGCTAACAGTCCCTACAATTTTGCCAAGTTTCGTGCAAATCCATTCAGCCGTTCGGGCTAAAAGTGAGGCCAACCGCCCTATGGAAATTAACATGGGAAAAACGCGTTTTGGGACCCCCCTTTTTTCTCGCCCCCCCCCTTGCCGAACACCCCCCAAATTTTCAGGGGCTGCTCAGAAACAAAATGTGCCATTTTCCTGAAAATTTCAGCCAATTTCGTCCACAAACGCCAAAGTTATTAGACATAGAATTTTCAGAAATCCCATAGGGAAAAAATCCTAACTATATATACCTACTGGCGACTGCCAGTAGGTAATATATATATATATATATATATATATATATATATATATATATATATATATATATATATATATATATATATATATATATATATATATATATATATATATATATATATATATATATATATATATATATATATATATATATATATTCACTGAAAAAACCATAGGTTATAGACCATATATAGTTAGGGATTAGCATTTAAAAAACCTTATTTTACTCGCACAAAACCATTGAAATTCCATATATAGTTAGATGCACTAACTATATATCGCGGACCCGCAATCCACTGCTAATGATGTCACATATTACATCATTCATGACATGGTCAGTGACATCACTGATGACATCACTGATGACATCTCAAATGACATCACTGATGACATCACTGATGACAAGACCCAGTGACTGTATGTTTCTGTAAAGTTAAAATATGTCTTACATATTGAAGAATGAGTGGATGTATAAGTGTCTGGATGAAGGATTTAGTAGGTGCATGACTGACTGTATGAGAGAATGATTAAATGTGTCTCACTGAGTGCATGGGTTAGTGATTAAAGTGTCTTAATTTGGCAATCATTATTTATGTTCTTCTGTAAACTGCTGCATGTTTAAATCAGTAGCTATATCATTAACTATATGGGTTATTGAATGGTTGCCCAAGTATTTGTATGGGAGACTGAGTATGTGTGTGGGTGGCTGGGAGGTGTATAACTCTGTGCATAGATGTGTGAGCAGTTGATTCCCTAGGTGTATGGGTTCAAAAGTGCATGTAGAAACAGCTGTATGGACAGTTGACTGTGTGCATGAGTATATTGGTGAGTGAATGGATATCTCAGTTCTACACGTTAAAGTAAGTACATATGTAAAACACACTCCATGTGAGAGTTGACATATATAAATAACTGAACATAAGAGCCAGTGAATGTGAGAGTGGCTGTATGAATCATTGTGAACTTGTATCAAGGATTGTATAAGAGAGTAAATATGTGTTAGTATATGTTTGAATAAGTAAGGTGTGTATAACTGTATAGTTGAGGAAATGGAGGTGGGATTGATTCTTTGCATGACTGACTAGGTGTGTGGGTAACTCCATGGATGTGTGACAGTCTGTGAGTGCCTGTTTACACTGAGTGTATCTAAGGTTATATTAGAGTCTGAAGATGTATTATCACATAAATGATATCATCAGTGATGTAATCAGTAATGTCAAATGAGATGTCAGTGATGTCATCAGTGATGTCATTTGAGATGTCATCAGTGATGTCATCAGTGATGTCATTTGAGATGTCATCAGTGATGTCATCAGTGATGTCACTGACCATGTCATGAATGATGTAATATGTGACATCATTAGCAGTGGATTGCGGGTCCGCGATATATAGTTAGTGCATCTAACTATATATGGAATTTCAATGGTTTTGTGCGAGTAAAATAAGGTTTTTTAAATGCTAATCCCTAACTATATATGGTCTATAACCTATGGTTTTTTCAGTGAATTTTCAAGGTTTTGTAAATGCAAATTCCTAACTATATATGGTCTATAACCTATGGTTTTTTCTGTGAATTTCATTGGTTTTTTAAAAGCTAATAACTATAGCTGTAAAATATATTCTTTATTAAGTGACGTATCACGTAGCCCGTGAGACGCCTCATGATGCATCGCATAACCGTGACGTATCGTCTCTGCAGCGCAAACCAAACCCAAAACGTAAGCGCGCCAGAAAACGCTTAAAGATATATATATATTTTTTTAACCTTAATTAGACAAAATCCACACGTGCACATATCATAAACGTTCAAAAAACACAATATGTCGGACTCCCGTTACGCTGCCGGTTAGCTGCCCGGTTAACGTACCAGGAAGCACCTTTACCGCGAAAAATCGCAATTTTTTTTTCCACCCCCCAGGGAACTTTAATAGCCCCCTCATCAATCCTAGGGGTTCAGGAGGGGTTTGCCTTACCCCTTTCATTCATTTACACCTTTTTTTTTTCCACCTCTTGTCTCTCGATCCCACAGAGAGACAAGATGGCGGCCCCTCCAGACTGTTTACAATGATAACAGCCAATCAGCTTCTCCTCAGACTCCCGTTACACTGCCGGTTAGCTGCCCGGTTCGCGTACCAAGACGCGTCTCTACGGCGAAAAAAACGGATTTTTTTTTTTTTTTTTGGGCCCAGCGTGGCTCTATAATATCCCCTCATCAATCCTAGGGGATCAGAAGGGGTCTACCTTGCCCCCTTTCCTTCATTTCCCCCTTTGTTTTGGCCTCCTCTTGTCTCTCGATCCTACCGAGAGACAAGATGGCGGCCGCGCCGGACTGTTTAGAATGTTGACAGACACCGGAGAGCCAATCAGCTTCGCTTTGCAAAGTTCCGATACGCGAAAAGTAAGCGGACCGGAGCGCAGCCCGGAGCGCTGTTACAGATATATATCTTGTTTTAAACGTTAATTTCTCAAAATTCACTGAAGCACATATATTGAGACCTAGCAAAGGCACATCGGGCTAACAGTCCCTACAATTTTGCCAAGTTTCGTGGAAATCCATTCAGCCGTTCGGGCTAAAAGTGAGTCCAACCGCCCTATGGAAATTAACATGGGAAAAACGCGTTTTGGGACCCCCCTTTTTTCTCGGCCCCCCCTTGACGAACCCCCCCCCAAATTTCCAGGAGCTGTTCAGAAACAAAATGTGCCATTTTCCTGAAAATTTCAGCCAATTCCGTCCACAAACGCCAAAGTTATTAGACATAGAATTTTCAGAAATCCCATAGGGAAAAAATCCTAACTATATATACCTACTGGCTATCGCCAGTAGGTAATATATATATATATATATATATATATATATATATATATATATACGTATATATATATTCAATGAAAAAACCATTGGTTTTAGGCCATATATAGTTAGGGATTTGCATTTAGAAAACCTTATTTTACTCGCATAAAACCATTGAAATTCCATATATAGTTATAAGCGCTAACTATATATCGCGCACCCGCAATCCACTGCTGATGATGTCACATATTACATCATTCATGACATGGTTAGTGACATCACTGATGACATCACTGATGACATCTCAAATGACATCACTGATTACAACATCCAGTGACTGTATGTTTCTGTAAAGTTAAAATATGTTTTACATATTGAAGAATGAGTGGATGTATAAGTGTCTGGATGAAGGATTTAGTAGGTGCAAGACTGACTGTATGAGTGAGTGATTAAATGTGTCTCACTGAGTGCATGGGTTAGTGACTAAACTGTTTTAATTTGTGCATCATTATATCTGTTGTTCTACAAACTGCTGCATATGTTTATCAGTAGCTATATGAGTAACTGTATGGGTTATTGATTGGTTGTCCAAGTATTTGTATGGGAAACTGAGTGTGTGTGTATGGGTGGCTGGGAGGTGTGTGACTCTGTACATAGATGTGTGAGTAGTTGATTCACTATATGTATAGATTCAAAACTGCATGTGGAAACAGCTGTATGGGCGGTTGACTGTGCATGAGTGTATTAGTGAGTGAATGGATATCTCAGTGCTACATGTCAAATTAAGTACATATGTAAAACACAGTACATGTGAGAGTTGACATCTATAAATAACTGTGCATAAGAGCTAGTGAATGTGTGAGTGGCTGTATGGATCATTGTGAACATGTATCAGAGATTGTATAAGAGAGTAAAGTAAATATGTGTTAGTATATGTTTGAATAAGTAAGGTGTGTATAACTGTATAGTTGAGAAAATGGAGGTGTGATTGATTTTTGGCATAACTGACTAGGTGTGTGAGTAACTCCATGGATGAGTGACTGTCTGTTTACACTGATTGTATCTAAGGTTATATTAGAGTCTGAAGAGGTTCATGGTATTATCACATGAATGATATCATCAGTGATGTGATCAGTCATGTCAAATGAGATGTTATCAGTGATGTCATCAGTGATGTCATTTGAGATGTCATCAGTGATGTCATCAGTGATGTCACTAACCATGTCATGAATGATGTAATATGTGACATCATCAGCAGTGGATTGCGGGTGCGCGATATATAGTTAGCGCTTATAACTATATATGGAATTTCAATGGTTTTATGCGAGTAAAATAAGGTTTTCTAAATGCAAATCCCTAACTATATATGGCCTAAAACCAATGGTTTTTTCATTGAATTTTCAAGGTTTTGTAAATGCAAATTCCTAACTATATATGGAGTATAACCTATGGTTTTTTCTGTGAATTTCAATGGTTTTTTAATAGCAAATATCAAAAGCTGTCAAATGTCAAGTACGTGATAGGTAAAAACGTTTTCGTGTTTATGCACGCTGATGTGCTTTGAACGCTGCCCCCCCCCCACTCCCCTCTTTTCTCTTAGTAGTACTCTCTCTTTGCAGATAGTGAACGGTAGTTAACTCAGACCTTTACCCCTGTTGTAATCCGTCGTACCTGCTTGTCTCTCCATTTGATTAATTATTATCCAAGCATTTACTGTTTTACAATTGGTTCTCTTTGGATCATTCTCTATTTACAAACAAGCACAAAGTCGCAATACTCTGTTTAGTCTTTGCAGATAGTGAAAAATCGTGTAAAAAAATAAAAGTAATCGAGCAAAATCAGTAGACCACTAATTCGATCTCTTTTTAACCTCGGTAAAATACAAACATTAGGAATAACCCTTCATGAGAAATACGAAAATAGTGAAATGAATTGAGCTCCACACCATGAGGGCTGCAAAACAGCTCGACTCTGCCACCCACACCGCCCAAAATAACGGCAAACCCTATGCAAATATTATAAATATACACAACACACCACCAAAGAAACAGAGTAAAACATTTTATTAAATAACTATTTACATAACTATTTTATACTTTTTATTGCCCGATCCGGCTAGCTCAATCGATCGAGCATGAAAGTCATGCACTGATAACAAGCGTTGAGAGTTTGTAGAATGATGGCTTCAGATTTTCCACATACGGTGTAGTGGCGCGAACTGGCAGGGGGCGTTTGGATTCTACCCCTTCTCCAAATAAGATTTTCATACGTGAATGTTCGTTCATGCTTTTTGTCCCTGAGTTGCTTCCATGTCACTGCCTTACATAAATGGCATAAGTCCTGGTTGTTGAGTGCCATACTTCAGAGTTCTAAGCAGCTCTTGTAACACTGTTTAAACCTTATTTGCACCTGCTGCAGCTTCACTATTCAAAGTAAGTGGGGTCCATTTGTGGACCTGACTGCATTGGAAAACAATGTGATACGGTGCCTCCCTAAACCGCTTGACGGAGGCCCCCGAGGGGTGGTGAGATGGCGCGGACTGAGAGGGGGCGCTTGGCTCCTGCCCCCTCCCCAAGTCGTGTTGCCCTGGTGAGGCCTGAGATCGCCCCCGGCATAGGCGGCCGGCTCCCGGGGTCCGGCGGAATTTTTTCCCTTTTGAAGAATCTTTCATTCTGGACCTTGTCCCACAATCCGTTTCACCTGAAGACACGCTGTCGTAGGGCGCCCCTTTACCGTTTTAGTTGCCATTCCGCCCGATTTTGGTACTCTGTGCCTCTTCCGCCATTCAGCTGTTTACCGCTCGCTCTTGCGACTACAACGTCTCGCTCACCATGTAGTTGAGTTGCTCCCGCTCTTAAGATTTGACCGAACTTTTTGGACTGCTGAAAGCGGTGGAATTCCGACCGCTGGTTGGTGGAGACATTTTGACTATATTCTGCACCTGCATTGTCGCGTAATGCGTCATATGACGCGACGCGTTAGCGCACCCGGAAGTGCTCCGGTGCGCAAGGCGCAGCTTCCCGGAAACGATCCAGAGCGCGCCGCGCAGCGCGTAACGTAAGCATAACAGGTCATGTGACTTGTTAATAAAACTTTTCATTGGTTCATTTTACTTTTCTTTTCCTAATTATGTAAGACTAGGTCATGTGACCTAAAAATAACACTTTTCATTGGATTAAAACATTTTTTTTCCCCAAACGATGAAAGCCCCACCTTGTTTCTGGATGTTTCAGACTGAAGCTGGCGTCACCATGAGAGCACCACCATCTCGTAGCTCCGTCGTGGCCATTCCGCAAGCAATCATGGCAGCCGCTCCCCACCGGAAGCCTGCGGGAGTCGAGGGCCCCCAAGACTTTTGTACAATCTTCAAGGCTGAGGGGACGCTTTCGAGAATGGAACCCAAGCCCTGGCAGACAAGCGTCCGAGTTCCAAGGTGTCCCAGGGCCATTTTACTGGACCAGGCCCAAATCCGAAGAGCCGGCCGCCATTTTAAGAGTCCTGTGGCAGCCGCCTACCGCTGCACCGCAAGAGTGGGAGCAACTCAACTACATGGTGAGCGAGACGCTGTAGCCGTAAGAGCGGGCGCTAAACAGCTGAATGGCGGAAAAGGCACAGTGTAGCAAAAGCGGGCGGAATGGCGACTGAAACGATAAAGGGGCGCCCCACTACAGCAGACAAGCCTCCGCCATGTGCTTCAAAACTGCATATGTATCTCGTGATATCAAGGTTGGGCAACCAGTACAGAACAAGCAGTTACGAGTCCCATTTACACCGGCGCCATTTTGGGCGCGGCCGGGCAGGTCCAGGATCTACTGAAACATAAAAAATGAGGCTGACGTCTCTGAAGCAGTTGACGAACAGCAGGACATAGCAAATAAACATGAACTCTCTAAAGCTGTTAACTCACTGCAGAACAAAACAAGTGAACCTGAAACCTCTGGAATAATTGTCGCTCAAAAGAACAACACACAAAACTCTGTAGAGCCTGAAGAAAAAAAAACAGAAGGGCACTGTAGTTTCAGACACACTTAACACTAATGACTAAACAAAGATATCGTCTGTTTATAAAGCAGTTATCATCTTGACAGAATTGACAAAGAAGTGTACAGACACCAATGCATCAGCATTCTCGGAGATAACATCTTAAGGAACAAAGAAAGACCTGTTCACTCTTGACACCCCAGGTGCTGTGTATATTGCACTATAGTGCTGCATCGAGAAAACGGGCAACCCTATTGATGTGGATTTTTCATTATTGATTATTGTAAAGAAATGGCGACTCCCCCCTTTAGCAGATTAGCTAAATGTTTGCGTAATTTAGGCATAAAAGTTATATTATTGTTGTTGTTGTTGTTATCGTTATAGTTCTGGTTAATTTCAAAAAATGGTTAAATATATTTACAGTTTTTGTTGCGTTCGTTATATTTAAATATTAATAAAGTTTTAAAATGTAACTGTCTTGGAGTACTATATTTTTTAAAAAAATCGGGTGAATGGGGCCTTGAATCGGGTTATTGTCATGTGTGGGCTTTGCAAGTGTACTGCTACAAGATCGGACATTTCAAACTCAAATGCACGTTCTTTTTCTTACCTTTCCGAAGCATGGAGCGCAATAGCAGGCAGAGAAAGGGTGATGCACGTGTTGAACACTGCCTGGCCTGCAAATTGCTGGCAGTGCCCCCCCGCCCGCTCCTGAAAGAGGGCACACACACACCGCCGCCCCGAGTACTTCACAAATCTTTAAAAGACCATGCGCTTGTTCAATGGGAAGTGGATAACATGGCTAAGAGCATTTGCTGACTAATGCATGAATATCGCTGACTTTTCAGCGATATTCATGCATTGCGGCCGTTTTTTATCGCATTTGCGATAAACCTTGCTAATAGCAAGGTTTATGTGCGATAAAATTCGCCGAAGTGCGGCGATAATTATTGTCTCTAAACAAGTTAGAGACAAAAATTACCGCTAGTTGTTGGAAATATGCCCCCGGGTTTTTCCTTGCAGGAATCGGGAAGCGAAAGACTAGCACTGAAATCAGTAGTCTCACACCTGAATCGGGAGGGTTGGCATGTCTGGATACTCTACAGCTGGAGCCATAAACTACATCCGCAGGGCTAGGTGATAGCCTAGGTCCGGCCTGGACAATCGGACACAGAGGAAGAGGAGTGTCAGAGGGTGCGGTAGTGAATAGGGTGAAAGGGAGGTGTCGAGCGGGCACAGGGTGTGATTCTCAGAGAAGAGCAGCGCAGATGGGGGAAGTATATGGCCCATGCATGAGAGAGAGAGCGGGGGTGACCATTGCGTGGGGGAGATGCGTGCGAGGGTGGGGAGCCATGCTGAGAATCGGCGGCGTGCAGAGAGTGGCCCTGGTCAAGGCATCTAAAATGGCTGCCGTGCACGACAAAATTGTGGCATTGGACAAAAACGCAAGATGGCGCAGACAATGTTTATCAATAAGGATTCATTTATAACAAAATATTTACTCGCAGTGACAAAATGGTGTTCAACACTTCCTGATTTCCATCGAATCGAACGTTAACAAACGTCACGCAGCAAAAAAAAAAAAAAAAAAAAGCTCACGCACAGAGCAGTTTTTAGCCATGTTATCCAATGGAAGGTGGATAACATGGCTAAGAGCATTTGCTGGATAATGCATGAATATCGCTGACTTTTCAAAGATATTCATGCATTGTGGCCGATGTGCGGCGATAATTTTTGTCTCTAAACAATTAAAACGAAGCAAAAAATGGCGAATTCCCGTTTCGCTACCAGTTTGCGGCCCAGTTCGCGGCCCGTGAAGCGCTTCTACCGTGAAAAATCATTTTTTTTTTATTTTCCCCACGGGACCCTTTAATAACCCCAACAACATTCCTAGGGGGTCAAGAGGGGTATACCTTGCCCCCTTTCAATAAATTCCCCCTTCGTTTTTCACCTCTTCTTCTCTCTCGATCCTACCGAGAGATAAGATGGCGGCCGCTCCGGACTATTTAGAATGTTGACAGACACCGGAGAGCCAATCAGCTTTCTGTTATCCAATGGAAGGTGGATAACATGGCTAAGAGCATTTGCTGGATAATGCATGAATATCGCTGACTTTTCAACGATATTCATGCATTGGGGCCGATGTGCGGCGATAATTTTTGTCTCTAAACAATTAAAACGAAGCACAAAATGGCGAATTCCCGTTTCGCTACCAGTTTGCGGCCCAGTTCGCGGCCCGGGAAACGCTTCTACCGTGAAAAATAATTTTTTTTTTATTTTCCCCACGGGACCCTTTAATAACCCCAACAACAATCCTAAGGGGTCAAGAGGGGTATACCTTGCACCCTTTCAATAAATTCCCCCTTCGTTTTTCACCTCTTCTCTCTCGATCCTACCGAGAGATAAGATGGCGGCCGCTCCGGACTGTTTAGAATGTTGACAGACACCGGAGAGCCAATCAGCTTTCTGCGCGCAAAGTTCCGTTTCGCGAAAAGTAAGCGGACCGGATCGCTGCCCGGAGCGCTGTTACAGATATATATCTTGTTTTGAACGTTAATTTCTCAAAAACTACTGGAGCACATATATTGAGACCTAGCAAAGGCACATCGGGCTAACAGTCCCTACAATTTTGCCAAGTTTCGTGCAAATCCATTCAGCCGTTCGAGCTAAAAGTGAGTCCAACCGCCCTATGGAAAAATGAATGGGAAAAACGCGTTTTGGGACCCCCCTTTTTTCTCAGCTCCCCCTTGACGAAACTCCACCAAATTTTCAGGGGCTGCTCAGAAACAAAATGTGCCATTTTCCTGAAAATTTCAGCCGATTCCGTCCTCAAACGCCAAAGTTATTAGACATAGAATTTTCAAAAATCCCATAGGGAATTAATCCTAACTATATATACCTACTGGCGATAGCCAGTAGGTAATATATATATATATATATATATATATATATATATATATATATATATATATATATATATATATATATATATATATATATATATATATATATATATATATATATATGTATATATATATATATTTTATTATTTTCTTTTGGACCATCTAGTCCACAGTCATTTCTCCCCTGAAACACAGCCCCCCAGTTTAACCAATGTAAAGGGGTTCTTTCCTTTTCTTCGCTGCAAAGAGTGCAAGTACAGTAAAAAAGTCTATGAATACCCAGGTAGAACGGGAGAAGGGAAACCAAATAGAAAAATAACTAAACTGCTTAACTATAACTCTGACTACACTATCTATTGTTTAGAGTGCCCCTGCAAGAAGCGCTACATAGGTAGCACCATCAACCCCACCAAATTGAGGATCCTCGAACATATGCGAGCTATTGCCAACAAGGATAAATCTTACCCAGTGGCTCGTGATTTTGCAGAATGTCACCAAAGCAATAGGAACCTCCTAAGTTTTTACTGCATAGATCAAGTAAAGCGCTTAGAACGAGGGGGAGACAGAGAGAAGGCACTCCGAATTTCAGAGTCCAGATATATCATTGACCTCAAAACAATGACACCATGTGGTCTGAACAATGATGAGGAAATGTGGGTACACCTCTAAAATCACCATAGGGTACCGTGTGAGAGAGCAGCCCGCTCTACCTGTTGAATAGTTAAAGAAACCAAAAGGTTAAAACAACTGTACCCGTAACTCTGACATGTAACAACACAGCTCATAGAATTTTAGAATAAGATTCTGGCCCATATGGGGCGACACAACTCACAAGAACAACTGGTCAGTGATCTGGTTCCTTAATGGAAATTATAAAGACTAGATATAATGGATACACCCCCTCATAAACACAGAAACTTGTTAATGTTTTAAAGGATCCTGGTACTTTCCTTTAGGATCAAAATTAATAGTATGTACTTTAATGATGAATTGTTTGTTGTTATCACGTTTTTAACACATTGCACTTGAGCATTTTACTATTCGCCAGATTGAACGATGGTATTATATGTGGAGATACACATTTAAAGATGGCCAACGTTTTCATCATGATTGACCACCTTCTATGTTGATGAATAATGTAATGACTGATGGGGTTTAAATGGCGATTTATTCTTAACACAAACTGACACTGACGAAGCTTTGATAGCGAAACACGTCTGTCTGAGGTGAGGGGGGTTTGCAATAAAATATTTAACAAAATTGGATACCTGCGTGCTTGCCGTTTAGTCGACCTCATCGAGTCGATATGTGCTGCTATATATATATACACAATATACACAATATATATAGGTCGCCAGTAGGTATATATAGTTAGGATTTTTTCTCTATGGAATTTTGAAAACTCTATGTCTAATAACTTTGGCGTTTGTGGACAGAATTGGCTGAAATTTTCATGAAAATGGCACATTTTGTTTCCGAGCAGCCCCTGAAAATTTGGGGGAGTTTCGTCAAGGGGGGGCTGAGAAAAAAGGGGGGTCCCAAAACGCGTTTTTAACATTGAGATTTCCATAGGGCGTTTGGCCTCACTTTTAGCTCGAACGGCTGAATGGATTTGCACGAAACTTGGCAAAATTGTAGGGACTGTTAGCCCAATGTGCCTTTGCTGGGTCTCAATATATGTGCTCCAGCGGATTTTGAGAAATTAACATTTAAAAAAACAGATATATCTGTGACAGCGTCCCGGATAGCGCTCCAGTTCGCGTACTTTTCACGTAACGGAGCTTTGCGAAGCGAAGCTGATTGGCTCTCCGGCGTCCGGCGTCCGGATCGGTAGGATCGAGAGACAAGAAGAGGAGAAAAACGAAGGGCGAATTTAATGAAAGGGGGCAAGGTAGACCCTTCTTGACCCCCTAGGAATGATGTTGGGGTTATTAAAGCGTCCCGTGGGGCAAATAAAAAAAATTGATTTTTTGCGGAAGAAGCGCTTTCCGGTTCGCAAACCGGGTAGCGAATCGGGACGAGAAACGGGAATTCACCATTTTGTGTTTCGCTTTAATTAAATTACAAGATGGAGGAAAAACAATGTGAGAAATGGGTATAAGGGGGTACGGGAGACGTATCCTGACCCCCTATGTTTTCTGAGGGTGGCTAAGGAGGCTCATATATGTTGATACTTGTCTTCCAGCGGCTCCGCGTGAGCGTTTTTTTTTTTTTTTTGCTGCGTGACGTCTGTTAACGTTCGATTCGAAGGAAATCAGGAAGTGTTGACCGCCATTTTGACACTGCGAGTAAATATATTGTTAAAAATAATTGTTATAAATTAATTCGTATTGATAAACATTGTCTGCACCATCTTGCTTTTTTTCCAATGCCACACTTTTGTCGTGCACGGCAGCCATTTTAGATGCCTTGAGCAGACCCATTCTCTGCACGCCGCCGATCCTCAGCATGGCTCCCCACCCTCGCAAGCATCTCCCCCACGCACTGGTCACCCCGCTCTCTGTCTTATGCATGGGCCATAAACCTCCCCCATCTGCGCTGCTCTTCCCTGAGAATCACACCCTGTGCCCGCCCGACACCACCCTTTCACCCGATTCACTACCGCACCCTCTGACATTCCTCTTCCTTTGTGTCTGATTGTCCAGGCCGGTCCCAGGCTATCACGTAGCCCTGTGGATGTAGTTTATGGCCTCAACTGTAAAGAATCACCCCTCTTCAAAGGAGTTACAGTAGATCAAGGCCCCCACCCGATGAGATCCGTCACACCACAGGCGTTCGTACTATCTGATAACCATCCTGTATTGTGATTGGGGAGGGGATTCTTGCTGTGAGGGTGCGTGGGACCGAGCCTGAAGCGGAAGATTCCAGGGATGCCTCTTTGTACATCAAATTTTTTACAATTATGTGTCACATTAAAAATATATAGCACTCCAACAAAGTAGTAGGATTATAAAACTTTAATAACGTATAAATATATACAACGCAACAAAAACGGTAAACACATTTAAAAAATTTTTTTAAAACAGAAGCAACAATGGTCAGTAGCTGTCTTTTGTGCGAATAGTCCCAAGGCAGCACAACGTGCTGAGTTCTGGACGGCACCCAGGTGATGTCACCTGGGTGCCGCACTGGTTTTGGTATCCTACAATGCTGCTCCAAAAAACGGCGTGGGGCGCCCGGGGGGGGGGGGGGGCGGCGTGAACGGGCCTCCCCAGGTGGAGGCTCGTCTGTTGTAGTGGGGCGCCCCTTTAGCGTTTCACTTGCCATTCAGCGGTTTTCCGCCCGCTTTTGCTGCACTGTGCCTTGTCAGTAGCGGTCTGTTGTGCGAATAGTCCCAAGGCAGCAGAACGCGCTGAGATCTGGATGGCACCCAGGTGATGTCCAGTAAGTTGCCGCACTGGTTTTGGTATCCTACAATGCTGCTCCGAAAAACGGCGTGGGGCGCCCCGGGGGGGGGGGGGAGGCGGCGTGAACGGGCCTCCCTAGGTGGAGGCTCGTCTTCTGTAGTGGGGCGCCCCTTTACCGTTTCAGTTGCCATTCCGCCCGCTTTTGCTACACTCTGCCTCATCCGCCATTCAGCTGTTTATCGCCCGCTCTTGCGGCTACAGCGTCTCGCTCACCATGTAGTTGAGTTGCGCCCACTCTTGCGGTGCAGCGATAGGCGGCTGCCACAGGACTCTTAAAATGGCGGCCGGCTCTTCGGATTTGGGCCTGGTCCACTAAAATGGCCCTGGGACACCTTGGAACTCAGACGCTTGTCTGCTAGGGCTTGGGCTCCATTCTCGAAAGTGTCCCCTCAGCCTTGAAGATTCTATAAAAGTCTTGGGGCCCCCGACTCTCGCAGGCTTACGGTGGGGAGCGGCTGCCATGATTGCTTGCGGAATGGCTACGACGGAGCTACGACATGGTGGTGCTCTCATGCTGATGCCAGCTTCAGTCTGAAACATCCAGAAACACTGTAGACTATCAATTCGATGAGTTCCGGTGGAGCCCCAACGTGACCCGGTAGGGAAGAACTTGCCCTCCCCTTTTTTGAGTGATGGTTCTTGTTGCTTGTCCCCTCTGTTGTCATCTAACAGAACCTTTTTTGATTACCGAGTGAGAAAAAAAAGGTGGGTCTTTCATCGTTTGGGGAAAAAAAATGTTTTAATCCAATGAAAAGTGTTATTTTTAGGTCATATGATCAAGCCTTCCATCATTAGGAAACCAAAAGTAAAATGAACCAATGAAAAGTTTTATAAACAAGTCACATGACCTGTTATGCGGCTTTGGGCTATAAAAAGCGTACAAAATCCGTTGGCCCATGAGGCGGCGTCAGTAGCGAACCGATGTGCGAATAGGCCGAAGGCAGCACAACGCGCCGAGATCCGGATGGCACCGAGTTGGTGTCCAGCAAGTTGCACTGGTATGGCCATCCTACAATGCTGCGCCGAAAGACGGCGTGGGGTGCCCGGGGGGAGGCGGCGCGAACGGCCCTCTTCCGCCTCCCCAGGTGGAGGCACCTCATCTGCAGTGCGGCGCCCCTTAGCGTTTCACACGCCGTCTAGCCGAGTTGCGCCCGCACTTGCTGCTACAGTAGGCCGAAGGCAGCACAACGCGCCGAGATCCGGATGGCACCAAGGTGGTGACCAGCAAGTTGCCGCACTGGTGTGGCCATCCTACAATGCTGCGCCGAAAGACGGTGTGTCCAGCTGAGTTTCTCCCGCTCTTGCGGTACAGTGACTCGAACGCGCCGAGATCCGGATGGCACCGAGGTGGTGTCCAGCAAGTTGCCGCACTGGTGTGGCCATCCTACAATGCTGCGCCGAAAGACGGCGTGTCCAGCTGAGTTTCTCCGGCTCTTGCGGTACAGTGGCTCGAACGCGCGGAGATCCGGATGGCACCGAGGTGGTGTCCAGCAAGTTGCCGCACTGGTGTGGCCATCCTACAATGCTGCGCCGAAAGACGGCGTGGGGTGCACGGGGGGGGGGGAGAGGCGGCGTAAACGGACCTCTTCCGCCTCCCCAGGTGAAGGCATCTCATCTGCAGTTTGATTTGGTGGATAATCCCCGACCTGCCAGTACATCCACCAATGAAGTGGCAGTGACAGAATCAGAGGCAAGGGAAACAGTTCTAAATCTTCAGAAGAACTTTGGACAAATGAAAATGACATGTTTAACTTGCGGCAAATTAATTTCATGTGGAGAGAGGAGTGTTATTCTAATCAATAGAGCTTATGAACATCATCATAGTCGCTGGTTGGTGGAGACATTTTGACTATATCCTGGACCTGTCCGGCCTCGCCTAAAATGGCGCCGGTATAAATGGGACTCGTAACTCCTTGTTGTGTACTGGTTGCCCAACCTTGATATCACGAGATACGTATGCAGTTTTGAAGCACATGGCGGGCGCGGACGAGTACTGATTGAACATTTGGACATCCCTATTGATATTAAGTTCTGATGTGTTATTGATTACTGTACTATTGAAAGTTCGATTTAACGTCACCCATGGTACTTGCCCGCAAATGTATATCTAGATAATTTTATTGTAACTGGCCCTGTCGTACTTTAATTATAAAATGTACGTCCACCGATTCCGCAAATGTTAGACACCTTAGTTCTTGCAACCTAATGGGTCGCCCGTTACGTTGTTCTACAGTGTAAATGTTCCCTCATCATAAACGATTCCAGTTTGCTCCGTGGCCGGCCCACGTGGTTATAGGCCCGTATTTGTATACTGACATTTTCACAATAAAGGTTTTTAAAACAAAACATGGTAGTAGTACTTACATTGGAAAAGTTTTGAATAATAGCCACTGTTTTCGAATCAGTAAAAGGCAAGTGAAATAAAGCAGTCCAATTACATGACGGTTAAAAGGTATAATACGCAGGAACGCAGTAAAGATAAATGGTCAAGGGCTGTTGTGTTTTTTACTCCTGCAACATAAAGTGATCGATAAGAATCTGATATTCAGGCCTATCGGCGACTAAGACAGCAGGCCGAGCCTCTTTTGCTCAACGGCTCCCTCATGGGACGAAGAAACGCCCTTTTTCTCGAAATAGGAATATTTTACTTGCAGGACAGTTGTAAAGTTCCCGGGAAAATACATTAGCCTGGATGTTTAAGAAAAAAAAATGTTCGAGAGCAATGAAAAGCGTTATTATGACCAAGCCTTTCATCATTAGAATAACAAAAGTAAAATGAACCAATGAAAAGTTTTATTAACAAGTCACATGACCTGTTATGCTTATGTTACGCGCTGCGCGCCGCGCTCTGGATCGCTTCCGGGAAGCTGCGCCTTGCGCACCGGAGTACTTTCGGGTGCGCTAACGCGGCGTGTCATATGACGTATTACGTGACAACGCAGGTCCACAATATAGTCAAAATGTCTCCACCAACCAGCGGTCGGAACACAACCCCTTTCAGTAGTCCAAAAAGTTCTGTTAAATGACAACAGAAGGGATAGGCTACAAGAACCTTCAGTCAAAGAGGGGAGGGCAAGTTCTTCTCTACCTGTTCACGTTGGGGCTCCACCGGAACTTATAGAATTTGGGTGGGGTGGGTGGCGGAGCCGAGCTGTCTTGCAGCCATCATGGCGTCGAGCTCAGTTCATCTCACTAGTTTCGTATTTCTCATGAGGGGTTGTTCCTAATGTTTCTATTTTAGCGAGGTCAAAAAGAGATCCCATTAGTGGCCTACTGATTTTGCTCGATTATTTTTGTTTTTTAAAACGATTTTTCACTACCTGCAAAGACTAAACAGAGTATTGCGACTCTGTGCTTGTTTGTTATTAGAGAATGAAGCAAAGAGATCCAATTCTAAAACAGTAAATGCTTGGATAACAATCAATCAAATGGAGAGAGAAGCAGGCACGACGGATTACAACGAGGGCAAAGGCCTGCGTTACCTACCCTTCACTATCTGCAAAGAGAGAATACTCCTAAAAGAAAAAAGGGGGGGGCAGCGTTCAAAGCACATCAGCGTGCATAGACACGAAAATGTTTTTACCTACCACGTACTTGACATTTTAAAGCTTTTCATATTTGCTATTAAAAAACCATTGAAATTCTCTGAAAAAACCACAGGGGTTAGACCATATATAGTTAGGAATTAGCATTTACAAAACCTTAATTTACTCGCACAAAACCATAGAAATTCGCATATATAGTTAGTTGCAATAACTATATATCGTGCACCCGCAATCCACTGCTGATGATGTCACATATTACATCATTCCTGACATGGTCAGTGACATCACTGATGACATCACTGATGACATCTCAAACGACATCACTGATGACATCTCAAATGACATCACTGATTACATCTCAAATGACATCACTGATGACATCACTGATGACATCTCATTTGACATTACTGATCACATCACTGATAATATCATTCATGTGATAATACGATGAACCTCTTCAGACTCTAATATAACCTTAGATACAATCAGTGTAAACAGACACTCACAGATTGTCACTCATCCACGGAGTTACTCATACATCTAGTCAGTCATGAAAAGAATCAATCACTCCTCCATTTCCTCAACTATACAGTTATACACACCTTACTTATTCAAACATATACTAACACATATTTACTCTCTTATACAATCCCTGATACAAGTTCACGATGATCCATACAGCCACTCACACATTCACTGGCTCTTATGCACAGTTATTTATATATGTCAACTCTCACATGTACTGTGTTTTACATATGTACTTACTTTGACATGTAGCACTGAGAGATCCATTCAATCACCAATACACTCATGCAGACAGTCAACCGCTCATACAGCTGTTTCCACATGCACTTTTGAACCCATACATATAGTGAATCAACTACTCACACATCTATGCACAGAGTCACACACCTCCCAGCCACCCACACACACACTCAGTCTCCCATACAAATACTTGGGCAACCAATCAATAACCCATATAGTTACTCATATAGCTACTGATCAACACATGCAGCATCTTACACAACAACAGACATACTGATGCACACATTCAGACAGTTTAGTCACTAACCCATGCACTCAGTGGGACACATTTAATCATTTACTCATACAGTCAGTCATGCACCTACTAAATCCTTCATCCAGACACCTATGCATCCACTCATTCTTCAATATGTAAGACATATTTTAACTTTACAGAAACTTACAGTCACTGGATGATGTCATCAGTGATGTCATCAGTGATGTCACTGACCATGTCATGAATGATGTAATATGTGACATCATCAGCAGTGAATTGCGGGTGCGCGATATATAGTTATTGCAACTAACTATATATGCGAATTTCTATGGTTTTGTGCGAGTAAATTAAGGTTTTGTAAATGCTAATTCCTAACTATATATGGTCTATAACCTATGGTTTTTTCAGTGAATATATATATGTGTGTATTTTTATATATATATATTCAATGAAAAACTGAGGTTTCAGCCACGTTATAGTTAGGAATTAGCATTTAAAAAACCTTAGAAATTCACTGAAAAAACAATAGGCTTCACACATGTTATAGTTAGCTGGACATTTCACTCATACAAAACCATTGAAATTCCCCGTCAAGTGGGGGCCGAGAAAAAAGGGGGGTCCCAAAACATGTTTTCCCCATGCAATTTTCCATAGGCTGAATGGAATTACACCAAATTTGGCAGAGAGGTAGAGTTCGGTTTGCAGATTGTGCTTTTTGTTAAATAGTGCAAATCCGTTAAGTAGTTCCTGAGAAAATCATAGTAATATCTAAAGACAGAGTTCAGTACTCTGTACTGTACTCTGTACCTTCCCGAGCCCCAGCTGCATGGTCATTGGCTGTCAACTGTCTGTCAAGACTCCAAACCAGGAAGTGTTGGCAGCCCTCTTGTGCCTCGGTAGAACCGAGGTACAAGAAAGCAGTGAACAAACATGCAAAACACGCGTGTGTATCAAAGGTTATATTACGCTGAGAGGAGGTCTGCCACTCTTTCACAAGGATGATGTCATCAGAGATGTCATTTGAGATGTCATCAGTGATGTCATGAGTGACGTCACTGACCATGTCATGAGTGATGTAATATGTGACCTCATCAGCAGTGCATTGTGGGAGTGTGAGTTATAGTTAGCTGAACTAACTATAACAGGGGAATTTCAATGGTTTTGTATGAGTGAAATGTCCAGCTAACTATAACATGTGTGAAATCTGTGGTTTTTTCAGTGAATTTTAAAGGTTTTTTAAATGCTAATTTTTAACTATAACACCCCTGAAACCTATGGTTTTTTCAGTGAATTTCTAAGGTTTTTTAAATGCTAATTTTTAACTATAACACCCGTAAAACCTATTGGTTTTTTCAGTGAATTTCTAAGGATTTCAATTGCTAATTGTTTGATTGGAACATAGGAGAAACCTATGTTTTTTTCAGTGAATTTGAAAGGTTTTGTAAATGATAATTCTTAAATGTATTAATTATTTAAAAAAAATTCAGTTTTTATTAAATTTCCTCATTTTTATAAAAAAATTACATATTATTTTGTTTTATTTATATTTCATATTATAATGTTAAATAATAACAAAACCAAACTCAAAAATATTTTTTTAATTAATTTTTTTTTTACAAATATAAAAATTACATTTTATATTATTCCTTTTTTTTTAGATAGTCACAGGTGAACGCACCGACATTTGTACTGTAAATTGTACTCAGCGCGCACGCACACGTCACAAGTACGTTACGCGCTGAATCCGCACTTCCGTGTGACGTCATCTACGTTTGTATGACCCCCCGTACGCGCACCTCCGAAAGTTTTATAATGTTAAAAACTATATATTTATGTATTTATTGTATTTTTTTAAGGTACACATTATCTGGGATAATCAAGAAAATGTTTTTTTTTTACTTTTAAGAACCGTATATTACTTTTTAATTTACAAATATCACGATCGTATGTCCAGTGCACATGCACCGTAAGAGCATCGTAAACGGAACGTAAGAGCTCTGCAGGCTTACCGTAAGAGACCGTACAGTTATGCGACATTAAAAGAAGATATTTCATTGGTTCATAATACATCCAACTCCAATTGTTAAAAGACTCCTCCCATTTTGTTCATTCTACTTGGACTTTCAGACAAGCCGGATCTTTTCCATCAAGGTGAAGTTTTGTGCAACTGTACTTTATTAATATGGCTGTTTGGTCTCCATCACCATTGGACCACTCTTCTGATGAAAATACTTATCTTCCTGAGCCTCCCCCTCCGAAGAAGAAGGAGGCTTTCATTTGGAAATGTTTTACTTTTCCAGAAGGGGAGAAGAAGGTAAATGCTCCAAAGGTCACTTGCAACATCTGCCAAGTGACACTGTCTCGCAAAAAATATTATTTTGGGACTGCAAGCATGGACCGGCATGTAAGTAAAAACTTGCATCCCAACAACTACGCAAGGGAGGCCACACAAAGCTGACAGGATGTTGTACCACCTGCAGTAGCGAGCACCTCCACTGCATCACCTTCTGGAAGCACTCCTACGCATGTGATTGTTCTCCAGTTTGCAGAAATAAAGTTCCTATGCAAACACTGCAATGAACTGCTATGCTATGGGGAACAGTCAGTGGACCTGATTGTAAGGAGGCAAGAGCACCACCAAAAAGTGATATTATTTTCATTTTTTTATACAGGTCCACAGTTTTTTGTTTGGAAAAGTTCAATTTCTCTAGTTTTTGTTTTAAAAAAAATGTTCTAAAAACTACAAAGAAAATACAAAATAACAAAGAAAAAAAACAGTTCTTTTTAGAACTACCTCTACTGGTCAAAAAAAGAACTATATTTTTATATTTGTCTGTAAAAGTTTGTCAGAAAGAATGTGTAGTTCATAAATGAATGAATGAATATGAAAGTGCAAAACTATAAGGATGTGCTACAGCATAAATCTATAGGGTGTTTACCTATAGTATACTGTAGTACCTCTGAAGCACTTGAATGTATCCTATGTATATAAATATGTTGCAAGTCTATGCTTCAATTTGTATGTATTAAGGGTGGTTTTACAACCCCCTTGTGCCTCTTTTACACAACTGTTGCATCACATTTGTGATGCAGCGGTGGTGCAAAAGATGTACCATGATGTATGCTATTTACAATCTGACTTAATTGGAAGGTGCGTCACATTGTAAAGCTGTGCGCCAAAAGGAGGCTTTCCTTTATAGATGGGAGATGTTCTGGTGCAGTAACGCTTCCTCAAAGTGACTACATGAAATTTCTAAGATTTCATTCAGTCACTTTTGGGTTTATACTGTGTCAAAACCCTGCACCTGTTTGAAGCAGGTGTAAGGATTGATACAGCATTATCAGCATAGGGCCCAAAGAGCATTGCTGCAGCTGCATTTTGCTTGCAATGCAAATGAAGCAATGCGCCATCTTCACAGCACAGATACATCAAATATCTGCGCCACTTTTCCCTCATAGTGCACCACATTGTAAATATGGTGCATCCATGGTGGTGATGTCACAGTGTACAATAACCGTCATTTCTCTGGGGATCTACCAGTTATTCTACATCTACTAATTACTGTTTTAATGTAGTGAATGCCTTATTACACACTCTTCAATGAGTCACTAGAAAAGTATACCAAGAGTAACAGAGTGTTTACTGGAAGTGAAAAGATAGAAATTGCAAAATTCAACATAAAAAAGGCAAATTTGCAGGTGCATACAACAATGTATGCACAGTCTGTAGGGGTTTGAAACACTCTATGCCCTTAAGCCTACTTTGCACCATGAATAATTGACTACTCACATAGGCCTCATTTATGAGATTTTGCCGTAGAAAAGTGCAGCAGGCCTTCCTGCTACATTTCCCTATGGCAAAAGAAAAATACAGGAATGTGCCATATCTATAGGATGTAGCATATTTCTATCCTTTTCCCTTGCGCTAGTTCACAATGATCTGCCTGCACCAATGCACAATGGAGCAAAGGTGTCTGTTTTGCAAGGATGATTATTTTTCTAGAGATAGGCAAGCCTTTCTGTACAAAAATAATCTCAAGATACTTTTCCTTTTTCTACGTATGTTGCAGGAAACAGCACACATAAAGAAAAGAAAAAAACGGGGAGAATTAAAACTATTTTTCCCCATTGCACCTTCTTTATGCCTCTCCTGGTAAGGCATACGTTTTTCGCAGTGTCTCAGATTTACAATTTCTTGTAAATGTAGAGCAGTGTCAAAAGGCCATGGGTGTTGCTGGAAACACCTCCAGCAACACCCATTGCAC
The DNA here is from genome assembly GCF_964263255.1 of Lissotriton vulgaris. Lineage (NCBI taxonomy): Eukaryota > Metazoa > Chordata > Amphibia > Caudata > Salamandridae > Lissotriton > Lissotriton vulgaris. The sequence goes on from NC_141696.1 coordinate 721,340,413, forward strand.
ACCCCTTTAACACAGCATACTGCATTAAAAGGTCTGATATTTATCAAGCAACAGTACACCAAAAAAGGGCATTAGTGCTGCCTGATAAATATTACGCTAACAGTTATGCCACAGAACATCACAAAAAATGACTATAAACCTTCCTCAGAAAATCATAAGTAAAATCATAACTATATCTATAGAAGCTTACCGTACTCTATACTGTACTCTATACAGTATGCGTACACTATGCATACCTTCCCGAGCACAAGCTGCATGCTGATTGAATGTCAACTGCGTGGTTGAATATATAGCATCTTCACTTTTTCAATATAGCCTTATAGCTCACCATAAAGGGCTATACCGGCTATTAAAGACTCTCTCCAGCATTAAAGGCCCGAGTCGAAAGTGAGGGCCTTTAACAAGGGAGAGGAACTTTAATAGCCAGTATAGCCCAGCTACAAAGGGCTATAAGACTATTAGAACATTCTACCATTAGAAGACAGAATGTTCTAACAAAAAAGAACAAAGCCTTCAGGGAGTGCAGGAGGATTAGAATCCCCTCAGGCTCCCTGAAGCCTTTATTCACAGCCAGAGCAGTGAACAAAGTAACATTGGAATGTTGGCGCTCCAGGCTTATACCAGTCGTTATAAGCCAAGAGCACTCCATTGTTATCAGTGGAGCTCCCAACATTCCAATGTTCTAAGCACATAGTGCTGTATGGTTCAATACAATACTGAAACAGTAGAGTGAGAGTGATTGATGAAAGTGTAATAATACAGACTGAGAATTCAATATAGAAAACACTAGTTTGTATATACATAGAAGACTGTAAGGATAGTGTATGGAGGTTTAAAGCAATCCACAGCCTAAGACGTACTGTCCTCCATGAATATTTGGATACTGACTAGATGATTACAGTTCTGCAAGCAGACTGCCTACTGAGTTTTAAATAACTTCATTTTTAGCACAGTGCATACTGAAGGATATTCTGTTGAATAGCTCTGTACAATACGGAATCACCAATCACAGAGACTTTGCTGTAAGTCAAAGCATATACACTTGGAAATAAAAATTATAAAACACAAATTTGCTGGCCCATAGAACAGTACATACATAATCTATAAAGGTTTGAAGCAGTCCATGCCCTAACAGAAGTTTGTACCATGAGAACTTAAATACTAGCTGAATGATTAAAATTCTGCAAGAAAAGTCTCTCAAACCATTTTTATTTTTTAATCATAAATTTATTTTTGTAACATTTCATAATTTAATAGAACTTCCAGCATGATTTTGTCAGAAATTTTGTTTTCTTCATCATGCATTTCAAAAGTCATATCATGAAACTCAATGTTGTTTAACGCTTCAAGAAAGTTCTTGTCTAAAGTTTCATCTAAAAAATGGCAGGTAATATCTCCTGCACCAATACTTTCTTCTTCATTCCTAGTCTCCATGAAAGGTATATTTAACTCTTCCATCAGAGAGTTAGTAATTTCAAAACTCTGTTCCATATTCTTCCCTAGTTAATTTTATTATGTTGTTGTTCCTTGCAGAAAAACATAAACACTTCATTTTATAATTTTCCCTAATACATAATACAAATTTAGCTTTATCAACTATTTTGCTCTTTAAAAAATATTATGCGAAAACCATTCTCAACTACTTTATATGATTATATCTATAAAATTGGCTTATATGAATATTTACTTATAAAATGTCCTTACATTTTCAAACCAGTCACTCTTTATCAGTATAAAAAATCTAAGGCTATCATACTAAAATACAGTACTAAAAAAAGTAAAAATATCTATTCAGCTTACCAGTTTCAAAGCAGTTGATGTGTTGTAGTAAAATACAAAGTACACAGGTACACTCAGTATATATATTTTTTAATTTCTTCTAATGTGTTTCAAAGATACAAACCGTCTTTACAAACTTTTGTACACCATGTACGTTCAGTTACTTCACCTCTGTAGAAGTACATTCCATTGACTATTTTTGACAGTTAGTTATGCTTACCTTCAAAATAACAAAATAAAAAATAATTATTATTACAAATTTAGCATCTGTAGAAGACAAAACAAATAGAGTTACAATTTATCTTTTACAACACAAAATCATTTCTAAAACATTTAATTTGCCTTCTTTGCTGTTCTCAGAATATATTGAAATTCACTACAAACAGTGAGTTCAATAGGACTCATCACATAACAGCTGGCAAAGAAAAGACAATCAAGAAGATTATCTTAAAAAACCCCAAACAACAATCTCAATAACAATCTTAAATGTTTTTTTCTAAGACCAATTGCTTACGTAGCTATGAGGTATGTCAAACAATCCTGAAATAACAAAACACCATCATTAATTTTATTCCATTATAAATAATTTTACTTACAAATATATGTCAACAAAATTTGGAACAAAAAGTTATTAAAGGTTACACATACTTTTCCGCATGGCCAAATAGTATGTGTGAAATTCTTAGTTTGAAAATTGTTCAATACTAATTCTCAACATCTGCCTTCCAGCCTTCTGATCCAAATCCACTGATAATTTTTGAACCGTCCCCCAGTGCTAATCTCTCAGCCCAACGCTACTCAACATCTTCATGACCACTCTCACACAAATAGCCCGCCATCTCAACAACAACATCATCTCTTACGTCGACGACACCCATTGCATTCTCTTGCTCACCAAGGAGCCACATACCATAAACAACAACCTCCACAATGTAATTAAGGACATCACCAAGTGGATAAAGAGCAGCTCTCTAAATCTGAACTCGCACAACATGAAGATACTCATCCTCAGACCTATCCCCTCAGTTTCAGATGACTCCTGCTGGCCAACTACATTGTAAACAGTACCAACACCTACTGTCCATATACACAACCTACAATTCATCCTCAACTCCTCCCTGTACATGTGTAAACAAGCCTACAGCATTTCGTCATACTGCTATAACACCCTCCACATTCTGCACATCATTTACAGGTACATCCTAAAGAAAACAAGAAGAAATAGACTACTCTGTGGCAACTAAGCATGGGCGAATTTTGCGAATCTGGCGTTCGCGAATTTGCGTATTTGCGAACTCGCAATCCGCAAAATCCGCGAATTCTCGCAAATTTGCGGATTTTTTTTGTGTTCGCAAGGGTTTCTGCCAGTTCGCGAGGGTTTTGTACCAGTTCGCAATTGCGAACTTACTTGTCGGCTCGCAACGGTCGCAACTATTTTGTTTCTACATCTGCTTCATCATCACAGGTTCACAGCACCCTCTGTTTCAACACTGCCACCCTGTTTCACCCATGCCACCCTCTGGTACATCAATGCCACCCTCTGGTTCATCACTGTAGATTATGGGGGGGGAAAGCAAGCAAACCTGCCCTGCTTCAACTGACATGAATTAATTTGGGGTTGATTTATTAATGTGTCACTGTTTTAAAATTCCAGTCTGGCACCTGCTCCCTTATCTGTAATTTGCTTTCTGTTGCAGTGCAATTTTTTTTTCCAGGACCTTTGTGGCCTACTTGTAGCTATTCTATGAGCCTGCTGTGAGGGTCAGAGCAGGGTCATAGAATTGTTGCAAGTAGCAACTGAACTCTGGAGGGGCCCCAGTCAGGAAGCACTACAGGGAATGGTTACTAATGATGAGTTTGAACTTTTGCACCTGCTGAGTGCTTTCAGTTTTGCAAGACTCGTTTTTCTGCAATTTTGAGGGATTCGCTGGGCGCGAACTTGCGCGAGATCGAATTCGGAAGCCGCGAATTCATGCGAATATGCCATTTGTTTTTTTGCGGCGTGTTAGTTCTAAAGGTTTTGTGCGTTTTAGCGGGCTGCTTGTAGCGCAATGGCGCGAAGCTACCCTCACGGTCATTCACGGGCGCGGCCATCTTGTTTGCATGACGTATTTCCGTTTCCGGGCACGATGTGTAACCTCGCAAAGTGTGCGGCTACAATTTCGCGTGCGATCGTGAGGAAAATCTTGCGCGAACTTACCAACGCAGTCGTGAACGGGCGCGGCCATCTTGTTTCTCATTCATTGCTATGGTTCTGGGCATGCTTTTTGTATCCTCTTTGAATCTCTGCCATCCTTTGCTTGTTTGAAGTTTTTTTTAATCTATTTTACTTATTATCTATCCCTCTATTTTTCTAGCTCTATATTTTTGTGTTTTCTGGCTACTTTTGGTTAATTTTAAACTACTTTTTTAAACTATTTTCTTTTCTTCTTCCCTATTCTATTTCTTCTTTATTATTTAGCTTCCTTTTTGTCCAGACCATAGTAAAGGGAGCCGGGAAGCATCCCGAGAAGGGGAAGGGTCCCGCACCCAGTGCCCGGCTCCCGTACGAGCGTTTGAGGGGGGAGCAGGTCGCACCCCGGGAGATCTTCAGCCCGGAGGAGGTGGCCGCACTAATTTTTTATGTTCAGCGCCGACTCCCCAGGACCATCATGGCAAGCGGCAAGATCGCTAGCGGGTACGGGATCCAGGAGCGCCAGAAGCGGTGGGAGAAGGTGTGCCGGGCCATGTACCAACACTCTCGGGTCCGGCGCACCTACAACCAGGCCACCCACCATTGGACGGATCTCCTGGACCGGGAACGCGATCTGCTCGACCTGCTTGGCCTTGAGATCCCCGGGCTTAGTGAGTAGTAGTAGCTATTTCTTTACTACTCTGTTTTCTCCTGCTCTGTGTGTTATTATATTGCAAATTTTAGTTTTTTATGAAGAGCATTAATGCTGCTGATTACATTGTAGGTAAATTATATTTCAAAATCTTCTGTGCAGTTCAGGTGCACTGCTCTCCTTCTCAGTAGCGTTGCTACTATGCTTATTTGTTTTCGGTTTTGTGTTCATTTCATTGGCCTGTGAAATTATGTATGAGTGTAGTTTAAAGAACTGCGTAATGCTAGACACTAAGGGTCAGATTTTTAATTACTGGCGCATCCCTGCAAAGTAGCAGGGATGCGTCAGTAATTGTGCGCCACGCCACCACCACCCATCGTGCGCCGTATTTACAATGCGGAGCACCATGGGCCCAAAACGTCACCAAAGAGTTACGCATCTGTGCCGTAAAGGCGGCGCATTGCTGGAGTTGCGTCGCAACGATGGCGCAGCTCCAGCAATGCTCTGGGGTGCCCTATCTCCCCAATGGTGCGTCAAGCCGTACGTCTGCTTCAAGCAGGCGCAGGGTTTGAGTCATGTATTATTGTCCTCAAAGTGACTGATTGAAATCTTGTAGATTTCCCTCAGCCACTTTTTAGGATGCGTTCCTGCGCAGGAACGCCCTCCCTTGCGCCGGAACGCCCCCTGATGGCGCAGGGCTTTACAACGTGATGCATCTCCCATATGCGTCACGTTGTTAATATACGCCGCACCATGGCGCCTCTTTTATTCTGCCGCTGCGTCACAAAAGTCATGCAACAATGGAGCAAAAGAGCCGCAAGGGGCTTCTAAATCAGCCCCTACAGACTCAAGTCCAGTCATTCCTTTGTACACATGGCGATAAGAAGAAATAGTGGTGGTGGATTGATAGTTTGAGTATTTTAATGACTGGTTAATGTAGTAGGATACTTTTTAGTGTTGTCGCTGATCTGCAATCACGATGGACTTTGTCTGTCACTTCGCGTGCTGCGGCCTGCTACCTGCCAGTCCTAGGCGAAACTTTTTAGTAGTTTGTTTAGTGAGTTACATAAGAACTATCCAAGTCGACGGTCCGCAAATCAAGCAATACTAATAACATAGTAGACCACATGAGATCGGTCAATATATCCAGTGGAATAGTTGTCTATTTACTATTTCGCCAAAATATTTTGTTATTGTTCTTTTGAAATGTTTGATTTGGTTGACAAATATCATCCATGTTTTCTGGTCTTTCTTTCTTTCATGTTGTACATCAGCTCCCCCCAGGGGCAAGAGGACACAGGAGGAGGAGGCTGCTGTTCAACAGGATGCAGGCCAGGATCGGGCAGGCGAGGGCTCCATTGCTGGACACGGTAAGTTTTAATTTTAATATAGAGTACCTATTTTTTCCTAGCATTCCTCATTCGATTTTTTCTAAATCGTCTTTGATCTTCTTGTAGACTGTATCTAAATTCTTATCCTGCCTCGACTATGACTCCCTGTGGTATTACTAGATTATTCCTATTAGTCTGTCTGTGTAGCTAACTAAGATTGCACATTTGGCAATTCCATTGGACTCCCATTCTAGTCAGCAATAGCTCTATGCACTGAGTGCAGTCCTCTGGGATTGTCCATAATGTCTTTTCACGTCTTCTAAATGTTTATGCTTTGACAATTGCCAACAATAAAAAGGTGAATGACCACCAAGAAAGAATAGGATACTACTTTACTTTTGGTTTGGATAGGAGGACAATCCATTCTACTACTGTTGCAGGGACAAATCTGCACAAACAGAACTATGGACACTAAATAATGCATTGCTTAGCTTATCAATTATAATAGGCGCTGTTAGACTTTCCACATACCTCAGTGATAACAGACTTTGTAGTTGAACCCCCAATCTCCTTACTGACTAGATAGTGTGGCAGAGTCATTTAGCTCCCAAAGTCACCGATGATTGATCCCCAATGATGATTATCCAACGCACGACAAGAGTACGGAGTCAGAGTCAAGAAGTGTCAGAGGCACGGACTCAGGCTTGCAAAAATTGCAAAACCTTTAGCTCAGCCACTCTAGTCTGGAGGACCAAAAACCACAGAGTCTATTTAAGTTTAAAAGCTTTATTAAAAGTAAACACATTTATTAAAATCAAGTTTGTCATAAAACTAAACGTTTAACTGAAAATGGAAAAGTGCTTAGTGCTGACGATTAATTGAACACATTTCTTGTGGTTGAGCCGAGCTCTCACCTGGTTTGAACTTGATCTTGCTCATGCTCTTAGAAGTCAAGCTTCTGTCTGTTAGGAGAAAAAGTGGTGCGTGTTAAAAATAAAAAGCAAGCATTCATCAGTTGTGCCAAAAAGTGCAGCAAGACAACAGCCTTCCCTGGAAAAAGGGACATTTTTACTTTAGAGTAGACAGTCACAAATTATTACATTGTTTTCTGTTTTTTCACATTTTTTTTATTCCTAGACCAAATATTATATAGTAGTGAGTGGTGTATTCTAACATTCTTAAATGTACTTTCTAGGTGGAACATCTGGTGCTTGGCCCAGCGCGGAGGTGGAGGAGGAAAGTTCTGGGGAGGAGGCGGTGCAAGTGTCGGACGACATTAATGTGCCTGTGAGGGTTCACACGGTGGTGGCGGGCAGAGGTAAGCTATATATTCCTTACTTATTGAGATTGAAGACTGCAGAGTGTGCTTTCTGCATGGGTGTATTATAAATCAACCAGGTAGTAGCCTCCTCTAAATGTACTTCGACTTAGCTGTGATGTTTTTGACGAGAAGAATCCCAATCAGATCTGAGATGAACTTGATGGATGGGATGAACGAAAAGTGAAAGAAGGGTGTAAGTAAGTGTGGAAGGACGAGAAATTTAATGATGACTGGCAAATAAGAATGATATGTGTTTGCTTGGTTCCCGAGGTGGCTGGGAAGGAAAGAATATGGTATGGTGCATGGCTGGGAGAATGATGAAGCAAGGATGGGTGGAAGGAGAACAGCATGGGTGGGTGAAACAGAAACTGTATGTGTGCATATAATTTGAATGGATGGATGCCTGGATCATGGTACTATCTGACTCTTAGATAGCATATGTGTATCTAGAGAGAGTAGACGGTCACTGGATGAACTAAGTGTTACTTTGAAGAGCATGTAACACCGCACCCGCACGTCCGTTCCAGTGTAGGAAAGGCAAGGAAAAGAAGTTGTAATTTTGTCCAAAAACTACCATGAATAGTAGCAGTAGTTTGTATTGCAACTGCAAGCACAGCATATATCCGGTTATTATGGTGGACACTCCCTACCTCTCTTAATAAGTTTAGTTTAGTAGTAGTACGTCATTCATGTGTGGGTGTATCACTGTTCACTCAATAAAAAGCAAAGCACCTAAAGTCATCCCATATGTAATCAAATACATCCCATGTGAAGTGATAGATAATCAGATTATTTAGCTTCTTCATTTTCCTTTTCTAGTACTCATTTGCACTGTAGGGTGAAAATTAAATTAATTAAGCAGTAGCCCTTTTAACAGAGTATTCTCAGTGCCACCCGTAATAGAAAAGTAAGAGCTTCACCACCTGCATTTACTGGACCTGTACAGTAATGCAAGTCTGTCTCACTCATCATGGTGTGAGTCTGTTTTTCTCGGGTGCAAGTTCACTGCACTGGCATTATGCCGGCTTGCATAGGATAACGTACCAATTTTCCCAAACAAGAGAGAAGAAGAAGAATAAGACTGGTGTACTGTCATAGTCGACTGTAATGGAAGTCCATAGTGCTCGTAGAATTTGTTCCTCAAACTCCCACTAATGTTAGAGCAAGGATGAAGAAGTGAGAGGTTAGATAGATACTGGCCTCAATAGTTATGTACTGTGCTTTCAAGTTGCTAGTTGTACTGTGACACAACATTCTGCTCAATCATTTTGTGGTAATCTTAAGGAGCATTGGTTACAGACTATGTCTTTCTTTCTTCATATAGTTGCTCCTTCCAAATCAAACAAACCAACAAGGAAGGAGCTGGCTCGAATGGCCCGGCAACGGAGGCTGGATGCCACTGTCGCCGAATATCGGCGGCTGGTGGCCCTGGAGGAGGAGGACACGCAGTCTACTGGTACATCCACTGGGACAGCTGCATCCTCCTCCATGCCCCCACGGGCTGCCAGCCAGCGCAGTGCTCCAGCGGTACGGAGCCGGGCTACCAAAGCCAACCGCCACCGCCGAGCAGCAAAGACAGCAGCTGCCCCCCACAGGAGTTGCAAGGCACGCCAGCACCGCTTATGCCTCAGAGTGTCCTACCTGGAGCAGGAGGTCCTAACATATAAGACCTTGGTGGAGGGCCATGCCACCCTCCGCAAGGAGTATGATGCCCTGGCCGCTAAAGTGAACAGCATCCTGCCGTAGTGCACCTTTTTTAGAGACTTTTGGGGGGTGGGAATTGGGAGTTGGGTTGTTTTTGGGACTTTTGAAGGACAATCGTTGGGGTTAGGGAGGGTCTTGCGGGAGATTATTTTGTTAGGGCTACACAAATATACTTTTTGAAACTTTATCTGAGTATACCTGTTTTTTACTGCTTTTGAGTCTGGTGGGTGGGGGTTTAACAGTAAGTTTGTTTTTCTGAAACTTAAGTCATGTTCTTCCTTTAAGTGTAAATGGCTAAATGTTGTCAACACTAAGTGCCTCTCACAGAGTAAGTGAATTCAAGAGTTCTAGGACTTTAGTAGCACTACCGTCAATCTCTTGTCTCTCCTAATACTCCATTATACTACCTCCCACCAAACGCTTATCTTACCTGTAATTTGTGTTTGAAAGTAGGGCTAGGCCCAGGGCTGGCTCCACGGGAAATGGCGATTAAGGTTGGCAATCCTGGGCGGATGAAATGTCCTCATTGCGGTGGTACTAGTGGCAGTTGCATGCCTATGGAAAAAAAGAAAATGAAAACTGCTTTGTCCTTACTGGAGCATTACAACGGTACGATAGTGAATATAGCAGGTGACAGTACACTAGAACAGTGCCACAATGTAGCCTAACAAATGGTATAGTATTGAAAGTATAACTAGTATGTGCGTTGAATTTCTTTGACATTGGCTACTACTACAAGAAATAGTACTGAAGCTGAGTAAGTCTAGAATATATCCTCGGATTCCTTCACCAGCCTGTTGCTATGACCTTATCCTCCCCAGCAAGTGTGTGGAATTATTGCTGTCATGTAGTCACACATCAATCAAAACCACACAGCCCGGGGGAAGAGGGTTAGGGTTTGGAAAATGGATGGGAATGGGGGTTTCTTTTTGGGTAAGTTTTGTTGAGAGAAGAAACAAAAAGCACAGCATGGACAAACAATAATTGTAGATAAAGAAATCTTTGGGTACAAAGCTAACCATAAATCTTTTAAGTGACATAAAGGAAGGGCATGTACTACTGCATGCATTGTTACTGAAAAGTAAGTAGTACTTTCGACAACCGTAAATGACAGAATGCGACAGTACAGGGCTGCAGCATTTTCACTTGCCTATCTCTGCACTCAGAGAAACACTTCTTACATTAAATTAGGTTTAAAAAATAGCCGAAGTAAAACCTATAGAATGGCTGTAGGGATCAATTTAGAAGCAGAGAGAGATCCAAGAAATGCAGAGTCACACTCATAGAAGTTCACAGCAATAACATTACTTAAAAAATCATTAGAAAAGAATGGATACTGTATCTGTATGTTGTTGTAGTTGTCCTGTTGAATTTGGTAAGTAAGTTGCAAGCATCAAACCATTCCTCTTATTAGCGGCACTCCTCCATTCCAGCTGACGCTTCGTCCATCAATGTTAGTGACCAGAAGACACCCTGTCCACTGCCTGCCTGGCGGATGCTGAATTGCGGCTCGCTAATGGAAGCCTGACTTCATCCTTTTTTTCCCATTACACAGACTGAAACCCGGCCTGTAATTATTGATGGAAAAACAGGAAGTGATATTAGAACACCACTGACAAATAAATATAAGGTATGTACGCTGTGTAGTGCAAAAAGTCACACTTTGAGTTTCCTAATAGACCGTACAATATTTTTGAAAGTGCGTACTCTGTCTGAGTCTCATTTTGAAGGATAAATAAGTATGGGCAAATTAATTTAGCGGATCTTTCCCCTCAAGCTAGGAGTACTGTAAACTGTGTTTTAGAACAAAATTAGACCTTCCCAGCAGTGCTCCCACCCAGACCCTTACTAAAGCCAGTCGCAAAAATGTAGAAGACCCCCAATCAGATCTCTAAAAACGAGGCCTAGTAGAAAACTGGTGACAAAACATACTTTGAAAGTAAAAGTAGGCCCAAATACCCCCTTACCCACCGTGGATTGTATTCAAACCACTTGCAAGCAAGCAAAAGTATCCATACCCAGCATCGCTCCAAGACTCGCAACCCCCCACAAACAGCCCCCACCGAAACATATGCAATACAAATACTGCTAACCCTAACGAGCCCTAAGTTAAGAATAGTGGCAAACGCTTTCTTTCACTATGCCAAATCCCCCCTTTCCCACCATGGATTTTCTTCAAATCACTTGCAACCAAAATTACACATTCCCACGAGTGCTCTAAGACCCCAGAACTCAGTTGCAAAAATCTAGAACACCCCGAAACACATGCAATCCTGCTGCTAGGGCTAACCCTAACGAACCCTAAGTTACAAAAAGTGCCAAAAGGCTTTTCTCCCTGGATTTTCTCCAAACCACTTCTATCCGGTATTAGACCTTCCCAGCAATGCCCCAAGACCCGCCAACCCACCCGTAAAAAAGCACAACACCCCCAAACAGCCAAAAAGGAAAATCTCATACTTACAATATTTATCGGCCTTCGGTCCAAACGCGCTGTGCAGCTAGGTCATAACTCCCGTTTTCCACCACAGATTTCCTGAAAAGCAAATGCAATCAAAATTAGACAGTCCCAGCAGTGCTCCCAGACCCCAAAACCCACCCACAAACACCCGGAACCCCCCCAAAGAGCACCTCAAAGGCAAGCAAGTCAGCAAAAACGCAAACAAAATTTCGCCTCTGATTTGGTCCAAACCACTTTTATCCGGTATTAGAGCTTCCCAGCAATGGCCCCAGAGACGTCAACTCACCCGCAAAGAAGTAGAACACCCCCACAAGTGCAGAGTCTTTCTTCATTGGGCGTAATACAGCCCTCTGCTTTGAGGGAAATAGGAGTCTGGAGGAGGAGGATAGAGGAGCATGTTCTTGTGAACTTGTGAACCTGAGGAATGCAGACTGCGGCACCTTCAAATCAATAAGCAAACAAGTGAAGACAGTTCTGTTGATTGGCTTGTTTTTGTGATTAGGTGATTAAAGTTTTAATTATATTAACTGTGCAAAACAAAGAAAGACAGACACACAGGAATAAAAGTGAATAAGGACGAAAAATAAATGTATTGATTCATTGTCTCATTTTCAGGGCTCGGTGTCACGGAATAAGAAGAAGAGTTCGTCCTCATACTCTGCGAATTCAGGCAGGAGTAGGTCAGTGTCACCTAACAGAGAAGAAATTCCCTCATCTACGTTGCTGTCCTCCTCGTCTTCATCCGGCGTGTGTTCTCGTACTTTGTAATCTGGTGGTATGAGGTGCTGATTCATCTTGATCACTGTTAACCTCTCCACATTTTTGGGCGAGAGGCGGCTCCGTTTGGAAGTTACAATGCCACCAGCAGCACTGAAAACACGTACAGAATACACGCTTGCGAATGGGCAAGACAAGTAGTTTATAGCCAGGTTGGAGAGCTGTGCCCACAATTCTTTTTTCCTATGCCAATACGCCAATGGGTCAGCATTAACATAGACCTCTGTTGAGTCATTCAGATAGTCCTGCACCATCGACTCAAGGTTCTCCAAGGTTCCTCCACTTTGCTTACTTTTTGCTGGGACCTTTTGAGAACCAAACCCAAGCAAAGTTAGCCAATCCTCTTCTTCACCCAATGTTACTGTTGTGGCTGGTGCAGATGATCCGGTTGCCGGTGTCTTTAATGGCTGAGAGGTCACTTGTGCCACAGCCACAGGTGCAGAAGTGGATTCTTTTGACTGGGGATGGCCTGCTGATGCTGATGTACTGCCTTTTCCTTCAATTTGCTGCAGTTCTCTTTCAAACCTCATGGCTGACAAGGATAGCCAACGTTTGTACTTTGTAACATCTTCATCATCAAAAGGAAAGAATGTTCGGCCTGCCAGCACCTTTTTGTAGCGTGGATCCAGAATAGTAGCACAAATGTAATGCTGTTCTGAGTGAATCATTTTAAGACGTTCATCGCCAAGTAGACGCTCTAATAATTTTTCCGCCAAAACAAAAGCGTCTTTCTTTTCTTCATCTTTTTGAAACATAGAAGTCACCGCCTTCAGTTGGTGCTCCAGCATGTGCAACAATGGGATAGCTTTTCCCAAATTACAGTCCTCCCTGCTGACTGCACGCGTGAAGACCTCAAAAGGACGAAGCATGTCTGTCAGGCTTTTAACTAGCTTCCATTGCGCCGCATCTAGCCTCAGGTCCTTCTGAGCTGTACCCAGTGTTAAGAAATAGTGATTGAGTACCGTAAACTGCTCATACAGACGCTCAAGCATGTAGAAGATTGAGTTCCAAAGTGTTGGCACCTCCTGGATGAGCGATTTCACTGGCATTCGACGTTCATGTAGCAGGCTCCTCAGATGCTTCCGGGCCTTTAAAGAATGGCTGAAATGGTTGCACATTCTTCGGCAGGTGGCCACTAACTCGCACACTGGACTGTCTTCACTCAAGAATTTTTTAACAACCAGGTTTATACAGTGCGCCAAACACGGCACTCTGAAATAGTGACTCAGATCCATGCCTTAACTACATTGGCGCCATTATCCATGGAAACATAACCAATGTGGCGTTTTTTGGGGGGACAGCCAGTGAAAGACCTTTGTGTTAAACTCATTCAAGATGTTTTCTGCTGTATGACGTTTCTCCAAGCCAAACATGGCTAGTGTTGCATGTTTCCGAGCAGCTTTAAAAACTTGGTCCGGGTCAACACCTGCGTTTAGCTTTGCTTTAACCCCTGAAAAAGAGACCCAGTGTGCAGTGATGCACATGTAATCAGCACCTGCGCCACTGGTCCACATGTCTGTTGTCAGATGTATAGTGTGAACAGCACTCTTCTGCAAAGCTGCCCCAATCACCTCCAGCACATCTTCATGTAGTGCTGGAACCGCAACTCTGGCAAAATAGAACCGGCTAGGAACCTTCCATTTAAGGCAGAGCGCTGCCACTAATTCTAGAAAACCAACCCCTTCTACAAAAGAAAAAAGGAGAAGGTCCAGCGCTAGCATTTTAGCCAGCTTAGTGTTATACAGACGCGTCAGTGGGTGGTTGCGATCATATGGCGCGTCTGAAAACAACATGGTTCTAATGTTGCCCTGGACCATGCATTTACGGGATGATGATGACTTCTTCGACCCAGTTACGCTCGCTGATGAACTTTTTCGCATTGGTGTCTCACTCTCTCCCACACTCTTAGTGTGGCTCACATGGGGTGTGCTGCTGACAGGGGTACTGGGTGTAAGTGAAGTGTTTGACACGTCTTCTTCCTCCTCGTCATCATCAGATGAAACATCAACGTTTTCTTGACTTGCAATTCGGGCTTCCTTGATCTCCTTTAGGTGCGCAAACCATTGGACGGCGTGCTGTCTCTTAAGATGACCTCTCTGGCCTCCGGTACCATAGTTGGTACCAAACTTACCACGACTAACTGCAAGCTTACAAATGCTACAAATGGTGAAGTTTTCCTTTTTTTGGGCAAACACTAAAGAAGTCCCAAACTGCGGACTTGAAATGCCTGTGGGGGCCGGAGGAGGCGGCGATAGTGGTGGTGGTCATGCTTCTAATGCCAGATGCAGTGGAGGATGTAGATTTCCGAACTTTACTACGTTGTGCACTTTCACCACCACTAATTGAGGTCGAGGTGGATGGAGGTCCCTTCTGGCGAAGAAGAAATATGGAAGCGGTAGGTGTTGGTGTACTAGTTAACTCCAATGATTGTGGTATTTCCATTGCCTCCTCGTCGACAACATCATCACGCTCAGCAGCTTCTCGGGCTAGGGTCAAAATGTCTGTTTGCTGCATGCCCAGTGGGGCTGCAGTGACCTTTATGATGACTGTGTCGTCGTCGTGAGAGTCTTCATCAGCAGGAGTATCCGCCACTTCTTGTTGAGCCTCATCACACTCCAAAACTAGGAGACTTTGGACGAGCTTCCTTTTACGCTTAACTAACTTTGTCAGATCATGGTGTGCCTCACTCTCAGACGGCAGTGGTGCTGGTTCCCAATTTTGATCTGTATCATCAGAAGGACGTGTGCTTGAAGAAGATGTAGACACCACCCTTGATCTCTTCCTTGCTAGGGATGTGGAAGACAATGAATGATCATCAGGAGGAGTGGCTTCCTCAAATGATACCTCAGCTTGATTGTCGATTTCCTGATGTGCCGCTACTTCGGGAGGAACAACTATTGTGGGCACTTGTGACCCTCCATGCACCTCTGCTTGCGCATCTCCTTGCCCTGCCTCTCCTTCGACTTGTACTTGGGCTTGTACTTGCACATGTGGTTGTTGTTGCGGCTGTGGTTGTTCAACACTCGTCAGATGAGTTACAACAACCTGTGTTGATTGAGGGACATTGCTGCTACTTTCTTGCGATGAGCCAACATCACTGGTCGATGGTGATTGAACAACTAGACTAAGTGCCTCTGCAGCACTCAAGGGTTTGGACTTAAGTTGGCGTGGTGGTGGTGTGGCACTGAGCCCAATGGAGCAGGGATGCTGCTCCCAGCTTGGTCCCCAGCAGATCCCGCTGCTGCTGCAGGCATACTTTTTTTTTACTTCCAAAAAATGTGGCGGGCGGCACACCAGTCTCTTTGGTAACTTGCTTCTTCTGCTCCTTACTGGCAACTTTCTTGCTAGAGGAGCTACGGGGAACTTTTTTTGGGGCCATCTTCTTCAGAGGTCAGAACAGCAGGCCGCAGTTGCACGAGTTGCAGAGTTGTCTGTGGCCAGACGTGACATCGCGTGACGTTATGCTGCACACACACACCGCTGCAGGACTTCTTCCTGGCACTGGTGGTTCTCTTGAGTCTTGTGCACCTAAAAGCAATGGAAGACAGAGGAACATCAGTTCAGTTATACACCCCAAAAACTCGAAAACCACAGAAAAATCAGCACAATCCCATGCCATCCATGCCCTCCATGATGTTTAAATTCAAGACACCCCACAGAAAGACTAGGCCCATGCACCACTCACTACCCCTGGTCAAAAGGCCACAACAACAGCCCAAAAAATCGAAAAACACAGAGGAATCAGCACAATCCCATGCCATCCATGCCCTCCATGATGTTTAAATTCAAGACACCCCACAGAAAGACTAGGCCCATGCACCACTCACTACCCCTGGGCATAATGGTTGAAAGCTAGGCAAAATGGTTGCAGGCCTAAGAACACTGCCTGCATTCAAAATGGCCACTTGCCTCCCAGCACATGGCCAGGACCTGCCTGTACCAGCACTCAAAATGGCCCCCACCCACATGGCCTGTCCCCATGAACACCCAAAAAATCAAAAAACACAGAAAAATCAGCACAATCCCATGCCATCCATGCCCTCCATGATGTTTAAATTCAAGACACCCCACAGAAAGACTAGGCCCATGCACCACTCACTACCCCTGGTCAAAAGGCCACAACAACAGCCCAGAAATCGAAAAACACAGAAAAATCAGCACAATCCCATGCCATCCATGCCCTCCATGATGTTTAAATTCAAGACACCCCACAGAAAGACTAGGCCTATGCACCACTCACTACCCCTGGTCAAAAGGCCACAACAACAGCCCAAAAAATCAAAAAACACAGAAAAATCAGCACAATCCCATGCCATCCATGCCCTCCATGATGTTTAAATTCAAGACACCCCACAGAAAGACTAGGCACATGCACCACTCACTACCCCTGCTCAAAAGGCCCCAACAACAGCCCAAAAATCGAAAATTCCAAAATTGTAGTTGCAGCAACTGTAATGCCCCAAACAAACTTACTTGTGAAATTTCTAATCCAAAAGTGATCCAAAGAAAGTCAAAAAGGCCTCAAATCCAAATATCCAGCAGCATCCACAAAAAGTAACCCTTCCAGGTCAAGATCCGAATGAAAGTGACCAGCACATGAAGAAAGCACTGGGAGGAGCCTGCTGGACAGGAACAGGAAGTTTGAGACTGTGGGGCACTTCCTTCCTCCCACCCACCCCCCAAAATGGACTCCTTGCAAAAAAAAGTGCAGGAAAATGTCAACCTGAGAAGTTATTCTGATAAAAATCATCATTTTCAGAAGGTTTATGCTGCTTGCTGGTGGATTTCTTGTGCAGAATTGCTAATTTTGTAATTTCGCGAGTGCGAGATTGTTGCTGCCCGCCGCATCCACGTGTTCGCAATTGCGAACTCCCGCGATACGTGATCACGGCGTACTCGTGTTGACAAACTCTCGCTGTGCAAGGTGGAAAGCCGTGATGACGTAATCGCGGTCGCCAAACTCCGGCGGGATCCCGCAGCAAGATCCAAAATGGCGCAGCACTTGCAAAATATCAAGAAAAACAACTCGGCAAACGCTGAATGACGATAAGTGAATGCCGCACGCCTCAATATTGTATCACCAAGAAAAAAAATCCGCTGCGTGAGAATTTGCGGATTTTTGGTAAATTCGCAAGAGTTCGCAGATTGCGAATTTACCGAAAATCCGCCAAATCCGCGAGCGGAACGAATTTTCCGCCCATGCTTAGTGGAAACACACTCTACACAAGAATTCCAGCCAAACAACTATAACGACTACAACCAATTCAAACTACCTCCACCTGACTGATCTTCAAAGTCCCCTGCTACAGCCACATCAACCAAAGCATGATACAGCTACACTGCCTCAACATCAACCAGAGAATTTCCTTCAAGCTCTTCACCCTCAGTTACAAAATACTCTACAACACCAGACTAATCTACCTTTACAGCAGTAATCCTGAAAGGCCACATTTTGATCTTAAAATGTTGGCTTTAAAAATATTAGTTAAGAATTTGGTAACTCTTTAGGCAGACGTTGCTTAAAAACGAATTGACTATCATCACAATGTAACCAACCTTTCAGACATTTTAAATAAACAGTGTAATGTCCAGATGTTGTAGAAGGTCCATCATGAAAAATAATTGCAACAGCTACAAAAGTTCTTCCTGATATTGAAACTTGACAAGCTACAACATTTTTAATTAAAGTTTACAATTTTCTTCCATCAGCTCTACAACGTTGCAGCATTAAAATAAGATACTGTCCATATATTTGAATAAATAATGTTGATGACATTTCTGATTTACATTGGCTACACTCCATATTTTGACTAGCTCCTCTAACTAGATTGTTGAAAGACACTGATTCACAGTCTGGTAAAGTCAAATATATGAATCTTTCAGTGTCTATATTAGTGCTACATGTAAACAAACTATTTTGACAGTCATGTTTCCATTTATAAGAAAGGCCAAAAATATGTTCAATATTCATACCTTCATCTTCCAGTACATTAAGCATAAACATTAAAAATTCCTGACAATCTTGCTGAATATTCTGTGTAAATTGAGTAGAACCAGAACATATGTCCGAAACATTTCAAATATCAGAAACACTTTGTATTTTACTTTTATCACTACTACATTTGTCATAAACAGAATACAACAAACAGAATCTTTCGTCCTGATTTTCAACAATTTGCTGTTGTAAACTTTCAAGAAATAAAACAACATTAACTACATTAGCATAGCAGTTGACACCACAACTATTTTCAAACCGATAACCAACATTCTCTTCAACACTGTCCTTTTTCTTTTTGCTTGCAGACACAGCTTCATCTTGGTTTTTTTTTCTTTCTCTACACTTTCACTACAAATATTCTCAAATCTTCTTTTTCTACCTACCACACGCTTTTCAAATACTGGATATTGACCTAAATTGGGAGCATATTCTCTTCTTAATCTATTATACTCTTTGACACATTTTGCATCTGCACTAACCTTTGTCTCATCAAAATCAATCAAGAACAATCCAGATAAAGTTCTGACTCGGGAAAATGCAACATATCACATACCCTCTTTAAACACAGTACTTCCAATATTTACTAAAGCACTATCTACACTTAAACCTTGAGATTTATGAATAGTCACCCCATATGCCAAACAAATAGGAAACTGTTTTCTGCGTACATACAAATCTTTTACAAGCAAGAACCAAGATGAAAAACTACTAAATTGTTGTATTTCTGCAATTTCATCAAATTTGTTCTTCAAGAATTCAATCCCATCTCTATTTGCATAATTAACAAAATCAACAATTTTACCCATTGCTCCATTTACTAACCTTTTTCCACATTCAAATTACGGCGTAAAATTACCCTACAGTTTACACATGCATACAAATTCTTTTCTAAACCAGCAGTTTTACTTATCGACTTCTCTAAAGAATCCAATTTCTTCTTCAACTTTTCAGTCAAAATAATAGTGATTCCTTGAATGTTCAATTTTGTCAATAGCTTCCAATTTTATAATTTCTTCATTTTCTAACTTTAACATTTCTTCATTGAATACAGAACATTCACGCAGTGTTGGCATTAAACAAATTACAGATTTATTTTCTGCAATTTTCATATACATTTTCTCTGGAAAAATATTTTCATTTGGAAACAAATTGGGAAGTAATCGTCTCAGTAAAGCTTGTTTGCCATGTTCTGTCACTTTTCCTATTCTTATATCTTGAAGAATAGATCCATATTCAGCATCATTTGCCTGTCGCATATTTCTAAAAAAGTTCCTTATGTTGAAAAAATGAACAAATGTTAACATTTCCAATACTTCCCAAAGACGTTCTGGTATCTTCATGTGTCAGTATTCTAAACACAGGTTGTCCTTTTACAGGAGTAAGTTGTAGTAGATCTCCAAAAACTATAATGCGTTTTCCTCCAAATAATATGTCACACTCTGTTTTAAGAATTTGCTGCATTCTCAAATGCACAAAGGCAAGCATTAAGCTTACCTCATCAATAATGAGAAGTTTCATTTTCTTCAAGGCTCTTGCAACTTCACAACAAGCTTCTCCCAAATAGCTGGTGGTATTCCGATTTATTTTCATGCTCCACTGGTAGCATTAATAAACGATGTTGGAGCAGTGACAACACAAGACAAATACGACTCAGTTGTTTTTTGTAGATAAGTTGAAATTACTTTAATTAAAAAACGTATTCCTGTCCCAGCTTCTCCACTCACGTAAAATCGGATAGCTTCAAACGATGAGCAAGAGCACTCTATCTTTTCATTAAGTAATCCATGGTTAACCTGCTCTCTCACTTGCTCATATATTTGTTTCTGCTCAACATTTAATTGTTCTTCTAAGTTTCCTAAATTTCTTACATCTTCTTGAGCTTGATACATTGCTGATTCCACCTCTTCCATAGCAGTTGCTGCTTCATTTTGAACAATTGATTCTCCTAGTGGGTCCTGACTCAACGAAGCAGAAGTTTGACTGTCTTGAGAAGTATCTCTAGCAATCTTAGCTGCAATTGTAGCTTCTTGCTCAATTTCGGCGTTCAACATTTTCACATAATTAGCAAAAACAGGACATTCTATAGTATCTTTAGTTGCATTGAAGGAATCTTCACAGCTCTCGAAATCTCCAAGTAATTCTAATTCTGAACGCCATGGCTTAAAAAGCTGCAAAAGAGCTAAATAGTAGAATTCCCTTTTGTCAGGTGTTTCACACCTCATTTTACGGTGATTAATCAAATGTCCTCTCTTTTGTTTTTCACCAGAAATCCTTCCGAACCAAACACGGCATATATACCATTATTGATGTTTTCTATAAAATTTCGTTTAAAAATATAGTTTTACAGCACTTCATAGAGACAAATGTTCTCAAGATGATGACTTCTGTTTGGATCATATGTATCCAACATATTTGTTTTCACAATATCTGTACTTTCTGGCTCCTTTTCAGCTAAATATTCAATTTCCTGTACAGGTTTAAGTACTCGGTTTTGTGTTGCAGCAAGACCTAGACTCACCCAAATGACTCTTCTAGATTTGGAGTACAGACTAGCAGATGATAATCAATCCGAGCATTCATACGCTCCAATTTCAAGATGAGATAACATCTTTAAACTGTAAGTATACAATTTCTTACTTAGACTCTTCTCGTGGGAAATCTCTTCCCACTTTTCCTTCAATTCTGTCTTTTCTGATTTTGTTATGTACGATGTTACATATCAAGCAACAGCAATGGAATTGTCTGCAACATATTGATATCCATGTTAGCATTCCACATGGACAAAATGACTGGGTTATAGTCATTTATGTATTTTGAATCTTCATTTCTTCTTAAATTGTCGGTATTTTTAGGAGACTTTCTTGTGGTAGTATGTCGCAAAGATGGCATAAAACTGTTCACTCTTCCTTTCGATATTACTGGATGTGGAAATCCAAAACGACATTTGGTGTAGAATTTGTCCTTAGATTTGCACTTTCGATGACAGTATTTCCCACAACGATGGCTTTGGAATCGTAAGACTTGTTGTCTTAAGTTCTTATCCTGTGTACTTTTCGGTATATCACATGTAGCGTATTCTTCAATAAAAGACAGCATAGTATCATCTGAATCTGTTCTAAATTTGGGAGCGTCTTTGATCCATATTAGCATGTGTATGTGAGGAGCACCTCTTGCTTGATACTCCTTTCTCCAAAAGAAGTCCACAACCTCTCCAAGAGGAGGATTTTTTTTATTGGTAATAAAAGACATCATAGCTACAAATCTATGATTGAAATATCTGCACACATTAACGGGATCCAAAGAGCCCAATTGTCCAGGTGTCTTGTATTCAATATTTAGTATATTTGGATTTGCCTCTCGAAGAAATTGAAGTAAATTATCCCAACCATATTCAGCACAGCTTAGAGTAAGGAACCATGTAGGAGTTCCTAAAGTCTTTAGCATACATTTAAGTTCTCCATGACGACGGTACCTGTACTCATTAGTACCACGCTGACATGCCATGAGATTAATTAGCTGAGATTCTAAAACACTATCTTTCTGGTGTACTTTATCCATAAATTCCTTTGCCAAAACATTTTGCAGATGTACACCTGTTTTCAATATATGGTTTACTGCATAAGAAAGTCCAGACAAATCACTCTCAAACAAAAGATGAAACAAATACGGAATACATTGTCGAAATCTTGGATCTTCTGCATACAATCTTAATGTCCGGTATTCAGATGCACGAATCTGTAAAGGTCAGTCATCATATCGTCCTCCTTTTCCTGTGGGAAACAAATGAGGGAAACAACGAGCTTCCAAGCTTCTTTCCCATGCACTAATGGGACTTTCCTTTGCTCCTTTCATTTGAAATAACTCTATAGTATTCCCCATCACTTCTTTGGAATGCAGTGGATGAACACTGTAATGTTCGTAGATTTTTTCAGTTCCGGACACATCCACTTTTTCAATTTGTCCAGATGGCAAGTCATTATCTTCTTCAACAGTTATTTCTTCTTCACTCATAAACACATCTTTATAATATTGATTATTTTTTATCAGATACAACGTTGCCTTGTTCACTTTCCTAACATCCACTAATTCCTGCCAGATTTTCTTACTCCTAGTAGGAACACCATTAACAAGAATAACTAAAGGTTCATCTTCTACATTTTCTACACCAACTGTTTCAATATTTTTCTTTAAATCTAATGGCAAATACACAACTCTTCCCTTTAATCCTCTCTGTAAATCTGAAGGAGGCAATTTCCCTGTCTTAGGCTCCATATGAACTATAGCCTGAAAAGGATGCGCACATTGAATAAGAACAGACTCATAAGTATTTAAATCCACCAGTTCAGAAGGAATATTTACCAACTCAAAATTATTATAGCATTTTATTCTCGTCTAATTTGTTATAACAATATTTACAAATACGCGGCTCACAACCCAAATCAAAAGTATTCTCGACCAACAAATATGTTACAAATTCTATCCACTCCTTATTATTTTCCTTTTCACATAATTTTAAATACAGATCAACAGTCCTAGTCTGATTGTTATAATGAGTACGTTGACAACAAATACAAGAATAATTTGGTGTTTCACCTGAAACAACCTTGAACTTTGTAATTTCTTGCTCAAATTTTTCTGTACTGCAATGTTGTACATTCTCTTCTACATTTCCTTCTACTAATGTATGAATTTCTGCACTATCTTCTTCTGCACCAAAGTAACTAACCAGAATTTCATCACAAACGTTCTTTACATCTGACAAAGATCCATGCAAAAGAGCACTGTTCAACTTCTTTAACATTAGAGCTGGACTTTTGGCATAATACAACTTTCTGACTAATTTCCTCATTTCAGTATGATGTACTGCCAACATCCTGAAATGGTGAAAAACACTTCTACAAACTTTTTTAGAAAGACAAGCCAAAGAATGTCCTTGCAAAGCAGTATTTTCTCTCACTCTGCAAGGGTCTAATCCTTGCAACATATTAATCTTTTGTTTAACACTTTGATTAGTATAGTTACGTAAGAAATTGCGTAAAAAATCATTAGATTCCTGGCGTACACTACAAATACTACTGCAATTCCTAGTATACACTGGAGGTTTAGGCCTTCTCCCAAATACCTCATCAGCTAACACCTCTCCTGCATTTCTTTGAACAATTTTCTCTTTCTCAATAGGACAACCATTTCTAACCTCATTAGCACGACCTGTAGTGTCAACTGCATTCAACAAGTCATTACTCTGAAGATAACTTTCCTCAGTAAAAAAAGGCTCAGAACTTGAACTATGTTTCCATTTACCCAAAAAAACTTCAGAAAAATTAGTTCTGTTAGTTATTCTTCTCCACTTACTTTTGCTCTTCATTAAATGCATTGGCTTATCTAGTGATCGAATTCTATTGATTACTAAAACAAAACGTTTTTTTTAATTCAAAAGCTTTCTCAACTACATTTTCAATACATTTCCTCTTCTTATAAAATGTGGTTTTCTACTTACAATTCTTTATTAACTTAGTTAAATTGAACAAAATGCTATTATGAAACATCTTCCTTCTTTTGTCGTTAAATTGATTGATACTCCTTTTACTATATACATTTTTTCTGAAGTTGTTCCATGACTCTTGTTTTTTTTCTTAGTTTCAGAAACAGTCACAGTATTGTTTACTTTGCGCACACTACTGTAAGCGGTTGTCAATCTACGCAGAAAAGTCTTATTTTTCTTACCAGGACTTTTTTCTTTTTCTTACTACACTGATCTTCAGGTAAATGTTGTGGATGAGTCCTCTTTAAATAAACTGCTTTCTTTCGTCCTTTCTTCTTCTCAGTTTTAGAAGGCATGATGATTTTTTTTCAGTGGTGACCAAAATAATCTATTATAAAAAGTATATATCACTTTAGAAAAATAAATTATATCAAATACACTATTGTATTAGTTACAAGAAAACAGGAGAGATTATGACAACAAACATAAGAATATGAAAATAGAAGGACTTACAACAAGAGAAAGAAGACTACAAGACAATATGAAATATAAATAGAAAAGAGGATATAAGCAGACAATGCAGTATAAGGGGAAAATAGAGTATGAAAAGACTGGAAAATATGAAGAGATAATGAGGATTATGAGGAGAAAGGTAGCAGTATGAGTAGAGAAGGGAGACTATAAGAAGAAAGAAATAAAGTATGAGAAGACAGGGGGACAGTATAAAAAAGGTTAGACAAGGGAGTAAAAAAAAGATGTGACTATTAGGAGGCAGACGAGACAATGAGGACAGAGAGTCACTAACGGGCCCATTACGATGGCGGGCAGATTGCCCCCGCCAGGCTGCAATACCCACCGCCAGCCTGGTGAGGGCAATCCACCTGCAATCCCAACCAGAATGACCCCCGCAATGGCTGACAGCTCCACAGCAGTGGAAAAGACCGTCCACCGCTTTCCTGCCCTGGTCACCTTACGACCAGGGTGGAAAGGGTTTAACATGGTAGTGGTGTCTAATACACACTGCCAGCCATATCATAATGGGCCTCTGCAGATGCCTTTCCGTAGCAACAATACCATCACGGAAATGCATGCAGTCTTTACTGTGTGGGCCCCTTGTACGCCCCCAGACTAAAAGTGTAATTGATTGACATTGCACATGAGAGGAACCTGTGGTATCTCCCAGCATTCACATACACAAAACGGAGTGCAGACAGAGGTAGTGATGATACAGGAGGAGGGGAGATGGTGCAGACAGAGGGGGAGATGATGCAGACAGAGAGAGAGATGGTACAGGCAGAGATTGAGATAGTGCAGGCAGAGAGGGACATGGTACAGGCAGAGGGTGAGATGGTGCAGGTTGAGGGGTGATGGTGCAGGCAGAGGGGAGATGGTGCAGGCACAAGGAGAGATGGTGCAGGCAGAGAGAGAGAGATGATGCAGGCGAAAGGAAGATTGAGTGGACAAAGACAGAGATAGTGCAGACGGAGGAGAGAACGTGCAGGCAGAGGGAGGTATAATGAGAGAGAGAGGATTAAAAGATCAGACAACGGATTATACAAAGAAGGGGTACTATTAAGAGACAGAGGAGACAATGAACACAGGAACACACTAAGAGTACAGAAGAGACTGTAAGAACAAACAGCACTATAATGAAAGATAAGTGAAAATAAAGAAAGAGGGAAAATATCACAAGAGAGGTGACAGTATAAGCAGAGAGAAGTAGACTGTCAGCAGAAACTGGGAAGATTATGGAAAAGGCTGCAACTATAATTCCTTAATTTACACAGATGCTCAGTGTGATTCTAGACAAATTATTTAAAACTATACATTTCAGCAAAACACATTTCCCACACTAAAACATTTAGGTGACTAAACACATTACATGTATATGACCACTACATTTCAGTGGACAATCCAGACTCAATTTTCAAATACATTTCAAATTTATTGCATTCTTTTTTTGCCAGCATTACACCCAAACGTGAGACACAATAGTACAAGAAACAGGCCCAAGGGGTTTGTCAGTGGTGTCACTAGAGGGGTGCAGAAGGTACAGACCGCACTGGATGATGCCCTCACATGGGGTGACACTATCTGCTTACGCTATGTATGTAACACAGCTCTGCAGCCTCGCCTCTGCTCTGTGTCTATTTATACTTATTTCAACAACACACACACAAATTCAAAGCACATTTCATATGTTTATTTCAGTGACTTTAAAAAAAGGCACAAACTGTGAGGAACAAACCATGGGGTAGGAGGGGGTACAATGTGATGAGAAAACAGTTAAAATACCAGCAGGCCGAAGAGGAGGTGCAGGCGGAGGGGGACAGATGGTGCAGACAGAGAAGGAGATGGTGCAGGCAGAGAGCAAGATGGTGCAGGCAGAGGATAGATGGTGCAGGGCTGCAGGCAGAAGGAGAGATGGTGCAGACAGAGAGGAGGTGGAGCAGAGACAGCGTGAGATGGTTCGGACAGAGAGACAGATGGTGCAGGCAGAGAGAGAGATGATGCACACAGGGGGTGAGTGAAATAATGCAGCAGAGAGGAAATGGTGCAAACAGAGGGAGAAATGTTACATGCAGTGGGAAGATGGAGCACACAGAGGGGGAAATAATGCAGACAGAGAGGGAGATGGTACAGGCAGAGGGTGAGATGCTACAGGCAGAGAGGAAAATGATTTAACATGGTAGCAGTGTCTAATACACACCACCAGCCATATCATAACAGGCCTCTACAGATGCTTTTCAGTAGCAGCAATACCGCCACAGAAAGGTATGCAGTCTTTAGTATGTGGGCCCCTTGCACACCCCCAGAGTAAAAGTGTAATTGGGAGTGCACATGAGAGGTACCTGTGGTATCTCCCAGAATTCACATACACAAAGCGGAGATGATGCAGACAGAGGTAGTGATGTTACAGGAGGAGAGAAGATGGTGCAGACAGAGGGAGAGATGATGCAGGCAGAAAGAGAGATGGTGCAGGCAGAGGGTGAAATGGTGCAGGCAGAGAGAGAGATGGTGCAGGCAGAGGGTGAGATGGTGAAGGTTGAGGGGGAGATGGTGCAGACAGAGGGGGAGATTATGTAGGCACAGAGAGAGATGGTGCATGCAAAGAGTGAGATGGTGCAGGTTAAGGGGGAGATGATGCAGGCACAGCGAGAGATGGTACTGGCAGAGAGAGAGAGATGGTGCATGCAGAGGTAGAGATAGTGCAGACATACACAGCCATATAGCAGGCAGAGGGAGAGATGGTGCAGGCAGAAGAAGAGATGGTGCATGCAGAGGGGAGATAGTATGGCAAAAGGAGAGATGATGCAGGAAGAGAGGAGATGGTGCATGCAGAAACTGTGAAGATTATGGAAAAAGGTGCAACTATAAATCCTTAATTTACCCAGATGCTCAGTGTGATTCTAGACAAATTATTTAAAACCATACATTTCAACAAAACACATTTCCCACGCTAAAACGTTTAAGTGACTCAACACATTACATGTATATGAACACTACATTTCAGTAGACAATCCTGACTCATTTTTCAAATACATTTAAAATTTGCTGCATTATATTTTGCCAACATTAGAAGCAAAACTGAGACACAATAAAACAAGAAACAGGCCCAATGGGCTTGTAAATCTACCTAAGACTGTCTACAGCAGTCTATGTATTCTGGTTGAGGAATTCTTAACAGGGAGGTATGATGAGAGACAGTGCATTAAAAGGTCAGAGAAGCTAGTATAACAAGAATGGAGACTATTAAGAAACAAAAAAGACAATAAGGACAGAGAGACACTAAGAGTACAGAAAAGACTATGACAACAAGTAGCACTGTAAGGAAAGACAATTAAAAACTAAAGAAAGAGAGAAAATATCACACGAGAACAGATAGTATAAGCAGAGAGAGGTAGACTGTCAGAACAAACAGCGGAGATTATGAAAAAAGGTGCAACTATAAATCCTTACTTTACACAGATGCTCAGTGTGATTCTAAACAAATGATTTAAAACCATACATTTCAACAAAATTCATTTCCCACACTAAAACGCTTAAGTGACTCAACACATTACATGTATATGAACACTACATTTCAGTAGAAAATCCTGACTCATTTTTCAAATATATTTCAAATTTGCTGCATTATATTTTGCCAACATTTGAAGCAAAAGTGAGACACAATAAAACAAGAAACAGGCCCAAGGGGCTTGTAAATCTACCTAAGACTGTCTACAGCAGTCTATGTATTCTGGTTGAGGAATTCTTAACAGGAAGGTATGATGAGAGACAGTGCATTAAAAGGTCAGAGACGCCAGTATAAAAAGAATGGAGACTATTAAGAAACAAAAAAGACAATAAGGACAGAGAGACACTAAGAGTACAGAAAAGACTGTGACAACAAGTAGCACTGTAAGGAAAGACAAGTAAAAATAAAGAAAGAGAGAAAGTATCACAAGAGAACAGATAGTATAAGCAGAGAGAGGTAGACTGTCAGAACAAACAGCGGAGATTATGAAAAAAGGTGCAACTATTAATCCTTACTTTACACAGATGCTCAGTGTGATTCTAAACAAATGATTTAAAACCATACATTTCAACAAAATTCATTTCCCACACTAAAACGTTTAAGTGACTCAACACATTACATGTATATGAACACTACATTTCAGTAGACAATCCTGACTCATTTTTCAAATATATTTCAAATATGCTGCATTATATTTTGCCAACATTAGAAGCAAAAGTGAGACACAATAAAACAAGAAACAGGCCCAAGGGGCTTGTAAATCTACCTAAGACTATATACAGCAGTCTATGTATTCTGGTTGAGGAATTCTTAACAGAGAGGTATGATGAGGGACGGTGCATTAAAAGGTCAGAGAAGCCAATATAAAAAGAAAGGAGACTATTAAGAAACAGATGAGAAAATAAGGGCAAAGAGACACTAAGGGGTCCATTAGGATGACGGGCGAACTTTGTCTGCCCGTCATCCTACCGGTGTTTGGGACCGCCCGCCAGAAGGGCGGGGTCCCGTGGGGGCTATCAGGATGTGCCCGCCACAGTGGCGGGCACATCCTGCATTTCTAGCATTGTAGCAAGGCGACCGGGCGGAAAAGTGGCAGGCTGTGTTTTGCTCCGGCGTGGTCCCCCCCGCCATTCTGATATGGCGGGAGGAATACAGGGAAGGATGTCGGGCGGATTGCCCCCACCAGGCTGGTGGGGGCTACCGCCAGCCTGGCGGGGGCAATCCGCCCGACATCCTAATGGGCCCCTTAGAGTAGAGAAAGGACTATGACAACAAGCAGCACTATAAGGAAAGACAAGTAAAAATAAAGAAAGAGAGAAAATATCACAAGAAAACAGACAGTATAAACAGAGAGAGGTAGACTGTCAGGAAAAATGGCGGAGAATATGGAAAAAGGTGCAACTATAAATCCTTAATTTACACAGATGCTCAGTGTGATTCTAGTCAAATTTTTTCAAACCATACATTTTACCAAAACACATTTACCAAACTAAAACATTTAACTGACTGCACACATTCTAAATTTTTATGTACTGAACTTTATTGCAAAAACCTGACTCACTAACCACATTAATTTACCAAATGATTTTATCACAATACTTATTCAAATACAGTCAAACTCAAAATACAAATCTATAAACGTTTCAAGATTAAACACATTACTTTTATTAAAAATAAAATGCACCAAATACATTCCCTTACACGTTTTAAACGCACCTCTCAAAGTGATTGGTAGATTAAGAAGAATTCCACTCACACAGTAGATAGCCTTATACAGAAACTCTCTGCTCCAGTGCTTGCAGCAGAACCAAAGAAATGGCAAATTTTCCCCCTCAATGTACACATATATACACATTACTAACAAATCAAATTCCTTCACACAATAATTGAAAACCAAAGACATATTTCTATTGGTTCAATAATTCAAACCTTGCCAACTGACATAACTTTCCACCGTACCCCCAACTGTAAACTGTCACCAGAGGTCAAAAGTTCACCACTCTATAAAACACTGCTTCTTAACATATTTAGACTATACATAGGTACTTATGTATAAGTACCAAAAAAAAGAAAAACTCTAGTTAGAACCAACCAACAAATAAATACCTAAACTTCAAACATATCTCTAAAATATATTTTTTCAAATAATTTTTTTCATGCTAGGGTAAGCCTATGGGACGACTTATGGACTTTGCACTGTACGTCATACGTAATTTGCACGGTAAGCGCACGGTAAATCTATCGTAAAAAAAAATAGCTTCTATTACAATTTTTTTTAAATCCCCGGGGACACCATCCCCCGGGGCTAATAAAAAACGTTGGGGACGGTGGGGAGAGACCAAATGCCCCCACTGTCCCAGCCAGCTCCGCATGTCCTTTGGAAGCCGGCATTGCTTTTTGTCAGAGAGACCAGCTAACATGCTGGTCTCCCTGACGAAAAGCAGTTTGCTGTGGTAGGGTGGGAGCCGCAAGACTCTGCCCTACCACAGCAAACAGCAGTGTCCCTTGATTGGGCACCCCGGGACACTTCAGGAGCCGGCCCTGGGGGGTGGCGGTCCCCAGGGCCATTGAGGGCTCCAGGATCACATCAACGTCAACAAAGCCCCGGGGGCTGGTGGTCCCCGGGGCTTGGGGGTCCATCACAGACCCCATTATTTTACATATAAGTGCCCCGGGGAGGTGGCGGTCCCGGGCGTGTGGGAGGGGTTGACCCCCTCACAAGTTTTTTTTTAAAAGAAAATTTAAAAACGAAGCCTCCGGGGGATGGCGGTCCCCAGGGCTGCGGAGGAGCTCTATGCCCCCCGCAATCACAATTACTTTGCCCCGGGGGTAGCAGTCCCCGGGACAGTGTGGGGGTATTGGGCCCCCCCCCCACACTTTTTAAAACATTTTACCCCCGGGATTTGGTCCCCCTGGGGACTAATTTATAAAAAAAACACACCAATGGGTTTTTTTTTGTGGAGTTCACGTACCGTACGCGGACCCCGTGATTTAAAAAAAAAATAATTATGGGGGGCTTTGGGGGTCCTTGTGGGACCCCCTGAGCAGGCCTAGGGGGTCAGGGTGTGGCTACCCTGCCCCCTTTGCGTGCTTTATACATTTGTTTTCAGCTTTCTTGTGCGTCGGTTCTACCGACGCACAAGATGGCTGCCAACACTTCCTAGTTTGGAGTGTTGACAGACAGTTGACATCCAATTAGCATGCAGCTCGTACTCGGGAAGGTACGCGTACTATAAGCGCACTGTACAGAGTACATTACAGAGTACGATAAGCTTCTATCGATATACTTATGATTTTACTTATGATTTTCTCAGGAACTACTGAACGGATTTACACCATTTCACAAAAAGAGTGATCTGCAAACCGAACTCTACCTTTTTGCCAAATTTGGTGTAATTCCGTACAGCCGTTCGGGCTGTAGCCCTGGCTAAAGGTCCTATTGAAAATTTCTTTCGGAAAACACGTTTTGGGACCCCCTTTTTTTCTCGGCCCCTACTTCATGAATAGGGCTCCCGGTTTTCCGTTTTTACGGATAGATACATATAAATACAGACGGAAATGTATATTTCCTTTGTCTGTATTTATATATAGAAACGGCAAAACACTGGCAAATGTTGCCGTGCGCTGCCGCTGCCTGAATTCATTTTAATCCCATTCAATCAGTCCTTTAGCGCCCTCGTGTGGACAAATTGGCACAGGGTCTTTGAAGGACAGCCGTTCACCTGAGCCAATCCTCGTGGGAATCAAGCCTATGTGTGTGGGCGTGCCAACACCTACGGCCTCGCCCTCATAACTTTTTCTCTTTATTTGGGGGCTCACCTGACTACTTCTTCTTTCCCTGCCTGGTAGAAGACCTCTTCCTGCCACCATCAGGTTTTACACCTGCACCGGCACTTCGAGGTTCTGCATCTCCAGGGCTCCGCCACACAAGCTCCGCACCAGCTCGCCACCGATTCATCAACCAAGGTAAGATGATTTCCCCTGCCCCCCCCATGCCCCAGTATCAGTAGAGGATCGTGTTCGAGTTCAGTCATCATGTGGGTGAGGTGGGGGCTTTTGTTTAATTTGTAATTACTGTGTGTGCTGAATGCCACAGGGTGCCTTAGTTTGTCGAGGTGGTGGAGGAAAAGGGCCCGCCGTCGCGCCATTCCACGATTGATGGCCTATTTAGCATGAGGTTAATGTTAAGTAGCCATCAATTGTGGAATGGCGCGACGGCGGCCTCTTTCCCTCCACCATCGCGATAAACTAAGGTACCCTGTGGCATTCAGCACACACATAACAAAAAGACGGCTGGGGTCCACGATTGATGGCCTATGTAGCATGAGGTTAATGCCAAGTAGGCCCCGGCAGGCATGTCGTTGCAGAAAAGTTGTCACGAGTAGGTGGAGGTCATTTTGATTGCCCCATATTGGCCTCGCTGTCCACGGGTTTCATTGATCGGTCACTTAATGCATATTTGTTTTTTAAGGGCTGTTTTTATATTGAGTTCATGCCCTTCTACCATGTCAGCCCAACGGAAAGCAACTGGGAGTTTTAGCAAACCATCTGAGAATATCTCTAAGGTCATTACTGTGTATATCTGTACTTATTTTCGGTATATTAACCGGTCTTACTGCATTTCGCAACATCTGCAGGAATTTTAGTGATTTGCGGTAATGTAAATATCGCAAATGTGCACCAGTGTGTCACATACCTGCCCCCTATTAGAGCCGCATTTAAAAAAAAATCTTTTAATGGGGGCTGCTGAAGCGATCCCACGCTCGCCTTCTGAGCAAGTAATGTAATAAATTAATGACCCAAATTCAGAGAGAAAACAGAGCCCTTTCAGAGCAGCATCAGCAGAGGATCATGTTGAGTCATCATGTGGGTGAGGGGGAGGTGGGGGCTGTTTATTTTGTAATTACTGTGTGTGCTGAAGGCCACAGGGTGCCTTAGTTTATCGCGGTGGTGGAGGGAAAGGGCCCGCCGTCGCGCCATTCCACGATTGATGGCTACTTAGCATGAGGTTAATGCTAAGTAGCCATCAATCGTGGAATGGCGCAACGGCGGGCCCTTTCCCTCCACCACTGCGATAAACTAAGGCACCCTGTGGCCTTCAGCACACACATTGGGGTGACAGTCAACACAATATGGATCCCTTCTTTAAAGTGAACAGGGAATGGCGCGATTAGAACGTAATTGCAGTTTTCGTGCTGCAGTGTTTAAATGGGTATGCGAACGATTTTCATTTTACACACTTAATGTTCAAATGATCCTGATTCTGCAGCACATGGAATGGCAAAGGTGTTCACGAACTCAAGCCTATGAAATAATTTGTAAGAAAAATTGGTTGAAAATAGATCGGGCAGGCTTTTGTGTCGTACTACAGTCTCTTTGCATTACACCAGGGAGGGGGGGATAGGGGTCAGATGCACTCGAGAGGCATTGGCAAAGATCCAAGAGTCAGCCCTGAAATGATGCCATGAATCTCATATATTTGATGCCCCTGAGATTATGTGGGGGACGCCTGCATTGAGAAGAGCTGGCCTACTTAGCATGAGGTTAACAAACGGGGGGGGGATAGAGGTCAGACTGACTCGGGAGCCATGATGATTCTGTCCCCCACGTGCCTTAACACAGCTACGGCCTCGCCCTCATAACTTTTTCTCTTTATTTGGGGGCTCACCTGACTCTATTTCTTCTTTCCCTGCCCGGTATGAAGACGCCTTCCTGCCACCATCAGGTTTTGCACCTGCCCTTCGACGTTCGGCAACTCAATATTTAACGGGTTTTCAGTGGTCTTCATTTTATTAACAAACCAGAAAGAGCCTCAATGTCTGCAAAGTCTCTCGAAATGCACATGTGCTTATACTACAATGGCAAAGTTTTCAAATGAATGTATTGTGTTGACCAATAACGACCGGGCGCAGGTGTGCATTGTCAATTTAAATAAATGTGGAAAAATACTAGCTGTAGCTTCGTCTTTTGCTTGTGGCAAAAATAAATGTGGATAAATACAGAAAAAATGCCCAAAAAATAAATATGGATAAATACAGACGGAAATGGCAAAAAATAGATACCATAAAACCGGGAGCCCTATTCATGAATCACCCCCAACTTTCAGGGAAGGAGCAGAGCGGAGCAGGCCATTTTCTTGGAGAAATTCACGAAGATTCGTCCACCGGCGCAATAGTTATTCCAAATAGAATGTTGCGGATTTCCTATGGAAAACAGGATTTAACTATAACTACCTACTGGCGACCGCACCAGTAGGTAATATATATATATATTTATATATATATATATATATATATATATATATATATATATATATATATATATATATATATATATATATATATATATATATATTCACTGAAAAAACCATAGGTTTCACACCAGTTATAGTTAGCTGGAAATTTTACTGATATAAAACCATTGAAATTCCCACGTTATAGTTAGTCGGACTCACTATAACTTGCGCGTGCAATGCACTGCTGATGACATCACATATTACATCACTCATGACATGGTCAGTGACATCACTCATGACACCATCCTTGTGACATAGTGACAGACCTCCTTTCACTATAATGTAACCCTTGAGACACATATTCAAAAATAGAAACTGAAATTTTTAAAAAAATGGAGATACCTATATCAGTTACAACAAGCAATTCAGTAATTCCACTATCTATATACACATCCACTCATTCACCAACAGTTCTATATAGTCACTCATACATATACTCACTCATCATATGAAGTGATACACCTATACATCCTGTTACACACCGACATTCATCCAAAAGTTACTCACACACATATTCACACGTGCAAATAAACTATTGGACATCCATTTATTTGAATATAGAGTTATACACACACTTCCACCTTACTTCTATTTAAAATTACACATATTTATTCTCTTAAACAATCACTTATAGAAACACATACTTATTTAAACAGGAACTCTTACAATCTCTTACTCTCACATATACTCACTTATATACATCAATATTCATATATACTAGATTAAAACATATGTAGTTACTGATAAAGACACTAGTGAGACAGTCATTCACTCACTAACAAACACATATAGACACTCATCCACCCATACAGTCCTGTACATATGTTGTCTTCAAAACACATACAAACAAAGAGTCAGTCACTCATGCATCTATGTGCTAAGTAATACCCCCACCAAACCATATAGACACTCATACTGATACTAATAAAAATATCTAATAACCCATATACATACACATGAGTGGATGTGTATTAGATGGTGGTATTACTGAATTGGTTGTTGTAACTGGTATGGGTATATCCACTTTTTTGAAAATATTAGTTTCTATTTTTGAATATGTGTTTCATGGGTTACATTACACTGAAAGGAGGTCTGTCACTGTGTCACAAGGATGGTGTCATCAGTGATGTCATGAGTGATGTCACTGACCATGTCATGAGTGATGTAATATGTGATGTCATCAGCAGTGCATTGCACGCGCAAGTTATAGTGAGTCCGACTAACTATAACGTGGGAATTTCAATGGTTTTATATCAGTAAAATTTCCAGCTAACTATAACTGGTGTGAAACCTATGGTTTTTTCAGTGAATTTAATAGGTTTTTTAAATGCTAATTCCTAACTATAACTGGTGTGAAACCTATGGTTTTTTTCAGTGAATTTCATAGGTTTTTTAAATGCTAATTCCTTACTATAAGTTTCACTTTATAAATAAGACTGTTAGCACTCTAGTTGTTCTTTTTAACACTCTGGTACATTCTGTCATTGGGCTACAGTTGTGCTACATCTAGTTGAATTTTGGGCTACATTTACAATTTTTGATCTCTGGTGGCCATCTTTGGGCTTCATTGGGCTACTTTGGGCTACATTTGGGCTACATTTTGGCTCTAACATATATTAAGCCCAATGTAGCACAATACATATTTTTATAAAGTTAATTTTTTTACAAACCACTTCAGAATAGGGCTACCTGTCTCTAAAATTATCCCATTTTTTTTTTTTTAATTTTTGGGGGGAGCGCTCCCAGAGCGCGCCCCGGAGTGCGCCCCGAAAAGCGTATTTCTGAAAAGCGCCCCCGGGCGCGCTCCGGGGAGCGTCTCGTGAGCGCCAATATCGCAAACGAAAACATGATCGTGACGTATCGCGTAGCCGCGACCGCGTGATACGCACGGCGTAAGCGCACCCGGAAGTACTCGAACGAATACGATCGCAAAACGTAAACTTCCGACGCGCTTACGCTGCGCGCCCCCGTGCGCGTAGCGTAAGCGCGTCGGGTCATGTGAGCAGAAAATAACACTTTTCATTGGTTCATAACAGTTTTAGTTTCATAATGATGAAGCCCCTGGTCTTGTGACCTGAAAATAACACTTCTCATTGGTTCAGGACAGTTTTGTTTTCCAAATGATGAAAGCCCCCACCTTTTTTCCTTATTCTGACTTTGTCCTTTGACTGAGGAAGATCTGTTTGGAACTCTCTGTACCTTTTTGTACTTTAAAATGGCTTCAGTAGCAGCAGCAGCAGGAGCATCTCAGCCACCACCACCACCACCACCACCAAGAGGACCAGCTCCAAATTATATTGGTGGTCAAGAACAGGAGGAGGAGGAAGAGGAAGATGAGGAGGGGAGAAGAAGATGGCTGCCTGAAGAAAACACACCTTATAAACCCAAACCACACTTCATTTGGCAGTTTTTTTCAATCCCAGAGGGGCAAAAAAAGGTGAATGCTCCCAAAGTCACTTGCCTCATCTGCAATGATGAACTTTCACGGGGCAACCCAAATAAGAAATATTCTTTTGGTAACTATACCATGATTCGGCACATGACAAGAAAGCATCCAAACAACTACTCTCGCGCAGAGTTCCGGGAACTGGCCAGTAACCTCCCCCAGTCATCAAGGACCCCCTCCCAAAGAAAACAACCCTCTTCCTCGCAACCAGAAACATCTGAGGTGATGCCTTGCATTCAGCCGAGATTTGCTGATTTTAAAATTACTTGCACTGCTTGTGGCAAGCTTATCTCCTATGGGGAACAAAGTATTAAGCTCATCGTCCTTGCAGGTGATAATCACAAGTGCCCCAAAAAGAAATAATTTTTTGGGTTTTTTGTTTTTTTGCTCCAGTTGAGCCAGTTTCAATTCCCTTTTTTTGTTTCTCCCCCTAAAAAATACAAAAAAAATATAAAACTGTTTTGAAAAGCCAAAAAAAGTTTAAAAAGTTCCAAAAACACAAAAAAAATATAAAACAACAAAAAGAAGAAAAAAAAAAGTTCTTTTAAGAACTACCTCCAATTTCTAAATGAAAACTTCCTTTTTTTTAAACTCTGTCATCTTTTTCCCTCATTTTACGCTCCCCGGTGCGCTACCTGGTGCGCGCACCGAGCGCTTCCCCCGCGCAAAACGAAAAAAAAAAAAATATTTTAAATGCCCCGCGGGGCCCTTTTATAGCCCCCACATCAAACCTAGGGGGTCAAATGGGTCTATCCCTGACGCCTTATGGTCAGTTCCCACTTTGTTTTAGCCACCTCTTATGTCTCGATTTTACCGAGACACAAGATGGCGACCGCTCTGGACTGTTTGGAATGTTTACAGACACCCGAGAGCCAATCAGCTTTCCATGCGCACCTCGCGTGTCGCGCCTGGAGCGCACTCCGGTGCGCGCACCTGTGCGCTGCTATAGATATATATATTTTTTTGGACCTAAATTACTCAAAATCCACTGGAGCACATATCTTGAGACATAGCAAAGGCACATCGGGCTACCAGTCCCTACAATTTTGCCAAGTTTGGTGTAAATCCATTCAGCCGTTCGGGCTAAAAGTGAAATCGACCGCCCTATGGAAATTAACATGGGGAAAACGCGTTTTGGGACCCCCCTTTTATCTCGGCCCCCGCTTATTGTATCCCCCCCAAACTTTCAGGGAAGGACCGGAGCTCGACGAGGCCATTTTCCTGAAATTTTCAGGCAGATTCGTCAACCGGTGCCAAAGTTATTCCAAATAGAATTTTGAGATTTAACATTGAAAAAAATCCTAACTATAACTACCTACTGGCGACCGCCAGTAGGTAATATATATATATATATATATATATATATATATATATATATATATATATATATATATATATATATATATATATATATATATATATATATATATATTCACAGAAAAAACCATAGGTTATAGACCATATATAGTTAGGAATTTGCATTTACAAAACCTTGAAAATTCACTGAAAAAACCATAAGTTATATACCATATATAGTTAGGGATTAGCATTTAAAAAACCTTATTTTATTTGCACAAAACCATTGAAATTCCATATATAGTTAGTTGCACTAACTATATATCGCGGACCCGCAATCCACTGCTAATGATGTCACATATTACATCATTCATGACATGGTCAGTGACATCACTGATGACATCACTGATGACATCTCAAATGACATCACTGATGACATCACTGATGACAACACCCAGTGACTGTATGTTTCTGTAAAGTTAAAATATGTCTTACATATTGAAGAATGAGTGGATGTATAAGTGTCTGGATGAAGGATTTAGTAGGTGCATGACTGACTGTATGAGAGAATGATTAAATGTGTCTCACTGAGTGCATGGGTTAGTGATTAAAGTGTCTTAATTTGGCAATCATTATTTATGTTCTTCTGTAAACTGCTGCATGTTTAAATCAGTAGCTATATCAGTAACTATATGGGTTATTGAATGGTTGCCCAAGTATTTGTATGGGAGACTGAGTATGTGTTTGGGTGGCTGGGAGGTGTATAACTCTGTGCATAGATGTGTGAGCAGTTGATTCCCTAGGTGTATGGCTTCAAAAGTGCATGTAGAAACAGCTGTATGGACAGTTGACTGTGTGCATGAGTATATTGGTTAGTGAATGGATATCTCAGTTCTACATGTCAAAGTAAGTACATATGTAAAACACACTCCATGTGAGAGTTGACATATATAAATAACTGAACATAAGACCCAGTGAATGTGAGAGTGGCTGTATGAATCATTGTGAACTTGTATCAAGGATTGTATAAGAGAGTAAATATGTGTTAGTATATGTTTGAATAAGTAAGGTGTGTATAACTGTATAGTTGAGGAAATGGAGGTGTGATTTATTCTTTGCATGACTGACTAGGTGTGTGAGTAACTCCATGGATGTGTGACAGTCTGTGAGTGCCTGTTTACACTGAGTGTATCTAAGGTTATATTAGAGTCTGAAGATGTATTATCACATAAATGATATCATCAGTGATGTAATCAGTAATGTCAAATGAGATGTCAGTGATGTCATCAGTGATGTCATTTGAGATGTCATCAGTGATGTCATTTGAGATGTCATCAGTGATGTCATCAGTGATGTCACTGACCATGTCATGAATGATGTAATATGTGACATCATTAGCAGTGGATTGCGGGTCCGCGATATATAGTTAGTGCAACTAACTATATATGGAATTTCAATGGTTTTGTGCAAATAAAATAAGGTTTTTTAAATGCTAATCCCTAACTATATATGGTCTATAACCTATGGTTTTTTCAGTGAATTTTCAAGGTTTTGTAAATGCAAATTCCTAACTATATATGGTCTATAACCTATGGTTTTTTCTGTGAATTTCATTGGTTTTTTAAAAGCTAATAAAAATATATTCTTTATTAAGTGACGTATCACGTAGCCCGTGAGACGCCTCATGATGCATCGCATAACCGTGACGTATCGTCTCTGCAGCGCAAACCAAACCCAAAACGTAAGCGCGCCAAAACACGCTTAAAGTTATATATATATTTTTTTAACCTTAATTAGACAAAATCCACACGTGCACATATCACAAACGTTCAAAAAACACAATATGTCGGACTCCCGTTACGCTGCCGGTTAGCTGCCCGGTTAACGTACCAGGAAGCACCTTTACCGCGAAAAATCACATTTTTTTTTTTCACCCCCCAGGGAACTTTAATAGCCCCCTCATCAATCCTAGGGGTTCAGGAGGGGTCTGCCTTACCCCTTTCATTCATTTACACCTTTTTTCCACCTCTTGTCTCTCGATCACACAGAGAGACAAGATGGCGGCCGCTCCAGACTGTTTACAATGATCTTCTCCTCAGACTCCCGTTACACTGCCGGTTAGCTGCCCGGTTCGCGTACCAAGACGCGTCTCTACGGCGAAAAAATCGGATTTTTTTTTTTTTGGGCCCAGCGTGGCTCTATAATATCCCCTCATCAATCCTAGGGGGTCAGAAGGGGTCTACCTTGCCCCTTTCCTTCATTTCCCCCTTTGTTTTGGCCTCCTCTTGTCTCTCGATCCTACCGAGAGACAAGATGGCGGCCGCTCTGAACTGTTTACAATGTTGACAGCCAATCAGCTACTCGTCAGACTCCCGTTACACTGCCGGTTAGCTTCCCGGTTAGCTGCCCGGTTCGCGTACCAAGACGCGTCTCTACGGCGAAAAAACAGATTTTTTTAAAAAAAATTTTTTTGGGCTCAGCGTGGCTCTATAATATCCCCTCATCAATCCTAGGGGGTCAGAAGGGGTCTACCTTTCCCCCTTTCCTTCATTTCCTCCTTTGTTTTGGCCTCCTCTTGTCTCTCGATCCTACCGAGAGACAAGATGGCGGCCGCACCGGACTGTTTCGAATGTTGACAGACACCGGAGAGCCAATCAGCTTCGCTTCGCAAAGTTCCGATAAGCGAAAAGTACGCGAACCGGATCGCTGCCCGGAGCGCTGTTACAGATATATATCTTGATTTAAACGTTAATTTCTCAAAATCCACTGAAGCACATATATTGAGACCTAGCAAAGGCACATCGGGCTAACAGTCCCTACAATTTTGCCAAGTTTCGTGCAAATCCATTCAGCCGTTCGAGCTAAAAGTGAGTCCAACCGCCCTATGGAAAACTCAATGTTAAAAACGCGTTTTGGGACCCCCCTTTTTTCTCAGCCCCCCCTTGACGAAACCCCCCCAAATTTCCAGGAGCTGCTCAGAAACAAAATGTGCCATTTTCCTGAAAATTTCAGCCGATTCCGTCCACAAACGCCAAAGTTATTAGACATAGAATTTTCAGAAATCCCATAGGGAAAAAATCCTAACTATATATACCTACTGGCGACTGCCAGTAGGTAATATATATATATATATATATATATATATATATATATATATATATATATATATATATATATATATATATATATATATATATATATATATATATATATCAAGTCCAGCACCTCCTCCATGTTAGAAAAAGGTACGGCACACTCCGGGGCGAAGGGTAAAAGCTTTATTGAAATTCATGCGCATGGCGCTTGCAGTCCCTCGAAACGCTTTGGCAGACGCGTTTCAAGCCTTCAGTGGCTCTCATCAGTGCCTTGTTTCAGGGGCTCCGCGCTCTCTGTTGATGGCAAATCAGGTGCAGCTGAGTGGAAACCGCTCCCTTTTGTGACGATGTCATGCTCCTCCTCCAGTGGGTGTTGTGCTGGCCACTCGCGCTTTCCCCCTGCCAGGCAGATGCATGCTGGTCATTGAAGTCCAAGTG
Organism: Lissotriton vulgaris; assembly: GCF_964263255.1. Taxonomy (NCBI): domain Eukaryota; kingdom Metazoa; phylum Chordata; class Amphibia; order Caudata; family Salamandridae; genus Lissotriton; species Lissotriton vulgaris. The sequence continues at coordinate 721,381,676 of NC_141696.1, forward strand.
GAGTGTCTGTACAGGTACAGGGCGATCTCCACACCAAGTGGTGTCCATCATTTAGGAAATGGGCTCGCAGTCCAGCTCGAGTGCCCAGCAGGAAGCCAAAAGTCTTTACCCGTGCTCCTTATTCAGGCGAACATCCTCGCCTCCTCTCTCCCCATTGCAGCCTTAACATGCCTGGCTGGCAGTCAACGTCGCTAGGGGGGGCTCCGTGTAGTTTGCAGTTCATGCAAGTGTCCAAAAGGAGATTGCCGGTCTTCACACGGCGCACCAGACCGAGAGGGTGTGCCGTCAGTCAGCGACCTGCATGCCGACTTAACATCAAGTCCAGCACCTCCTCCATGTTAGAAAAAGGTACGGCACACTCCGGGGCGAAGGGTAAAAGCTTTATTGAAATTCATGCGCGTGGCGCTTGCAGTCCCTCGAAACGCTTTGGCAGACGCGTTTCAAGCCTTCAGTGGCTCTCATCAGTGCCTTGTTCCAGGGGCTCCGCGCTCTCTGTTGATGGCAAATCAGGTGCAGCTGAGTGGAAACCGCTCCCTTTTGTGACGATGTCATGCTCCTCCTCCAGTGGGTGTTGTGCTGGCCACTCGCGCTTTCCCCCTGCCAGTCAGATGCATGCTGGTCATTGAAGTCCAAGTGGAGTGTCTGTACAGTGACAGGGCGATCTCCACACCAAGTGGTGTCCATCATTTAGGAAATGGGCTCGCAGTCCAGCTCGAGTGCCCAGCAGGAAGCCAAAAGTCTTTACCCGTGCTCCTTATTCAGGTGAACATCCTCGCCTCCTCTCTCCCCATTGCAGCCTTAACATGCCTGGCTGGCAGTCAACGTCGCTAGGGGGGGCTCCGTGTAGTTTGCAGTTCATGCAAGTGTCCAAAAGGAGATTGCCGGTCTTCACACGGCGCACCAGCCCGAGAGGGTGTGCCGTTAGTCAGCGACCTGCATGCCGACTTAACATCAAGTCCAGCACCTCCTCCATGTTAGAAAAAGGTACGGCACACTCCGGGGCGAAGGGTAAAAGCTTTATTGAAATTCATGCGCGTGGCGCTTGCAGTCCCTCGAAACGCTTTGGCAGACGCGTTTCAAGCCTTCAGTGGCTCTCATCAGTGCCTTGTTCCAGGGGCTCCGCGCTCTCTGTTGATGGCAAATCAGGTGCAGCTGAGTGGAAACCGCTCCCTTTTGTGACGATGTCATGCTCCTCCTCCAGTGGGTGTTGTGCTGGCCACTCGCGCTTTCCCCCTGCCAGGCAGATGCATGCTGGTCATTGAAGTCCAAGTGGAGTGTCTGTACAGTGACAGGGCGATCTCCACACCAAGTGGTGTCCATCATTTAGGAAATGGGCCCGCAGTCCAGCTCGAGTGCCCAGCAGGAAGCCAAAAGTCTTTACCCGTGCTCCTTATTCAGGCGAACATCCTCGCCTCCTCTCTCCCCATTACAGCCTTAACATGCCTGGCTGGCAGTCAACGTCGCTAGGGGGGGCTCCGTGTAGTTTGCAGTTCATGCAAGTGTCCAAAAGGAGATTGCTGGTCTTCACATGGCGCACCAGACCGAGAGGGTGTGCCGTTAGTCAGCGACCTGCATGCCGACTTAACATCAAGTCCAGCACCTCCTCCATGTTAGAAAAAGGTACGGCACACTCCGGGGCGAAGGGTAAAAGCTTTATTGAAATTCATGCGCGTGGCGCTTGCAGTCCCTCGAAACGCTTTGGCAGACGCGTTTCAAGCCTTCAGTGGCTCTCATCAGTGCCTTGTTCCAGGGGCTCCGCGCTCTCTGTTGATGGCAAATCAGGTGCAGCTGAGTGGAAACCGCTCCCTTTTGTGACAATGTCATGCTCCTCCTCCAGTGGGTGTTGTGCTGGCCACTCGCGCTTTCCCCCTGCCAGGCAGATGCATGCTGGTCATTGAAGTCCAAGTGGAGTGTCTGTACAGTGACAGGGCGATCTCCACACCAAGTGGTGTCCATCATTTAGGAAATGGGCTTGCAGTCCAGCTCGAGTGCCCAGCAGGAAGCCAAAAGTCTTTACCCGTGCTCCTTATTCAGGCGAACATCCTCGCCTCCTCTCTCCACATTGCAGCCTTAACATGCCTGGCTGGCAGTCAACGTCGCTAGGGGGGGCTCCGTGTAGTTTGCAGTTCATGCAAGTGTCCAAAAGGAGATTGCCGGTCTTCACACGGCGCACCAGACCGAGAGGGTGTGCCGTTAGTCAGCGACCTGCATGCCGACTTAACATCAAGTCCAGCACCTCCTCCATGTTAGAAAAAGGTACGGCACACTCCGGGGCGAAGGGTAAAAGCTTTATTGAAATTCATGCGCGTGGCGCTTGCAGTCCCTCGAAACGCTTTGGCAGACGCGTTTCAAGCCTTCAGTGGCTCTCATCAGTGCCTTGTTCCAGGGGCTCCGCGCTCTCTGTTGATGGCAAATCAGGTGCAGCTGAGTGGAAACCGCTCCCTTTTGTGATGATGTCATGCTCCTCCTCCAGTGGGTGCTGTGCTGGCCACTCGCGCTTTCCCCCTGCCAGGCAGATGCATGCTGGTCATTGAAGTCCAAGTGGAGTGTCTGTACAGTGACAGGGCGATCTCCAAACCAAGTGGTGTCCATCATTTAGGAAATGGGCTCGCAGTCCAGCTTGAGTGCCCAGCAGGAAGCCAAAAGTCTTTACCCGTGCTCCTTATTCAGGAAAACATCCTCGCCTCCTCTCTCCCCATTGCAGCCTTAACATGCCTGGCTGGCAGTCAACGTCGCTAGGGGGGGCTCCGTGTAGTTTGCAGTTCATGCAAGTGTCCAAAAGGAGATTGCCGGTCTTCACACGGCGCACCAGACCGAGAGGGTGTGCCGTTAGTCAGCGACCTGCATGCCGACTTAACATCAAGTCCAGCACCTTCTCCATGTTAGATATATATATATTCTGAAAAAACCATAGGTTATAGACCATATATAGTTAGGGATTAGCATTTACAAAACCTTATTTTACTCGCATAAAACCATTGAAATTCGCATATATAGTTAGTTGCGCTAACTATATATCACGCACCCGCAATCCACTGCTGATGATGTCACATATTACATCATTCATGACATGGTCAGTGACATCACTGATGACATCACTGATGACATCTCAAATGACATCACTGATGACATCACTGATGACATCTCAAATGACATCACTGATGACATCAATGATGACATCTTAAATGACATCACTGATGACATCACTGATGACATCTCATTTGACATTACTGATCACATCACTGATGACATCATTCATGTGATTATACGATGAACCTCTACAGACTCTGATATAACCTTAGATACACTCAGTGTAAACAGACACTCACAGACTGTCACTCATCCATGGAGTTACTCACACACCTAGTCAGTCATGCAAAGAATCAATCACACCTCCATTTCCTCAACTATACAGTTATACACATCTTACTTATTCAAACATATACTAACACATATTTACTCCCTTATACAATCCCTGATACAAGTTCACAATGATCCATACAGCCACTCACACATTCACTGGCTCTTATGCGCAGTTATTTATATATGTCAACTCTCACATGTACTGTGTTTTACATATGTACTTACTTTGACATGTAGCACTGAGATATCCATTCACTCACCAATACACTCATGCACACAGTCAACCGCCCATGCAGTAGTTTCCACATGCACTTTTGAACCCATACATCTAGTGAATCAACTGCTCACACATCTATGCACAGAGTCATACACCTCCCAGCCACCCCCACACACACTCAGTCTCCCATACAAATACTTGGGCAACCAATCAATAACCCATATAGTTAATCATATAGCTACTGATCAACACATGCAGCAGTTTACAGAACAACAGACATAATGATGCACAAATTAAGACAGTTTAGTCACTAACCCATGCACTCAGTGAGACACATTTAATCACTCACTTATACAGTCAGTCATGCACCTACTAAATCCTTCATCCAGACACTTATACATCCACTCATTCTTCAATATGTAAGACATATTTTAACTTTACAGAAACATACAGTCACTGGATGTTGTCATCAGTGATGTCATTTGAGTTGTCATCAGTGATGTCATCAGTGATGTCACTGACCATGTCATGAATGATGTAATATGTGACATCATCAGCAGTGGATTGCGGGTGCGCGATATATAGTTAACGCATCTAACTATATATGGAATTTCAATGGTTTTATGCGAGTAAAATAAGGTTTTGTAAATGCAAATTCCTAACTATATATGTTCTATAACCAATGGTTTTTTCATTGAATTTATATATATATATATCTATCTATATATATATATATATATATATATATATATATATATATATATATATATGCAGGATAACTCCAAGACGCAACCTCCAATCCCCCTCGGATCGGCGAAGCAGTAGACGGACCACCAGATCGGTTTACAGGTTTCTTTATTTCAGTTTCAGTTGGTAAAGCAAGACGCGTTTCGGGCTAAGCAAGCACTTGTTCACATGCAGAGACTGAATGCTACTTTTTGGATTTTATAATGCTAGTGACCCGCCTACATCCAGCCTCTAAGTTGTTCATGTGACCATGGAAATAGACAACATACTGTGTAATTGTAACCTTTGTATAAATACACATTTTGGATCGTAAATAAATCACATATGACATACAAAAATAAGAACAATTCGCATTAAAACACGATATAATTTAGATGGATAAATCCTTAGATGAAAACTGGGACAACACATTTCTGTATAATTAAGAAAAAGAGCACGTTGTTTTGTTAATACAAAAGAGTTTGTTGCTGGAATATAGAAAGGCGGGTATATATTAAAGTGCTACTAACAGTGAAATAAAGTTGGTGCCTGAAGTGCAAAAAGCTGTGTAAAAAGTGCAGTACACTAACAGTGACATAAAGTCGGTGCCTGAAGTGCAAAAAGCTGTGTAAAAAGTGCAACGAAGATAGGGTATAAATAAAGTGCTGAAGTGTATGATAAAACAACCTGTATATTCATGATTAAATAATATATATATATCCATTAAAAGCGCAGCAGCCGCCGCACTCCGCTATGGCCCCTCCTCTGACCACAGCGGTCCGTACCGGGCAGCGAGCCCAATAAATTCAAAACAGTCACACTCACGTCCTTTAGGTGAAGGGACAGTGCGAAGTATGGACACCAAATAGCGTGTTCCAAAGTTTCTTTATTCAGCCATGACAAACAGAAACAATGTCTCTCCGACGCGTTTCGGGGCTCCTCCCCTTGGTCACGAGTAGTTGAAAAGGTGAATGGTGCAAACAAATTATAGTTTCAATCACATGGTGTGCCACAACAATAAACATAAAGAAAATACTATCGCGTTCCCAGACGCGAAAATAATAACAACAACAGGGAACGGTGTAATTTATCATACTACATTAAATGTAATCGTGGGAGCAAAGTACCTTGTTTGTGATTTTTTGGAGAATGCAATTTATATCATTTTAGCCATAATATCATTCTTACGTGCAAACTACCATAAGTAATCGAAACAAATGACAGACTTGGATTCTATATACATAAAGGAATGTCCTGAACAAAAATAATAGCAGTTTCATGATAATACGCCCTCGCGGTAATGGTTATGGCCCAGGTGGGCAACAGATTCAATAATGCTGGCACACTGACAAAAATAATAGCAGTTTCACGATAATATGCACTCGCGGTAATGATTACTGCCCAAGTGGGCAACAGATTCAATAATGCTGGCATACTAACAGTCAATACTTCCATGAGTAAAAAGAGTTGTATTTGTAGTCTATAAATCATGTCGAGGTGCGGTAAATAAAATATTACCCTGTCATAATTTCTATACTTAAAGGAAAGTTCATGCATTAAATGAGAGGCAGAGTCCGTGGTGTCCGATTCAAAGGGGCTTTATTTCAATAACCCGGGTTAGCGGAGAATCTGTTCCATCACCACTAAGGTTCAGGAAGGGTCTTCTGACCTTTATTCACAGAGTACAATATTTATACATTGAATCTCGTACATAGAGAAGGAGGAGCGCTCCAGGCAGAGCAAGAGAAAGAGAGAGATAAGAGACATGTGGGCGTACATGTGGGTGTTCACTTGAGGAGTCATAAGTGAGTCATAGGTGGGTGGATACATGGAGGGGGTCTGCATGGCCAGCTGGAACCTTTGCCCTACTTGTGTGCGCACTTGGTCATGACGTGTAATTGACGTGTAACTGGGGGGGACTGGGGGAAGCTAACTTTCGTGCTAGAAGGGAAGTCTTCGGTGTCAGGACGACCTGTACATCTAGTAATATCTGATATCTTGGGTCCGGGGATGTTTTTATCTGAAATAAAGGTCACTCAAGCAAAGGTTGCTCATCACTAAGAGCCAGTGCGGGCATACATTTCTTGGTTCATTACATGGGGGCCATGGGCTTTCTATGGATGCGAGCTCTGTAAATCACTGAAATGGAGACAGAAAGACTGGGCTCTATCTCTGCAAACAGGCTCTGTTTACCTTTCTTCACTAAGCAGGAATGTGAGTCTGTAGGGCAGGCAGATAACTGTGTGCAGAATACTGTCTGGGCACCCTCGTGCGGGGCCTCATCGGCTGACTGAAAGTATGCGAGAGGTCAGGGATGCGGAGCTGCAGCCCTCAGAGTGTCTGGAAGCATGAAAAACCTTAATTCGGATCCGGGCTCGAGCTGAGCCACAGAATGGGTTCATCTTGACTTTAAAAACGTGCACAATGCAATTACATTGGCAACATAGGCCTTAAAGCAGAATTATCGTTTCTTTCATGGAGGGCCTGGTAACTGACATGTTAACGTTGGATGCAAATGCAAATGCGTCTTCATTACGGCCATAGAGGGAAAATGCATGGATGTCATGCACATACACTAAACGTTGGGGTAGCGCAGGGGACACATACTGGCCATATAAAATTTCATTTTCCTCATTCCCTCCTTGGCCCCTACGCACCCTTCAGGATATATCTATATTCATGAGACCGTATATCTGATCATACAGCATCATTTGCTCTTCTTTTCTCTTCTGGATACGTGGATGGGGTATACAGGCGGTGGCACACAAGTCGCAAATCACCGGGCCACATTGTAAACAGAGACAGCAACCGAATACCATAAGCAGTATCATTCCTAGGAACGACAACATTTTCCATCCCTATGCTGATATTACACTCCAGAGCCAACTGGACCAAGTCCATGTGCCTGGGTCTTGATGTATATCATGAGCAATCTTGTGGAGCCTTGTTATTGCTGCGTGTGAGTTTACTGTTTTGGACGGGACCTATGAAGAAAAAGACTCCTTTGTTGAAATCTGTATATTGCTCCCAAGCTGTCTCAGTCTGATTAATCTCGGAGGATTCGCTCTCTCTCCGGTGTCTAACACGCTCGAGTTGTGAATCTCGGTGATACTGGGATGGGGCTAGAAAAACTGGTGGCAGTAGGAACGATATATAACATGTTCCACCCCAGTCTAAGGGCAGATGTACATAGGCTGTCTGACCACAAATGAAATAGGTATGGCGAGATGCATTGAAAGAAGACTTTCCTTTATCATCAAACTCGACTACAGTATTACATTCACTGTGTCCCATATGTACTGATCCCTTCTTTCTGACACACAAATCACCTTTTGCTGGTAGGACTGTAATAAACGGTGGACCTACATTTTGCTTGGGCTGGACATTCAAGATCATGAATTTAAGGGAGGCATTTCCTTGCTCGTACTCTTCATTGTCTAGATCGGTTCCCTTTCTTTGGGGAAGTCCTTCTTCATTTGGAAAACATGCCTCATTCATTACTTTATTCAGGTTTCCATATATCCAGTCACTCTGGGAAACTGTGGACTTTCTGTCTAGGGATGTCATTAAGGCAAACCATGCTCCGCACGAACCATTGTGGGAGAACGGAAAAGGGAAGAAGGGCAGTACTCCCTTTGTCTTTTGAAAAGGTGGAAGTTGGCCACATTCCCACCAATCTGTTACATTGCTGGTCTGATGAGAATGATGCAATCATTCGAATACAAGTATTGTTGCGCAGGGCTAGTCAATATGATAGTTCATGGGGTGGTAGATCACTAAATGTGTGCTCTACAGTGTCATTAATAAAAGAGTGTATATGTGAAGAGATAGGGGGAAAGAAAACATGTAGAATTAAGCTGATACATATTATAGTGATGCACAAAAAGGACATAAAAATCAAAGTTACTATACATCGACTGCGTAAAGTCTTGGTAGAGTCTTGCAGTATTTCTCTTTCTTATCTCTCTGTCTAT